>NW_028232761.1:0-1269425 GCF_057557595.1 Rhyacophila brunnea | reverse complement strand
AGTCCTCGAAAAAAAAAATTTAAGATATTTTATTTCTAAAGTTTTTATGCTCTAAGATGGATATCGATTTCTAAAATAGCGTCATAAAACACCCAAAAACATTTTATTTATTTAAATGTCTTTATCAGTTCAATAAAGTTTTTTAATAAAATACTATTGTTTATGGTGCAAATTTCGTTTACATAACGAATGTACTATATCAATAAAAATATTAAAAATTTTGTATTTTTAAGGTTAGTATAATATCTATATAAAAATCATTTGATTTATGTCAATAAAAACCTGACTAGACAGATAAAATAATTTGTGTTACTTTTTTTATGCCGGCCTATTAATAAAGAAATGAATTATACACAATTTCACAATTTAGCTGATCCTTAGCTATATAATTATTAAAACTATTTATATAAAAATTGGGTTTTGATTTTATTAGAATATAAAAACGAGTAAGATACCAAGCTACATATCTTTTTTAAATGATATTAACATTTAATGATAACATATCAGGAATTTTCTTTAATTAATTGATATCGGGAACATTTTATAACAGTAAAAATTAGTATAAAATATTAAAATTTTCTCGAAAAGAAATATTTATAATATTTTTTTATATAAATGATGGGATAAATTATAGATTTTAACATGAAAATATGATCAATAACCCTTTTTTTTATAAACTTATCTAATTATGTGCAATAAATGAATTATTTTTTCAATTGTTTTGGTGATAATTAGATGGGTTTCCATAATGAAGGTAATTAATATTGGTAATTTTGCTATAGGATATAGCTGACACGCTTAATTCTGTTATACTCTAAGAAAATATACTATCATTTTTGAAACAATAATTCATCTTGTTATTAAAGAAAAGTTCGCCCTCGAGTATTTTTAAATTCTAAAAAATATAAAACAAACAGAAAAAAAATTTAAGAAAAGATTTATGATGTTGTATTCCGCTGCAATAAAAATAAAAAAACAGAATCTTGGGCTTTCTAAAATATTCAAATTAGTTATTCGGGAAAGGTAGAAAACAATCAATTTTTTTATTGCGTGAAAATGCCTATCATGTATATCAAAAGGATATATCACTAAATTTTGATTGTCACAATACGAAAATCTTGGTAATGGGGTGTATCTTTAAAAGAAAAAGCAGTTATTCGTGTGCATACTAATAAAATGAAATACATGGAAATTAAGGCTTCTTGAATTAAAAAAAGTTGAAAATTTGCGCGTAATTTATATAAAAATGAAATTCAGATTTATTTTTAACAAGAACTCAGATATTTGCAAGCATAAAAAAAATTCTAATTTTGTTCGCCTTAAATATGGAAGGTTTTTATGGTCCTATATCTGAATAAATAGAAAACTAAGACTATTTCTATTTCAGAATACTGCAATATAATAAATTATATTCTGATTAGATTTAATATGTGCAAAGACGTTGCTTTTGATTTTAAAGATAACTTTTTTTGATCATATCTAGATCTTTATCATAAAAAAAATTATTTCAGTTTCCTAATATTTTACTAACAAATTTTTTGAAGAAGAACTAATTATAATTATAAAGTTACATTATATAACTAAGATTTGCGTTAAAATAGATGTAATCCGCATGAAAACACCAATACTATACGATTATTTTTAGCAAACACTAATAAGGTAGAGGGAAATAAATGGTTTCTTACATATATTTTAAGGGATTTGACAAAAGATTACGTAGAAAATATTAAATCCGTATAAAAAGGCTTTATAATTCTTTAAGATTTGCAAATGCGTTGTAAATTTTTTTATCTATAGATTATTTTCATTTTCATCTATTTTATCTATTTAGACGCGGTCAGCATATTTGTAATATTGGACGACCCCTTAATAGATCTTTTATCACCTTCCCCGGATCCATCTTCATCAATTGCTCTTCTTCTCTCAAATGAGATGAGTTCAAGTGTCTTGCAAAGTGTGAGAGCTTACATACGTGCTTCTACTTCGTCCGGGATTTCTAACTACTTAACATATTTTTTATGGAATTTTGTAACCACACCATCCCAAGTCATACATATGGTATTATTCTTGTTTTAAATTTGTAAATAAAACCAAGAATATTCGCCAAGATGACATACTTCTTATATTTTTCATTCTAACCTTTAGTTTACTTTACAAGGCTCGTTATACCTATTTCAATAAACTAAACAACATTTTCTTCTTTATCGTATATAAAATATTCGGTCTATTTTGTTTGATTAATATATCTGTTTTTATTCTAGTATCAACCTTTATTTCTGCATTTTCGTTTTCGATGATCTTGCACTGAGTGAGTTCTAATCTTTTTGGTTTTCTTGAAGTTGTATCGTCTTGAAAGAGGAAATGTGGACATCTTACGGTTTCATTATGCCTTCGTATGTAATCATGTCCTATTATTTTCTTGAATCTCGTTGCAAGGTGATCGATAGTTTCCATGGCTTCGTTACAATGTGGGCATTTTATCCTTTCACCAAAAAAAACATTTCTATCTTAAATAAAACAATATTTTCCCATCTTCATTTTGTTATATATGGCGTGTTTTATTCACCTTGATGATCCAGCAATATCAACCATATCATTATTCTTGGCTTCAAAGAGTTTTTAGTGCAATGGTTTTTCTTTTATTTTACACAATAGACTTTCACGCTGCTTTTTCCCCAGTGTCTCGGAATCGGTGATATTGGCATGATATTTATTTTTTAGATTTCGTTCAATTAGTGAAAGATGTGTTTTGTTATCCTTTTCTACTTTTAATAAAATATATATAAAAACAATTACAAAAACTCCTTTTATCTATGAAATTAGAAGTTGCTATTTAGGATTGTTTCCATAGCCAAGTCATATAATTGCGATATACTTTCTTCCTTGTAATCATGAAAAACTAGGTTTTTTTGACTTATTTATTATTAATACTAAAAAATTTTTCAATTATCTAGCAAAAAGTTTATATAGTTTAAAAATTTTCAATTGTAAAATATGTTTATTTTTTTTATTCAATAATCTGAACCACAACATTGTTGGCCGGAGCCTGTGGCGTATCTTCTAAATCTGACCCAGGTTTCAGATAATCTTTAATGCTCCTGAAGAAAATTTTCAGGCACATTAAAACCCTTTTTGGGCCTACTATCACTATTCCAAATATAATGGCTATACCATAGCCGCTCAGCAATATACATATCATGTTTTTTCTGTTATTCATACCTTTATCTGGTATGGTTAAGTGTTCCTTTGTTTCTTTATTTGTACTATTGTAATTGTTTTTTCCCACATTTTCTCTACAATCTTCTTTTTTTGTTTTACTCGTACATTGCTCCTCTGCTTTGACATCATCTTTCCATCCGTCAATATTATTATTTTTTTCAAATATTGAAATATTTGCAAGCATAGGATTTTTTCCATAAAGACCATCAATTTTCTTAATGTCTTCATATGCTTTCCAGTCATCATTTTCCCTCCAAATTATTCTTAATGGCAACATTTCATATGTTTTGTCACCACTTTTCAGTTTCGTTAAAAATATTATTATAATATCAATTATATAATAAATCATTATAAAGAACTAAAACATCATTCTTATATAGATTATAAACATTCTAGAGCACACGCTTTTGAATCCAATACACCTTTTTACATTATGCATTCCTGCAAGAGATCGATATAATGCAAGATCAGACACAAATATAGAAAAAAATAATTCATTTGATCTAAGGACATAATTTACCCAAATAAAGAAATAAAAACGAATTTTTATACAAAAACAGATCTATTGTTTTAAATTACCAATAAGAGTAAATCCATTTACCATTTCATATGTTTATCCTTTGACGAATTATTGGATGGGGAAAAAGCAAAATTGTAAATACATAGATAAATAATTTATAAAGGATTGTTTTATGGTTATATATTTTTTGCTAGATCAATAATTAATATTTAATGGGCCAAAAATATTTTTAATTACATACGTAGGTTTTATTTGGTACATAAAAATATAAAAAAATACAAAATTGAACCTGATTTATGTAAAACACTGCATGAAAGCTATATTGAGATTCTTTAATATTTCAAAAATAAAATGCATACAGAAAATATTTTATTTAATAATTAAAAATTGCTATAGTTGCTTATGATATAAGAACAAAAATAAATATTTGGTATATGTAAATTACGCTTTTATCAAGACTCTATGCAAAGCCTTAAGCTCACTTTTAGAACGTAAATTAAAAATGATATCGAAAAATGTAAAAACAGAAAGTTTTACATATAATTATAGTGTTGTCATTACAGAGCGACAAATTATCTAATATAAATACAAAGCAGAATAAAATATAAAATGTGTAAATAATTGCTTTAAAATCTCGGGGTTTTTAGAATATTACACATATAAAAGCATTGGATTGAAAATAATCTATAGAAAGAATTATTTGATGAAATATGTTCTTTTTTTATGAAAAATCCAGTATATTTATACATAAAATGAATAAAAGTTACTAAAATATAGATAGAGAAATAATACTTTCTCGTAATAACACAATGGTAGCATGTAAAATTTTCGAACGCATATAGTTTATATTATATATTTGAAGTTAAATTATTTATTTAAATTGGATGTTTTATAAGCTCATCAACTAAAAAACATTTAATGCAAGCTTACTTTTTTAACGATTAATCATCCAAATATATGACTTAATATGCCGATTTTAATATTATTTTGCAATATATATTAAAACCGGCTCAAGGAGTGTATTTATAAAATAAATAGTCGATAAACGCTTGATTCTTTTTATTGTGTAGAAAAAAAATTTAGTGTGCACATATATAGCATTTTAACTGGCTTTTATTTAAAGCATATATTAAAATCTTAACGTAGAGATCTTAAAACAAAAATTACAAAGCATAAAAATATTTATATATATACTTAGAGTTGAGAAATCGCCCTTTAAATATGTGGGTGGTTGAATTTTTATATTGGTTTAGATTCGATCAAGGCTTTATTGTGGCTATTATATATACTCAAATAATATTTTATTTTTAGTATTAGATGAATCTGTTTTAAGGAAACAATTGATTCCCAAGACTAATCATACCTTATTCCCCAAAAATATGTCCTAGTGAATAAGGACAATGAAATACCCGCATAAAATTTTTTTACAAAAAAAAGATGATTTGAGAAATAATTTTGTATGGAGTAAATATTTTTAATCTTTTGGGAGAGAACTGTAAACCGGGTATTGGTACTGCAGAATAAGCATTGAATATTACGGCTTTTTTAAAGATACAATGATGAAATTAGTATAACGTGAATATAACTAAAGATTTCTACAAAATAGTCTTTAGAAATTCGTAAAATTGTGCGCTGAATTATTTAAATCTTTCCAGATAAATCATAATTTTATACTTGTCTCGTTAATAAAAGAAAAACCTACGGATGCGATAAAATGCACATCTAATGGTATAGAGAAAATAGCTTGAATGTATAATTCTTGAGCAAGAAGACGTAATATAGAAAAATGTAAGTATGATTAGCTTGAAAAGAGCATATAAAAAATCTGTAATATGCAGCAAGCTTTGTAAGTTCAAGGAATTTTGATTTTTTTTATTTATTGGTTAAGTATCTTTATAGCAATCTCATCTTTTGAGACGTGGTCAGAAGAGTGGCAATATTGCACAACACCTTGATACATCTTTTAAAACCTTGCCCTGATCTATCTTCATTTGTTAAAGGAAACATCACAAATTTTTTCTTTATGGGTTAATTTTGTTTTTATCGATTTTATCTATTTAGACGAGGTCAGCGTGTTGGGAATATTGCACAACTTCTTGATGCATCTTTTGACACCTTCCCCTGATCTATCTTCATCTATGCAGAAAGATTATTAAAATTTATGTATATGTAATTTAAAAACGATAGAATACAGCTTTGAATTGTTAAAAAAAAAGATTATCTATAATATTCAATAAAACTCGATAAATTAGCAATTTTGTTATAAAATATATATAGCTTCATAACGAATGTTTTTTTTTCACATTATATTTATGTTTTATAAAGGCAGAGAGCCAATGGACGAGTAATAGATGGCGGAATCAAATATATAAATAGGAGTTTCCTTTTTACAATACAAAAATTAATTATCTATAAAATCACGGCATTTTTTACTTGAATATCATAACTTATATATTTAAACCAAATCGAGTTTAAATTCATTTAGATACGATATTATTTGATAAATATACTTCCGGCAATTTTTATGATGCTTTCCTGAATAGTGTACAATTAAAATCCCCTAAATCCTTCAAAATAAGATACTTTATTACGTTTTTTTGGACTTTAATCAATGGTTTTTTATTCTACACTAAGCTTAATCTATTATGCAAATGAAGCAGAAGTAGTAATATTTGAAAATAAAATAAATATACGGATGAATGAATGCAAAAAAATGCGTTATCTTTAAAAACATCATTACTTATTTAAAAACTAAAATACTTTCCTATAAATTTTAACATATTTCCTATTTGAATTGCTTTCTAATCAGAATCATTTAGATTAAACTACTTAAGTGTTCAGATCTAAGATTTAAATGCAAGTTGCAAAGGTGTTTGCAATAAAAAATAAAATGAAGTTAGAGTCGTCAGCATTTAAACCAAATTTAAAATATAAAAGATTCAATTTCATGCCCTAAATCAATACAACATTCGGCAGAAAGAAAATATATTTTGATTTTATATTCATTTGATCAGTCATTGAAAATATAAATAAATATTAAAACAGACAGTATAAAATGCATGAACATGCAAATTAGAGCGAATATACGCTCTTATTGTGATACGCGTAAAATTCAATAAGTTTTGTTTTTCGGATGACAATCGGCACAATCATATTCTGTTACACATATATTTATTTGCTGAAGTAAATCCCATTATACGAAAGATTTATTATTTAACAAAACAGAAAAAAAAACTGCTGGGAATATTCTCAAAACGAAAAAGCGATTTTAACTAAATCCCTGCAAAAATTTAAATTTTGAGAAAATCAATCCAATTGTATGATCGAAAAATTGCCATTGCACAGCATCATATTATTCTAATTATATGTAGATATAGTTTGAAAGCATAAATTAATGGATTTTTTTATATAAAGAAACTCTTTTAGATACAATTATTGCATTAAAAGATTTGAATAAGATCTCAGATATCATAGAAACCAGCAAGAAACGATTTGAGTAAAAAGGCTTAAAAAATCATACAATTTTTTCGTTATAAAATCTTTTAGACATATTTTATATTATCGTTAAAAATATCGCCATATTGAGCTATTATAAATTTATAAAATTCAAATTATACATTAATGATGGACATGATACAGAATACCCTCTTTCGTATCACTTGATAGTATGCAAATATCTATTTGAAACATTCTAAATGGGACAATGTCTATTATTTTATAAAGAAAATTAACTTAACAACAATAGAAAATATAAAGTGAGCTGTGGCTCCCAGTGTTATAAATTTCTTTTATGGTGTAAATTTATGTCAAAAATTGGAATTTTTATATTTAAATATTTAATAGATGATAATTTATCTGTATAAAATTTTTAATTTTATTACATGTATTTTTAAAAATCTTAAAAGATAGGCAATAACAATTTAAAAAACATATCAACTCATATAAGCTCTAAAATTTTATTTATATCCAAATCATTTATTGATAATTTAAAAGTGGTTTATTTTTCGTATAATAAATACATATGCTCTACATGAATAGTATCTGCCAGTTAATTTATTTAACAGATACGCCATGTATTTTTTTTATAAGATAATTTTACTTTTTTTGTCTTATTTTTTGATTTGGTTTTTTTATCTATCATTTATTTGACAAAGGCTAAAGAAATTTTATACCCAGATATTACAATATTATATATTTTGGATATAATTTTTAAAAATCCGAACTAAATATCCATCTGCTTTTTTATTACGATACACATAATAAATGCACCATAAATAAATGAAAAAAAAACATAAACATCAACCTAATATTTTCAAAATTACAAAAATTTTAATTTAAATTTGTTTCATTGTACAAAATAATTTTTTAGATTACTATACACGTGAAAAAAATTAATGAAACTAAATTTAACATTTTATAGAGCAATTTATTATATTTTTCACTAAAAAAATATTAAATATACATCAAATTCATGTGAAAAAAAACATCATGGTTTTTTTCAGTAAAGTTTGAAACTAGATAAGGATTTGAATCTTGAATTATAATAAAAGACATTATAATCCATACTAAGAATCATATTTTTAACTTTAAATTTCAGCCAGTAAACAGATACAGCTTATTCCATGATTAAATATGCTTATTCAAATCCTATTTCTGGAATATAAATCTAATTGATACATAATAATAAAAAGGTTCCAAGAAGAATAAATAATGTCTTGCAACAGACAGAATTCTATTTAAAATTTTTCTCACCTTTTTTCTGGTTTATATATGTATCATAGAATTACATGAATTTTTCGTATATTTTAAAATAAACGCATAGAGCGGAAACTTCAATGTAGTATTGAAGCTTTTTACGAGAACAATACATCAGTATAAATTACTCCTAAACTAAAATAAAATTAAAATATCACGGTAATTTTGGTTTTGAGGTTTTTAATCTCGAAATCATGAAAATTTTGAAGATACAAATAGTTAGCTTTTATGCCTCTAAAATAAAATCGAACATATAGAAAAACCACTTTAAATTGTAGTAAATATTAAAATTTGTGATTCGATAAAAAAAAATGAAAAATATATTTTATTAGGGTATCTAAGTCACTGCCACGAGTTAAACTAAATAAAATATCAATTAAAGATTTATTATTATAATAGAAGGTATCTGAAGGAACTAGATGTCACGAACTAGGTTGAGGCATATATCCTAACCTTGGGATTGAGAAAAACCCTTGAATTAATAGGTCTCGAAAGAAGGTGGGGTATTGAAGAAGATTTTGGAGAGGAGAAGATAACCGAAAGTATAAATAAGCTGTACGTACAGAGAATCAAGCAAGCTGTGCCTGAGAACAAAAACTAAAATTACGACTATAAATATGGCCCATAAATAAAAAATTAATCGATTTATTATTTACACTTACTTTTAGGAATCGAGTCAAATTATTTTGGCACCAAAATGAAGTTTATATTAAACATATAAGATTTCTTTCATCATTGGCTCACCTTTTAGTGCTTGTTACATTCCTTCCAGCCGGGCAGGTGTAATTACCTATTTGGTAATTTTATAATACTCTTTCGTGGCCTGTATTCGAACCATCAATCATCTAAATATAAGATTTTTATACGAACATGCACACCAATCCACTGTTGCATTACTGTTGACTAAAATCTGAGACCTCTTTTATTTTTCTTCTAAATAAATAACGTCATTTATATCTGGTTTACGTGTCTTTGGAGCATTTATTTATCTTTTATAAAATATATTTTAAACCAATGTGGATGATACATAGTTTAAGAAAAATAATCATTTTAATCTAATATTTACAGTATTTGATTTATAATTCTTTCTAGATAAATTAATTATATGCAGCAAAATATTATTTCAGTGCGAAGCCTGTATTCATGTTCCATCTTTTAACTTATTTTACTTTGAAGTTATTTCGAGGATTACCTAATTACTTTAAGATATTCTAAATCACACTTTATATATTATAACTTATGTTTTATAAGCCCAATCTACTTATAAAAACATTAGATATAGAGACAGAATATTTTTTACACTTAAAACAATTATTCAAACGAATTACATATGCTTAAAAAAAGATTTCAAAGGTAAATATAGTTACTAATATTCATATTAGTCCCTAAAAATCATCGATTTGTGTTCCTTAGCTATTCAAACTGCTTTTCTTTTTGATCATACTTTTCACACACAACAATATATGCAAAAATGGCTTTCTTTAGAGTATTTCAATTTATAGTAGCTAAATCCCATTTCTATATGTTTTTGTAATTTAAACATTATTTTAGACACTTGATGTAGTTAAATTAATTTCCATTACCCGTTTCAGACATAAAGATACTCTGATGAGAATAGAAGGTTTTGTAGATAAAAAAATTTCATATATGGATTTGATTGTTTATGAGAAACAATTTTTTTGCAACAAAATATATGGTTTTATATGTATCTATAAACACACCGAATAATTCATTATTTTTTGATCCATATGATTAAATCATAATTTTAAATTGCGACCTGTTTCATGCATGTATTTAGTGTTATTTCAATTTAGGATAATATAATTGATATGTTAATGTCCTATTATTCTTATAATTTTATTTGTGGATGATTAGGGCGTCATATCTCGCTAGATGTAAAGTCGTTTTTATCAAATTCATATTTTCTTTTTTATTTTAAAATTCTTAAGATAAAAAAACCTTAATTGCTAATATTCCGATTTAAAAGAATTAATTTATAAAAATGGAATAGAAAATATATTATATTATTAAACTACCACAGATAAATTAAGGGATATGCCTAAACTTTTATATTACGAAAAAATATAGAAAAGCATAACAATACTAGAATACAGTTTCGAAAATAAGCATTTAACACACAAAATATAATCATTTAAATAAATTTATAGATTGAAAAAAAAATATAAAAAGTATATTTCGAACATGAAGGTTTAATATATAAATTTTTTTTTGGAGAATAAACCTTTTTATCTGATCTTTCCTTCTTCATATTGAATACCCATTAAGTGCAAATTCAGTTGCTGTTTTTAATGCCTAAAATTAAAATGCTTCATGGGATTTTGCTAAACCGTATATTAAACAAAATCAAATTAATGTGATTTTCCGACATTAGACCATTTTATAATTTTAAAATTGAAAAAAATAGATTTAATGAATTTTTCATTTTTCTTCATCGCTTTCAGCAGCAAATCGCCATCAAGTGTGACTCTTCTTTGCAAATATACTTAAATGGGATTTAAGTTAAATTTAGCGTGACTCTATTACTTTGTATTTATCACAAAACAAATTTTTCTTCCAAGTATTTTCATCATTCTTATTTTTTTTATATTCAATATTTTTCTGTACAGGTATTTTAATGTAGAATTTAAACTATTATCTAAGTGTATTTCGAGCGGCACAGTTTTATTTATTCTAAAAATTTCAAGTTGAGATCTGAAATCATAATTCAATACATGAAAGAATACCATAATAATATTAATAAAATAGGGAATTCTAAAATTTATTTTTTTGGTCTATAAGCCAAAATGTATGGTATTTGTATTCGAAACAATTTAATTTTTGTATATCCACATATAAACTATAAATAAAGCTTTCAAAATTATAATATAGCACTTTTCTGACTAAAATTGCCACATAATTTTAATTTAAAAAAATTTCATTCCTTTTTTCATTGGAATGGTTTATACCGAATTTATAATTTCATAAGGTAATCAGAGAGGTGAATATATAAAGAGGCTTTTTGCAACAATAAACGACGTCTCTTGTTTTTTTAACAGCAAGGATTACTTTTATATTGTTTATATTATAAATTATGAATGTATTTAAGAAACACAATAGATTTTCTTGTTAAAAATAACGCGTATTTTACGACATAAAAAAATAAAATTACCACTAATAAAAAATTTATTTTATCTTAATGATTCATTTATCTCATGAATGTAATTCATTTTGATTGATTTCTATTCTTGCACATGATTATAAGCATTTCGTAATTAATGACATCAAAAAGAACCCTCAACACAGTTTCGAATCTGACAAAAATTTTGTCTCCATTTTTCATTTCTTTTAATAAATACATTTTAAGTTGTTTTTTTCGTGGTTTAAATGTTTTTAAAACATTATTTTTATTATGCTTCATACTATATCTTGTAAATCTTTCATGTTGAGCATAAAATTTGCGGAGGCTTTTCATAAAGATGTCAAATTGTTTTTTGGAAAATGCGTATTGATAAAGAACGCCGAATCGATATCTTTCCTTTCTAATCAAGCATATTTCACCTGCATCATTACTTTCAAATTCCTTTAATTCATTTTCATTCAAGAGAAATGCTATGCAAAAACTTGTATGCGTATGAATGGATAAATTCTGACTGCCCCCGCGACAAGATGCAATTTGCAATTGGTTTCGCCTGACTGATTTTAAGTATGATATACATCGGCCATAACAATTTAGATTAATAATAGGCAAAAATAATTCGCCTATATATTCATAAAATTCAGACATACTTATCAAATAATCATAATACCTTCTTGTTTTAATCGAAAGAACACAATAAATATCTAATATTTTTTTCGGATGGTTTAAATTAGCTTTACACAGATACTCACCTCCCCTATAAATTTTTTTTAAAAAAATTGAGTATCTTGAAAGGAATTGTTCTAATCTCACATTCATTTTCTCTAGATTGCTAATATATTTGTTATTTGACATTTCCAATTCATTTATGCTGATTTCAGGCGTATTTCTTCTGTAGCTTTCATCAGCATTTGAATCTGGGTTTTCTCTCTTATTTTTATTTTCATCAGTTGCTGCCGCAGATGTTTTATTTTTTGAATTATAAGTTGTTTGATTCAGATAAAGTTTTTTTTTAAATGTTTCCCAGTTGCATTCATCTAAAAATCGATTTATTAAGATCATAAAATCTGGACATAATACACACAAAGGCACAAAAAAATCTCTTATTATCAAATTGTTGGTTTTAACCTTTTCTTTACCATTTGAACAGTTATCTTTGGATTTAAAAAATATTTCTTTAATTTTATCTGTACAAAATTTGAATTCTTTTTCAATATGTTCGATTTTTTGTAGGTGTATTGCGTTATAATGTGATTTTTCTTTGTTTTTATAAGTAGAAAGGAATGCCTTAAGTTCCTTTCGAGATCTAATGGCTAACTTGTAAAATTTAGAAATAGTGACGTGTCTATTTTTATTCGATATAATTTTTTTGTAAATGTCCGAATAGTTTGTTTTTTTGTTGTAATCTTGACCATTTGTTCCATGGTATATTATATAGCTAGAATATTTAAAATCTGATTCTCTAATAATTGTTCCACCTTTTGTATTTTCTTTGATAATTGTTCCACCTTTTGTATTTTCTTTGATAATTGTTCCATCTTTAGTATTTTTTTTAATATATTTTTTCGATTTTAACATTTTTAAAAATGCACCTGGATTTTTCGACACTATATTATTTTCACCGACTTTATGTGACGTACATCCTTCCATTTTGTTTATCTTCTCAAATGATGATTTCGATTTTTCTATGTTTTTTCTCTTCTTTCCAGAGATTGGCATGAAAGATAAACATAATAAAACTATCGATTTGACCACACTTGATGTTTTTAACGACATTTTATTTCTAATTCAATAAGAATGGCGTATTAATATATACAAAATTTTTATCATTAAAAATCTTATTGGTCATTTCGTTAGAATATTGATAATCATGATAAAGATGGGTGGTTACATATTTTCACAAGAAATATTTGAAAGAACTTGTAATTTTCAATGAATTCGAGGCATAAGTGCAAACCATAGGATTGGGAAAGATCATTGAACTGATGAGTCTTGAGCAAAGAAGGTGTATCGATGGGGATATAGCAGAGGAAGAGATAGTAAAAAGCATTGATATAGTTTGCACCAAGAATTGTATCACACAATCTTCTTGAGAAATTTAAATGTCGAATGAAAAATTAACACATAAATAGAATTAAAAATTAATCATGATAAGATTTTATAATAGTAAATGACGTAAGATAATTAAAAACATGGTTGTGGTTTCGGATAAATTTGACTGTGAGTTTAGATGGGTTGAATGAAGTTTAGTCTATTCACAGGCATACATACCATGATAGAATCACCCTATTTCTGTTACATAGTTTTTAACTTAATTTAATCTTTTTCTTATTACTAAATACCTTTGAAATTTAATTCTTTTATAATTCAATTTAATCCATTAAGATAACTAGAAATAAAAAAAATTTCTTAGTTATAAATGTAATTCAAATATTATAAGTAATTTTAAAAAAGTCGGACTTTAATCTCCTTATTATAGAAATATTAAGCCATAGAAAGGCATCTAATGACGAAAGAAACTTGATTATTGAAAAGTATTAAGACTAAAAAAGTCTATATAAATAACCAGAGAGCTTGTTTATATAAACATTCTTCTAAATCACAAATTTGTATAAAAATACAGAAAGAATTGGGAAAATCGCCCGACGAAGGACTAAGGAGAAACAAATAACACCAAAACCATGGAACTAATATATAGAGAGACTTGGGATGATTATTCGGCACTTCGAACCTTTTAGATCAAGAACCATAAAACGCAGTATATCAATGTTTGTTAATCTACGATAAATGATTCAATTGGTACTTGAATTATCCTTTTTTAGAATAAAATTGGCTCCGATACAGATAAATTGTGTGAACAATATCTAGAAAATATTCGAATGCTGTAAGAATATTCTTAATGTCGATTATGATAATTTTTTTAGATAAATTCGTTATCAGTGTTACAACGAGACAAATATTGCAGAAGCTTTGTGGATACTACTCCCATTAAAGCAGCTAGAAGCATAAAATCCAAAATTCAAAGTGTAATCGCTGCCATGTGCAAAATAAAATTTATTTATATAAGATACAGGAATTCCGATACAACCAATATCGTTCGAAACATTCGTTAAAGGCCTAATAATGTATTTTAGATGAAATAACATGAATGAAATGAAAATAATTGTTTAAAAATTTTTGTATACTTAAACAAGGGAATTTAAATATATCATATAAAATTCCGTACATGAATTGGTTTTCTTGCTTCATTATAGCCGATAATCGAATCCGATTGAAGCGATATAATCATAGTAAAAAACCTTATTTATTTCTACAAGTATATAATCAAAAATGGGATTCTAACTGCAGTAAAAGAATCAATGAATGATTTTGTGTAATATGACGCTGGAATCCACTTTGATCATGGATGTACATATGCTAAAAAGAAATAAGAAGAGGTATCTTATACATCAAATCGATAATTAAAGTGATTTCTATTTGATATTCTCTTAGCTTTATTTTTATATTTTTTAAATGATTATGAATTAAATTAAAATAAGAATCAAAAAAACTTAATTTCAAAAGAATCAAAACAAGTTGCAAAAATAATTAATCAAGTTTTAAAGGATTATATTATTTTCAAACTTTCTGTTTTAAAATTAGAATGAATATTTATGTTTTCTAAAATGACATAAAATCTGTCTTGTAAACTAACAAGAAAATTTTAACGTATTTCGAGATTTTTTATGGCATTAAGATATTAGAATCTAAATAATATTATATACAGCTCAAAAAAAAGTTTATTTTAATTGTGAACACTGGGCATTAAATGCTGTCTTTTCCCAAAACATAAATTGCTAAAATTAGAAAATTTACCGTAATATATTATGTAACTGGATGTTTTATCCAGTTTTTAAGATCATGTGTCTTACCAAAAATAACTTGATCTTCTTTTTTTGTTCTTCCTTTGAATTAAAGATGAATTATCATATTTGCTTAACATCCTATAATCGAGTGCTCATGGCAGCCCATCTTGTGATCCTATAAATCTGTTTTATGGATTAAAGTTTATTTTCAGAGAAATTTTATTGGCTGTATATTTTCCTTCCCAGCAGTAAGTAAAGGATTATTGTGTTCTTCTAAATGCCATGATTCACTTCTTATTTAAGCTTTATTTTATTATTCTATTTTCGATCACAACAAACTTGATTCTTTTGTTATCAGCCGTCTCCAATACTTCAATTAAGCATTTGAATGCCCTTTTAACGCTTTCCAAACTTAAACTCATCTATTCCAACCACAATTTCTTAACTGCCCATCTGAGCTAATTTTACATAATACTTCTGAAATACTGTATTTTTTTATTACATCAATATTATTCGTACTGCTTATTCATCAATTTAGATTTTATATGTTATGATATTTCTTTATAGAATTTCTCATTCATAATTTAATTATTCTAACGATGCACATTTTGAAAACTCAGGCTTTTAAAGAATATTTTCATCTCAAATATTATATTGTTTTTGCAGGCTCTAAAAGACGAACTACTTTGTTTCTGTCACTCCGCCTCATTTTAACTTCACCACAACAGTATTTAAAATTTTTTCTTTGTGTTCTTCGTTTTTAACAATAAAATTTATAATTTGCATATGCGTTAGTTTTCTATGTTCCATTTAAATAAAGGATGAAAACATTTTATTAGCCAAAATCGCACTTAACTTTTGATTTGAATTGTATTTGTAAAAGCAAATCTATTGATATTATTGTTCTTCTGTGGATCTTTTGGTATTTTTTTACAGTTTAGTGGCAGAAAAAATGCCAATTAAGTGGTTTTGGTTATTTATTCACCATTTTAGATCTTAAAACTTACCTCAAATTTTGCAATTTAAAATAAAACCATCTGAATTTAATTTAAATTTATAAATTATTCATGGTTCTTTAAAAACCTATCGAATGCATACATATTGATAAAAATGTGCCATTTAATTTTCAAAATTCACTTATTCTGCTGACAATTCATTTAATATGCCATTTTCTGTGCCTATAAAAAAACTTGATCAAGAAACTCAGATTTATAAGAACCCTAAAAGTTTACACAAATTATACAAGCTAATATGGATTCAATTTCAAATTTTATTCGCATACGGTGCGGATTATAGTTCTGGAACATACAAAATAATTTAATGTTTTGTCTATGGAACTTTACCTCCGATTTTAATCTCTTCACGGTGCATAATTCTAAAAAGTCATATATTTAGGTCCAAAGTTAATGTTCAAAAGTCTTATAAACTTGCGCTAATAAATTTTATAGTATTTGAAATATAGAAAACTCAAAATTAACTACAACAAATCTTAAAATTGAATTTATTTATATTTGCTTTATAATATCATGCTTTTACTTCTTTTCAACCAAAAAAACCTTGATAGGTCTATAGAATAGGACATATTCATACTTATTTCATCTCGTTATATCACTAACCTTCTCCTAAATACTCACCTATAAAGCTTATTGATTGAATTTTTTTCCGTAATCCCATTTTTTATGTGTGTGATTTCATGTATTTCCAACTTTTGACTTATGTTTGAATTAGCATTTAATATAAATATTCAAATTGAAAAAAATAAAAATTCAGATTAAAATTTAGAATAAAAGCGAATTATTATTGTGTAGGAAATTTGTAATTTGATGTATGCATAAAAAATCAAATTATACTCTTAAAGTCTATATATGAAATAATGTTTTAAATTGATCACAACCATGAACTGGGTAAAGCCCATGTACTAAAATATATATAAAAAAGAAAGTTTATAAAACGGATTCGAGGATAGATATGTAAAAGTATACATATTACGTTTTCAGAATAAATAAACAAGTGATGTTTGGAGGTAAATTCACAATAATATTTTTATAAGCCCATAAATAAATAAAAACATTTTATTTGTTTATGAGTATTATGTAGACATGTAATTTTGGATTAGAAAAGGAAAATATAATCATTGGTAAAGCGCTGTATCTTGAATTTTCTTTTATTTTAAAATCAAATAACACATTAAAAGCAAATATTGGGAATATTTAAAGATCAGGAATCTAACCTATGAAGTCATAAAAATAAAATAAATCTAAGTATTAAAATGAACTATAATTAGTTATAATGAATATCAAATCTGAGTTATGATTTAAAATTAGAAAGTAAAATGCAATAGGTGAATAAATACATTTTAATGTAATAAGGATGAAGTTAGTAATATGATGTAACATTAGAAAATAAAGGCCTTTCATTATAGTTTCTTTTGAATAATGTATTACATTTTAAATTTCATAGGTAGAAATCGATCAATACACATGAATAAAATGAAATGCATAATTGTTTTGAATAATGATTTAACACCGAACGAAATTTCAACTTAATATTCATTTGGAATACCTTTGAAGAGTATATAAATAAAAAAATATGCAAAAATATTTTTTACATAAAACAATTTATATTAAAACCCTAGTATATGGAATATAATGTGCAAAACTGGAGGTTGCAATTATCGAATAAACTGTAAAAATTAAAGGGAACAATCGTAGTACAAGTTTTTCATTATTTAGAAAATTGGAATGATAAAAACACATTTTGAACTATAGCGTTAAAGTTTTTTTTGATTTACCTTTGAAGCTATATTTATATAATCTTATATAGTATCCTAAATATTTTTGTGTATTCTATATGTTACTTGTTGAATTGGTATGCTTTTATGTGCGAATACTATAATTATTGTGTGTTTTATACAATCTTTCAAATATTTCATATGCCTTGAAGTTTTTATATTCCATTATTTCTATTTCCTAATTTGATATACTATGTATTATTTTTATAATTTATAATTTCCTAGCGCCATGCTGATCATTATTATTATAACTTTTCTAATTTCAAATCAGGGACTTATCTTCTAAAACTATGTTGTTCATACTATTTTTCAAGACAATTCCATTTATGGGCATCTAAATGTTACCTTTGAACTGTATATTTTGACTCAAATCGTTTTTTTATCATTATAATTCCCACGCTAAAATACATTTTTTTCATATTAATTTCACAGATTTTAGTATTATAAATATACTTATGTTTTCTCTAAATTTATATTTTCAATGCAATTATTTAGAAGAAATGCTTATCTTTGATTTTTTTGAATTTCTAGGGTTTGGAAATTTCGGATTCTTGATTTCGTGCAAAATAACATTCCTGACACTTTAAATTTGAATATATGATGCTTTTTGAAATATTTATGCACTACGTGGTAAATTAAAGATTTTAAAAGCTAGTGAAAAATGAATCAAAAATAAAATGATATACTAAGTTCGAGTACTATGCAACTCTGAATATAAATATTTTAACCAAAGTAGATACATTCTAAATCTGAATTTTGCACCACATTAAACATATCACATTTTTTAAAGGTCGACATATTGATTTTTAAATTCATACTATTTAAAAATATAATTTAAACAAAACGTTTAAGGGAATATATTGAAAACAATAATGAAAAACAATAAAACTTACAGTTTTCGAGAAAATTAGATAAGCTCGGCAATATTATAGATAAATACTTGTGTTTATTTCTATTTTTACAATTATTATCTACAATCCACTTTTTTCAAAATTATGCTGTTGCTGTTTTTTTATTTATATGTTTACTGTTTTGTTTATAATCGATAACTTATTGGGATACTTATTTTTTTACAAAAAAAATAGCTTTTTTTACTATTTTTAGGTTTTTTATACATATTATATTATTCAACGACTCATATCGAATCCTTCGCAATTACTTAGAAATTATTTATTTTTAGAGCTTATTTAGTGTGATCATTTTGGTGAACTTAAAAAATTTATATTTGAATATAAAATTTTTTGTTTTAATAATAAATAATTGAAAATCACCATGCATTATTTTCCTTATATCTGGATATATAAGATATTTCCAATTTAAGATCTTTACGTTGGGTTGTTATCTCCATATAAAATTTTTGTGATTAAGAGAATCAAAATGCATAGCATTTAAAGAATTAAAATAGCAGGTTCTTTAATTCTTGTTTTTCGACTTTCAGTGCAATTATGATGTAAGAATGTAAATAATAAAATGAAGTGGTCTATAAATTCATAAACTTTTATTGCTACTGTTTTCGAACTTAGTCAATTTTCTAAAAATCATTTATTCACAAAAAAAAAATCACAATCCTGCAATGAAATATGATAATTATCGAAAGAAAATTAATACTCACTTAATAGTCTGATAAAAGGTTTATTTTTTTATTGTAAATAAAAGGTTTTATCTGTCCCCTTTGTCACCAGCCCATAAGAATAAAATTCTTATCTATATGAATAAAAAAACAGTAGTATTGAGTAAAATAGACTATTTTCTCTTTTTTTACCATAAAAATTGTATAGATGATATAGACCTGATCTATAATTTCAGGTTATTATTCGGCAAAAAGAAATCTTTCTGAGTATAAATATTATTCTCTTGTTTAAGTAAATACTCTGTGTTAAATAAGAAAAACTCCGGCTATATTCATTCCAATAATACCTAACCTGTTAAACAAGAGTATAGCCCTCAACTTTTTTTTTCCAAAATAAAATTATTATAATATTTGGAATTTTTTCTATGAAACTTACTAAAGAACACTAAATACTGTTAGTTTTCGAATATTATAATTATTTATATTATTTTAAATTATATCTGATTTAAACTGCTTCAAGCACCAAATATTATAATTTTTGTGTGTTTTCAATATTTTGTCTCTTTTTTATAGATTTATCATTGGTTCGAAATTTTTATGATTTGTTTTAGATTATTTTACAACCGGTTCATCTTTAATTCCTATATAACCTTCTTTGCTTGTTTTTATATGCATCTATTACCTGAAATTACAATATATTCAAATACATACACAAATGCTATAAATAACGTCTTCTCTTCGAATGGGACGTGTGCATTGTATTTTGTCATATAAGGAGCCTGCTTTTATATTCGAAAACAATATTATAAATTTTATGCCAAAAGTCAGCGAATTATCTTACATATATATTTTCTACTTTATGTACACTTAACTTTATTTTTCGGGTTCTGAAATTCATGATGAGAGAATGCAAATTATAACCGACCGAAATATAATTGAATAAAAAGTTTACCAGATATGATATTCCTAATTACTATGTAGTTTTTTTCCTATTATATTTTATCTTTGATCATTTTATTTTATCTTTCAGAAAATTTTGTCATCTTATTTGACTTCCAACTTTTTTCGATCAGATAAAATTCAGTTTTTTTAAGTCAGAATTAAAATTTTTATATCCCATAGCGCTCTTGAATGACTAAAAAAAATTTACGTATCAAATTTAACATTTAACCTTTTTTACTTTGAAGTATAGTGCTCACTTAGTTTGAGTTTTTTGTTATTCGAAATTTAAGGGACTGGTATAATTGTACGATATGATAAAGATATTGATTTCAATATTTATTTCGTGTTTTTGTTTTGAATTTGATTTGAGCACGTGGTTTTTTTAATTTTATCCTTTTAATTTAAATTTAATCTTCCAGTAAGTGATCTATCACTATATGTGAAATTTTGATGGAATAAAGTGATCTTAAAAATTAATTTAACTGATCCATTAATCTATCTTTAGAAAGAAAATTATTTTATATTTCAATTAATATAGATCATTTTATTAACTGAATATTTTAATCTATCATCAAATTTAATCTGATTGCTACCGGTTTATCAATATATTGTTTCTACAATAACACTAATTATTGTCAAAATTATGCTTTGTATCAGTGAAGTTGGATATGAAAATATTCAGACTAAATTACTACACGTATTTGGGTGTTGTTTTTTATAATTTTTTATATTTTCGGATGGTTTTGATGGGTTAATAAAAGATAGTATGCTATTAAAAAAGTTCTGTGAATTATTTACTTAAAGTTGGACATGCAATCTCATGTCACGAAAAGAGAATCCATCTTTTTTATATAAAAAATCAATGTATTGCACCAGGAGATGCAATTATAGTTATTTTGATGAATTCAAGCATTAAATGATAGAGTGCTGATAAAAGATAATATTCGCAGCATCTTTTTGATTGCTTTAAACGTGTATAGAAACTTGATCGCGTATTATTTTATTGAAAATTGATTAGTTTCTTACACTTTTAGCCTGAAATAAATATCTAAATGAGCAATATATGCCGGGCACTTATAATTTAAAACATGTTTAATGATTACGATGTACCATATCATTTATTTACCATAAAAACTTCCACAGTTACCTAATAAAAAATTGAAAAAAGTGTATAAAATAACAAAGCTTCCATATATTGAGCATAAAAAAGCAACCTAGTAAAAAAAATGTATAAAATCCAACAAAAAATATTTTAACATAAAAATAATTTGAATTGTGGTTATTTTCAGCAAAAATTTTAGTCTTCAATGTTAATTTTTTTTATTGCAATTTAAGGTTTGATACAAGAAAAAATCGGAATATAAATTGGGTAAATTTAAATACAAAATTATTACTGATTGTTATTTTCTATTTATGGGCTAAATTTATAGTTATAATTTTAGTTTTCGTTAAAAAATTTCTTGATTCCCTGCGCGCACAGCGTATTTATACATTCGGTTATCTTCTTCTCTCTGAAGTCTTCTTCAATACCTCTACTCTTTTCGAGACCTATTAATTCAAGGGTTTTCCTCAATCTCAAAGTTTGTATATATGCCTCGATCTGGTTCGTGACATCTATTTTCTTCAGGATTTTTTTTTATAAACATTGATTTCTATTTTTTTATCTTCTTGTCGTGTGCTTAAGAATCAAAAATTTACTCTATTTATTAATTAATTTATACCTTTTTGGATATCTCAATATATTTGTTGATTTAAATAAAACAAGATGCATTTATAATTTATGTTATCATGAATAGAAAATATCCATATGGATCTTTCTTCAAAATCCCAGTCCTAAACGACCAAACGGTTTTTTAAAAGAGAATCGATAGTTTGATAGATCATTTTTTCCCTATTTTACGGATAATATCCATAAAATCAAATTATATTATCTAAGTCTTAGTATTTCTAAAAAAACTTGATTTAGATAAAAGTAAGAACTATAAGACATTTAAAATCCACATTATTTAATTTAACCAATTACTAGCGTAACTTATAATATTTTTCGGGAAACTATAAGCAGCTTTAAATATTAAAAAAGTAAATTACATACATTGATAAAAATTTATGCCCCTTTTCTTAAAAAAGCACAAAAAAATAATTGAATTATATTCCCGTGCAGAAACTTCGTCATATTCTGTTCGAAAAAAAACAGCGCTTTATAAAAAAAGACCTAGAACGAATAAAAAATTTATGTTTCCAAAATGCACGTTTTTTTAACACATCCATAATAACTTAATAAAATAAATTCTAATATTATATAAATAGGAAGGTATTATAATTCTCATCAGTTTTTATAGAGAAAAAATATGATTTAGTTTAAATTGTGATAAACTTATCACCTATTTATATAGTAAAATAGAAAGAGAATTTTTCGATTCGATTCGATATGTTTAGTTTTCCAATTGAAATTAAATTGCCGATTTATTTTTAACAATATTTTAACATTTCTATATTTCTATCATTCGCATCGACCCGACGCAAGTTTATTCCGATAATCTTCCAAGAAACACTTATTCACAGTAAAAAATGAGAAATAATAATACATCTGGTGTTTTTGTTTGATGTCAACGCTCTTTAACCTAAAAAAGTATGTTTAGCTCATAATATCAAATTTAAAAAAGTGTCATGCCTTTTGAAAAAATTGATCATTAGCATGTTTTATACCTAGTATTATTTATACAATGATTGAAGCTTAAAGACGGTCTTCTTGATTCCCACCATATGATATAAATGATGAAATGTTTAGTATTTTTTAAGCTTTATGAATAATTGATAACCTTCGCAATATTTATGGATAATTTAAACCATAAAATAAAATTTTTCTAAGTAAACTTGTATAAATATAGTTTTAACAGAAAATAATATGATTTGGATGGTGGTTTTACAAGCTATTTTTCAGGATTAATACTTAATAGATTATAATTTTATAAAAAATATAATGTACAAAAAAATAAAATACCTGAAATTCACATTTTATACACCATATTTAAAAATATAATATAAATTTATAAACCTACAAATTAATAAACTCATAGACGTATAAAATGAATGAATTTAAAACGAAATATCAAAGCCAATCAGTAATAAACATTTATTTGTTTTAAAACACAGCATATTAGAATCTGAATATATTTTACATGCCTACTTCTCTGCAAATCATCAGCGACGAAATTAATAAATATAAAAAAAAAGGGTATGAGTATATAAATATGCCATCTGTATCTTTACCATTAAATTAATGCCTGCAAGAATCGAAGTATGATTCATGCGACATAATATATTCACAAATATATTAATTACCTTTTGATTGGGATTTTTACTAACATACCTTGTATATTTATCTAGATTAACAATTAACACAAAAAAATTCGATGATTGCATGTTAATATTTTATTGTCCAAATTTTTTAAGAACAAATATTTGAGAATGTTTGGTTTTGCAATACTATTCGAAAGATTAAAGGGGAAACATTATAAATCAAAGTCTCACGCGCTCTGAAAACCATCTAGAAAATAATGAATCTTGTTCTTGTGAGTACACATGTATCACCGACAGATATATTTGTACAGATTCTTCAGATGAAATGAAACATATAGGAATCTTATTATAATAAAAAAACCATAAGAGGCTTTAAAAAGTATAATCAGTAGAAAGAAAGTTATATAATTATTTTGAGTACACATGTATCAGCGACAGATATATTTGTACATATTTTCCAGATGAAATGAAACATATAGGAATCTTATTATAATAAAAAATAGTAAGAGGCTTTAAAAAGTATAATCGGTAGAAAGGAAGTTATACAATTATTTTAAGATATTATGAGTGCTTTTGCAGGCAAATTCTCGATTATTACGGCTTCAAAAAACTGTAAAATCGCACAAACAACATTTTGTGTCCTATAATAACAAGGTACCGATTCAAATAAATAAATAAATAAATAAATAAATAAATAAATAAATAAATAAATAAATAAATAAATAAAGAAAGAAAGAAAATAGAATTAGGAAATGGATTAGGGCAAATATATAAAATATTGTTCTTTATATAATAATTATGGAAATATAGAAGCTAAATTATAGAATCGTAAAACCACCAGCCTCATATGTCTTCATTAGCAAGTCATGCCTTATAATAATTATATTTGTATTCTTTTGGATTCAATTTTTTCTTTGATTACTTTGAATGTATAATTCATTCTATCAGGCATCTTCCCTTTCCCCTATGGATTTTATAGGGTCGCTGTAAGCTATGATCACTATTTTTATATTCGATCGAAAATAAAATGATTATAACCATGCAAGAATTTCCCCAAAAAAATTATAAAATTCAGTTAACTAAGTGCTAAAGAAAATAAAAAAGTGAATTATAACCAATTACATACGTATACCAATAATAATTTGTAAAAATATATTAAAACGCACTTTCCCTGTATAAAATAGGATTATATAGTTTCAGGCCATGTACTATCTATAAATATAAAAAAGTAGATGGCACGATTGATATTGGCTTTTTAAATTAATATTTTTTGTATTGGTTATTTTTGCATTTTTTATATAATTTGGGAGGTGTCGCTAGATGAAAATTCATATTATATCGAAAAAATTTTAGATTGAATGTTTATAAAAGTCAATTAATTTATAAATAAACATTAAACTCCTTTCTTAATCAAAATACCGAACATACGCATATTTATTTGTAAGTTTAAATTTTGAGTAGTTTACTTATTGCAGAATCTATCTGATTTAAGCATATAAATAACTTATCGTATGATAAATTTCCAAAATACACCTAATATGAATAAAGTAATATATAAAGGTATAAAATTACTTATTATTAGCTTGATATGATATTTTTCGAGATCACTAAAGCAAAATAATATTTTAGGTTGATAGATTCATTATAAATAGACTTTTTTTGTAAGAAAATGTTTATCTATATATTCGAAAATTTTATAATAAAATATTTCATGTAAATATTATTATATTTTGAAAATTAGAATATTTATAATAAGTTGATCGCTTTATTGAAAAGAAATGAATTGTTAAACAAAAATCATATTTGTATTTCTTCCTCCAATAAGCAAGGAATATATACAATTGTTTATCAAAATAAATAATTTCATATTGTGATGCTATTCGTTTAATAAGTTTCAATTTTTTGTGCTAATGTTTAGAAATAATAAGTTAAATATGAAATTTTTTTGCAAAAAAAAATATAACTTAATGTTCTATGGCTAGTTATAATTCAAATAATTTAGCCATAGTACTAAATATTTGTTACAAATAATATTAAGGATCCGAAAATAGTCAAATTTCATTCTAGTTAGGGGCATTGACCCTAGTAGACATTTATCTACCCTATATTTTATAATTTTATTTATTATTCTTAATTTAAACACTTTCTATACAAAAAATTTCTCCTTTAAATACTATTTTATGCAGTGCATGATTTTTTAAAATAGTATGTTAAGCTGTTAGGGATGCTAAAAAGCTGATGTATATATAAAAATAACAAGGTTAAGTGAGACACACAAATTATGATTTTTTAAAAATAGAAAATTATGCAATATTTTGTCAACAGACTGAAAAATTTACGAATGTTACTTCTCATAAAACTATATAAAAGGTTTTTTTATTTAAAATATAATTTGATATAACTAACACACAGATGGATTTTAATATTTTTTTATATTGCCTACCCGTGATTTTATGCTCTATACAGCCACAGAAAGTATTTCTTTGTTGAAGAAGAGAAATTATACAAAAATAATATAACCCAACACCTTTTATTTATTTGGGGGCCACAATTTCGTTTGAATAATCGTGTTTCCTTGTGCAAACTATAGTTACTATATATTACTGGTTTTTGTGTTATAATTTTTAATCTATTCATCCTTATAATCTTATAAGATATTTTCTACGCTCTAGACTTATAGATTCAAGTGTTTTATATGATACTATTTTTTTAGTATAGGCTTCGGCTTTCGTTGGAATCATTCATAAAGAAATAAAATTGATAATTTAATAATAAATTTTTATTATATGCTTTCAATAAAGAGCAATCTAAAACTTTGCTTAGATGAAATCTGAAATGTTATAAAATCAATATATGAATAAATAAAATTGATAATTAAATGTATAAATTTGTTTAATATGCTTTCAATAAAGAGCAATCTAAAATTTTGCTTAGTTGAAATCTGAAATGTTATAAAATCAATATATGAATAAATAAAATTGATAATTAAATGTATAAATTTATATTATATGCTTTCAATAAAGAGCAATCTAAAATTTTGCTTAGTTGAAATCTGAAATGTTATAAAATCAATATATGAATAAATAAAATTGATAATTATATGATAAATTTGTTTAATATGCTTTCAATAAAGAGCAATCTAAAATTTTACTTAGTTGAAAACAGAAATGTTATAAAATCAATATATGAATAAATAAAATTGATAATTTAATGTATAAATTTGTTTAATATGCTTTCAATAAGGAGCCATCTTAAATTTTACTTAGTTGAAAAGATTAAATGTAATAAAAATAACCTATAAATAAATAAAAAAATGAAAAACAAAGTTTATAGAATTTTAAAATCACCCATGTAAGGGTATTTTTCTTATAATAACTTATAAAAATATATAGAGAAGTGATATTTTATGAAACCTTATTGTAATTAAATATATACAGTTCGAAAAGTCATTAAAATTTAATTCTTGCTATTTATGGTGATCATTTTCATGAAAAAGGTAAAAAAATGTCTGACATATATAAAATATTAGAAATAGCCCTTTTTATTTTGGAATAGTTGTAATAATACAACAAGTTTCTTTAAAGGATTCAAAACAATAGTTTGTATCTTCATTATAAAAATCACAGGAGATATAGACAATTTAGCCTAAAAACTAGTTTATATATAAACAAATAGTTATTGTGCAATTATAAGACATTTTTACAATCTTTATTTTAGAAAAAAAATATTAAGATTAACAATGACAAAAATCAACAGTAATTTTGGAATAATGAATTTAACAATCACAATAAGCTTTACCTATCTACTAAAAATTTAGTTTTCTGTATGTCAATTAGTCAGGTTTGTATTTTTATAAAAAAACGACATATTTTTAATTATCTGACCTTCATTTGGTTTCTGAATTCAGACTTAAGATTCAACTCATACAATAATGCCAAAACAAACCTCGAATCGACAAATTAGATAAATATTTATTTTTTTGGTCTCTTAATAAATATAAAGTGAATTATGATGAATTTATAAACCATATTTATCCATACATTGAGTTTAATATATTCTGCTATATTATATACTGGAAATATAATTAGACCATGTGAATTAAACTCTGGGCATAAAACATAAAAAAAAGATGGATCATCTTTAATATAAAACATCGAGTTTTTAATATGATCTTTAACACAGAAATTTTAATTATTTCCACTATGTACTGGTATTTTTTGCCAGTTATCAAAATACACACACAAAAATAAGTTTCAATATAATTTTTAATTCTTATAATGCTTCCTTTAAGATTATATAGGCAATAAAATAATTTATAAATAATTGTTTAGTCTTTCTATATTATATTATATTATATTAATTGATTATAGCAAAATATTTCAATATTTTAAACCAAAAAAAAACAGAAAAGCATGTCACAATCAAATAATGTATAAATACTAAAAATTATATTTATATCATTTTTTAGAATCCACCTAATTTAATTTTTTCATGCCCCCAATAAAATGGCAGCAGGTGGAAAGAATAAGAAAGATAAAAAAGTAAATCGTCAAAAAATGACGCGAGGAATCCAAGTCGGTGCAGTAATTAACATAGCAGACAATACTGGTGCGAAGACAGGAAAAGTAATAGCAGCCAGTGGTATACAAGGTCGACTCAACAGATTACCATCAGGAAGTCCTGGAGATATATTGATTTGCACTATTAAGAAAGGAAAGCCAGAAATGCGTAAAAAAGTAGTTCCGGTAGTTCTTATTCGTCAGAAGAAGGTTTTTAGGCGAAGGGAAGGAATCCATATTGGGTTTGAAGATAATGCTGGAATTGTTATTTTGCCTAATGGTGATATTAAAGGAACACAGATTGCAGGACCTGTTCCTCGTGAGGTTAGTGAAATGTGGCCTAAGATTAGTTCGCAGGCAAGTGCTATTATCTAATAAATTAATATTTTATAAAAGCTAGTGCTTTAATTATATTTTAAAGTTACTTTTTTCTAATAAATTAATATTTTATAAAAGCTAGTGCTTTAATTATATATTAAAAATTACTTTTTTCTAATAAATTAATATTTTATAAAAGCTAGTGCTTTAATTATATATTAAGAATTACTTTTGCTATTTATTCATTGATCCATCGTTGATTAAGCGTCTTATCATACTGTATTTATTTTACTTTGTAGAGCATGATTTTATTTGTGCTTAATTTGGTTTTAGCTATTATTGTTGTCAATGAAAAAATTTCTTAAATGCTATTAGCTACTGATTTAGACTATCTATATTTTCACCCTGACATCTTTAATTTCTTATTTAATTCTATTAACTAGTGATTTATTTAATTTTTCTTGTAACCCCAACATCTTTACTTTTTTCTTTAATTCTATTAACTAGTGATTTATAAAATCTTTCTTTTCTCCTTGACATCTTTTATTTCTTCCTTTCTACAAATTGTCTTTATTTTTTTAAATTGAATTTCCTTACTATCATAAAGTGTATACATCATAACACTTCGCTATGTCACCGTGTATTTTCATTATAAAACATTGCTTTATGGGTAATTGGTATTTGGTCTTCTGTTTTATATGCTTCTCCGCTTTTTAAAGTATTGTTGGTATTTTATTAAAAATGACCTTCTAAACAAAGCCATCATAAAGTATGAGAGAAGGGCCGATACCATAAATCAAATGTTAAATTTTGAGGATATTAATATAAGAACAAGGGGGAAACAATAGGATTGAAGAACATACTATAATTAGTACGTCTTTAAGGGATAACTGCATAAAGAAAGTTTAAAAAGATGCGAAAATTGAAAGGACTATAAATATGAGCAGACTAATACTGTTGGATCAATAATGCTTGAAAGAAGAAGATGTTTTGAGGAAGATTGCAATGAAGACGATGTTGAAAATGTACTAGTCAGATCTTTTTTTTTGGATATTCTAAAGTTTTGCTTGAATACGATTATGTGTCAAAAAATTAAATTAAACCCATGTATATTTTTTTGTTTATTATATCAAAGAGGAGAAAATAACCGAAAGTATAAATACGCAATGCGCACGAGAGATCATGCAAGTTGTGCTTGAGAACAAAAACTAAAATTATAGCGAATAATATATATTTAAAAATTAAGTTAAGCCATATATATATTTTGTTTATTTATATCAAAGAGGATAAAACAACCGAAAGTATAAATACGCAATGCGCACGAGAGATCATGCAAGTTGTGCTTGAGAACAAAAACTAAAATTATAGCGAATAATATATATTTAAAAATTAAGTTAAGCCATATATATATTTTGTTTATTTATATCAAAGAGGATAAAACAACCGAAAGTATAAATACGCAATGCGCACGAGAGATCATGCAAGTTGTGCTTGAGAACAAAAACTAAAATTATAACGAATAATATATGTCTAAAAATTAGATTAACCCATATATATTTTTTGTTTATTTATATCAAAGAGGAGAAAATAACCGAAAGAATAAATACGCAATGCGCACGAGAGATCATGCAAGTTGTGCTTGAGAACAAAAACTAAAATTATAACGAATGATATAGACCTAAAATAATTTAAATTTATTATATCAATTTTATTTGTAATCGAACGTTGCAATTTTCTGTGCTTGGAAGTATAAAACCTATAAATAAGGATTTTTAAGAAATCGAATTGGCAGAAATATATAAAATAGCATATAAATAAATGTTTAGATATTTGAATTTTATACTATCTTTAATTTGTTAAGTTAGCCATTAAATATAAAAAATTTTAAGGTATTAGAATTTTTTAAGTCTTTGAATGTTGGACCATAAATTTTAGTTTTAATACCATGAGTCAGATATTAAGAAAGTGGAAACCAACGGAAGTGGAAGCTTATGGTCATACAATAGCATTAAAAAAAAACTTGAATGAAAATGTATTGAGTGTATAATGTGTATTGAAGAAGACTTTGGGGCAATGTGTTTGAAAAGAGTGTACAGCAAACATGCAATAGACAGCAAATCTTAAACATAGAGCAAATCTTAAATATAAAGCAAATTTTAAATAATATAGAGCAAATCTTAAATATAAAGCAAATCTTAAATAATATAGAGCAAATCTTAAATATAAAGCAAATCTGTTAAATATAGAGCAAATCTTAAATAATATAGAGCAAATCTTAAATAATATAGAGCAAATCTTAAATATAAAGCAAATCTGTTAAATATAGAGCAAATCTTAAATATAAAGTAAATCTTATTAAATATAGAGCAAATTTTAAATATAAAGCAAATCTTAAATAATATAGAGCAATCTAAAGTTTTGCGCGATAAACATGAAAATTTACTAGGAAAATTAAACCTTAAATAAATATATAAAGACATTTTGGAATATAGTAGATTATTAATAATAAAAATTGATAAGTAAATGTTCAGAATATTATAATCTTATTAGATTGTTAATAATAAAATACACTATTAAATAACTATGATAAATAATGTTAAAGACATTTTGGAATATAGTAGATTGTTAATAATAAAAATAGATAAGTAAATGTTCAGAATATTATAATCTTATTAGATTGTTAATAACAAAATACACTATTAAATAACTATGATAAATAATGTTAAAGACATTTTGGAATATAGTAGATTGTTAATAATAAAAATAGATAAGTAAATGTTCAGAATATTATAATCTTATTAGATTGTTAATAACAAAATACACTATTAAATAACTATGATAAATAATGTTAAAGACATTTTGGAATATAGTAGATTGTTAATAATAAAAATAGATAAGTAAATGTTCCGAATATTAGAATCCTATAAGATTGTTAATAATAAAATATACTATTAAATGACTATGATAAATAATGTTCAAGATAATTGAATTCTATAAGATCGTTAATAATATAAATAGACTATTAAATGTTCAAAATCTTATAAGATCGCTGATAATGTAAATATACCATTAAATGTTCAGAATCTTATAAGATCGCAAATAATATAAATAGACTATTAACTAACGATGATGAAGAATGTTAAAGATATTTTAAATCTATTGGCTATACTCAGATACTGTGGAATTTTAGTAGCATGAATTTACTCGTTGGTCATTTATTTAAATTAAACTGTTTTAGAGTGTTTCTCTGTTATAGTTGAATACCATAAGTTTTCCGTTGTCGAGTCCTACGAGAAGACTGTTTTTGAACCATGCAACTGAGGTGCAGAATGATGATTTGTCAAAATCAGCAATGTTTATTTTGGTAAGAACCTTGTCATCGAGAATGTCCCATAAAGTAATTTGAGATCTCGATGCAAGAGCTATAATAGGTTCTGTCAATGCAAAAGAGCATGCATAAACAATAGATTCAGTCTTAAAGGTTCTTATGCATTCTCCACGTTCCAGATGCATAATATATACTTCAGAATCTCTTCCAGCATAAGCACAATAAGTTCCATCAGGAGTAATACTCAAACAAGTGACACCTCCACATTCAGAAATCATTTTAAGGCCTCCACGATAAAAAGTACTAAGAACATCACCAGTGTTAATATCCCAAACCTTTAAAGAACCATCAAAACAACCACTAACAACAGAATCCTTTCCTGGTATAAAAGCTGCACAGGTAACCCAATCTTGATGCCCATTAGGGTGATTTCTTCCAAACTTAGCTATCATTTCTCCACTTGTATTCCATAAAACTATACTTGCATCAAGACTTCCTGTCACTATCTTATTATCATTATGGTTTATGCAAACACAAGTAACATCTCGAGCATGATCTTTTAATGCAGTAACTTCACCTGAATCAACATCATAAATTCGGGTAACACCATCTGCACTTCCACCAATAACTTTATCACTTCGAGTCACTGCAAGTGTATTAACAAAATGGGTTGAGCCTTCAAAAGCTTTTTTGACCATGGCAAAACCATCTGAATGGGTAACTTTCCATCTTAGAATCTTTTTATCCCGTGATGAAGTGTAAAACGTATCCGGAGAATCCTCGGGAACAGAGATTGAAGTGATTCGCTGTTTGTGGCCGTGGAGGCAGGCGTTCGGTTCTAAAGCTACTGTCATATATGGGGTTAAAAAAATTATAAATTTAATTTGAAATCATAATAAATAAAAAAGTTATAGTCGAAACTACAAATAAGATGTGATCACATGAAAATAATTAAGTTAAGCCTGAGTAACAGAAAATATAGCAAATAATAAAAAATCAAATATATTAATATATAAATTAAAATATCCATTATACATAAATTGAAATATCCATTATACATAAATTAAAATATCCATTACTATATAAATGAAAATATCCATGAATAAAAGCTTAATAAATTGAAAATATTAATATTAAAATATGCATTGATAAAAACCAACCCAATAATGATATTGCAAGAATATATAAATAAAAAATTCAAATAATATTAATTAAGCAATGCACACTCAAGCAATAGGATTGAGGAAGACACAATAACGAATAGTATGCACAAGCATGATTGATAAGATGATGAGGCGAAAAGATTTATCTGTTAAATCTGTTCTATAGAACAATCTCAATATTTGCTTGAACAACTATAAAAAGCTAAAAATCAAACTAACCCATAAAAAAAATTAATAAAAAATGCATAGATAAAAACTGAGCAATAATGAAATTGCAAAAATAAAAAAATACAATATAATAAAATTATAATTGAACAATGCATAGATAAAAACGTTAGAAATTGTAATATTGCGAAAATAAAAAAATACAATATAATAAAATTATAATTGAACAATGCATAGATAAAAACGTTAGAAATTGTAATATTGCGAAAATAAAAAAATACAATATAATAAAATTATAATTGAACAATGCATAGATAAAAACGTTAGAAATTGTAATATTGCGAAAATAAAAAAATACAATATAATAAAATTATAATTGAACAATGCATAGATAAAAACGTTAGAAATTGTAATATTGCAAAAATAAAAAAATACAATATAATAAAATTATAATTGAACAATGCATAGATAAAAACGTTAGAAATTGTAATATTGCAAAAATAAAAAAATACAATATAATAAAATTATAATTGAACAGTGCACAGACCAAAACTGTAGCAATAATGAAATTGCGAAAATATGTAAACTAAGCTATTCATAAATAAATTATGCAACATAAACATTATATAAAAGGATATTAGGTAAAAATAATAGTCATGATATTAGACCCTATAAATATTATAAAAACTTAATAGCAATCTATTTAGTTTTTAAAAAGTAAATTAACATTAATCAATATTTGTGCAGAAAAAAAACCAAACATGAAATCAAGAAAAAATAAAACGTATAAATTTCAACACATTAATTAAACCGGATAATGTATTTAAATTTTTTAAATCTACGCTAAATATGCCCTATTCAAAGATAAAAAGTCACGCATCCTAATATTGAACTAAGAAAATTATGGGGATTAATAAGATTATATATCAATAATAAAGGTAAAATTAAAATTTATTAGCGCATTATATCTTATATTCACTAAAATATCCCTAAATAAAATATTTTTGTGATATAAACGTTGGATACATATTTGTTTAATAAGATGTCAAGTTACAATTGATCAATATTTCTTTGTTGCGAATGGATATTTTATTTGAACTTGCATATTTGTGCAGTAGTCATTCAATTTTTTCGAGATGTTCATATCAATCATTCACCACTTCTGGAAAACATCGACTTACCGATAATAGCTTTGATTGCTTGCATCTGGGCCCGGGATCGTGTCAAATTGTTACAGTGGCACAACTGAATTTATGTAAAAATTAATATCATACTTTTACCGTAAGCCGGACCGGCAATGTTTGTGTATAACTTCCATTTATGCAACGTAATTACCCCTTTACAATATACACATCCTTGCTTGAAACGGGTTGTAACCATTAATAATTAAAATTGAAGATACCATTATAGAATTTGAACCACATAATCGTAACCACTTTGCTAAGGAGTGAATTTTTAGGTGTTATATTTCAAGGTAATACCAGATAGTCTATAATCCAAAAACTTACTCGAGAATAATGAGTATATTAATATGATTAAAAGTCTAGTGAAATATAATTATTGCAAAAAATTGTTTCAAATCGTATTTTAAGAATCAAGTAGAACTCATGCAATATTTATTTATATACAAAACGACTAAAAACCTAATAAAAACAATTTTTTACTGAAATTTTAACATTTAAAGATATATTTAAACTATTATACCTAAACTTATAACTTTGGCTTTATAGTAGTAGACAAAGGTAGAAACATAACCCTTGGAAGGAAAATGCTTTTTTAGGCGCGACTAAAAATAATTTAAGCCACATATAAAATTTGTAAAATATAAGGTTCAACATACTCTATAAGGTTCAAAATATTATAAGATTCAAAATAGTATAAGATTAAAAATAATATAAAATTCAACATACTATAAGGTTCAACATATTATATGATTAAAAATAACATAAGATTAAAAATAATATAAAATTCAACATAATAAAAGGTTAAAAATCGAATAAGATTCAATTTACTATAAAATTCAACATATTATATGGTTAAAAAAGAATAAACTCAAAACGGTATAAGTTCAACATACTATAAAATTCAAACTAGTATAAAATTCAACATAGTATAAGATTCAAAATAGTATAAAATTAAAAACAATATATTTTCATATTAGTTTTCAATACTATCAACCATAATGCTTATAAAAAATTCATAAATTCGGATAGATTCAAAACGTTTGCAAAAATGTTAATAAACAATTAAGATTTTTGCATTTATTCTAAATAATGCGCACTTTTTTATTTAAAGAAAATTTAGGTTAAGAATTGTGATGTCTCATATTATAAATCTTATGAAATCAATAAAACCTGCATAATATATACAATTATACTAAATTCTTTTTCTGTATCCTGTTGGTATATGCGATTGTGAATAGAAAATCATATTCTTGTTTGTTTAAAGCTCAGGGTTTTAATTATTATATGTATTTGACTATAATATTATATGTAAATTCAACTATTATTCCCAATGTCTTTAAATGATCGATCAAGGCCGTTTTTTCACTTTAACTACGTAAAATAATCACAAAAAACTGTAAATTTAGTATTATTAGATATTAATCAGCATCTTGATTATAAAAAAAAGCAATTAAATATCCCAGTTTAAAAAAACTATTTTCAGTAGCATATTTTGCAAATAAACTTCAAATCAATAGAATATGATATTTTATATATCGTAGAAACAATAGCAATCTAATATAATTTGCTTTAAATTGTAAAATTATATTTTATATTCGTGCAAACTCATATTTTTATAGATTAATTCCAAAATATTAGAACTTTGTGTAAATTTTTTCGAAGTTTGCAGAATAATAGCTTTTTTTTGACGAAATCACGAATTCCTATTGGATCTTAACCCCCCAAAAAAACGTAAAAGGTATAAAAACTATGCATACCAAAGCCTTTTAAATTTTTTTAAACCCTTTAAAAATTGTCAAAATATGATTATGCTATTTCTTTATAGAGTTTCTAGGTATAAAAAACTTGTATAAATTCTAATTACAATTTATGTTACATGTTTATAAAACTTTGATATTTTTCAAACTATGTTTCTGCAACATAAACAAGGTTTATTTATTTGTTTCTGCTCTTGTCAATAAAATAAATTACCAAGATTATAAAGGTATTCTCAGCCTTTTTTAAATTTTGGCGGATAGACTGTATTAAATTACATAGAATCATTCCTTAAAGAAAATCATTTAGTTTTTCAGCAAAATAAAAAAAAAGGATATGATTCAAAGGACATCTTTTCAAAGAATTTAATTACTATTATTATTTTTTCAATTTTTCATTTTAAAAATAATTGAATGTCTTTATAAAAATATATTTACAGATACGTCTACTATGTGATAAAATGATATCGAAATCACAATAATCAAAAAAATATCTGATCTATAGTTAATCACATCAGCGGGGTGATTATAGATTTGATTCTGGTATAATTTTAAAATGATTATTTCGCGCATCCATAAAGTATTAATTTATCAAATATTTATTTCGAAAAATATGTTATACGAAAAAAAAAATTGAAATAATTTTATAATAAATCTTAGATAAAATGTATTATCTATAGTGAATCTTATATACAAATAATCAATTCATGTGTTTATAAAAAAATATTTTTGACATCTAGCGAAAACATACCTTTTATTATTTTTCTTTTTGCCTGATTTTAGGTGAAATAGTATATTATGGCCCGTATTAAATTATGCAGAAAACTATATCGGCTAAATTTATATATAATAAATAAATAAACGGATAAAGTAATAAAAATTAAAATTTAGTAAAATTCATCTATAATATAATGAGTTTTTGAAAAAAAATCTAGACTATTTTAATTCAATCTAATCAAGGCAATCCACACCATGCCTTAGAAAACCATTTAAAATTAACAATTATGTAACATGGGCAAAACTTATATATTTAAGTAAATGCAGAATATTTTTAGTAATCGAACCCAGTGAGTATAAACCTTAAATTTAGTTGTGACTAACATTATAACAGTTAAATTTATTAAAGGCACAGAGAATACTTCTACAATTCTTATTTTCTTAGCTTGCTTATACTACACATTCTTAAATCTATTTTTATTTTTGTGTGTAATTTATAGAATCGAGATTCCAAATAGATTCAGAATTTTTAATGTGTTTTCATTATTATTTTTTGCAAGAAACGAATATAATTTAGTTAATTCACCTTTTTTTTTGGGTTTATTCGGGTACCCGCATCATTAATATCATGCTTTTATCGAGTAGATAGAATTTATAGATTTAGTCTATCTAATTTTTATGGTAATTTAAATGCTTATTTTTAAAAATTATCGATTTTGACAAAATCAATCTTTTTCCGTATGTTTTATTGATAGCCATCTTCGATAATGTCTAACCAATAACAAGTTTTTAATGATTAGGCTTGCTTGATAAATAGTATATAGATAGAAATACTTATGTAAATTCTTTATAAAAATATTTTTTATTCATGATCGCGCATTCTGTTATTTGAATCAAATTTGTTTTCCTTTAGATAATTCTAATTTATTTATAGTTGTAAAATATAGGTTCACTTAATGCATGGAATGGTGTGGTAATGCAATATTAGAAGAGTGACCAGAAAGAACTTAAGTAAAAAAACCAGATTACGGGATATATCTAAATTATAGGATTTGGGAAAACCCTTTAATAGAAATTTTTGAAAGAGAAGATAATTATAGGAAAAGGAAATAAAAGAGAGTATAACCAAGATTATAAATATAATGCCAATTAAAAAAATAAATTATGTTATGCTCTAACAGAATATATAAAATAACAGCACTAAAATTAACCCATAAATAAAATTTTCTATTACCATTATAGATTATGATCAAAGCTTTCTTGAAAATCAAAAAAAAATATGAAATCTATAATATTTATAAATTTTTTTAGTTAACATTGTGGTTAATTCAATCATGAAGAATATTTTATTAAAGAAATTAAGATTAGAATAATAAGAATATTTTTTTATTCGTAAATTTACGTATTATAGACACAATATGAATTTTATCGACTAGTTTTTAAGAAAAAGATAAAGCGACCTTATTACTCCATTAATCACGTTTTTCATCATAGATTGTATCATAATTGTTAATATAGATGTTTCAAAAAATTTTAATATTATTTAAACTAATACAAAATGTTAAAATAAAATTATATTAATGTGTTTTTTTACAAAAAACGTAATGAGTTTATGCGATTCCTTTGATTAAATTATGGTAAAATATTGATAAAAATCGGATCTATATTAAAAAACAAGATGAAATTCTGATAACCTAAAGCCACAAATTTCATTGTGAAGAGAATTATGCAAAAAAAAGAGAACAATATTTATTGCTTGATCTTCAAAAATTTTAGCACCCTTAGTAATTAAATATATCCAAAAAATACATGATTTAAAAAGTAATATTACCCACATTAGAATTTACACACGATAATAGAATAATTTTTATGTTTAAATTATTTATTTATAAAAATTCAAATTGTTTTTTATTTGATATTATCAACACGTGAATATGATTCGAAATGTCCCAAATCACTTAAGATTTCACACCATAAAAACTAATTCTTTGTAGATTGCATGTTTACTTAGCATATATAAAAAATAATTCAGGATGGATAAAGTTTTATTTATTTTTGTATGGGATTTTATATTTAAGATACGATTCGATCTCAAATTATTGATTATCAAATTTTAGTTACCATGATTTTTTCGATATTAAATTTTAAAATTTATCTTCAAATATGAAATGCATTTTAGATCAATTCTTTAGATCCAGAAAAACCAGTTTAAAACAAATACAGTCAAAACAGAATTTGCTGGCTTCTATTACTCGTTTCTGTCTACGAAAGACACTAGTTTACAACAGATCTGATTATATATGTTTCAATAACAAACCTTTGTGCTGAATTTTATCCCCGAAATATTTGATGTAATTTATCAGAATTGTGATAAATATAGATAGATGATGTTTTTTAATCGAATTTTAGGTATGATTGATGGTTTTCTATATACAATCACAAACACAACAATCTAATCAAATTTATGAATCTTTTTTAAATAAAAATATCAAAAATAATAATAATTGTATCAAAATATGATGCCTTAACATTTATATCATTCATAAAATCACAGATTTCTCAAGAATCAAATTTTATTTTATATTAATAGACAAAATCACTCGATAGGTCATGGTTTAAGCTTTAACTAAATTTAGTAAATAAAAAAATTACTTGTGTACAAAAAAACCACCAAATTAGTTTAAATATTAAACCACCATCTGTTTGTACTAGTTTTATAGATCAAAATCAAATGATCTATTTTAAAAAGTATGAATTTCATTTCATCAAGTGATCTGTGATCCAACGAAGGCATAGTTGATTTTTAATGTCCATTTGCCCGAATTTTTAAATATTTAAGTTTTATAGTATATTTATTCTATTTTTAGTGTGGTTGTTTATAATTTGACTTAAACTGAAAATATTATTGTTAAGAATAAATATTATAATTATTAAAATCTTATTTTGACGGTTTTATCTGTAACCTTCGATATTAATCCCACCAAATTATATTTTCCTCTAAATTAAAAATATCCACAAGGGGCGTTTAATAAGCAGAAAAAAATAAATTAATAATATTGATATTACAATAGAAAATAAGTCATTAATGTGTAGCTCTTCATCTTATGTCGCAATTATGAAAAATAATTTACACTGTTCAGCAATAATAAAGAGGAAAATAAAGTATAGATGTGGCATGTTTCTCATGAAAAATCCAGTAGAAATACATTTTTTTTCTCTATATAATAACAGATTCTTTTTAGAAAGATTTAAATTTGCATTAATATAGTCAGAAAGCAATTTCGGATGAGCAAAGCTGAAGATTTTCAGTTAAGAAATAATTTCAGTGCTAATAAGCGATATTTATAAAGATGTAAAACATAAATGTGTAAATTATTAGTATGTCATGAAAATCAGAAAAAGATACAACGACAGCAAAAACACCCCAATTTATCATGTAAAGACAGAAAAAGGATATAAAAAAGATGTTTGACCATGTTACAATATATAATATGCTGCAAAACTCTCATAATGAACACAATAAAAATAAAATGCATTTATTCATAAAATATGCATAACCAGAATTTGTATGAATTAAGTATCTTGGTATTTAAACCTATGCCCCAGCTAGATTGACAAAAATATAAACCTTTTGAAAATGAAGGTGTAAAATAAAACGCTCTAACATGAAATAAAAAAGCAAGAAAACGTCTTTTTATATAGAAGAGGTAGAAATTAAGTTTGGAAATGAGATCGTTTAATAGTAAAAAAAAATTCGCTAGCAAATAAATTTTAAATCTAAACATCGACTTATAAAAATGAAAACTGCTCTTTTAAAGTATTATATAAAAAAATACTAAGATTTTACGAACAAAAAGATAAGAATTTATGAAAAAGAAATAGAATACTTTCCTACTTGATAAATAAAAAAATTTAAAAGGATCTAAACATTATTTTGAAAACTGTACCTATATTAAATACAAAAAAAATCAAAACTTTACAAATAACTCTATATACTTATAAGGAGCTCACAAAAATGTGTATGCCACCATAAAATAATTAACTTATAGTTAAAAAAACTTAAAAATTTTGGAAATAAATTACGATTTGGCCCTGTATAGTAACTTAAGAGAAAAGCCCATGATGTAAAAAATTAAATATTCTAAAATACATCAGACAAAAAATAAAATGATCTGCTAAAAATAATGTGAATAAAAGCTGTATAGAAATAAAAATAAAAATTAGGATGAATATATATCTAAAAAATAACAAAAGATAATAGTTTCAACTAGTAAGACATCAGTTAAATATAAGAACACGGTTTTGTAGTCGATAAAAATAAAATAAATACACATTAAGAGCCAATTAAAACTGATATTAAGGTTTTTGGTGAATAAAGAGAGAGAAAATATGTTTTTAAAAATAGCTATGTTTACGAATTCGAGAAGGAAACTCTGAAATTTTTTGGCACATTTTGAGTCTTAATAGAAAAAATCGAATATTTGTCCGGTGGATAGCTGTTAGATCAAATGTAACGTATAAAAAGTTATTAACAAAATGCTTAGCTAAAGAAATTGAATTTCCGATAATATAAATGATATTATATTATGAGGTACAATTGAGACCTTTGGTTGCACAGAGCCACTAATAACACATATAAAAAAAGGATTCTAAAATATAAGAGGATTTAGACCTTTGATTTTTATGAATCATATTTGAAATAATCCGATCTAGCGAAGCCAGAATAAAATTACGATTGACTTCATAAAAACAAATTTTCAGAATAAAAAATCAAACCGGTAACATTTGTAAATAAAAGAGCCACAGAAAAAGATTTAATAGATACAAACATATAATATAACTAAATTAAATTAAATTATGAAAGAAAGTGTATTAATAATATTAAAATAATTAAATTATGTGGTAATAGGAAAAATTAAATGCTCAATATGTAAATAATTTTATATGTGTGACAAAAAGGGGATGCTTATTTCGGTATAGCATAACAACGGAAAAAAATTATCATATTTTCACAAGGTTTTAATACAAAGTAAAGTTTTTTCATCATTTCTTTTTGATTTGAAAATAAATCTATCAAACGAAATGCCAACATTAAATATACCCTTAGATAATTCTTATAGGTCGAGTCAATTCTATACCTAGATGATCTATAACATGTTTTTCGGGATTTAGAAAACTTAAATATAAACACAATAAAAATTGTTTTTTTTGTATGAGCAGAAAAATTAAAAACTTGAAATCTTCAAAAAAATGGCGTCAGATGTATCGAAAGGGAAGATATATAGACATAAAAACTTTCTTTAACGATAGAATATCTTCAATAAACGCTTTGAAATAAAACAAAATAAAAAAATCAGCAGAATTTCTGATATAGGCGAAGCTAATTTCTAGATTAAAAATACATTCAACAAATTCAACGAGGATACTCATCTTTAAATTGCCACATTATTGTAAATGAACAAAAAAAATGTAAATTTTCTATAATAGATGATTTTAAGGGGACAGCGATAGCTGAAGAATCTTATACATTTCCAGCCTGAAAAACAAAGATTATAAATAAAAAAATAAGAAATAGAAAGAGTTTTAACGTATTAAAAATAAAAATTAGATGTTTCTCTGGCTAAAATAATACCATATAGTGATAATAAAAAAAGCATCATAAGTATTTTGTAATATTAAAAATCGAATATGTGAAAATATTTTGCCAGAACCTTATAAATGAGTACTTTATCGTTATTTAAAATGACATAATTGCATTCATCGAATCTTTGAGCAGAAAAAAAGAAATTAAATAAGAAAAATAAATGATAAAAGCTGCCTTTAAAATTGTTTAGAGTTAACAGCAGCATGATTTTTAACATGACTGGATCTTCAATATCATTAAAAACTACTAAAATAAAGCCAAAATAAGAAACTGGAATTTTCACAAAGCTAGAAATAATTTTTCGGGTGTTTGTCAAAATGCCAACACTGTGGAGAGACATATAAACGGGCAGGAAACCTAGAAAGAGGTGTGAATAAAAGCATGACTATAAATACACACAGTGAAATAACGTTTAACGCGATATATACACTCTAATCTTTTAAGAAAACACAACTTTAAAAACCAATATAAATTAGAGACACACAGTCTAAGAAATAATATAAAAGAAGCTATTGGTGACAAATAAGAAGTTAGAATAGAAATGAATATTAAATCATTGCATAATTAAATAATATATTTTCGATGATAAAAAAATTTATTTAATGAATATACTAGGCATATGGGTATATATAACACATTATTTTGCAGAATTCGAAGCTTAAAAAAATATGATTTATCAAAAAATAAACTTTATATGGATTATAAATGCAGCAAACGAAAAGTAACATACCTTATAGCATAAAAATTGGTGTCACGAAAAACCATAAGTCATATATTGGGTATTATAGAAAACCAAAAAAAATACGCACAAACAAACACAATATCAAAAAGAATTGAATTTATAAGTAATTACAAGGGAAAATGCTAAAAAAATGGGCGATAATATGTGATTAAGACAGGCGGAATATACCAAAACAATTTATGAAAAATATAAAATATTTCACGAACAAATTAAAACTGTACAAAGCCAAATTATATTATAATCAAGTTGATAATAAATAAATTTATTTTTAAATTTTTATTAGTGCAAGGTGATATTTTTTTTTAAAACAAAATAGTTATCTAATCTTAATTCAATAATGGAAAACGATTTATAGATCTACAATATTTATCAAGGATATAAATATATAGAAGATGGTATCAAAGCTTACATACAGAATCCACAAAATAAAAAAAGAATTAATTGTGATTTTCAGGCTACGTCATATGGCCATCAACAAAAATTTAATGGATTTTGTTGCATAGCAATTATATAATCTCGATATATTCTTGAAACCTGTATATTCAACAATAAATATGTTTAAACATTTCGTTATAAACAGATTCTAATCTAGAATATTTTACGATCTTAATTTATTAATCAACCTTATCAATATGATTATTGCATTAATTTTTAATAGATAATTTGAACTGGGATAATTGAAGATTGTGTTGGTATCTTCATATAAATATCAACACATATCTTGAATTTTAATTCTAAATGTTCAATAAAATTATTGAATGCAAGTCAAACGTCATTTGACAAACTCTAACTGTAATTTTATTGATTTAAAAATTTTTATTCATTGTGACTATAATATTCACCTTATTTGGGGGAAATCTAATTTTGTATGGCATGATTTGAAGAATTGTAGTCAACTAAAGTCATATATATAAAAATTAAATATGTCTAGTGAGATCACCGAAGTTAGAATTCTGTGAGCTATCTGATTAATAGCAAGTGACAATTTAAATAATTGTTTTTGTTAAATTAATAGAAATTGTATTTCTCCAATTTATACTTAATCAAAAATATGTATGTTTGAAAATCCAGAGAACAAAATTAAAATAAGATCAAGGAATCCGTATGAATTATGTCAAAAAAACTGATTCAAATAATAACATATATTTTAATAAATATGTTTAAATGAATTTTTTTTTAAGCTATAGTCAAAGAACTTGCGTATTTACTATTATTTAGTGGTGTATTTCAACCCAAAATAATGTATTGGAATGAATCGGCGGAGTTTAGACGCAAGCATGTTACATAATATACATTTGGACAAAAAGTCCGAAACAGCCCAAATTATATTTATATAGAGCATTTTATTGAATAATTGACGACAGGAAATAAACATCTAGCTCTTTGATAACATATTAAGCATGAAAAAATAGTTTTCTTATTTTTTCTATTACATCTATGATAAAACGGATATTAAAATACGGTAGATGTAAATAAATAGAGTATTCTATACTACTGTATGAAAATATACATATAAAAATTTAAAGCTATCTGAGTATCAACTGAAAAATATACTGGCATTATAGTAGCTTGTTTGAGTAGAATACGCTATATTTTTTGCCTTTATTTCCATATAATTTCAGAAAACAAATAAAAGAAAATAACCAACATTTAAAAATTAAAATAATTAAAATGGACCCTACAAATGCATAAGTATGTCGAATATCTAGCTTCGATCCATGGAAAACTATTTTACAAGAAATATTCCTTTAATTATTAAGTTGCAACGATAATAATCTTCGGTTTAAGAATTTATTTTTTTGTTGTATAATAACTAAACATATTCATGCTTAAGTGTTTTTATTATATTTAAATTACGGACTTAGGGTTTGAAAATTTATATTTTTTTTAGCGTTACTTTAATTATTTAAATAGGAATATGATTTTTTTGCTCCAAAGTATCACCAGGAATCAAAATTTTTTATGTTCTTACATAAATTTCTAAGTAATTTTTTTCCATTATTATTTCTAGAAGTATAAATAATGCAATTGTAGTGTCTAAAAGAAAAGGGGTTTTAAAAGATTTGACAATATAAAAAAATAAAACCTTGCATTAAAAATAACAACTCTTGCAAATTTTATGATTCAACATAAATTTATATTTTATGTTCTTTGAGCAAATTTAATGCACAATTTTATAAAAATTCAGAAAAGAAAATAAACAGGCGAAAAAGGGATTAAAATATATTTTAATATACACATTAGAAACATTTAATAAACGCGCAACTAATATGAAAATACATATTTTCTTCTGATTTTTATTCTCTTATATTAATTTAGTGAAATATATTGTAATATTTTTTAGAAAAATTATATATAATAAATTATACTGAGCATAATTGCAGATGCGATACCATGAACTTTATTTAGTAATCCAAAAAATTTATATATCTGTAACCAAAACTTTCCTTTATATGAAAAGAACTACTATTATTAGACAAGATATATACCAATGTTTTTAATCTTTCTATCCCATTTACCTGCCAATATTTACAGCATGATTAAATGTTAAGATCAATAATAGATTTTAATTAATAAATATTAGACGAAATTATCTTATTTACGTCATCGATACATCTATTTCATATAAATAAGATGTCAATGCTGTCAACTTAGGTTGCATATTATAGTCTAAATAAGATCATATAGAAGCCAAATCCAATAGTATTTTTCTTGTACTATCCCCACTCAGCGTCTTAGAAATTAAAAATAAATTTTATTATTTTTGGTTATTATTTCTCATGTATTTTCTTAACTATGATTCGTGTGGCTGCAAATAAAATTATGCCCGTCTTTAAGAGTATTTATATTAAGCATGTGATCACAGCCATGTTTAGAAGCACTCTTTTAAGGTTCCCTATCGAACCATGATGTTTTTTCAAAATACCATATGTTTAACCTATGGCGACTTTAGAAAATTAACCATCCGAATCGTAAAAATAATGTTGTATCGCCGAAAAATTCATAAATGTTTTTGTATTTATGAATAATCGGTTTGCCTAACAAAAGTCAAATAATTAATTAGTTCAATACATATTTTTTGATTTTTGTATATATTGTACCGTACTGAAAATTTTTAAATTTTATTTTGTTTTTATCATTAGAAATGTAATTATAAATGTCTTTTCACAATTGTACAATCGCGAATAATTACAAATTAAATGACAAGAAAATACATAATTATACGCATTCTAACTAATTGAAATATCACAATTTAGCTTAAGCAAAAAAATCAAATCAAATAACACCAATTTATATCACAATTGTAATTTGTGAATTTCTTATGGCTATATTAAAAATAGTGTTGCATCTAAAAAATTTAAATACAGATAATATTTATTTTTTTGTCACTATCTGTTTTACATCATATTTTATAACTAAATCTAGAGTTAGCACTAAAATTGCACAAGTGATTAGAATTTAACTCTCGAAAATTCAATACTATAAATCAACAATTGATTATATGCAGCAAAGAGGATTTTAGTTCACATTGCATTATTTTATATATGCTAATATTTAAATGTGTGATCTGTAAAAAAAGCTTGAGTATAATAGTCTATATCGACAAATATCGTAAAAATCGTCAAATTATATTTTATAAAGATTAAATGTGCATTAACAATTTAATCACTGGGGCATGAAAGATAAAAATTAAATTTATCAATCAAAACATTTAAATAGAAAGAAAAAAAATATTATATGTTGACGCTTTTTATGTATACATTACTAGTCCATGAATCTTACTCTATACCTTCATCCTTCCTGTATAGGAAATTTTCTAGCTTAGAACGTAAAAAGTATGGAGAGAGAAAAGCAGCCGAACAAATAAAGTGCAATGGTGAAAATAGAGCCCCGAAAAAATTTCAAGAAAATAACGCGTTTGCAAATCACCGATCTTGTAAAGATTTTAATAATTTGTTTCGCATCTTAAAAAAATATGTAATAGAAACAAATGAATCAAAGATTAAAAGGCTAAAGGCACTTTTAAATTATGCAAACATACTATTATCACAAAAATTCTCTAAAGCCAATAATTTTTTAATGACAAGAGATCAAATAAAAAATAACGAAGAAAATTATAAAAAATTTATTGAAATGTGCATAGTTAAGTGGTATTTTGAAGAAATGAATATGTATAAGAAAATATTAAGAATAAAGACTATATATAAACCGTGCTCGCCATTTTGTGATATATTTTCATCAAATAAAATTAGAATGCTAAGAAAGATGGACTTTCATACCTGTCATGAACAACCTATTTCACAAGAAAATTCCTATGACGATGAGTTAAAAGCTTTCCTTGTATACGAATGGCTCAATTTTCTTAAGAATAAAGTAAAATTAGAAAAGAAATCAGATATAATAGAAAAAAATATGAAAATTAATTTCATAAATCTATTAAATAAAATAAAATATTTGTTGTTTAATATGGACAAAGAACTTAAATTAAAAGCAAAAACCCGGAAGCCATGTATAATGAAAACAATAAATCCAGTATATACTGCTTTAAAGACAACTAATATCAATGAAAAGAATCTTATTAGTTTATATTTACTGAAAATGCCACCGAAAAATTTTTCAAAAAAAAACATGATTATTATTTTTAGAGACATAAGAACAAAACCACCAGATTATCTTGATAAAGCCCGAGCGACCATTATTAGCAAGTCCAATGAAATTCAAACATGTAGTTCCATAGTAAACATATTTAATAACATGAAATATGTAACACTAAATAATAAAAATCCCTTTAAACAGATTAGATCTAAATTAGAACCTCATAAAGATACGAAAATAACAAAAACTACAGAAAATATAAAAATAAACTAAACTCATTAAATAGTGCACGTAATCTCTTCAATGCACATAATTATCAAAGTTTTAGCAAAAATAAACATATATGTATGAGAAATACTAATAGTGTAAAAAGTTATGAATCATTGAAAGTAAAGCAAAAAAAATCAGAAGAAAGAGAAAATGAACTGAAAAAGGACCAAGAAAAACTAAAAAAAAATTACGAAAGTCTAACACAAGAGAGTAAATCAATTACTGAAGAAAGAAACCTATTAAAAAATCAAAATGAAAAATATAAAAAAGATATTGAGCGCTTAGATTCAGAAAATGCTAATACCGTAAAAAGTTATGAATTATTGAAAGTAAAGCAAAAAAAATCAGAAGAAAGAGAAAATGAACTGAAAAAGGACCAAGAAAAACTAAAAAAAAATTACGAAAGTCTAACACAAGAGAGTAAATCAATTACTGAAGAAAGAAACCTATTAAAAAATCAAAATGAAAAATATAAAAAAGATATTGAGCGCTTAGATTCAGAAAATGCTAATACCGTACAAAGCTATGAATTATTGAAAGTAAAGCAAAAAAAATCAGAAGAAAGAGAAAATGAACTGAAAAAGGACCAAGAAAAACTAAAAAAAAATTACGAAAGTCTAACACAAGAGAGTAAATCAATTACTGAAGAAAGAAACCTATTAAAAAATCAAAATGAAAAATATAAAAAAGATATTGAGCGCTTAGATTCAGAAAATGCTAATACCGTAAAAAGTTATGAATTATTGAAAGTAAAGCAAAAAAAATCAGAGGAAAGAGAAAATGAACTGAATCAGGAAAAAGAACAACTAAAAAAAAATTACGAAAGTCTAACACAAGAGAGTAAATCAATTACTGAAGAAAGAAACCTATTAAAAAATCAAAATGAAAAATATAAAAAAGATATTGAGCGCTTAGATTCAGAAAATGCTAATACCGTAAAAAGTTATGAATTATTGAAAGTAAAGCAAAAAAAATCAGAGGAAAGAGAAAATGAACTGAATCAGGAAAAAGAACAACTAAAAAAAAATTACGAAAGTCTAACACAAGAGAGTAAATCAATTACTGAAGAAAGAAACCTATTAAAAAATCAAAATGAAAAATATAAAAAAGATATTGAGCGCTTAGATTCAGAAAATGCTAATACCGTAAAAAATTATGAATTATTGAAAGTAAAGCAAAAAAAATCAGAAGAAAGAGAAAATGAACTGAAAAAGGACCAAGAAAAACTAAAAAAAAATTACGAAAGTCTAACACAAGAGAGTAAATCAATTACTGAAGAAAGAAACCTATTAAAAAATCAAAATGAAAAATATAAAAAAGATATTGAGCGCTTAGATTCAGAAAATGCTAATACCGTAAAAAGTTATGAATTATTGAAAGTAAAGCAAAAAAAATCAGAGGAAAGAGAAAATGAACTGAATCAGGAAAAAGAACAACTAAAAAAAAATTACGAAAGTCTAACACAAGAGAGTAAATCAATTACTGAAGAAAGAAACCTATTAAAAAATCAAAATGAAAAATATAAAAAAGATATTGAGCGCTTAGGTTCAGAAAATACGAATACCGTAAAAAGTTATGAATCATTGAAAGTAAAGCAAAAAAAATTAGAAGAAAGAGAAAAACTATCGCAAAAAAGTTGCAAACATTTAGAAGAGCAAAACGTGATGTTAGAAAAGTCAATTAATGAAATGAAAACTAAAACTAAGATTTTAGAACAAAATTTGTTTAAAACCACTACGAAATTTCTAAAAAAAGAGCAATATTGTGAGTATTTAAAACAAGAAAAGACTGAAAAAATAAATGAATATATGAAAATTATTGCTGAACTTGAATCAGCTCTTGATTTTTTGACAAAAAAAAATGCAATTTTAGAGAAGTCGAGTGGTGAATCTTTGTAAAATAACAAAAGTGGGCGTAAAAAGGGCAAATAGAAACATCATCTCTATTAAATTTTATTATTGTATGTAAAAATGTTTACATGATCCATCTTGATCTAATTTTGCACCGTAGAATAACTTTTACAAAAAAAAGGAGATTTTAATGCACACGCAAATCTTGCTTTGATAAAAAAAAAGCGGCAAATTTTAAAGGCAAAAAATATCGTGTTTTAACGAAATATTGTGAAAAACATAAAAATAAAGCAAGAGTTATTTCTCAGTATATGTTGTTAAATGTGTTTTTTATCTTTTTATCTAATTATCTTTATAGAACTACAAGATAAAATAGACTAGACTTTTTTGATGTATTTAGGTAGTTTTTCTATAAATATTAAATGTATTGAAAATTTTTAGTAAAATTTTAAATATAATTACATTAAATAAGGTGAAGTTTATTTTACCACGAAAATCAAATTCAACTATTTTGATTTGATTATAATATGGAACTTTTTTTTTCAAAAAATTAAAATATTTTTTCACACACATTTAATTACCTCAGGCATAATATTTTAGAAAGTATTCATTTAAAATTACACCCTTATAACAAAGTCGATTTTAATAAAACTTTAAACTAAATGCGCAAATAGTATCTTAAGCCCAAATTTTGAGAATATTTGTAATTTTTATTTGGGAAAATCTAATTTATAAACTGCAAATCTATCGTAACAATCTGAAGAAAGTATATTATTCGTTAAAGAAGAAAAATTATATTTTATATGGTATATATAAAAATATCCATCTTTATTTGGGTCTTTATATATGATTTTTGTGAATAAAAAATTTATACCGCTAATATAAAAAAATTTATGACAGTCTCCAGAGCAGAACTTTATAATTCAATGTTTAAACACATTAATATGAATTTTTTTGTCACATATCTTTATTTTTCATGCTTTACCTATATAAATTGTCAAATAAACAGTAGTTGTATCATTATATTATTTTTTATATGTTCCAGCCTTTGACGGCATTAAAAATTGCTCTATGTAGCCTTTAGCCAATCTTATCACTGTATCACATGTATATAAAATAATATGACAAATGGTGATATATTAATGCTCATTGTTGATATTGGAACATGAACTCACCTTAAAAAGCGTCAAATTTCTCATAGCTATATTAAATAAATAAAATAAATTTTTGTAATTTTGAATTTAATTTCAGGCGAAAACATATTATAATTCTTCCAAGAATGTAGTTATTTTTATTTGCTGATTTATCTTGTACTTGTAAGTGGATTACATTGAGATGTAAAGTGTGATTTTTAGATTCTAGAGAGATACCAGTTTCTTATTACAGAGTAAGAAGAATAAATATTTATATCCATATAATAAATATTAAATAATCACATTATTCTATAAACTTTTATGATTATAAAAAATGTACTTGGGATTATTAAATGATATCACATCGATTTTATACTTTTTATTTACCAGTGTTCCAAAAATCAAAAAGGCTTTTTAATTTACAAATTTCGATATTTTGTCCGTTTACAAAAATATACAGTATATTCATTTAATGTATCTATCCTAATAAAATACATAATCTTTAAAAAAAAATTTTCCATCATGTAGATAATTTTTAATTAAATTTTACTGATAATAATACAGATGAATTAAAAAAAAAAACAGCCAAATATTGTTGATATAAATAAATTATCTGGGTATAAATATTGAATAAACCAGAAAAAAATTATAAAACATCTTATATTATAAAAATTTTAGCGAAAACACCTGAAGTATTGTAACTGAAGGTATATTTTATTATGTTTTCTTACCGTAGAGCGTGCCCTCGTTTTTACTTATACAAAATTCAATGATATCTAAGTTTTTATCCTCTTATATTTGATTAAAATCAGAGCATAAAACTAAAAAATTTTGCGGATTTCGCATTTAGAATTAAAAAAAAAAGATAAATGAAAGTGTAATTATAAGAGATGCAAATTTCAAAGCTTCACTATTCATATAGGAAACTTAAATGGTGGTATTCATTTTATATATTTTTATAAATTATTTTTAAAATTATTGCATGGGGATTTAAATATATTAATAGTGTCATTTTATTTTTTCATGTTAAAATAATGACTAAAAAACCATTTAATTACACTTTTGACAATTTTATTTGGCATAAAAATTCGAAGTATAAAAAAATTCAGATAAAATTACATTTATTTGGGCAAATATTTCGATCATTTTCTTGAAATTATTATTTGAACCCGAGTCTTTTCAAATAAATTCATGTTGAAATATCTACATGATATAATAAAATCTATTCGGCCTGTATATATTTATGCTTGGTAGATGAGTCTAATGAAATTCAAAACAGAACCTTTTTTTTCATTAAAATTTTTTCATGTGCATTTAAGCATTTAGACTGGCATTCTAAATTCAACAAACAAAATAGCTCTAGCCCAAATGAGGTTGATCAATAATGAGTTGAAATTTTACAGGATGTAATTTATGGTTATTTTTGCATTCTTATTTATTTATACGGTATATATATGAGAATATACGCTTTGAATTCGTATAAATGCTATTATCTTATAAATACTTTACTATTTTGATCATATAAAAACCAATATATGCGATTAATCTTAAATACATGGCCTTGCATTCCTCCAAAGAGCCTATTTATGCTTTTATAGATCTACAGAAAATATAATACTTTAGTAAAAACTAAAATTAATGCACGAGAACTTTATAATAGAATAGGTAGTAGCCAATCTTTGAATGAGTCAAACGAACAAACTCAAAGCAAAAATATCTAGGATTTATTCACGGTATATTTTGAAAAAGACATTCGATAAATAAGAGTCACATCTTTTAACAACAAACAATACCAATAAACTTTTATGATGATTGATTTTTTAATTAATTTGTTTGTGAGTTAAAAATAAAAAGATCAAACTTAATGCAAAAAATATGATTTAAACAAAATTACTATTATTATAGTCTAATGCTTACAAATCCTTTTTTTATATAATAGTGCTCATAATTTTTCAGAGATTCCTGTTTTCATATAGACAGCTATATTCTTTATATGTTCAAAGTATAAACGCTAATAGTAAATTATAAAAAAAAATTGAAAGTTTTCGATATTCGCCAAAAATTTACCTATATTTTTTTTGGATAGGAATAGTATACTTAAGAGCACGCAAATAATATATTATTCATGTTTTTATAATGTATCTGCTAGCATCTGAGCTGTCATTAATATAAAAGTGCAATGCATAAAATATTCCATTATTTATAACTTGAAACAGGACTATGACATATTAATATTGAAGATCGCAGAAAGAAGATGATGTCCAAACCAGAGCGAGCCTATTTTAAAACTTTGTATTTAAAAAATCCTTGAATTTTGATGGCTTCGAAAAGAATAGAGGTATTGAAAAAGATTTCGAAGAGAAGAGATTAAATTATAAATACACTATGTGGGCAGGAAAATAAATATAAGTGTGCTTGAGAACAATAACTGAAACTATAACCATAAATTTACCCTCAAATAAAAATATAATTTTTATAATATAATTAGGGAGCATAATCTTCATATTAATACCATCAGCTTTTATTGACCCATAAAGTCGCAATAAAAAATGGTATGTTTTCAACCACGCAATATAAAACATTAGAATGATCCTTCTGTATAAAGTCTCGGTATTAATCTACTTTATATATTAAATGGTGTAAATTTGTATTTGTTGATCTAGTCGAAAGAAAATATTAATTATGTTCCGATATTTATATAGTTAATCAGAATCATCTTATATTGCAGATCTAATAAAATAATTCGGCTGGCTTAACTTGAAGTTCATAATAGATTTTTATACTCTATGTAATAATTTATGCCGTTAAAATAAATATTATTGGTTGGTAGTCGAATAAACATTTTAAAGGCATTCATTTTTTGAATTCTGCTTAATATTTTTGCTTTAGAATATAATTTTTATTTCTGCTCACAAATTTGGTGGTAAAATTTTCTATATAAAAGCAGATATTATTCAATTTACATAAATATAGCTTTTATTGTGCTTTTTTTTGTTTTCATAATGGTTTAATTATTTTTAACTCAAAAAATAATGTTTTTTTTACCAGGATGTCAATAAAAAGTGTTATACTAAGATAATATATCTTTACAAACTAGATTCGATCAAGAAAAAATTAAAATATAGAATGAAGATAAAACTATCTAAAAACTAGATTGAAAAACATTGCACCAAAAAAACCACGGAAAAGAATCATGAAGCTCGAGCCCTTTACGATTATAAAAAGGTCACTAAAACAACTGCGCATACATGATCTTCTGCTATTTTATCGTATAAAAAAGTTTGGAAACGCATTTACACCTTATTAGCCGAGATTCTGATGAGAAATCAATTTTTTTAAGGCTCTTAATATAATATATAAATGCATTTCTACAATATTTTCTTTGTATCTATCATAATATGTTAATTCAAAGTTTGTCACATTCTCTGTAATATAGCACCTGGAAACTTATAAAATTATTATTTTGCCTTTTAATTGGTTATTTATGATGGTTTTTAGAAATCTAATACATCTAATGTTTTTATCTATTTTTGAAACGATTCCATTATATTTTTCATTTAATCAAATAGATAGTTTAGGCTTTCTTATCCATTAAATTAATTTTAGGCCTTAGCATATAAGATTGAATTTACAACACTTAGTAAAAAAATTACAGTAATTTTTTTTAATCATGAAATTTTTAACAAACGGAGTCCGATGTGCAAATATTTTAAATATTAAATAATTACCACGGTTATAATATACGTGTAAGCACTCTTGATTTATGTCTCAACAGAAAGTATATTGGAATTTCTAGTTCAACCATATTTTGACTTATATACAAAAAACTCTTCAACACATTATACACTGTTTCAATCATTTTAACTGTAATCACAAAATTTTCTGCCCTATAATCCCCAATAAAGTGTTTAAAAATCAGTGTCTTTAAATTTGATGTTTACTAGTTTTATTTGGTTCTTTGTTACCAAGAGGCAGTGCTAAAAACAATTAATTTGTAAAAAATACCTTTTTAATGAGGTCATTATCGGTAAAACAATGTAAATGCTTGATTTCCATAACACTAGCTCGGGACATCAGTCAAAACGAATACCCTATATTCTATAGTTATATTGAGAACACACATATTTTAAAATACAAGTAAGAAGTGATACCACATTTATAATTAAAATAAGCCAGTAAGAACTTAAGGTACATGTGGTTTTTATTTTATAAATTAATCGCATATTGGTTTTTAAATTTCAACGCTCTTTAATGTACAGTTTGATATAAATTACGTTTTGAATAGGTTCTAAATAAAAGGTTTGTAATTATTCTCGTTACAATAATATAGAAATAAATATGTATTTATCAAATAAAAGTTGTGGTGTTTTTGCTCTTTAAATCACATTTAAAGCCTGTTTGTGATTTTTTATGAGATAAGATTCGTTATTTTGAAGTTATATGTTATCTATATTTAAACCTTGCTTAAAAGTGGTTTTTTTATAATTTATATCTAGGCCAAAAGTCCGATTTCTCGCATGGAATTTTCTTTTATGAATTTATTGAACATTGAATCATGGGTATAGTATTTGTTTTATTTATATTCTTATATCAAGATAGACTAAGCTATGATATTATTTGTCTTGAAGACAAAACTTAGGGCTAACGGAAGGGGTTATATTCATAAAATTATATAATTCTAAAATGTATGTATGCTCTCATAATGGATTTGCCCACAAATGCTGGATAAATTTTTATGTTTTTCTTCTAAGAAGATTCTATAACATGTTATATACATTCTTTTTCTGTATGTGATTAACTAGAATTGTTTGATGTATTATTTAACATGAAATTCACAATAATGATTATTAGATTGAACGATTTTATTTTGAATATAAATGCTTGTATTGGATATCCTAAGAAAACACACGAACAACCTTCTGATCAAAAACCAATAAATTATGATGTAACTTTCTATTTCATAAAATTTGGAATCTCAAAATCAACAAAGCTAATTTAATAGATATTAATACAGCGAATTATATTGGCTCAATATTCTAAATGATTGGTAGTTAAAAGGGATATAGATGTGTGGTTGGTATATATATGCAGAAGAATGTAATAACAATTGGTTGTTTCAAAATACCTAAACAAATTAGAATCATAAAATCTGATGCAAACTTTTTAATTTGTAAGGGAACTGTTTCACATTCATAGTTTCATATCTCAAGATAAATATAAATCAAGTAACGAAATCAAAAATCCAGATGAAAGAGATATTCAGTATGTTGGACGAATTAAACCACAAGAAGCTGATACTTTTTCTTGAGAGAGCAAAGGAAAAAGAGATTGTGACGTCTATCCTTAACCAAAAACTTGAGGAAGATATTTTCATTCCAAATATAGGAACAGTAAAGAATATTAATACTGTTCAATATCTATTGGGAAAGATAATCATTGAAGAGGATAAATTGCCAACTTCAAAAGAAGATAAAGAGAAAGAGATTTTGGGAAGTACCATGAGTATATGCGAGTGTCTTGATCTAAGAGACGAATACTGGAGAACATTGGTCATCATTATGAAGAAAGCTAGTCTCGAGGTTTTGAATAGCGAAGATAGTGATGGTAATAATTGTTTGCATTATTGTTCTGTGGTGGGTGATTATGATTTAACCAAGATGATACTTGAAAACGGCATTCATGTTCGTGAAAACATCAAGGGAATTCACCCATATTATTTATGTACCAATGTACGCACAAAAAAATTGTTAAGAAATTGGTCACGAATAGAAGCAAATGAAGAGGTTGAATCAAATCGCAGGGTTTGTGATACAAGAGAACCGACATTGGAGAACAACTATATTCCCCCATCTAATTTAAGCAATAACTTATCCGAGCCAAGTTCGATAGCTCTAGAAAATAACTTAGAAACAATAAAAAATGATTCCTGTTCTAATGAAGAATACAAATCCTCTCAAATACAGAACATTAGCGGCGATATAAATAAATCTATAGAAGAGGCTGAAGAGTTCAAAGGGTCCAACGCAGACTCAAAAATAGGAGTGAGAGCTTCGAAAGAACTCAAAGTAGATTTCACCCGTGAAAATATCAACAACTCGCCTGTGAACACATTTATATCTGATAGTTCAGGCAATCATAGTCCGGGATTTATTTCGGGCGATTTTTTGGACGGTAGACCTGAAGCACTTGATGCATCTGATTTAATTTTGAAAAGACAGATTAACACTAAAACAGTTTCGATGGAAATAAATTCAGCTTTGCACAGTGAAGAGGTTAATCACCGTGAGACTTTACAAGAAATAGTTTCCTTCTATAATGAACCATCGGTATCAGAGGGGCTTGCAGTAAAACACAATGATATGAGAATAAGCATAAATAGATTTCCAGGCAAGATTTTTATTTATCTAGGAACTATTTCCGGTTATTATTCAGAAAGAAAAGATATTGCTGGTGTTGGTCTAAGAATCATACATGGAAAAGAAGTCTATGACACCAAACTTTATAGGCCAAATGCTACTATTGAGATAGACAAACTTTTTTCTTTTCAACTGAACCATGCTAGTTCTAAACTTAAATTTTATGTGTTTGTTAAATTTTTAGATCCTTCCATAGGAATCTTGACCCCTAAAAAAAGCAAATATAGAAAAATTCTTGTTTCTAAATTGACTATAAACGACGATTTTATACAAAACTGCCACAATACATTGGCGATAAGAGGGTTCAATTGGTATAAGTACAGAACGAATAATTTGATAAAAGCATTCAAAGATATTTTTTCCAAAAATTTGCCAACAGCAAGTCATACAACATGCTATATGGCGTATATTTCAGATGAAGAATTTAAATATGTGAACGCTAACCTTCCTTATGATATTTCATCCCTTTCGCATTGGCTTAGATACAGAAAAAACTCGTTGAATAGGTGGTATGTTGGTTTTGTTAATATTCGAGGTGAAAATTGTTGTGTGGCGACACATCTGTGGAAAAGAAGATTTATTGTGTGGGAAGGCTATTTTATCAAGGTTTATAACGAATCAAGTGGGTATTTTGTCGGAAAAATTGATCTTACGAATTCTGATTATACGATAACTCCAAAGGAAAAGAAAAAAAGTTTTGTTACAAATTCTGTTACACTCTATTTTAGTGAAGGTTCCGCAGAATTTCAGTTTGATACTCAATTGAAGTATGAAAAGGCCTTAAGTGCTTTAGGGCATTTGCTCAATACTTAACGTGGGAGATTGAGATGTGATGATCTTCTTATTTTTAATGAAATAAATAAATAATAATTGCTGGCTATATTCTTTTTTTGATCCATATAACCTAGTTAAAGTGAAATGCCAATTTTTACATATAATAATACATTGAGTTAAACAGAACTAAATTTCTGTATATGTTTTTCATTTATTAATAATAAAAGGCAGTTTAGAAATAGATGGGCATTAATTTTTTGATTTTAGATTGATTTATTTAATAATATATGACATTGTGGTACAAATGCAAAATTTAATGCAGTTTTTAAATAAAAATAGTATTTTATAAAGTTCTCATATTTTTTATGTTGATTATGGATTTTCAGTAAGGGAGGAATGTTAATTAAATTTCATAGCCGGTGATTTTGATAATTATTGGTGAAATACTTCTGCGAGTGATAAATTATCTAATAAATAAATTTTGCGATTAGATTGTATCGGATTAATGAAATCAAAATCATATATTATAATTCGAATATTTTTTTTACCGATAAAATGGCTTCAATACTACATAAAGCATTTAAAATCTACCAATAAGAGCTACTATTTTTATTTGATTTAAAGGAAGAATTGAATTTAACGATTAACTGTGTATATACTCGGACTTCAAACATTCCAAAATTTCATACCTTATTTCAAAAGGATCTGCATGGATTTTTATTGAGCACATTTATAAAATAATATTGAATCGGCCGTTACATCTACTTTCGGATTATTATATTGATACCATATTAAAAGGATATGCATGAATTTTTATTGTACTCATTTATTAAATAATATTGAATGTACGTTAGATCTACTTTTGTGATCAATTTAGTTAAACTATTTGATAAAGCAATTTACGAAAAATTATATGCAAAAATGAACGATAAAATTTTGAAAATACAATTATTTTCCAATTAATCCGATTGTTAAGCATATAAATAATTTTGATTCAATTATTTAAAAAAAAAGAAACAACTATAAAATCCATTGTGTCAAATATAAAAGTGAAAACTTGCACAATTTTATGAATAACCTAGAAATATTCAAATATTTTAAAACATTTGTTGTTAAACACACATGTAAATCGTAATTGGTTCGCGGAATTTTTCAGTATACTACTTTTAAATATCATATTCAGCAATTTTTTCGATTTCATATTCATAGTAATAAAAAGAGAAACTATATTGATCAAATGTCTGTATTGAGCTATTAGATTGTGCAATTTTTAAACTGTATAAGGTCATTGATAATCCATTGGTTTTGTAAATCTAAGCCGATTATCGTGTTACTCGTTCTAACTAAATATATTACTATGTCATTTGATAATTAATTTAACCTAAACTTAAATTTTACATTTATAGTTCAAATTTTTTGTGCATAAGATATTTCAGATATGTGATTTTTGGTATCGATTCAGATTTACAACCCTTATATGTTGATTTTGTGTTTACAATAGTCGAAAATTATCTAGAAAGAATATCTAATTTTTATATAATTAGCATTCATTATTTTCTTAAATTGTTAATTTCCATGTCTTCTATAGGAATTTTAATCTTACTGTATGCCTTATATTTCTAGGTTTTACGCATTAAATATTCAAAACTTACTCCATGACATGCATAAGATATCTAATAAACATTTTAAATTTTAATTAAAGTCTCATATAATTTTTTCGATAAATTTTTCTGCCGTTCTCTAAAGTTTTTAACTTAAAAAATAAATATATGTTTTTATATTTTTTCGCTTGGTTTTACAATAACTATACCAATTATTTTATTTATTGATAATAATTTAAAGTAAATTAATTTTTTTTTGTATTTTACTTTCATATTACATGATAAGTTTTACTATTAGCCCAAATATTCCACTACAATTACGGATTATCGAGAAAAATATGCGGAATACAATAAATAATCTTAAAGAAATGAAGCAGGTTTAAACTAAAATTTTTTTTTGTCTTTCTACGAGACTTGAACTAAATAATAAATTAGATTGCTGTTATAAATCCAAAAAATGATTTAGCTATTAACCTAAATTTTCTATTATTTTATATAAGTTTTCATTTTAATATTGTGAAGAAATGAAAGGACATAAAATTAGATACTAGAAGCCATTTTAGCCCTATATATTTTTATATGGTGGTCATGAAGGTACTTGTGGCCTGATTTTTTTAACTATAAATAAGATAATTCATTCTATTGTGCACCTTCTATACATCTAAATGTAAAAAATTAAATATATACGCAAAAAGCGAAAATAAAAATAAATAAATCGGCTGTAATCAAAATATTTTTAACTTTTTCGATTAAAGAATTATGCTAGAATTCAATTGATTGCCATAAATCTTATAATATTTTAATCCTCTGGGTTTTATAAACATTATATAAATTCATTTTACATTATAAATCCAGGTTTTTTTATTTTTTACCATTAGACAGTTGTTTTATTTATATTATTATGATCTTTCACTGACAAATAACAATTATATATTTTAAAAATATACATTGTTTGGATAAATTAATGTTTTAAAACATTATTTTTTTCTATAGTCCTTTAAACATACATTCACCGCAAAAAAAATAAGAAAAAACTTGAAAATAAATATTGCCATGGGTTAAATTTTTCAGCCAGATAAAATGCACATAAAAAATAAATATCTTAAAAAATCAACACTTATCTAATTGGTGATATAATATATCATTAAACGATATCATAATATAATTTGATCTGCTGACGTAATTTTGTGATATATACAAATAAAATTTTGTAAATCACTTAAATGTTTTTTTTACAAAACGGTATTTAATTTTATGATTTATTTATTGTCTTGTTTGGAATCTGCTTTTTATATTTATATATGTTCTTATATTTGTAAAACTGTTATTTTAATAGAATATAATTTTAAAATGAGGGAATGTTATAGAAATGTTTAATAAATAAAAATTAAGTTTTGAAGGGTAGAAAGATATTTAAATTAAGTAGGAAAGAGTATATCTTTCATTAAGAGATTGAAAAATTAAGTTTTGAAGTTGCAAAAATATATAATTGTGTTGGACAGACTATATTTTTCATTAAATATTCAAAAATTAAGTTTCGAGGGGCATAAAAATATATAATTGTGCTGGACAGGTTTTTCTTTCATTAAATATTCAAAAATTAAGTTTCGAGGGGCATAAAAATATATAATTAAGTTGGACAGATCATATTTTTCTTTATGAAATTCAAAAATTAAGTTTTGAAGACATAAAAATATATAATTGTGCTGGACAGACTATATATTTTATTGAAACCTTAGATATACAAAGCATACGAAATATATTTAAGAAAAAAAAGCCATAGTTTTATAATAATATATATTTTTTCAACACAACGTTTTTAATTTATCACAAACATGTAAATTCCAATAAACTATATACATTTATTCGAGTAATAAGATTCATTCCTGCATAATATTCTATTGGTAGTCAAAAATAAGGGATTAGTAATTTTGTGAATCCACAGGTATATAATGAAACTTTGCAACGAAATTACTCGTATAATCCGAAATAATCATACCTTTAATCGAAAAGACCAATGGAATTATGTGATTTTTTTGTTATGATACATGAATTTAAAATTTGTTTGAATTTTCTTCAATATATATCTATAATCGAAAACCAAAATATTTCGCATGAATGAATTACAAAATAACAATGGAATCAATAAAAACGAGTGTACAAACGAAAAAATAGACAATTATACAAATAGAAAAGAGTCTAAGGATAAGAAAAACAAATCAGACATCATAAATTCTGGCCTACCGGTCACTGTTATGTGCATTAAATGCTTAGAGAAACAATGTCGGGAGAAATCGGCAGATAATGTAAACATTTTATATAAAGAAACAGAATCTATGAATTCAGAAGAAGACATGGAAGTTAATAATCCTAAAAAGAGAAAATTTACCAGAAAATATCTTTTTGAAATTGGTAATGTCAAAGAAATAAAGGCCCAGATAAATAATTATATTTCTGCTTTTAGCAAAGAATGCGCTAAGCTTAAATCTGAAAGTGAAAAAAAGAAAAAGGTATTCACTTATTCCAAAAAAACGAAATCTACAATTTTAAAAGATTTGTACTGCAATAAGGGCTAAGAATTAACATATAAATAAATAAAATTCCTGAGTTATCTCAAATAACAAATAAACCTTAAATAGTAAAATCGAGTAATATAATGAATAATTAATAATTTATGTATTCATATTTTTATTTATATTATCTATAAAAAATATTCATAATTTTTTAGCTATTATGTAATTTGGATGATGAAAATTAGAAAATATTGTAATATTTGATTGTTATTATTAAAAATCATAAATCATTATAAATATTTAATGTTTATTTTCATGATAAATCGTTAAAATACATCTTTTCTGTATTTAAAAAAGTTTAAAGGTAGCCAATGCGTTTACTTATATGCAGTTCTTTAGAATTGAACATCAACATGCAAAAAAATGTATATTTATGATTTACACGATTTTTGGTAATATAAGTCTGTTAAAGCAAAAATTTAGATAGTTCGACAAAAACAATTGCATAATGCCTCTTTCAGTGTTCCTAAACGTATTTTATTCTTTAAATATCCAAGAATATAAGTAATTTTTCAATATTTTAATTTGTGGTAATTTTTCAGCTTCATTTAGGTTTCGAAACTCCTAAATATAAAACTTATATGACATTTATACAGCTATTTTTTATAAAATTTTAGTTTAATTTTATAGAATCTGTGCAATTTCTTTTATAAACATACATAAAGGATTCATGTGCAAATTTAACCAGTTTAAAGCCACTAATATATAATTTTCTAGTGTTTTAGTTTATAATAAAATACTGTAATTTTTTTCAAATTAAAACACGTTCTTCTTATATAAGGAAAATGAATAGTATATCTAAGTTATTTCAATAAATAAATACGTATTAATAAAATAAACAGAAATTTAAAAATGAATAATTTTTAATTTGGTGCCTCAGTGCATGTAGCCAAAAGTATTTGGAATTATTAAAAGATAATTTTTTGGTTTTAAATTTTTAAGCTTAGAATTAGAACATACGATCGTGATTAATTCATTGATAACTAAACTTAAATTGAACTGATTTTTATGATAACCCTTTATGTTATCTCAAGGCTATTCTAAATACCAGCGCAAAAACCTATATATAGTGTTGTTTTAACATGATTTAATTTGTATTCTGCCGAATAAGTTTTCATAATGGTAATTACATAGTTAGCAATGTTTTAATATTAACATTATAGCATTTATGAAAAAATAATTTAAATCTATAAAGTGGTATTGAAGGAAATATACAGTTTTAGAATAGGTTTTTATATACAAATTCGAAGAGTTGTTATTTATATTGGATAATTAATGTCTATTTTAAAGTTAAAATTTTAAAAAGGCTAGAATTAAGTCGAATTATATAGTAATCATAGTGTAGTAAAAAATATCTGGTTTTTTATCATTCTTGAGGAGCTGTGACTAATTATGCAATCAAATTAATATATTTCGAAAGTCAGATATTTCGATAATAGTTGAAAAGAAACTATTTCTGCATAATTATAACATATAACTAGATTTAAAGCAGCTACAGAGCAAATAACTAGATAAATTTATAATGAAATTCTCTGTAACTATAGTTACAAGTTAGTGTTTAAACATATCAAATTATAAATGACCTATTTAAATTGAAAATTTAAGGCTTTTGCTTGTAATTGGGGTATAAACATTATATATGAACCAAGAGTTTAAATTCCGGTGTTATACTAAATTTATACAAATGTTCATCGATAAAAATAATTTTCAGATACCTAATGTCAAATTTGAAATTATTGGTCAAATAAAGATTGCCCCAAAGAAATTAAATGAATGACACCAATCTTCTGAAGCCATTAGATGTTCTAAAGAATTCTTTAAACAAAGAGGTGAGACTTATTATGCGCAAGGAGAAAATATATACTGGGAAGCTAATGATGTTCGATGGTCATGTAAATATCTATATGGAAAACGTATATGAAATAATAGAAAATAACTGCCGATTATATATTGGTACAGCCATTATAAATGGTGGCACGATTGCGATGATTGATATTATATAGTCACTTTTGTGTATCTGGCAATAAAATTAATATCTTTTTTCTAAATATTTAAAATTCAATCAAAATGATTATCGAATATTTATGATATTTATTTATGGTTTGGAAAATATGGATTAAATTTTCATTTATATATTTCATTTTTATACAAAGGATTTTTTTTCTATTTAAAAAAATCTTAGTTCATATAATATAATTTAGAAGTCTAAATGGTTTTTTATAAATTTAATCGGATAAAATACTTATAAAAGATCCACAATAATCGATACTCATTTAGTTCGTGTATAATTTTATCCATTTTTGATCTAAACTTAAAAAATTCATTTTCTGCTGGCTCGCGCATGTTTTAGGCATCCTATGATTAGTTATATGTAAAGGGATAGTCCATTTTAATATGTAAATATATATAAGTGTTTACATACAAACACTTGAACATCACATTTAGAGAAGAAGAGCTGTTGATGAAGATAGATCAGGGGAAGGTGTCAAAAGATGTATTAAGGTGCTGTATAATGTTCCCAATGGCTGAAAAGTCTCAATAGATGGAATTGATAAAAAGAAACTCAGCCCATAAAAAAAAATATTATTGTTCACACAGAGAATGAAGTTAAAAACATTTGTGACTTGAAATATAAATTTATTGATTTACTGCTTCAAATGATAAAAAAATAAATTTGAGCATTTTCAAGTTTCACGAATAAATATTTAAACATATCATAATTCCAAACAATTTTTCAGCTGCAATATACATATTAAATAATTTTAATCTGGCTATAATTTATTAAATCTAATTGATCACGTTAAAATATATTTAAAGCCCAAAGAATTTTATCAGAATATTTGTAGGAAAGTAAAAATATATCAAGAACTAAATACGAAAATATGATTGTTTTAAATTTTTTATTTAATAAGTGGAGATTTAGCCTCATTTTTCTAATTTTTTAATGGCCATAATATAATTTTTAATAGTTCTATTTTCAACTTCACTTCAAAAACGACTGTAATACTTTTTTGTTATGTATATTGTTTTGATAAGAAGGAAAAAGGGCAAATATAATTTTCAAATTTCTGCTACTACATTTAATTTATATAATTTAATCAAGTTATAACTATTTTCTGGCTTTAGACTATGCTTAAATATTTATTTTAGCAACTAAATTTCTAATAGCCTTTAATAGAAAATTTTATACGAATATGTACCAATAAATAATTTATAAAATATATTAAATATCATAAATTTATTTGAAATATTTGCTTTTATGATTTTATATTGGTCAAAACAACAACCTCTTTATTAATAAAACCTCCTTACAAACTTTGATCTATAGATGAAATCACCATAAAGCTTAATTATGGAATTCACAAAGGTTTTTGCATTGTTTGTTATAAGATCAGCACTTATTATTTTATTAAATGGATGTTTTTTTTAATAAAAATTTGTTTAATAAAGCTTTATTCAAATAAAATAATGAAAATACGCGTTTAGTTTGTTTTTAGCTATTGTAAAATTAATAAAAAAACATTTTTTTACAGTAATTTAGTTTCAGTTATCATAGGCTGTTGATTTCGTCTGCAAAAAATTGCAAGATCATAATACAGACACGCAAAATAAATGATATTTTTAAGATTGATTTCTTATATACATATGTTTACGCTGTTTTATTTTGCTAATATTGAAGAAGTACTTTGGTTTTTATAAAATAATGTTAATGAATATATTATACGTTAATTTACACTTTCAAAAGTTTAAATAACATTTTTTATGATTATATAGATTTTATTATTTATATGAATGCACAAAATGAAAAATAATATTTTTTATGATTATTATAGATTTTATTATTTATACATACATACAAAATGAAAAATTGGTTCGTAATAAAGCTCAAACTATACTTGAAATTTTACAAATAAAGGCGACGCAAGATAATTAAAATCCTTCTAATATTATTATAAGAGTCTTTAAATTCAAAATATTATCTTTCAAAAAGTATATAGATACAAATCATGATATATAAAATATTAAAAGATCTTATTTGATGCTGCAGCCTTATAAGGACTTTATTGACCAAAATTATAGAAAAAACAGTGTTTTTGCTGCTAAAACTAGAAACATTGTACACAAATACATTTTATTTTGATGTTCAGATTAAACTATATTGTCTATGAATATCTTTATTTGGCCGAAAATTTTTAGATTACTATATCATGTAAATCTTTAATATAATATATATACTTCTCAAATCAATTATAAAACTGAGGAAATTCCTTTTTGATATTATATTCGGTTTATACTATTATCATATAGGTATTTTGTAAGTAATTCATCATACTAATTTCATTATAAAGTCTTTTTTACTGTTATTATGGGTTCTAGCCTGTATAAAAAAGACACATAAGACAATTTGAATTTCTATGTCACAGAAGGTTTGGATTAGACACTAAAAGTCATAATTCGCAACTTCATTTTTTTTTACAAGATCCATCCGGTAATTTATGAATGTAATAAAAAAGTAAAAAAAATATTGTATGGTATGTAATATTGAAATATATGAATAAATACCAAATACAAAAAAAAATTCATTGCCGGAAAAGCATATTAAGAAAGGCCTGATAACTATAGATTCTAATTATAAAATAGAGACATCCAATATATAATTCTTCTTAAAAAATTGCATTTTTAGACAAAATAGATATAAATCACGAGAATAATGCTATAATAAAATTTATTAGTCACAATTATGACTTTATTTATGTTGTTTATTGAATAATTGTTGTATGTGCAATATTTTTAGAATTATTTATAAACAAAAACTATACGAATAAATATTGGATTGTGGTATTTATATGTTTAATTTAAACATTGATGGCCTGCCGTGTGCACATATTTCCGGATGATTGCATTGAAATAATTCATAAACGATTTGATTCATTTTTTCCGTGCTCAGAAAAGCACCGAATTTGATAGCACCCCGACAAGCTTTTTGTTTGCACGCTTCAACATAATCATAATCATTTTTTAGATAATCATTTTGTTTCAGAAATATTTCCATTCTAATCCTTTCATGTACAGCATGCTGATCGAGCAAGAAAAGTTCATTCTCCCTACAAACAAGAATAAATTCATTATTAAACTGTCCTATTATTTTAAAAACAAATTTATCAAACTCATTTTTTTCTATCAAAGATGCAAATTTGTTTCGGATAAACTTAATATTGTTCTTATTGTTTTTCTTTAAACATATTTTCACTGTTTCTTTATTAAATTTATTCTCGAAATCACTTATTTTAAATCTTTTTATATTAATTCCATAAAATTCCAAATTTTTCTTTATATATTTATGATAATGGGGCTTTATTGTTCCACATAAGCTAGTTCCATACATAATTTGTGTGTTTATGGTCGAGACTACATTTTTTCGAATCTTCAAAATGCGATTTTCATTTGATTTTATGTAAATCTCAGGTTCGTTTGTGAAAATATTTTTTATATATGGTATTGGCTGTGTTGAAATTTCCCCTAATATGGTTGATTTTGTGTTGGAATGTATGTAATCGTTTTTTGTATTATTTGAAACTGTTACGATAGTGCCTCCATGTTTTTTGAAAACGTAAATGATTTTTGAAAAGTCTTCCATGTAGGTTTGTATGCAGAATATATCGAATGGTATTTATTGTATGAATGGTAGTGCTATAGATTCAAAATATGATATGTTTTTTTGTAGATATTATGAATATTAAAAAAATTATCTAGCCTGACAATGAAGAACAATCTGTTGTAGATAATGAAATAATAGAGACATATTTTTTTATTGGTTTAGTAAAGATATTAGCATACTCGAAAAAATTGAAATGGAAGTCAAACAAAAATATAAATAATTTCATATATAAAACCCAAGATAATAATTTTAGATGTTATTAAAGATTTAAATTATCTTAAACACAGAGAAATTATTATAACTCTTTGTAATAATGTTTTTAGGTGCTATTAAAGATTTTTTTTATGTTATATACAGTGAAATTATTATACCTCTTTTAAATAATGTTTTCAGATGCCATTAAAGATTTGTTTTATGTTAAATCTTAAGAAATTACTATAGCTCTTTAGAACAATGTTTTTATGTGTTATTAAAGATTTTTTATATGTGAAATCGAAGAAATCTATAATACTATATCTCTTTAGAATAATGATTTCAGCTGTTTTTTGAAGACCTGTTTACTATATAATATTTAATCTTAATCATACGTCTTAAAAGACTAAATTTCTTATCTATTATATTTATAATGATAGTTTATATTCTACAAATTCCTATATTTATCATTTATATCGTTATTTTTTTGCTTAAATTAACAAAATATTGACTGCAATTGTTCTTTAGAAACACAATAAATTAAACTGTGCTTAGATAACCGAATCTTCTTTTTAGAAATTTTATATATTATATTTTGATAGATCAAGCCCATTCTTTCAGTTCAAATATGTTTATAAAGATATGAAATTGTAAAAAAGCTTTAAGGAGGAAAATGAAATGAAAATATGCATCAAAATATGTTTGTTTTAATGGTTCATCAACTCTTAAAAACATAGATAGACGAAGTTTTTCTATAATGTATCTTTTTTGAAAGACTTCAAATCGAAAATTGTGTGTGATTCGATAAAACAACCATAAAATATAACTCTGTGTCTTTAAAACACCAGAAACCTGGAAATAATATTAACTTTTTACGAAACTACACAGATTTTTCATGATTGAAACCATTTTCATATTATATTTTGTAGGTATATCTATAACTGAAAGCATAGAAGATAATCATCCTTATAAAAATATAGAATTAACCGTATATCCTTATAAGAATTTTAAGTTCTGTGGTGGCAATAAAAACTAAAAGTAAAAAATTTTCTTTTATATTTCGGTAAGTCATTTTAAATTTAAGATCTAATACATCGCAGTTTATAAGATTTTGATGTTTCAATGTTTCTAATATCGGTCTTTATCGATGCATTTGAAAATCTACAATATTATTATACAAAAATCCAGACAATATAAAAGCATATGAGTTTTATTTTTTATTGCATTATTGGTTTTATCATTTATAGATACGGGTTCCTCACAGAATGTTAAGATATCTAAGATTATAAACCAATTAAATAACTCTACTTTCGATTAAAAAACTATATATAAGCAATAGAAAAATTCCAATTAAAAAAATGAATTTCACATCGAATATAAGAATAATGAAAAATTCGATAAAGTATAATTCATTACAAATCAACTTCTAAGAAGAATAAATTTCACATCGAATATAATAATAATTAAAATTCGATAAAGTATAATTCATTACAAATCAATTTCTAACAAGAATAAATTTCACATCGAATATTAGAATAATATCCTGTCATAAAAAACGACATATGGACATCCTTCACGCTATTTTTATCACTAACTTCAATTTTTATATCATTACTCGTGCATATTATGTTTTCTACTTTGTTTAATAAGCTGTTACCACCATAATGTTTCAATTTTTCTGTAAGAAAGTGCCTTAGTTTTTCGTCATCAATTTTTGCTTCGTTTTTGAGTTGTATTTTATAATTTATCGATATTGTCATTTTTCTCTTGAACTAAGGGCACGAAAAATAGAACAAATTTTTAAATAAATAATTTCTATTTGATGTGTGAATCTTTGAAGATCTTTATTTTATAACAGTAAGATAATAAATTTCTAAATTGATTGAGCATAAAACCGATATAATAGGCAATAAATGTTTAATATAGGTTTTTTTAAATATTTGGAATATTAAACATCTATTATTGATGGGATTTCGAGTTCTTTGGTCGTCTAAATAAAATAAAACTAGTTTTAGGTATTCTTCTAAACTTTACAAATTCTGTAGATATTTTATCAGTGTTTTTTATGCCTGTTATTGTGAAAAGTAATTTAATTCATATTTTTTTTTAAAAATAAAAGAAATCGTTTAATTATAAATTGCCTCCCTTAATAAGATGTAAGTGAAAAGAATATATTCAAAAATATAGATATTATGCGACCACGCGAATTCAATCAAGTTATGCTTGAAGAGAAAATCGAAAATTACAGTACCAAAATTAACAGATAAATAAAAATATTTTAATTAAAGCTTTGTTTATTGATAAAATATTAAAAATTTTCATTCTTTGTTCCAAAAATATCATGATATATTTACTTAAACTAAACAGAGGATATTCATCACAATCTCATACCTTAAATAAATTTAATTATGAAGTGTTTTAAAATCGCATTTTTATTTTTTATCTTCAAGCTACTTGATCAGTTTCTGTGAACATATTTAGTCTATGCCTTTGGCTGCTTACTCTTCTATTGTACTTTCTTCTACTATTTCCTCTTTTCAAGACCTATCAATTTAGAAAAACTTTTAAAACGTTGCTTAAAATGAAAATAAGAATAACATTAGTTTTTTAAAAGAATCAATAGCAGAAAATATAAGATTTCTTAAACAGATAAAAAATAAAAAAATTTCATAGCAAAACTCGAAATAATATGCAATATATGTTTTTAATTTACTTTTTTATGCTCAACTGTTCTTTAAGAAACTCATTTTCAACCACAAGCTCATTGTTCTGATCAATCAAGTTTTCATTCTCACACAAAGCTTCTTCAAGCTCAGACTTCAATTCTGTCACATATTGGTTTTCTTTTCCTTCGATCAGCTCTATACATCTTGTAAGATCGTACTTAAGGTTATAGTCCCGTGTTTTTATTGTTATATCACGAATATAATTTAATACTGCTTCCTTTTCTGTTATTGAACTCGTACTCTTTTTTAAGCTGCTATCTTTAGATTGCTTTTCTGTTGATGTGTTTGTTTTTTCTTGGAGAACTGGTCGCATTCTTTTTAATGGTTCATTAATTTTTTGTCCATTTTGTATGCAAATGCGAGGTAAATTTGCGAGGTAAAAATGAGAGGTAAAATTTATTGGCTTGGGAAAAGGGACACTTGAATTAAATTACTCATTAAAATTATTAAAATGAAAACATTGTGGAGGAATGTATGGTGAAGTAAATCTTATAGAAGTATTAAAATTACCTGAGCTGTAAGTTAAGCAAAGTCTTTTCTTGAACAAGATCATTAAAAAAATAAAACTAAAATATAAACAACAAAATATTTAGTTCAAAATAAGGATAAATATGAAGGACTGGAATGTGGTTGAGAAAGGTATTTATTGTTCATACTACAAAGACTAAATTCTATAATTTAATCTTAAAGATTTCAAAATTTGAAGCATGATTTATAGTACATAAGAATCAAGAATTACAGTGGATTTTAATATTGATACCATAATAAACTTTTTAAGGATGTATATTTCACTAAAAAGACTCATAAAATAAAAAATAACAAAATTAAAAACCATTCAAAAGATCTCAAATATTAATATTTCTAGTAAAATATTATAATACTATAATTCATAAAATATAACTTATGAATGCTTTATAACATAACAATTCAAGAGATTTCAAATATTAATATTTCTGGCGGAATATTTCAATACTAAGATTCATACAATATAACTTATGAATGCTTTATAAGACATAAATAAAACATAATTCTCAATTAATAATCGTGAAAAATATATTTTTTTATATTGTGCCCATTATTAGGCATATTTTTACTTTTATTAAAAAAATTATAGCTTAAATTATACAAATTTCAATCGATGTTTCTAATCTATATGAAAGGATAAGAAATTAGAATCACTCAATAAATAATAAAAAAATAGATTATATGATATAATACTTTTGAACCATATGATAACTTTTCGGACAAAGATTTATTAAAAAAGACTTAAAGGTTTTAAAGCTTTTTAGACCATAAGAGCCAAAATAATTACCGGTGTTTATTTCATAAAAGAGAGCCTTATAAATTTAGATGCGACAACCATATAAAAAAACCAATTACATCTAGTTATGAAATTTAACATATATATTAGGCTATGATGAAAATTTATTGTGTTTTTGACCGTATTTAATAAATTTTATAATACAAATAATTTACGTAACATATGATAGTTTAGCTACTCAATTTCGTTTGAATTACTTATTTTACTCGAAGTTTTAACTAAATCAAGACTGCTATTCAAAATAAAAGACGCAGGGAAAGTCTTTCACCAATGGCTCTTGAAAAGAGGGGAGGTGCAGAATAGAATTTAAGAGATAGCTAATAGTTAAATAAGATGTGTTGACGGTTGAAAAAAATACAAAGTTATAACGAAAAGGTAACCCACGAAAAAATATAAAATAAAATTTCAACAAATTTTGTTTTTACTAATATATAAACATTACCCGAATAAAAAAAAATAAATTACATCTCAAAATATTTTTAAAGGTCCGAAATTTTGATAAAGAAATGCGTTACAGTTAGGAAAATATGATGATTTTTAGTGTAATATACTGTAGAAATCAAGAAAATAATATTTAAATGATCTGATTTATTATAGTTAAATTTATAATATATTATATTCAATCGATTTTTTTTGATTAAAAAGATTTACCCTGAAAAATTATCGGAAATAATTCTTTTAAACCTATAAAATTATTTTTGTAGCATTGATGAAAAAATTAAAGGGGGTGTTTTTATACTGTAAAGGTTGAAAAAAGAAGAATATTTTTGAAAATCTATAATAATATATTTAATATAAATAGAAATCTTGTATTTCTTAAATGGAAAAATAAAGGATAATTAAAAGTCAAAAAAAAAATATGTAAAAACTGAATATCATCACGTATATGACATCTTTTTAGGAATAAAATCAAATTAATCTAAATTTCGTGAAAAATTAATAATTTTACAGCTTATTAATGCGCCTATCCTAAGGTTTTAAAACATATAAAAAAGAATGTAAATATGCGAATTTCAAACAAAAAAAAACTATAGAGTTTCCTAATTTACTAAAATTCACCATGAAATCGACTTTAGATAATACATTTGTATTGTCTAACAATAAATGCCACTGCATAAAACACCAGTAAAAGTATTTTTTTTTACAATTGTATAAACCTAGAATGACACATGTTTTTTATGATTTTCTTCTTTTGAGTGACTTATTATCTCTAAATAGCCATTTTATTACTTTTTATCAGAAAAAATCCTTTCCAAACGTATTTAATGATTCTTTTTTTTTGTAAATATTCTTTTCTATAAACATTTAACGGCAAATAAAATGATGCTTCTCTATAATTAATTACCTGTTTACATTTTTTGTAATATTTTATACACTAGGGCGTTTGGTTTAAGATTTAAAAAATTTAACTATGTATCTCCTTGAATGTGTTAATTTATACACAGTTATATGCCAACTGTTATTCGCGCATTATTACAAGTACACGATAGATGTTCATTAAATTATTCCAAAAATACAGATCCTTATGCATTAATTTTCGTATTTTATTTGAGATTCTAATGCCTTTCTAACCTTTAATATTAATAAACCAGACATGTACAAAAATCACTTTTCAAGCTTAAAATCGAAAAAAATTGCAAAAAAATTGAATTTAAGAACCTTTGTACTGTTAAAAACAGCCTTTTAGTATCATTTTATTTATAATGTATGCTTTTACTTATATCTGATAGGAAAATGTTTAATCAGATCATATCTTAAGGCAGCAAACCACCATACAATATAGTCTATATTTACTTGTACTTACATTCAGGAATTGAGTCAGTTTTTTTTGGTGCCACAAAAATGGCATTCTAGAGCCATAAATTTTTATTATACCGTAAATTGACCTACCACATATTTGCTTTATTCTTTGCAGCTACTAGGCAGCAATTACTTGTTTGGCAATTTAACAATACCTTTGAAAGATTAGAAACGAACCAACAAAGATTCAAATCATATATTCTAGGTTGAATATTTGGGCTTCTTGATCATAGCCAATATTAATATATCGAAGATTATTGGCATTAATTTATAATAGGCTGAGACCGAGTCAGACCCTCCTGTGGTTTTTCACTACTGTATTTACAGAATAAAACTTTGAAGTGGTGATATGCTATTAAAGTAGATTATATATTATAAAATAGGTTAAAAGTCCAGTATATCATATAGAAAATCAAAATAAATAGACAAATTCATCTAGTTATATGATAATTTCCTTGATAAATTATCTATAAATTTCTTGCTATTCTATACAAAAAAAACAACAGTACTTTGTACTTTATATAAACGTCACACCCTTCCAGGCACTAGGCTCCCTAGAGTTTAGTGGAAAGCAAAAGAAAATGAATACCTTCTCGGCCATCCTTATTAACGTACTCAGGTGAAACACTCCTATCATACCTTGTGGCTTTGATTACTGAGACTATTTTTTACTATTATGCATAAGAAAAAAGATATATAGAGTAATAAATCAACAGATAAATAATTAAATTTCCTCCAAAAGTAAAAAAATATTTGGGAAATGTTTGGTTTTTTATATTTCACTGAATATGATTGTAATTAGGTAAAAGCATTGTTTATATATTCCTCTACAGTTCCTCCAAGGGATTGCTTATTGTTAGAAAAACAAAAAAATTCATATATATTTTGTTTTTATATTGTCTTCATGTTAATAAACAGTACGAAAGCAAATGTAATCATTGAAATGATATTTTAATCATATAAAGCTGATAATGTTATCAAGTTCATCTTTATATACTAATCAATAGTCTAAAATCAACTAGAAATAGCAAGAAAAACACCTTCACAAAAAAAATTGTCGGCTTCAAAAATAATATATTGTGTAGATAAATGGTACTCGGTTCATCCCCCGAGATTTAAAGATGTTATTTCATACATTAAAATTTGAAAAATCATAATTTTTATTTTGGTGGTTTTAAACCTCTATTTCTCATAAAAAATCGAAAATGAAAAATTATCTCGCATACAAAAAATGCTTAAAAAACGTTTACGTTTTCTCTTTTGCTTTTGAGAAGCGTACAATTTCATATGGAGAATGAAATTCTATTTGTATTGATAGGTAAATATTTCTTTTTGTACTTTTTACATATATTCTTGTATTTCTCATATTTTTGTTTTTTAGTATAAATATTATGGGTTATAGTGGCGTTTTCCTTATTAAGCAAAATTTTTCTTAAGATTTATTATGTTTTAATTTATATGATGTGTTTGTTTTGTTAACCAATATTTCTAAGTAGTGGTTATTTTTTAGAATTACATAGAAAAAATCAAACCTAATTATATAGAACCAGATACAATGAAAGAAATCAGCAGATCAAAAAAGAATTATGATAAATCAACAGAATTTAAATGATAGAAAAATCTGTACGAAATATAAAAATATTACTTTTATATAGCCATAAACTATATAAAATACCCTATAATTACCGTGTATCACTTATTTAAGTTCTATATATTTTTTAATAATAAAAACACCCGTTTTAAAACACCAATATTTTTGTCTACAACGCTTCGAAAGTAAATGGCTATTAATAAGCAAAATAAGGTTCATTAAAATCAAACTTGCTTTATTAAATTTTTAAAGGTGAAAATATTTTGAGATGTTTTAAAATTATAATTCTGATAAAAATTTATTAATACAAATTATTGAAAATGATTACGCAGTTTAATACCATTAATGTTTTTTTTCGGAATTCTATTTACATTTTATGATTTTAATGCGGTCATAACTTTGTTTTTTGCGAAAAATATATGGCGCTTTTTTAACCAAGTTAATATGCACTTTAAGATTAATTTGTACTGTAAAAACATTGAGCGAAGAATGGAATAAAATAGTTACTATATAAGTCAAAAAAATTGCTATTAGCATCAAGTAATGATTTTAAGATTCAAGATTATTACGATTTTTTCATTAAATATGAATCTAAAATGAATTTATAAAGTAACTGAAGAATTTAATTCATCAAAAATATAGAAAATTTATTTATATAATTTATAACGCTTAAATACCACTTTTAAAAGAATTTTTTGTGATAATACCATCTATGGCCATAAAATAATAGTTTGGATTTTCTAAAACCATAAGTGCTGACTTTAAATTCAAATAAAAATATCCAAAATTAAATTTATATTGCTCATGAAAGTATTCAAAGTATTAAATAAGACAAATGTTCATATAAATTGAAGAGTTACAACCAAAATACATTTTATGTCAAAACATTTGAACAAAAGCATTAATATGCATATTACTGCTACATTAAAGCCTTTTTATTAAAAGATATATAAATTCAATTAAACCATTCAAAATTTGCCAGTAAAGCGAGCTTATCGAAGTTTAATAAGTCAGTGAATTTAACTTATTTTGATTTTCAATAATTAGCTTCGGAATTATCTCAATTAATAACAGATTCCGTTTTGCATGATATAAATCTTATTTGAATAAAAGATAAATTAAATCTTTATAATCATATGATAATTCATTTCGCTTGATAATATGTGTTGTTCATAATTTTAATTTACTATATATAGTGTTTAATTATTTTTTACTCACCACTTGTAATATAAAATGATTTACAATATTACTACAATATTGCCATCTGACATCATTTTTTGTTATTATATGCAGCAAAACTATTTTTACGGCTATTTTTTATTTCATTTAGATAGTAGATGCGATCGATTTTTTATTTTATCACAATAAAATATAACTAATAATCTAGATAGAAAAATTATAAAGAAAATTATTTAAACTAATGTTGGTTGTTTGCAATTACAAAATAACATTATTAAAACAATTATAACAATTTTTTTGTGAGCTTCTCAAATTTTTATACATGCAATTGTTTTATATATTTATTCCGTTTCCATATATTTGATTTATAATTAAATTTTATGTTCTATTAAAGATGATTAAACCTAATTTTAATTTATTACATTCGTTAAGCATGTTCTATTCATTATAAAAACAAAAATTATTTTAATTTTTAACCTTTTTAATCAATAAAAATTAAAAACAAGGTGTATCAGTTTTCTACTTATATGATCATTTATTTTTTTTATTAAAAGATTCTTTTGCATGATTTTATATTTATTTTATTCGCACAATTTTTAAATCCTTCACCATTCCAACTTTAAATCACCGGTGAACATTTTTAAACCTTGATTATAAGCTTAAAGGCAAATAGACACACAATATATATTATTATTAACGAATTTGATACAACCTAAAATTATTTTGCAGGAAATCTATTTTTTTAAAGTGCTCCACATTGATCCAAACGGAATTCGTTATCTTTTATGAATATAGATAATATACTGTGATGCAGCGAAAAATTTAATTGATGAAAATTTCAAATTAGCCTTTCGAATATATTTTTGTTAATTTAAACAAACATTTCGATTTTTAACATCATTTTAAGTTGTTCTAGATGCTTTTTTTTTATTTTTTTTTGAATAAATATTAATTTGAACAGAATCCTAAACAATTCTTTTGGCTTTTATTTAATTAACTTTTTTTGGGTGTAAATTATTTATGTAAATAATTTTAAATATCCAATGCAAGCTTTTCACATTGGGGACTAATTTCGATTATTATTCTTTCTCTTGTTGAATTAAAATATTATTAGAAGAGAAAAGGGTGATTTGAATATTTTTTTGCGGGATTTCTGATAAAGATGTAATCTTTCAAATTTTTGGCTCTTAATGTTTGCCCCAATTTGATCTTAGCTTTTATAAAATAATAAACCTTGGATATTGCAATTTAATTTTTTTTAATAATTATTTTGCATAGCTCTCTATAATTTCTGAAGCAAAAAATTTTTTATTTATGGGTGTAGTTTCTTATTTTTAACAATTTTTTTACTGTTATGTAGATGGCCCATTATAAATATTTCATGACTTCTAAATTCATCACATGAAATCTTCCCCTGATCTATCTTCGTCAACTGTTCTTCTATTGTCAAATGATATGTTTTCAAGTGTTTTAAGAAGTGTTAGAGCTTGCCTGTATACTTCTGCTTAATCTGATATTTTAAATCCTTTTATAATTTTTGAAGTAAAAATATTATTACATGCAAATTGATTGATAGAAAAAAGCCGACGCCTCCAGAATCAAATTGTATATTTGTTTCTTAATTTGTAATTTTATATTGTATATTGATTTTAAGGGGAATAGCACCCAAGAATAATAAATGTTAGTATTTGCTCGTTAATATTTCAATACAATGTATTATATATGTTGATTTTCAAAAATTTAATAAAAGTAAGGGTGGTTTTTTTTATAAGAAAAAAATATTTTAATAAGTTCAGTATTATCGTTTTTTTTGTATCCTTAACCATTACTTTTACGGAAAAAAATTTTTATATATATTTTTATAGAAATTTTATACATTTAAAAAATACTTTCCGATATTTTTTGACTTATATTCATGCCACAACTAAATAATGAAAATACAATACTAAAAATAATAAAGCGTCTTTAACACATTTTTAGCCTTACAAAAGATTTTTTTCTTTAAAAATATATAAAATTTTTTGGCAATATTAGTGAAACAAATATTGTGCTAATACCAAGCAGGGTAAAAAAACCCACTTGAACGACATCTATTGACTAAGCATCATATTTGCTTAGTTGAATATTTATAAAGACACCGAACAACCAATTAAAAGTAATAAGCATAAGTCGCTACATTCCTTAGATTTCAAAACAGATAACAACTAAGCGTAATAAAAAAAAAAACTATTCTTGGCGTGTCATTTTTATGCTAATAATATTCCCAGAACAAATGTAAGAAAAAACATCATTCTGAACTTTATAAAAAGAAAAAAAGTAAATTAAAAGTAAATTTTATATAAAAATTCATTTGTATTATGTTCCTCTAATAATATAAAAAAAAATAGTCAATATTATAGTAGGTTATTTGAATTAAAATTATTTTTGTGTGCCATTTCTCATTGAAATACTTGAATTAAAAATTAATGCTGAAGATATCCAAAATACATTGATTTCGTTATAATATAATTGTGTGGAATGTCTTCTAGAGTTTCTAATTTTGGAGGTCATAATTTTGAAAAGGTTGCCGATGCATTGTTAGTAAGAAATAAATTAAAATTATGTATCAGAAACTTTTGCACATCACCTGTATCTTTCGTGAATAATAGGTTTCTTTACACATTAAAAAGTAAATGTCTACATATCAATTTATTTCTCTCCTGATTAAGAGAATTATTATGAAAAAGAGGCATGATGTAATCAATGAAAGGATTAAAAAGGCTTAAATTTTAGGTTTCAACATGAAGGATACATGACTGAATGTGAAATATTTTATTATTCAAAATTTAAAAGAAAATAGAAATTGATATTTTTGACTTTTCTGAAGAAATAAAATACATTATAGATAGCAAAAAATACGAAGCTGAGTTCATTTATAAAAAGATACAAGTTACTTCTCTAAATAATAATAAAAAACTTAAATCGGATAGCTCGCTGTCGGGGAACAAATTGAAATTATTGTTTGCTTTGCCCAAAAAATGTCTGATATTTTCGATTATAATCGTTACAATATAAACAATCTGCTATCTTGATTACTTTTTATTTTCTATATACTTGTTATAAGATATTTCGAAGGTGAAAGATGCTTATATCACACAAATCATATCTTCATACATCTAATAAAAATTAATGTGTATAATAATATATTTCCTGATCATAGAGAAATTTTAAAGATTAAAAATATAACAATACTATAGGCGATTTAATATAAAAAACATTGGGTTGTTTTTCAAAAAAAAATACTAAAACTATTAATATGATATTTTATAATGAATTTAATCCTTAATTTAGTGACTTAGTCACATTCTTTCTTATATTTTCTTATTTCTCTCGTATTTTATATAATTTCGAATATATTTTTAGCCTCCTTTTTAACCAGCTTTAAATTAAAGTATACAACGATTTTAAAAATTGGCGTATTTTTATTTATAAATTTTAAAGGAACTAATTTACCATTTTTAAAATTTTAAAGCGGCTTAAATATTCCAAAACCAATTTTTTTTTATCAAAAAAGGTAAATTCATATTACTTTATTAAAATATTTTACAGAATGAATAAAAAATATACATGCTGTTATCATATTATATAAATTATATTTCAAGCATATATGTTATCATTTCCATGATCAACTTTATTAAATGTGCAGATATTGATGATGTATTGAATTCAGATACCGAAACAACCGCCAACATGGTAAAAAGAAATTTATCTAGACTATTAAAAAAGTCACGTACAGAATTCGGACCATCTTTAGAGAACTTAACTGACCAACAAAAAATAGAAAAATTCTTACGCCAATCAATCTATACCAAAAAAGTGAGATTTGAAAATCCAGAAAGATTTATAGGCGGGAAAGATGAAGTTGAAATAAAGAGAATTATCGAGAATATAGAAATACCAGAAGGATTTTCTGAAATTATAATCACAGGCGAGAGATCATACGATGTCTTTCTCACAAGTTTATCGGGTCTTAACTCTTTTATTAAAATAAATCATCGCACATACGCTGATATAAAATCAGCATCTTACCATCCCATTTTTTTAGAAATAATAGAGAAGATAAGTTCTACTGCTTGTACTAGACAAATTTCTAACATATTTTTGCGAGAAAAAGAGAGTTTCTGAGAACTATTTGAATGCGAACATTGACGATGTTACAGGAATGCTCCTAGAGCAAGAATTTTTTATTTTAGAAACCAAAGATCTAAAATTTAATAGCAAACAAAAAAACGAAGCTATATTTTTACTTCGTAATAAAGACTTGTCTGTTTGCATCCGAAACCTCATTAAATTACTGCGATTCGATCCGACAAATACCACAAAACAGGCCCAGAAATGGATAGAAGAAAAAGTTTATAGATTCCCAAAACTATTTTATGACAGTAAAACGAATGATTATATACTATCTCCCGTATATTACCCAAATTCGGATGTTTTTGTTGATATAAATACCTACATGCAGAATAAAAATATTTTTTTGAACGAGTATGGAAAGTGTTCTTTCTATGGAATAGATGGGCTAGAAAAGAATTCACAAAAGAGAGTATGTTTGAAATCAGTTGATGTTAGAATAAATATCCGTTGTTTTCTTTTTTTACGCAGAAATATAGCGATGAATGCGGGGAAATTCAGCAAATGGTTTGAAGTGAATACTGAAAAATATGACATGCCTATAACAAAACTAGGTAAAAAATAAATTAAGAATTTCCAATTTTTTATATCCTATAACTTTTCAATTGTTTCGCCTGTATTTTAATTATAAAATAAATGCATAAAAATATATTTAATCATTATTGGATACAATGTTTTCTTTGGGGATTAAATATTGCAAAATTTTTTTACCAAGCTAGCTATGAATTAAATATCTAAGGATGTAGCCTGAAACTATACTAGATTCGGTATAAAATCGACGCTGACTGAAATTTATTTTTATTTTACGTCCAAAAACACCGAAGATTAATTTTATTTCAACTAAGCTGACGGATTTATAGAGAACTCTTTTAAATTTTATTTTTTATTAATTTTCTAGTAAAAATTTTCATATCTAAGCTATTTTCTGTGTCTAGGTTAGAATTATAAGTGTAAATAATTCTAATCATGGCTGGTGTATGTATGGTCTTAATTTTTTTGGAATTTTTCTCAATACTATATGTGTGCAATATTAAGTGTTAAGGATAATTTAAGCGGATCTAATTCAAAACTATCTTCGTTTGAAAAATTTCAAGATATCTAATTCATGATTCAATCCGCACAAAAAGTTTTTATATCCTTGAATACATGAATTTAATTTTGAAGAAAACACACTTCATTATTATTATTTATGTCTATAATTTAGAAAAATAGATATAAGGACTTAGAAATTGAATTTATTTAAGCTGTTTTATGTTTAAACCCATAAAAAAATAATTTTTTATCACAAAATGGCCTTGTTTTGCGTTTTAAAAATTATATATTTTATTTTACTTTGTTGTTGAAATGCTAAGTATCTGGGAAAACCCTCTCCTCCCAAAAATTATTCTTTTAAGATATTAAAAATACCCATATTAAATTTATAATACAATTAACCGAAATATATCTTGATTTTAGATGTTTAAAAAGACTATAACGTATTTCACAAAGGAATCGACATTAATAAATCATTATAGATAATATAATCAAGTAAATAAAATATATGTGCATTAAGCTGTAAAACACTTCTAAATACAGTTTAAATGTATTTTCATATTGATTTTCGTGTAGAACTAACGACTTATCTACTTATTGTTAACTTATTTACCCGTATAAAACTTCCTTTTAGGAAGTTCTCTTCGACCTGAAAATCCTTTACTGATAATTGCGCCCTCGCGTGTAGAATTTCTCGTTTCCAGTAACCAATTGGATATCCGTTTATTTTTAATATTTTACCAGGTGGATTTCGATATGTAGATGGGAAGAAATTCATCTACTTTCAGTAGCCCATTAATTATACCACTACTCTACACCTACCCATATCTTTGATGAACATGGAGGATTCATTCGATGTTCGGGCAAGTTGGGGAGTCTTACACAGATTTTTTTGATTTGTTTGATTTTTCTATCTTTTTATGGTTTTACTTTTTAGTTTCGACAGACCTTCCCCTTGCGGGCATTTTTTTTTTGAGTAAATTCATAGAATCCGAATGGTGTGTATCTGATGGAACACTGGATACTCATTTTTGCCCTTCCAAACAAACTGCGGAACCCAAAAACCTTTTTATTAAATGGTTTCTAATGAAAATATACAGAAGAAATTTTCATGCAGATTTTTAAATTCATCAAATCTTCTTTCACACAAGAATTTCTAGCACCAAGGCCAAATAGATATATTAAAAAAGTTAAAAATTTACTAAATAAGGCTCTAAAAATATTTTTACTGCATTTTATATGTATATTTGCTATTAATTTAATATTTTTAAATTTTACTCTTGAACATATATCATAATACATAATTATACAAGTTATGACAAACTCTTCTTTATGAATTATCAAATAAATCTAGGGTTTTATGATGGTAGATAAACATGTAATTTTTTTTTGCTGATTTATAATCTTTGGGGAGAAGCCCAAAAATATGAGATTTGCTTCAAATTTTTTTTTGTCATGGTTTTGCACAATATTATGTGGTTATAAAAGCTCCTAAATGATTATAAATATAGAAATTGGCGCGCAATATATTATACAGAAAACACGTAGGGTATATAATTTGGAATTACTGCAAATATTTTAATTATATTAAATATCATATTGACAGCAAAAACTTTAATTTTTAATTTATTAATGAGCAAAATATAATTAAATGTTTGTTTCAAAAGAATAATTTGCGTTTAACACAAAAATAATGAATCTTTTGAACATTAACATGCTTTTTCGATTTAATTTCCCCTTAATTTATAAATTACTTTAAATGCGTACATTAAAAATCCCACCCATAAGATCAATGACAACGCTTGGGTTAAATATATTATGCTATTTATTCTTTAATCAGAATTTTTTGAAGGATGGCTAAATTGAAATTTCTTAATTTTTTTCAGTAGAATATAACTTATATTTCTTTCTAAATATGCCAATAAAAACTCAAAACAAATGCTTATTCCGATTAAAAAATTTAAGGTAAGGATAGGTATTTGGTAAGAAAAGATCCAAATAAAAAAATTCATTGTGACTTGGTGACATTCACATTATATGACTATTCGTAAAATATTGTTTAAAATAGCTAAACTCGATAAATTAAATTTTTTGATAAGGATAATTTAAATATGTACTATAAATATAAGACTAAAGTATAAAAAATGATTATGGTTTTCACCATAAATTTTTGAGTCATTCAAATAGATTGTGGCATTATAAGCGAGATATAGCATAAAAATTAAAATTTGCAAATAATGATATAGATGATAATATAGAATAAAAAAATTCAAATCCTTCTTATATTTTTTTATTATATCAAAGCTTAGTAAGAGATCACATGAAATTACGAAAAAAAGTAAAATAATCCGCTCTTGTATAAATTAAAATTTTTTTGAGAAGAAAAAATAAACAAGTCGATTATAAAGTCATTGGAATAGTTTTGCAAATGAATAAGTTTCAAGAGCAAGTTTATTTTTTAAAAATTTCTCGTGGTGTTTCTAACAATAAAATCCTTTACCATATATCTAGATTATAAACGAGTTTTTGCAACTCTGACTTTTTTACATCTTGTTTTCACATGAATTATGATATTTTAAGTTGAAATGGCGGGGCTGTATTTTTATTTCTTTTTATGATGACATATTTGTGAATCTGATATGAAAAGGCATATATTAATGTGTTTAGTTTCGATCAAAGACTTTTAAAATTTTTAAATTAATAAAACGTAGAAATGAAAGGATGAATCTTAGATTCAAATAATTATGTGAATATATTGTAAATTCATTAATGCAATCTATCGAATTGGGCTGGGATTACTATATTCTGTGAAGGAATCAAACGCATTTTTTGTAAATACCATAAATATTTGGGAATCATTTTCGTTTTATCACACTAATAATGTTCAAAATAAATTTCTCTTAACATTTGGATTTATATTTTTATCTATCATAAAACAACATCATTATTCTACCATAAATGATTATTATTTTAAAATATTAAATGTGAGATAGGAATTTGATTGGGCTGAAACCTACCATTTCAATCTATTGGTTTGCCGAATAATATAAGGATGAAATCTTTTTGAAACATGAAAGAAGGTTCATCAAAGGATAGAAATAAATCCCGAAAAAATAAGAATAAAAATATTGATAAAAGGGATTCAAATTATAAGGGATTCTGGAAGAAATCAGTTCCATATGAAGATGAAGGGTTTGCGATGGATAACGAATACGATGAACCACATGCAAAACGAAAAAAATCTATACTTAGGAAATACCCACATATAACCAAGCTCTATGGGCCTAGTTCCAAAACAAAGTATGTAATAATATTTCACGTTTTTTTACATTTTATTGGGCTATTTTTATCGTCTAAGATTCATAGTATAGCCATTTTTGTTTTATTTTCTTATTTATACGGTGGATCTATTGTCTCTTTATCGGGTGTGCTTATACATGAATGTACACACGATCTTGCTTCGACATCACCCACCATAAATATTATTTATGGGTATCTTTCAAATATACCTATTGCTCTTCCTATTTTCGGAAGCTTTCAGAAATATCATATGGATCATCATTTTTACCTTGGTGTTCTTCACAAAGATGCAGATCTTCCGCTTGATGTAGAAATTAAATTAATACAAGGAAACGCATATGCAAAGATGCTTTACATAGCGGTTTATCCAGTTATGTATATTTCCCGAAGTTTTGCTATACCGAAATCAATTACATTGAGAGAAATGGCAAATATCGGATTACACGTGTCTATTCTTGTACTAAGCTACTTTATTTTTTCTATTAGTGCTATATACTATATTGTTTTATCTACTTGGTTCGCATATTCGATTCATCCCACTGCTGCACACTTAATCCAGGAGCATTTTACTTTTGCTGACGGACAAGAAACGTATTCGTATTACGGACCGTTCAATCGTCTTTACTTGAATATAGGCTACCATAATGAACATCACGATTTTCCATCAATTGCTTGGGATAAGCTACCGGAAGTAAGAAAAATAGCACCAGAATTTTATGATTTTTGTTATATACAGACTTCTTGGTTTGGTGTTCTTTATGAGTTTATTACTAGGCCGATGTATGGTCCTCAAAGCAGAGTAGCTAGAACTACAGAAACTCATAGAAAGGGAAGAGAAGCCAAGACTTTGGAATCTCTGGCAAGTATGTCGTCGACTTAAAAAAAAATCTTCAATCGATAATGAAGGAATGCCTACATAAAAAAAGACCTTAGAAATATTTTAATCATATGTGTTCAACGAATTAATATTGTTTAGAATGAGAAAAAAACCATCTAAACCATCTATAAAATTGGATATAAAAATTACATGTTTATTTAAATAATATCTAACTTAAATTTATAATTTATTTATTTTTATTTTATATAGTTCTAATAATGCGATAAACTAAATTCACTCTTTCAACATATTAGCATATTGAAGATATTTTCTTCAAATATATAGATATAGGTGAAAATATTCTTTTATTGCGTTTTTATTTTCCTCCTGATAACTTTTTATTCACTAATTTTCGTATTTAATAAAACTCAATAAAGTTATGAAAAATATTACATTTAAGATTATTGTTTAAATATGTATCAACCAACTATAGAAATGTATAATGATATGCGTTTATAATTTTTCATTGAATTTTTTTTTGAAAATATTTTAATGATGATAAAATATTGTAATTTGTGTATCTTTCATTCGAAAGCATATTTACAGGGTTTTGACTTCATATAAATCTCGGCATCTCTTGCTTATGATCAAAAAATTAAGTTGCGTAGAGAGGTTAGTTAAGGATTGTAATTCCTTATAGTTGTAAATAAGCTTTACATATACGTTTGAATATAATATTATTAAATATGATAAAAACACGTTAAAAATGATCAAATATGATATTATTTTTATTGCATTTAGAATGTATTTATATGATTCATTCCACCTTCCTTTTAAATTTGGCATTGGAATATCTCAATATAGTGTGTATATTAATTTACCTACAAATATTTTATTATTTAGTGTATTGGTTTAATCTATAATCTCTGGCCATTATTATTTTATTTGTTGCCTAGATAGCTACTGTAATTGTCATCTTAATACATCGAAAATTCTCAAAATTATTATTTTTTGTAATTTTATGTGTTTTTATCCTAATGATGGTTTTTTAACCAACTTTAAGAAGCTCTCGGAGTTGTAAATTCACATAATTGTTATTTTAGATTGAATAAATTTAGCGTGTGATCTCGTCTTTTTCTATTATACCATCAATAGCAATCAAAAAACTTTGCATGTATTATTTTTTGAAAATAATACATAAGATAAGGCTTGAAAATTCCGAATTACCACACCTCCAAGCCTGTAAATTATTTTAGAGATCATTATATATATCAACTTTCATCAAAATGTGTAGATCATACAGGTTTCATTGTTTTCTTTGATTAAATATTTTTAAAGAAAACCATACGCGCTTTAATCATATTTATTCTTCTATACTAACCAACTTTCTAAATAAAACCAGGATAATTTTCGAAATACGCAACTTAAAACTTATTTCTTCCCCACATATTGTTATCTTCACACTTATAATTCCTCTTTGATCAAAATTATTTACTTAATAATTTGATATCCTTTATAAGAGCTTTTGACCGTATAAAAAAAAATGTATTTTTTTTTATTTTTATTTACCAATAAATTTGTCCATAATGGTTGTATTTCTCTTTTATATTATGTGGTTTTTATCATACCACCTCTCCTATCATCATCCTCTTATATTCAATCACGGTTTGTATGATTAGAAACAAAATTATTGTGTTGTTACAAGTATTTATTTTCGATTAAATTCATTAATTTATGTTTGAATAGGTTAAATGCATATATTTTTCTTTTTCTACGTCTCAATATAGATATTTACCGTGTATTTTAAATTACAATTTATTTTATTTTAATAGAATTACATCATTTGAATTAAAAAGAATATTATATTTTTTTTGATTCGATATTATTTATGTAATGTTGAAATTCGCCCCTTTATACTGCATATATTCTCTATATATTTTATATCGTTTTTAAGTGACATAAAAATTTTATATTTATTTATGTTTCAATTTATAAGTCAAGATTTAAGATAATATACTTCAAATATTGAGCTGATAAATAATAGATATAATAAAATAACAAAAATATAAGAGACTAAAAATCGTAAATTAAATGACAAAATGTTTGAATAATATGAAATAAATGGTTTTGCATCCCATTTCTAAATAATCCTATGATGACACTATTATATCTTTAATAGATAATTTACTTGTTTAAATAAAAAAGGATTTACATACTACTTCTAAAATGGCCTATATGACCATAATATTATAAAAAAATCGACTTTTACATTTTATTTGAAAAAAGTAAGGAAAAAAAAATCGATTTCATGAGATATATGGGCATAAATGGAGAATACAGTAGAATTAACATACCCGATAAATTAACATTCAATATCTGCTGAAGATGTGAAATATTATTTTTTTCGTGTTTACCATAAAAATATATCTATACATTTTTAATTTTCTCGAAATATTTTTCTACAGATAATTGCAAAAAGTTATATTAATTTTCAAAATGCACTTTTAAAACACATTACTTATTTATATTACATGTTTGAGTTCAAATTATTATGATGCTTTATTTATAAATTTATGAACGGTAAAGCTAAAAATAATTTATTTCAATATGTATTAGTTCATAAATAAAACCATGATTTCCATGATTCATTATTTTTAAGCTTGGCTGCTTCGTTATTTTTTTATTTGGAGAATAAAAATTAATATAGAATGTAACTTTGATTAATATTTAATAGAGATAATTTGAGATATAGCGCGCAATTTTTTAAGTCAAAGATCATTAATATAGCATAAAAAAACACAAATTTATTTTTCGGATGTATTTAAAATATTTTGGAAGCATTCTAATACGTTAAATATAATTTAAATTTATTTATTAAATTATGTTCTGTTTTCTTACATCTAATTATGATTTTTTTTAGCATATTAGATAGATCAAATTGCAATCTTTAAGTTTTCCATTAAAAATTTCAGGGTTGATTCTATAAAATACAGATCCTACCAGCACTATAGATAGGATACATTTATAAAAATCCGGTATTGGGTATGAAGTTGATTTTGTAAATATGCTTTACACATATTATTTTATATTCGCTGTACAATACATGATTATACAAAATAACCTGGTAATTTACCTCTTTTTATGGCTTAAAAGTCAGAATAACTATTTTAATTTTTCGAAATATTTTTTCACGCTTATTTAATATAAAAGTTCTTTATTAAACAGGTTAAATTTTACAAAATAATTTGATAATTACATTTTTTTCTGGTGGTGAAGTTATAAATAACATTTTCTCAAGTCTAAAATTTTCATTGGTTTCCTAAAATCTTTTTATCAAGGATAAATCGAATTATATGCATTTTTTTAAATATATTTAATGTAAAACACCTTGAAATAATCGAAGTTAATTATTGACCTTGTAAAGCGAGTTGGATGATAAGCGTCATAAAGTTAGAATGTGAAGTAGTTCATTAGGTTCATTGTGATTTATATTAAAAATCTGTTTTGATCATATATTGAAAATATGTTTAATTAATGACATTTAAGTTTCTTATGCACTCTATATTTTAATTAACCAGAATTCTTCACTTTTGTATTTTTGATACGCACACTATATTTTATTATTTTTCTATGCATCCCCTTTTACTACCTTTTTTATTTTAACGCGTGGCAAGATTCACCATGTGTATTATCGATACAATTTTATGTTTGCAAGATTTTAAAAAATCATTTTTTTTAAAGGCATAACCATTAAATTTTATTTTTAATTATCTTTTGTTATTTTTAGATTCTTTAAATTTTTAGCTCGTTTGTATTATACTGGATTTTAGATATACATCGAAAGACTAGATTATATTTTAATGATTGAGTTTGAAAAAAAATATAAATAATGTAACTAGTTTTTTAATTATTTACTGCTATGATTATTAATTTGATCAAAATAATTTAGTGCTTATATGAGTCAGCACATTTGCGTAAAACAAATTCTCGTATTATTTTAATTAAGCAAAAAAATTATGAAGCTTAATACCATGAAACAGAAATGTTATTCATATTTAATATTTTGAAGCATTTATGTAGAGTGCTTTCTCAACCGATGTATATTAATATCGTTTTTGTGCTAATATTGTATATTTCTGCGAAAATCTATAATAAATATTCTAAACATACACTTTTAAATATGGATATTATTTAAAAGTTTCGTATGTGAGATTTTACTTTTAAAAACATTTTTCAGCTACTTAAAACTAGAATTTATTGGTGTAAAATATGTTTCGATTATACAAAACTTAAATGCTGCCCAAAAAGTTGGATTTCCTTTCAATAGAAATATTGTACCTTAATATTGATTATGAATCCTATAAACTCTTCACATAAATAAGATGGATATAACACGTGTTTAGATTCAATAAAATACATTAATTTATACACTATATATTTTCCGAATCGAGTAGAGATTTAATTTGTAACATTTAAGGCAAAATTATAAAAAAAGATTAAATTTTTTTTTATTCGATTATGTATGCGCGATGTGTTGAGAAAACGCACGATAGAAAAGCAAATGAAAAACAATGAATTGCCTTCAAACGATAAACTATTGTATCAACTATCTGATTCCACCAATAAAAAGCACAAAAAAGATATTACACTCGATTTGATCGAGTATCTAGTTTTAAAAAGGCTCAAAGGCACAGACAATGAAAAAAAGAAAACAAAGAAAGGTATTTGGGGCATTATCTTTACAATTATGTGTGTTATAGTGATGTGCATAATAATATTTAATTTTTTCAGTGAAAATAAAAGCTCTAGTAAGAAAGAGCCTTTTAGTGTATATGAAGATTTAAGGCAATTTTCTTATTCAAATATATACGGCCGAAAGGATCTTTTAGATAATATGGTTGTTATTCTTGACAAAATGCTTAATAAAATTGATTCTTGTGATGAGAAAACATTACCAGCTGTGTTGAGGCCTTCAGAAAAGAATTTTTTATTGTATGGCGAACCTGGTACTGGAAAAACACTTTTTATCAAAGTTTTTTCTTACTTATTTGATCTGCATCAAAAAATTAAAGATGAAATAAAAAAATGTGGAGATATAGATTCTTTCTTATCCAAAGGATACACATATGAAGATTTAGATAATCTACCATCTAGTGTAATATTGATTACTGTTCAACCATCTAGTTTAGTTGAGAAATATGTTGGTGAATCGGAGAAGAATATTGAGAGGTTATTTCAATATGCCAATGAACATTCTAAAGACAAAACTGTATTGATTTTTATTGACGAGATTGATGCTTTTTTTAGTGAAAGAAAGGAAAGTACGACCGAGCATGCTTCAAATATTCGAAGTCAGTTTCTGAGTTCTCTTGATGGAACAGAAACAGTTCTCAAAAGTAAATGTTTTGTTTTTGGTGCAACTAATTTTGAAAAGAATATAGATAGTGCTTTTTTGCGAAGAATGGGTAATCATATTTGTTTTGAAGTCCCGAACGATACTGAACGCTATGAAATTATCAAAAGCTTCATCAAATCTGATTTATTTGAGAATGAATTAAAAATGACTGCTCTATTAAAAGCATCCAAAGGAATGACACCAAGCAATATTTCAGCTGCATTTTCCGAATTAAATAGGCGAAAGATTAATGAAACTGACGTCTTTGATTTTGATGATGTTTTGGATATATTTAATGAATATAAATATAAAAAAAGTGGTAAGTTGCTGATGCCCTTACGTATAGATAAAATGTGCGAGGAGCAACGAAAGACAATAATGTATAATCGATTTGATCTACCGGTCCCTGGATAGGTATAAAACTATTAAGTTGCTTATTCTGAAGTTGTCAAGATTAAACAGGTTTTTCGATGATCACAATAAAATTTAACTGGATAATTATTACAAAACATACTGTATCTTTTGCAAAAGTTTATATTTAGAATATATTTTTCTGTATATATATGGGTTTAAATTAGGATAAATTTATTTTCTAGATAATTTTACGTATTAAAACCAATGCGTCTTTTGAAAATTTTTAATTTGAAAATATTTTATTCTGCATATGGGTTTAAATTAGGATAAATTTCTTGTATAAGTAATTTTCCCTATTACAATCAACGGCTGATCTTCTATAAAAATACATCGTATTTTATCACCACAATCACAAGCGTATTTATTTTCCCCATCATAACTGCGTTCTTTCCGAAATTTTAATGCTATTTTCTTCAGCTGGGGAAGGTAAGTATTTTTTCAATTAAAAAGCATCAAAAAGAAAAGAATTTATGTTAAAATTTTCTAGACTTATGAAAGACTAAAAATTTTAGCTCTCCAATTTAGAATATTAAACTTAAACCATACAATATAAACAATACAACTGCAACTTGAATGCTATGTAAATGTTGCATTTTTACTCGAGTTTCTATACTAGGCCTCCTTATCGGATAAGGCAAGACCAAATCTTGGGCTAATATGTTTTTATTCTCTAGAATTATTATGCACAAAGAGTTTTATTGCATTTTTAGGTGCTTTTTGATGATGATACTGGTATTTTTTATTTTTAATTGCTTTGAAAAGTATCACAGCACGAATATTAACCCGGGCTAATATCAGCATTCCAAATATACAAAATTGTAAAATTTTTAGCTAGAATATTTATTTCTTTGATGTTAATTTATTCAGTGTTATCTAATAGATTCAATATGGAATTTTACTAAACTAAGTTTGAAAAATCAATATTTGTTTAGTTAGAATATACACTATCCATGGTCTTATTACACAATTAGTAAATTGTTTTTTATCGATATTTAAATTAATTCAACTTTGTCTAATATGAGGTGTATAATTTCCATCTTTCATTTTAAATCTAACCATCGCAGACATATCTAAATATTCCAACCCCGGTATTATGTTTTGTTTCTGTGGCTCACTTCTAGATCCTCCATCATTTCAAGACGAATTTTTCTGCACTTCATGCAAAATGCCACAAAAATTATCAGATTCATTTAAACCTCTTATAATGGTAAAGCATTATGAACAAGAAAAGGTTTACACCGTCAAAAAAGCTAAAGGAGCTAAAATTAAATATCAATGTGTAAAATGTGGAGCAGAGGAGATGACATACAACACTATTCAAACGAGATCGGCAGATGAAGGACAAACAGTCTTTTATGAATGTGAATGTGGATATAAAGAAAAAATGAACTCTTAGAGCAATATTCTTTTAATTTTAAATAATTGTAATGCAGTAAAAAGCAAATACAAAATCTTGATATCAATTATCTGATTTATATTGAATAACTTATATTATTAAATAAAAAATTTCAAGATTTTAAATATTATAAGAATATATTAAAAGCCAATTTAAACTATATAGTTAATAAATATTTTAATTTTAATTGATTTGTTTTTAGGAGCCAGATTATATAATTGTCAGACAAAGATTATAATATATGTCGTAGCATAGGATAGTGTGATACCATATTATCATAAAAGAAACCGAAAAATAGTCGAATTCACATCACAACCAAATCGAAGCATATACTTAAAATATACCTTTTAAAAAACCCTTGGACTAATAGGTCTTAAAAAAAAGATAGGTATCGAAGATGATATGTTCATGAGCATATATCTGATGTGATTACAGGAATCAGGAAGTTTATGTTTGAAGATAAAATCTAAAATTACAATCCTGAAATAAACCCATAAATAAAAAGATTAACTTTATAGGACAGGATGTGCATTGTACATACAATCTTGATATAATATAAAAATTAAATTAAAATGAACGTATTTTTTTTATTATAGAGTCTATAAAATATCTCCATTTCCCCCTATTATAAAGTTGATTTGAAACCTAAGCCAATTTTCATTAATTTTCTTTACTGAGACGTAGTTGGTCAATTATAAATTAATAAATCTCTTTAATATATCCTTTGTTATCCTCCCCTAATATATTCACCTCAATTTCACTTCTATTAACATATGTAATGAATTCAAATGTTTTTCTAAACAATATATAAATGTGATACGAAACATAGCATTTAGGATTTTTTAGCCTTGTGCATATATTTATGCCTTTATTTAATTTATTCACATAATTTATTCTTTTTTTCTCATTAAATTTTTTTTCTCGTGTTTTTAAATTTATAACAAGATATTACTAAGACATTTTTTTTAGAAAAAACTATAAATTATGTTAAGAGCCTATAATAAGCCAAAATAAAACTTCTTATATAAAACTAAGCTCTAAAATTTATTGCAAGTTTTAATTTGATAAAAAAAATTTCTATTAAGAACAATTTTTAAATTTCGTGCAACTAAAGAATATTTAAGTTTATTAAAGTTATTTTGAAACCTAAATTTTGAAACCTATTATGATATACTTTCATTTCCTTTTATAATACACTTTAAGTGTATGAAAAGAAATACTGCTCCACGATTATAATCTATATATTAGGTTTTTAAAAAAAATACATAATCTATGATGATTATCAAATTCAAGATTATTAAATAATTTAATTCTAAAATAAAGGCAAAAAAAATCTAAATAAGCTTTGAATTGCATATTTATATTTAAATATGTTTAGTTCAATCTTTATCTACACTTTATTTTTCTTTCTTTTGCAAACAAAAAGATAATCAAAAAAACTACACATTTTTAATATAATTTTATTCGCAAAAACTGTCGATATTTTTACACAAAACAAATAAAATTACATTAAAGCTCACATTTATGTGCAATAATAGATTATTTTTCTGACATTGAAGCAAAATAAAATTATTTGAATGGTATTTATTAGATTTGTTGAAAAAGAATAAAAAAAAAGTAAACATAAATATGATATGCATAATAAAAAATTAATTTTACTTTAAATACGAAAATTATCAGTAAAGGCGAATCGAAAGAAAATTTTCACTATGTATAGAGCTCATGGGAAGACTAAAATCAGGGTCAATTGTATGAGCTCTAGTTTACTGAATATATCTTGTGTAATATAAACATCTTGAAAACCAGAAATACCATTAGACCTAATTAAAGGTGTAATATTAAAATCATTAACGCCTTATCGGGCGCTCAGAGGCATTGGTTTGATTATTATATACAACGACTTCATATTTTATTTAAATCATAATTATACACCCTTTTAAACTATCGATATTTTTTTGTGATTATAGATTTAAATTGGTTTATATGTATTAAAGTATATAAATAAATATAATAGTCGGAAATAATTTAAGAAGAGAAACGATAACTTATGCGTATTTTAAAAGCAATCAACATTAGAAAACAAGTAGATTTAAAACTATAATTTCATATTTCATGTCTTAGCTTTAAATTATTTTGAAAATAATCAGAATTACTGAGCTCACATGCCATGAGAAAGCATATATTTTATCTTAAAACAGCAAATATTATATAATTTCATGAATTAAAGCTCAAAAACTAATCAAATTATATATATTTACAGTTATTTAGGAGGAAATCATCTAGTTTTGATGTTTTATTTAAAAAGGAAAGCTTACCGTCGAAAAATAAGTAATAAAAACACAAATTCCACACATAAATAAACAATGTAGTCCAAAAAGATTTAAGAAGTAAACTAATAAATTTTTCATTCTGATTATTCATAACCCTATAATTGAATTTTATCTATGGATAAAGGAATCTACCGTCCTTCTTTATTTGTTCGATAAAAAAAGCAGTTTTTTCAATAAAAAGGGAAATTTATAACTTTATAGCAAAATATTTGCTGCTGTATTTAATTCGAAAAAATAAAAAGACAAATAAACTGCGCGAATATTACGAATTCTTTTTTTATTCTAGAGATTTCTAAAAGATTGACGCTAGGGCTTTATTATTTTCAAAATTATAAATTAAAATAGAAGCCTGTAATTACACTATTACTTAACACATTTTTTCACGCTTAAATTTCCAACTATTGTTTTAAAAAAGTAAAAATCGTTTTTTTGGTTAATTAAAATTTTTAATATTGAAAATTCGATGTTATTTTTAAATTTTAGAATTGGAAGATTATTTATACCATTAGATAGTCATTTTTGTTTTAGCATATGATCAATCAGATTTGTATAAATTTTCAATTTTTTTTATGTGAATTGTCGATATTAGATTCGGAATGTCTTAATGATGAAATGAAAGGAGGTAAAATTTTTTGAATTAAGATTCCAAATTTTTTTTATTAAACTCATATATTTATTTTAAAATATTTTTTCTTTACTATTATTTTAGTAATTTCTCGCGAAGGTTATATCGTAGGTGATAAATAAATCCTCAAAGTAAGCACTGTAGTCTCAATATAATAGAAACAGCATTAAATTTATAATAAGGAGCGTTTTTTTTATACGATTAAATGAGATATAAAAGTTAACTAATCTTAGTAACCCCATGTAGTCAAGATTAGTATATATTTAGCAATTAAAACGATAAAACCAATCCACATTTTATTTAAATAGTCTATTTGAAGAGCAAGTGTATATGTTTATTCTCTTCTATAGTGTCATAATAAATTTTTCTTGGCTGAAGAAAAAATGCAAAAACATAATACCAAAAAATATTTTTTTTAATCCATATTTTTATTTTTTTTTATCTATATTTCTATTTTTTTTATCTATCTTTTTATCTTTTGAGGTCTTTTTTAATAACCATCAAAACAAATACACCGAAAAAACTACATAATGCAATAAAAATGTCCGATTTTTAATATCATTTCTTTAACAAATATTGATACCAATATAAGTATCTACATTTTCTACGATTTTTGGCATAATAAAGATAAAAAAAACCATAATTTGAAGCTGCCTAACATTTATAAAATTATAATGAAATTTCAGATCCAAATTATGCTACAATTATGTATTTTAGCTCAAACATTATTTTTATAGTTAATTTTTATTTTGTATCAAATCTAAGAGATAAAATCGCTTCAATAATTCTTAAAGTATTCAAAGTATAAAAGAAAAAATAGTAAGTTGAATAGATTTTAGTCCCTGCATATCAAAACATTAAAAATTAATTTATTATATTTAGTTTAATTTTTACTTTGTATATTTGATGACAGAAATTACATTCATTGAACGAAATACAGGTTTTTCGTGTGTTTTATGACCGATCATATATTAAATAAATTTTTCGATTCTTTAAAGTAAAAAAAATGAAAGAGGTCGCGATCTATTTTAAAAAAAATATAGTATAATTTTTTAAATATCATAATTTCATAGAATCACATATAATTAAAAACTGTTTATTTTAAAAGATACTCTATAGGATCGATAGAAATGTAAAAAAATTTTCAAACATTCATGATAATGATGTATTTTAGCCATTTATGTTACTATTTTAGTTTGACTAGCTTTAAGTTAAAAATCTTAAAAATATGGTATCAAGACTATCATGATTGAGTTTTTTATTTTCTTAGCACAAAAATATATATAAATACTATAGATTTACATGAGTTTGCATGGATTACCTGTTTAATTAAAAAGCAGCTAATGTACTTTTTCAAAACAAAGATATACAAATTGCAATAATTTCATAGAAAATGCGTTTAATATATATACTTGTCAAGTGGTTTATTATTTTAGATTCTGTGGTTTTATATAAACAAGTTATGTTTTTCTATTCTATTAAATAAGCTATCTTGCAAGATCACTTAAAACCAGCATAATTTTGAGTAAATATTTGCTAAAATACTTGTTAAACATTATATATATCATCAAATAAACACATCTATATCTTATAATATATGTTTTTTTATTTTTTTCAACTCGCAATAAATATGTAATTTTCGATTTTTTATTATAATTACATCATCACAAAATACATACGAATTATCGCAAGACATTTTGAATTCCTTTGTGAGAATAATCCAATTTTGAAATCCCGAAGAATTTATTTCTTTAATCATATGATTTTTTCTAAAATGTTTAAAAAAACAGCCCAGAAATATAAATAAATTATAATTTTTTTTACTGCTTTTATCAGCTTCGTGTGGATTATGAGCACATCATAATAAACACGAAAAGAAAGCTTTGTTCGATATTTTTGTTTTTGCAAAAAACATATAAGAACAGTAAAATCACATGACTAACCATTAAAATTACCGAATATTTCCATGAAACAATAAAGAATGCTTACAAATTATAAATATTAAACGGTTTTTTTACCTTATTAGAGATTCTTGTTCATAATTTTACAGATATGCGCTATGCAATCGCAATATGGAGTGATGTTATATACAACGTTAGACAAGATAAAATATTATATTGTGAATTTGTTTTTTTTTGATCAGAAAAATCCTTAAAGATTTTAAACTTTAAATAATAAAATCAAATACTGTAGAATTAATTTATAAATATTATAAAGGTATATAATATACACAATAATAATATTAGTATAAATTCAAATGCATTTAAGAAAATGTACCCTGTGAATATTTATGAATCCAAGAATTTAACGAGATAAAAGCACTTCCTGGCTCGCTTTTTTCAATTTAAATTTAGTTATTTTTATTTTAAACCTTTTGATTTATTCAAAAAAACAACTCAAAGAATAAAAGATGAATTTTAAAAATGCGATGAGCAGGTTGCCTTTTTATTTGTTAAATCTATAAACGGACGTGATAAATTAAGATATCCTTCTTGTTTCTATTACAGGTGGGTATTTGTATTATATTAGCCCTCCATGTCTTTTCAATTGTACTTATATAAGTGCAATCCAATGAATTTTTACAAGTTGATGGTGATCTAATGTTAGGTATATACTAAAAAAAATTTTACATGCACATATTTTTTTTATAAATCCATAAATATCGCCGAATGACTGGCAATATTACAAATAAAAATTATTTCCCTGATTTTCTTCCTATATTAAACTGACACAAGTGATATTTTCTATCTTTTGCCTCTTTCCACGTTTACTATAGCTCAAACTCCTCTAACCATGTGTTCTATATTGTATTTCTCTTTCCAAATGTAGACCACCCACTACTATGGCTATATTCTATTCCTAAATTTTTTCAAAAATATTACATTATTGGCTATACTCTTCTAAGTTTCTTTAAATCTTTTTTATTTTTTTTTGCTAAACTAGTTATATAGGGTACATTTATTGGTTAAAAATCCAGCAATCATAATCTATACACTTGCAAAGCTTGTATATACATGAAATTCGTATTGTAAAAAGGTGTATATAATAAAATACTTTTCGATACCCTCTAATGGCATCAAGTACATTGCTTGGTGTACTTCATGTCCTTCTTAAGCTTATACTTTGAAACATAATCATCGCAGCTCAAGATATTTTTCATATTTACTAATATAATAAGTTGTAGTTTCTTCTCTTGTTTCGTTTTTTAATGTCAAATCTTATAAAAAAGGTAAACAAGACTATGAAGCTAAAGATAATCACATCTATTGTAGTTTTTTTTACCCAATTGGAATTTAAATTTGTGCAATGACTACTTTCATCTTATTTTTATGTTACGAAAGCATATTACGTGAAGGACATTGAATTAATAACTATATGGCATGGTAAATATATAAAAAAATTCATCTGGGGATCTTTATGCTGGATAAAGTGTGTATTTCTGTGAATTTTCGAGGTTTATCAATTATTTTTTTTTATTTTAAGGCTAAATTGTGCGTTAAAATTTTTGTTTTTTTATCAAGTACTTTTTGCTTCATCTCTCGTCCCACAATGTATAAATAATTTTGGCTATTTTCTACTCTCTGAAGTCTTCTTCAAACCTATCCTCCTTTTAAGACTTATTAATTTAAAATTATTTCACAATCCCGAGGTTTATATATATGCCTCAATCTGATTAGTTAATTCGAATTCTTTCAGAAAGTGTATCAATTACAAATAAATATAAAAATTTAGTTCAAAGAATCGAACCATAAGTTATGTAAATTTTGCTAAAGATAGCTTACGATTTATGTTAAGAGCACAAATTATATAAAAATGTGCTGAGTTAAATGATTTAGTGAATCTAGAGGCTCTTTTCATATTATAAACCAAAGTTTTTAGAATTCTTATACCTTTAAATGAATGCATCAAATTAGTTTATTAGAATATTGTCGAATTTCATATGTTCACACGATGATAAAAGTAATATTTTTTAAAAATACAGATTCTTTAGATTATGGTTATCGTTGATTTTTGTATTTTTTGTTTTTATTTGATTTCATAAAAAAAAAGGGAATCTTTTTGATGCATTCAATTCAAACTATCCCAGTGTATAATTTTGCTTTTAGCATCAGTGTTTAGATTATTATTAAAAATATATATATTTATTTATAAATCAAAAAAAAAATATAATATAGTAATTTATGTTATGAATGATGTTCTTAATCTATTAAATTTTGAAGATATGATAGAATTCTATGCCAATTTCTTCCGTACGAATATATTTTAAAAAAACAAAATTAAAAACGATATAATAAGTGAGGAGCGATTGAAAGGAGCATGCAATAACATAAAAATTTAACAACATAAAACCAGCAGCATTTTTCAGAAAAATTTATATTTTATGTGAAAAAGTTGAATTAAAATTTCTATGTGGGTATTTACTACGGCATGCGTGTTTCTTAATCATACAAAAAAAAACGAAAAAAAATGAAATTTTTAATAGTTCTATTTATAAACTACAATTGCAGAAATATAAACAGATCAAATATATACACCTATTTCTGTTCAGCCCATATAGTAATTTAAAAAAAATTACATTCTTTGGACGGAAGATTATAATAATAAGAACATTGTACGAGATATATTTCGAAATATGATGAAGACAACCCTTTTTAATAATACCATATGGGTTCGTTTGATATTTAAAATTTTTTAATAAATAAAAAGATAAAACGATCTTTTTTACAGCTTCACCATATTTATCACTTTAGCATATTTTTGCGTCTAGAGAGGAGTAAATTAAATGTATAAACATATTTTATAGCAGTTATTTCGAGTTTAAGGATATTCTATTCACATATTTCATCATTTTTGTTTTGTTTTCTAGTAAATTCATGCATATAAAAATTTATTCTGTGGAGTTTTTTGCTAAAGCTTCTGCTTCATTAAAATCAATTATTGGGGTAATTTTTAAAACCTCTTTCTATGCGATTTAATTCCACTTTTTCTATTTCAATGACATATAATTTTTTTTAATATCTTAACCTTTAAATATGTTCTATTACATTTTTAGATTTTTTTGGGCGCAGTTTAGCGTAATTTATCTATCTATCGAATAAATATTCTTTAACTTTTTTTTTGTTATTTTCACATATACATTGAATTTATATCATGCTCAATATTTTGTTATATAAAAAAAATTACCTATTTAATATATCTACTGAGATTTATGGGTTATCTTACTGTCAGTTATTAAAAAAAATTTAATATAAACGAAAATATTACGCAAATATTGTATTTTCGCGGCAAATATATTATAAGAATATCTGTTTTGAATTTTTCTTATTTTCAGTATTGCCTTGAATATTCACATGTTGTATTTTTAATCTAAAGTTTGGCCATTACAAGAGAATTTTTTCAATATGCTGAATTTTTTGCATGAAATATACATAAACATGAATATCTATGTGTATACTAGACAATATAATTTAATGACGCTCTATGTTGCGCAAAACCGTGTAATTTTTGGCAAACATAGCAAAAATACAATTCAGCTCAGTTTCTAATATATTTAATATCTGACGCTCAGCAGTTTAAATAATTAGATGTTATTTGGAATAGAATAAAAAATTTTTGCTAGAATTTTTTTTAGGTTTACGCAAATTTATGATGTTAATAGCCCATGAAAAATATAGAATCTCCTTAAAAAATCCTTCAAAATTTATTTGAAATTTACTTATAGAAAATTTTTATTTAGGGTTTTTTTCAACCAGTGCGCTTTCATGAGAAAGGATGAATTTATTGAAAAAGGTTTTCACTGATCTTACACACGTATTATATTATTATTTAAAGATTGCAATTTGTAATGCAACAATTGAGGAAATTTTAGAGAACTTTAACAGTGTTCGTAAGACTATAGATCTTAAAAGTTTTTTATTTATATTATCTTAGCCGTATTTCCATAAAAACGTCAGCAAATCGTTCATAATTGTTCATTAAAGAAAAAATTGCTGTTTAGGAACAATTATATTTCACAAAATGTAAGCAATATTTCATAAAAATCGTGATTAATGCATTTAAAAAGCATTCAATTTTTTTGTAAAGTGTTTTTATTTTAATAAGATTTGTTTAATATAAATCATTCTCTAATATTGGCGATTTTTATCTTGTAGTTATTCGACCCTGGATATTTAAATAAAGCTAAAAAATCATACTCTATACACAAACCTATTTTAAATTACCAAATAGGAATTAATACCACCTAGCTGCTAAAGATGCAGCAAACATTCATAGGGTTTCCCACGTAAAATAAAGATTTCGGCTGTGAAAATACAATTTATTATGGGACTAAAATGACTTGATTCTGTTCCAGAATTTTAATATAAGTAATTAAAGCCATTAGTGGCATGATTTTGATATTTTGCCACAGCGTTGATGCATGAAATGTTCAAATTAAAACTACTAACCTTTTATTTCTCTAATGTAAAACTTAAAAATAAATTGTGTTGTAGAAAATTTTGCAATTAGAATATGAATAGATTTTATTCAAATTATTTTTAACGCCTTTTCAATCGAATAAAACAAAGATAGTTCGATCCAGCTGGCCATAATCATAATCTTGTAAGCCAATTTTTTGTCACAACCTTTCTATACACAGCTTCTATTTACAACATATACTGATTCTGGTTCCTATTCAACTATATCGTTTATCATCGCCTCCACTTTCATCTTCATTTATACTTCTTTATAAAGAATCCAAGGCATCACGGGTCCTCAATACACCATATTTTATCGCATACTATTATTCTTGCATTTTACTTGTAAATTAACAATATTACAATATTGATAAAAGATATTTCCATTTTTTAATATATGAAAATTCTGTAGACATCGATACTTTAACCCCCATTCAATAAATTATGCATTATTTTATTCCCTTCTATATAGCCTGATTTTTTCTTGCAAAATCATAAATGATATAAGCATTTGAATCAATAAAATCCCAAAATTCTCGTTTTTTATGGTTTCTTAAACCTAATATTCTCATATTGACATCTTTTTGTGAACTTATTTTTCCTCTTTAGCATGAATGAAGTGTCCTTATCAAATTATTTCCTTCTAATGATATAATTAAGCATAGGAATGATATCTGTCGTTTTGTAATACAATTTAATTTTTATTTTTTTTACACCTATTTTAGATGAAACCTAAAAGGCTAACAAGTAAAGAAATAAATTATATCTGTAAAAAAGACCCTCGAAAAAGAAAAAATAAATGCAAATATTGTAGTCATGTCAAAAATTAGGGTTGGTGATGAGAACAGAGTAGTTTGTCTTTGCAGTGTCTATGAAAATACATACAATATTTGGGAAGGAACTGTCTTTTGTTGCTAGACTTTCAAAATAAACCATTTTTAGAATACTCGATGTTTAGGTAAAAAAGCTAAAAAAAAAAGTCATAGCGTACAAAATTTTAGTCATTGAGAAAACAGTATGAAGAATATCGACAGAATTACAAAATATTGTTAAATGTATGGTAAAGCAGGCGGTCAAAGGATTTTGGTTGAAATAGATAAATCTTATTTGGTTAAGTGTAAATATCATAGGGGGTATTCGGTTTGGGGTGTTTGCAATCTTGAGGGTGGGTAACATAGGTGGATTAAAATTACGATTATAAACCATATAACGCTTAAAGAAGAATGGTTAATGGTATAAAAAGGCAATAAATAATTTATACTGACTGCTGGAAATGATATTAAGGAACCAATGATTATTTTTATAAAATAATACTTGAACCATCCAGCAGGTTTATAAGATAACAAGATGAGTTTTCATACAAATTTGATCGAAGAATGTTGAGCAGGTATAAAAAGCACGAAACATTCCTAAGAAGAACAAAAATAAGGCAAAATTATTTTTGGTAATATAAATGATCTTAAAAACGGGGAAAATCATCCATTGGTATCATAAAAAAAAATATTCAAATTTTTATTGGTTTTTTGGAAGACAATGATAGCATTTAGCACCCGAACGGACTTAAATCATGGCCTGTAATTCTAATAAATCCACTGAAACAAGTGATCGGCTCTATAAAAGGCTCTTTAATGTGTTTTTGCTACTTTTATAGCGAAAAAACATATTTATTTTCTACTTAAAACGAATCTCCCCTTGTTATTCTGGGTTCTTGTTTTTATCACAACTTCTGATATTTTGATGAATTAAGTAGGTCAAAAAATCTATTATTGCTGAATGAATTTTTTTTTGATTTAGATGTCTTTCTTCTATTTTGCACATCCACCTTATCATTTTCTTTTGTATTATTATATAAATATTCAATCCTTTCAAATTTGACGTTAACATATGTAATACATAAATTTATTCTTGTTTTTGTGAATTTTCTCTACTCATGAACTATATTTTGTATATCAGGACAATTTTTTAAATGAAAAGAATTAATATTTGATATTCCTCTTGCCAGTTCTGTTTTTTTTGCGTTTAATCTCTTTTGCACAGATGATTGCATTTTTATTGGATATTAACTATTTCTTTCTATGCAGCTTTATCTCGTCGTCAATAGTAGACACTAAAGAAGTGATTCCCCGTATAATATTATCAACAATTATTGAAAGAATATAATGTTTCTAAAAGTTTAAATATCCATTATATTATCATGAAATAAATATTTGTTGTGATCTATGGTATATTAATCTTATTTATGTCTTTGTATATAATAAAATTGTATTTTTGTCTCCTCAATAAATTTCCAAAACATCAGACATCTATATTTTATTGTGTTTACTGATTTTAAGCTTCATTTAATACTAAGCGATTGTGTTGGCAATGATTTATTTGTGATCTTATTAGATCTTTTTTGTCACTTTATAATTGAAAGAAAGGTATAGAATGTATGGGAAGAAATCTTATGTTAAAATTCATGTGATCTAAATTTTGTTTGTGAATTTTGGCATAGAAGATAAAAGTTGTTGAATAGTTTAAACGTATATAAATTTTTGCCTTTATATAGGGTACAGGCGTTTAATACTATTTATCTAAAGGTTCTTTATTTTTTTGTTAATGGATATTAAATAAAATATTCCTTCGACCATCTTCCGAGCAAATATGGTTATAAATTTGAATTTTGTATTATTGTTTCAACTTATTTATACATTTCCGATGCTTGCTCGGTGAAACAGTAAAAGAATTGAAATAGGAAAAATGCATTTTACGAACAATAATTAATATATATAATTTTAAAATAAGGTTTGGTTTTATAATATATTTAGAAATGAATAATAGAGATGAACCAATGTATTAATAGCTTTGATAAATATGTAGATAAATATATCTAGTATCAATCTAATATTTATGTACTATAATTATAGGATAAAGGGGCATTGATAAAGCAGCATATATAATTAGGCGAAAGCATATGATATATGACAGGAAATTCTATTTTTAAGAACTTCAGATTCTTTTTTGAAATATGGGTATTAATATGCATAACTATGCAAGCAGCAACGAGTGAATCGATTCAAGTTAGTGGCCCAGTTAAAAAGAGTGTTACGAAGCAGAAAACAACAATAGGGCCAGATGGTCAAAAAACAACGAAAACCATTGATGAAAACGGTGAAGAAAAGGTTACTGAAGAGCCACCTGAAGGTGAGGAATAGATATTGTGAATACAGATCAAATGTTAAATATAATAAAATTCTGATATTGGTTGTAGCTCAAAAGTTAATGTGGAGAAATTAAAGATTTTATTAATATACATTATCAATTGAATTTATAAAATACGTTGGTTTCGGATTTAAAACTTCAAAATATTTATAATACCTTTTATATTTTGATTCTATTTATAGGCGAATCTTGGATAATATTATTTGACGTTAATATTAAGCATTCTGTAATTATAAATTTGATAATTCCTAATTAATAAATTTTAATTTATAAACTACATTTTTCATTAAATGATCATCACTTAAAATGCAGTCTTGATTTTAGGACCTTCTCTCTGCAAGTGCTCAAGCAAAATGATATTAATTTTATAATTTAAATATTTTCTTTTTATTATTAATGAATATAATATGATAAAAAATGCACTTTAACAAAATTCTCGCTATTAAAATAATTGGAACATTTATTTAAGGCAGTATAACGATTTAATTTTAAATTATTCTATAAATTTTAAGTTATAGTAATGATAGAATACTATTTTTTGTATTTTTTCAACTCAAAAGCGAACATTTTATTTTAATAAATTTTTCTTTACATGCAATAGAATTATAAATTGTAATGATTTAATCCTAAAATTTTAGATTGCGCTTATTTTAAATTTTCGGCATACAAAACTGCAAATACTTAATGCATACGATTTTTTTCTTCTTTTATGTTTGTTTATGCAGAAAAAGATGTGTCTTTTTGTGTTGATCACCTTCTATTAGCATATAAAATCAGAAACAAATCATGAATTATTAAGATTGTATATTTATATGCTAAAATTGGGCATTTCATAAAAAAAATAAATTATTTGATGCTTATGATATAAATAAATCGATAGAGGTCGTGGCCATGTTTAAATCGGTGTCGTATTATAGTTTGATATTTATAAGATGCCTTTAATAAAAAAAAATTATATTTTCTGGTTTAATATATATTTATTTAATGTGAAAATAAACACTTTTTAGAAGAATCGAAAATAATATTTTTTCAAAGGCTAATTCAATTTTTATTGTTTTGCGCTTTGATCAATATACCATAAAGGTATGAAATATAATTTTATAGCTAATTATCATATTCTTTTTATCAAATGTAGAACTCGAATATTGCCATATATCATAAATTTGGATATGGTTGCAAAAGACCATAAGTCATATATTAAGGAGTTGAAAATAACATCTAAAGAAAGCATACGCACAAAAGATAGGATTGAGGAAGATACTTGAATTAATATTTCTGAAAAAGAATATTCATTGAAGAAGATTGTTAAGACGATGATGTAGAGAGAAGATACAGCCGAATCTGTTTTATAAAGCAAATACAAATTTTACTTGGACGACAATAAACCGCTAAAAATAAAATTTTACCATAACTAAAAATCAATTTTGCTTTTTATAATATAAAGAAAAGTTCATATTATAAAATTTATCCAAGAGATGACGCTTTTTTATAGGAAAGTATAATTCCTTACTTTTATTTCATAATTAGATTATCCTATCTATAGAAGAATATTTAAGATTTATGAATAAGTGGTTTTTTAAAAAATTATATATTATTTACTGTCATTTTAACCATTTTTCTTGGATTTTTTTTGTCTATGGGGGAAAAGGAAGAGCCAATCACGACTTTGTGTTATGTATAAAATAAATTTGATAGAATGAAAATGAAAAAATTTCGCTTAATATATGATATAATTTATTTAAAATAAAGTTTTTTCTTTAAAATTATCTTTAAAAAAATAGAAAGTACAAATATTTTCTAAAAGCTCAAGGATCTTCGCATTTTTTTGTTCATTATAATACAGAAGGATTTATTGAAATTCAGCTTATAAAAATTATGTCAGTATTTGGGGTTTTTTGGCGCTGATATAGATATGTTGATGAATATATCAAAAATATAATTAAATCTGAATATTTCTATGATCTATAAAAATGAAGGTTTTTTTAATTTTATATTTGGTTTTTTTATTTAATATAATATGATTCTGGACCATAGAATATTGTTGTATTAAAACAGCAACAAATGGAAAATCTGAGATACTAACTTTATTGGTTTATTTAAAATACATCATGACATAAAAGATACCTGAAAGTTTGAAGTCACAAACACATATATTCATATATTAAACTTATAGTATCGAGGCTTAATCTTTAACTGAAAGTTCATGAAAAAAGGGGAGTATCGAAGAAGATGTAAGTGAATATTATATATCCAAGAGTATAGAAACGATCTTTTCACGCGAAATAAATCAAGTTAAGATTGAATAAAAAATTTAAAATTACAATTCCAAAATTAAAAAACATCATGTTTAATATAACCCAACTTGATATTATTATATCGAGCAGCATTTAAAATCTTCAGCTCTTATTTTTTGCTTATATACTTAGAAACCTGATTTTAAACTACTTTTTATTAAAATTTATTGTTTTTAATCGTTTATAAAATCAATATACTCATAATATTTAATATTCTCTAAATTTTTTTGTTGAAATAAGTTTTTATAGCGCATTTCACTATTTGTTAATTCACTACAAAAATCGAAAATAGTATAGTACTAATAGATATAGTGAATAAATAATCAATATCTTAATGGATTCATTTTTTATTCTTAGGTCTATCAATAGATAAAATTTTAAAACTGAATAAATTAACACCGAGCGTGCCTTTTTATGGCCATTTTACTTAAGATAGGACCAAATAAATAACTTTTCGACTTTATAAATCAATACTTAATATGAGTACATATTAAAAATAATATATAAAACCAACAAAATTTTAGTAAGTTTCCATGATTTTATTGTGTGTAATTAAGCGAATATTTAAGGTTATAAATCTGTTAAAAACATATTAACAATAGATTTTTTTGCATTTTGGCTATTTCTTTTTAAATATATTAACAAACTGTAACTGTGTTTTTTCAAAGCTTGTATTATATAATTTTAAGTTGATAAGATTTTCAAAAGATCGTAAACAGCACAAAAATCATCAACCATATCCACATTATCGCGAACAATACAAATGCATCTATCTAATTATATATTTTGTACCCTCTGAAAACGAGTTTAAATATTTTTTTTGTCAATAATGGTTAAAATTTTTTGCACTTCAAAGTCATTCTACAATAAAAAATTTTGGTTGTTATTTTTTTTATAAAAAGCTCGTTAAGGAATGAGATGTAAAAATCGAAAATACCGTCTATATATTTAACCAGTAATAAATTATTTAATATTTTCAACCATATTATTCAAGATTACTCTTTATATTTAGTTGGGGTAATGCAAATATCCACTTTTTATTCTCAAATAAAACCAAATGTCGTATTCTATCTTCAGACACTGCAAATCCTTTCAAAATATAGGAAGTTTTATTTGATAAGTATATCGTTAAATTATAAAGAATCATATTTATATAATATCTATAGGTGTTTTTTTGAATAAATACGATTTTATAATTAATTTGGTGTAAAAAGAAGATTATCAAATAACGAAATTGTATTTAAAAAATTATTTAAGCAAGAAAAAATCGTTAAAATTAAAATCATGTAATAAACAAATAGAAAAATTTATTTGCAAGTATAGAAGCTCACAACATATTTCCTTATATAAATCCAATTTATCGAATTTTATATGTGATGGTATGTACTTCAAAATAAAAATTTCATCGTAGAAATAATTTAAAAATACAAATTAAAAATCATAGTTGAAATGAGAAAATTGGAAAAAAATAATAATGTACATTTTATTTGTGGTTATATTTGAGAATCTTTCTTTATTCTTTATTCTTATTTAATTTATAAATAATTTTTATGGTGAATATAAAGAATTCAGGTGAATATTCATAGGATATAATTTACGTTTGTAAAAAATAAATTACTTATCAATCAATTATAAATAGATTTTACATGTTTTTTATGTGTATCAAAATAAATTTACGTTTTCGAAGCTCTATAGGTGACTATCGTAATAACATATATCTATATTAATTATTCATAAATTTAAAATTTAGAATTGAAGAGTTATGTGCGAATAGTTGGCAAAAGTTCGGAATCTTAGCTTGTTTCATATCTAATACACAAGTAAATATCAATAAACGTTTATCAAGATTAGTTGATTGTTCAGATAGGGAGAGACAGGGATACCATCTGATTTACATATATATTGATGATGTTATCACACATTTATTTATCAAGTTACGGTATCGGTTACCTGATACACCATAACTGATTTATTTCTTTATGTGTATGATACGAAGATGATTACCCATCATTGATTACTTGTTAACCATAAAATTAAGACCTCAAATTTTAGTAAAGGTTTCATGGTTTGCTAATATAGCTTCAGTTGATTTCTTTGGTGAATAAGGATGAGCACAAATTTTTCAAACAAAAAAAGGATAAATATAACTAGTTTTAAAAAAAAAGCTTACATCGGGGAAAGCATAGGGAAAAGTTGTTTAAATGAGCATCACTTTTATTAAATTTTTTCGCGCTAAAAATTCTAATAATAATGATTAGGTTTGTTATTGATGTCAACCACAATTATAAAAATCCAAAAAGAAGGTTTTTTATAAATTTTATATATTAATTTGGTTCTCATCATTTCAATTAATAAAATTTTTCTTAATTGATACTTTTTAGATATTTTATATAATATAAGAGACCAATCTTTTAAAACATTAAATTTGCCCTGCTTAATAAACTTAGCCTAAAATTTCAGATCAAAAACACATGTAGAATTAATTTATTTTTTATTAAATTCAGTTTAATGTCTTGTTTTCTTATTTTCGTGTGCAATTGATAAAAAATATTTATTACTGTTTAGATATATTTTTATAATTTTTTGAAATGAATATGATCTTTAAATATATTTTGATTTTATTTCAAGTTTTTTTTATTCAATTTATTTTTGCTTTTATTTATGTAATTTATTTTTTTATAAATCTGAGCATTATCACAATTTTTTTAATCAACATCGTTTCTTTGTATTATCTTTTGTATCCCGTATAATTCAAAATTTTTTTATCAACACCGTTTCTTTTTATTATACTTTTTAACCCTTATAATTCAAAATTTTTTTATCAACACCGTTTCTTTTTATTATACTTTTTAACCCTTATAATTCAAAATTTTTTTATCAACACCGTTTCTTTTTATTATACTTTTTAACCCTTATAATTCAAAATTATTTCATCAACACCGTTTCTTTGTATTATACTTTTTAACCCTTATAATTCAAAATTATTTCATCAACATCGTTTCTTTGTGTTATCTTTTGATGCCCGTATAATTCAAAATTATTCATGTTTCGAATATATTCTATATTCAATAATATGAGCATTTCTTACTTTTTATGGGTAGATTTTACTAATATTATGTATTTACAAAATTTAATTTCAAGCTTAAATCGATCAGTTTTTTTCCTGTAAACACATTTTATCTAAAATTTTGCCTAATAATTCCTCTCTTGCATTCCCTTTATATTAATTAGTTATTCCATCAATTTTTTAAAAATTTAATTTTAATGTAAAAAAATAATAATTTGTTTTTACCTTTTCTTACCCTTTAAATATATTTAGGAATTTTCATTGAATATTTTTTAGGTCACTACTGATTATTTGAATTACTATTTTAAACTATGTATAATTATCATTTGAACGCTAGACACTTGAACTCATCTCATTTGAGAGAAGAAGAGAGTTAATGAAGATAGATCAGAGGAAGGTGTCAAAAGATGTATCAAGGAGTTTTGAAATATTCCCAATGGGCTGACTACGTCTCAATAGTCGGAATTGATAAAAAGAAACTTAACCCATAAATAAATAAATTACCGTTTGAATAACAAGATTGTGGCGGGTAAACAAACTTTGGGATTGAGAAAAACCCTTGAATTAATAAGTCTTGAACGGAGGAGAGATATTGAAGAATATTTCAGAGAGAAGAAAATAACCGTAAGTATTAATACGCAGTGCGCACGCTAGATCAAGCAAGTTGGGCTTGAGAACAAAAACTAAAATTATGCCAATTAATTTAGCCTTAAAATAAATAAATATTGCCATTTGAATTATCTATTGTTATAACTCGACTATTAGTTGGATTATGCTTGATGTATTTTGATTCCTTAGACTATTTTGCAGTTGTATGGATTTCAAAAACTATAAAATACCATTATCTAATTATTAAGATCTATACAATGACAAAAAAATATCTATAATAACGAATAATAGGTATTTACTTTCCAGAAAAGACCTAAATACTCATAATTATTTTTAATATTTTATTTCCAATAATTTAACAATTTATAAAATTGGTTTATTTTACAGTAACATCGCCAGAATATAAAATACCATCTGGTTTCGTAATTTATATAATTCTACTATCCAAAATATAAATTTGCTGTAAGTAATTTGAGTAAAAATAATTAGGTATAAATGTCGCATTTGCTTCATTATTTATACTAAAATGATATGCAATTCAAATTTCTAATATTGGCATTGAAACATACATGACATCTTATTTTTAAAATTATTGTGTTTTAACTTCTTTTTATATAGAAACTTACTGGCTAAATATTTAATTTGTTCTTTAGAAAAATTAAAGTGATTCTTATTGGAAATCAGAATCAATCGATAAAGAAAAATTCAAACTTATTAATATTTTATAAATATAAGTGCATAAGAAAAAGGAAAAACACGATTGCACCAAACTGAATCATTAAAAAATTCTTTTTTAGTCAGAAACGTCCAATTTGGTAATTTTAAATCGAAATACTATGTCCCAAAAAAAATACATCAAAATGAGTTTTGTATACCAAAGCGAAATAAAATCCATGATGTATTCTGCTGGCGATATAAAATATCCGAACGATCATGCTTCTCAGTATATTGAAAAGGTAGTTCGATCACAGATAATAAAACTTATTATGCGAGCGTTTAAAATCAGAAATATGCGAGTAAATAAGTCTGTTAGGCCTTTATGTGTAGAAGATATTTGTTTCGTTATTCGAGGAAACATACTTAAAATTCGAAGAGTTTTGAATTCGATTATCTTTAAAGAACTTCGAAAAAAGATAAATGAAGATGCCTCTGTCATCAATATAACTAGCGAAGATCTACTTTATAATTGGGTATTTGAGCGAAGAAAATTATTGGAAATTGGAATTAATCCTTTATTTGTTCAAATTGGTGCTGGGGATGGTGTAGAATCAAAAGATGCATCCGATAAGTCTGTATCTTCGTATTTTTCATCTTCTTCTGAAATTGATTTTGACCAACAAAGAAGACTAAGAATAATCGATGAATTAACATCGAAAATGAGCTATAAAGAGTATATAGATTTCAGTGAATGTAGACAGGCAAGTTTTACTTTTAGAAAGGCAAAAAAATTCAAAGAGTTCATTGGTACTCAAGATAAACTAAAAGATGACGTGATAGATGTTTTGGGATTTATCTGCTATGAAATGGTAGTTGATATTGTCGAAGAAGGCATTAAAGTAAAAAACGAAAGAAAGTACGATAAATTTATCGAAAGAGGTTTGTTTGGTGAAGAAGATCTTAGAGGCCTTGATCTGTATGAAACAAAAGAAGCATGTAGACGCATTTTGGTTAAAAAGAAGCAAATTTACTGATTTCTAATTCTAAAAAACATACTAGCTCAATGTAAATTTGTATCATCCCTTATTGTAAAAATTAGTCTTTCTTCTAAATCAATTTTCTTGCTTATCTTTGGAAATTTAATAAACATAATTAACATATAACTTAATATTATAAAATCATGGTATATTCCCTTTTCACCCATAAAAATTACTTGCTCCTTGACTTCATAACTCTTTTGAAGATGAATAAAGCTTTATTATATTTAAAAAATTTTCAAATATATATGTCTAGAAAAAATATTTTATCTTATAATCTGTGTGATTTTGATTAAAAGATACTAAACTAAATTAAAAGAATTTCTCAAAAAATGATGGTTGAATTTTACGATCTAATGCAACTGATAAATTAAATACAAAAATAACTAATATTTCTAATAATAATACGGGCTCTTTATATCAGTTAAATAAAGATAAATTATTATTTTAGTTATACTAGAGCTAGATACATATTTATATGATACCTATCTTAGTTTGTAAATTTTACGTTTTCTTACGATAATAATAAAATAGCATAAGTAAATTGGTTAAATCAACATAAAATTATTATTTTGGCTATACTAGCTAGATATTATTTTCATGATACCTATCTTAGTTTGTAAATTTTACGTTTTCTTACGATAATAATAAAATAGCATAAGTAAATTGGTTAAATCAACATAAAATTATTATTTTGGCTATACTAGCTAGATATTATTTCCATGATACCTATCTTAGTTTGTAAATTTTCCGTTGTCTTACCATAATAATAAAAGAACAAATTTTAATCAGTTAAATAGTAGTAAAATTATTATTATAGCTATACTAGCTACATATTTAGAAAATGACTATCTTAGTTTGCAAATTTTATAGTGTCTTACAATAATAATAAAAGAACATAAATGCGTTTTAAATGAGCAGGATAACTATTGATGTGCAGATTTTAGTTATCGGACCATATTGTTAAAAGAAATTAAAATATTAATTCAAGGATTTATTTTTCTTTTGACTTTTCATGTTTGCTCGTGCAAAACTTTATATTGCTCTATATTACAGATTGGCTATATACTCTTTTCAAGCACATTATTCTTACATCATTCCTCAATAAATATTCTTGCTCAAGTGTTTATCTCAATACTATTCTTTGTGCATATGCTCCTGTTGGCATTCCTAACTCCTTGATCTACGACTTATGGTATTTTGCGATAGTAAAATAGCATACGAATTTATTTATGTGTTAAATAGTTATTTGCTTCTAATATTGCATAAGCAAAATTTCAAATTGCTCTATAGAATTGATTCGATTAAACTTCTTTCAGCCTCATCAACTTTACAATATCACTTAATGCATCTTCCACTTTAAATACATAAAGAACATGTGTTATCCTCGATTTATTGTTTGTGTGTATGCTCCCTACTTCAGTTAGAATTCATGGCTCTTTAATATAAGACTATAGTTAATGTGCAGCCAGACCACCACATGCCATGAAGTTTGGTTATAAAATGTCGTAAAGGGATATTATGTAATTACAGAATGCCTATCCTAGTGTGAAAACTTGGTTTATGTTGCCATAATAATAAAATAACAGAAAAGTATTTGTATTTACAGAATGTATACCCTGTTGTGTACTTTAAATTAGTTTTAATATCAAGGCTAGTATAATAAATTTCGTACCGCCATGAAAAAAAGAGCATTTCATCAACAATAAAACATGAATTTGATTTTGCCCCACTGTAATGCTCATCTAAACTATCGAATTTCTTATACACAATATTGAAGCATTCAGAGGACTTAAGTACATAAACCTCAGTTTCTTTAAAGATATATTATTGGTAACAACCCACTAAATCCTGGACTTATTATAATTAAGTATCAAAAAATAATTACAGTTTTCATTAATTTTTAGCAAACAAAATGACAGCAAAAATAATATGATGAACGAAGCTATTCTAAATTGTATGTTTAAAACATATTGGAAACTATTTATCTGATCACAAAATAAATATTTTTTAAATTTATTAGAATTTATAAATAATAAAATGTGTAGGTATGAACATTTGTATAATGGCTTTGTTTCCGGTTATCGCCCAAGCACATTTTATTTCTAATTTAAATCCAAAACAAATATATGAAAATCAAAAAAAATATGATTCATTTTGCGAGGTATAAATCAAAAATTTAATTTTGACAAAAATCAAATTGTTATCGAATTTTATTAAAATTTATTCATGGGTTGATTTTTGTGATAAATTTAACACACCTTAGCAAATCAAAACTTAAATAAATAATGACAAGATGTATAACCTTTCAATCAATCTTATCAACTTTCCTTATACACATGTTCCCCTTTCAAGACTTATTTTTAAGCGCAATGCTCACGCTAGATTTTATGATATATCACTGTTCTGTTGGTATTCCCAATTCCCTAATATACAACTTATCGCTTTATCGAATAAATATTGCTTACCTTTCGATTAGAATATTTCCTATTGTTGTTTTACAAATACTAATATTTGCATCCATTTTTAAATTAAATCATTAAAATTAAAAATATTGCATCATATGTAAAAAATTATTAATTAAATGTGAAATTTATTAATAGTAATCCTGAGTGGATTATCAGACCAGAGTAAAAAAAAGATATGTTATCGTATTATGTGTCTTCTAACTTTTGAATTTATGACATTTGTGTTGAATAATTTACTTTGTTTTAAACAGTCTTTTATAATTAATTAGTCGTACATTGAGGTTATGGAAACGCCAAAGGTAGCAGAATCAAAAACAATAGGATCGAGAAAATCCCTTTATGAATAAGTATATAAACCTGATAGTACATTGAGGTGAAATGTAAAGATATTGGGCCGAAAAAATGAATAAAATCTACACACAAAAGCAAACAAATTAACTCGAATAAATTTAATTTAAAAAAATCAAATCAAAAAATAAATTTTAAAATTTTTTTATGATATGATATTGCAATCATCATTTAATGATTGATTTATTTATTTAATTAGCGTGTAACATGTCCAAAAATTATTTTCTCATGTTCTTTATTGAATTATTATCAATCTTGTGATTTGTATTTGTAAAAATAGTCAATCAATTTGACGAATACATTGATATAAAATTTAAAACAGCTACTAATTTGAGATCATTAATTTTTTTATTTATGGTATTTAATATGTTTCTATCCTCTTTTCTAAATCATTTTAGAAATTAAAAAAAATGTATGTGATTTGGTATATTTTGATCATCTTCTTGCAAATTATTCTAGAAATAAAAATGACAAATTAAAGAAGAATTATAAGATAAATTTTTTGCAATAAATTATTTTAGTATTCGAAATAAAGACAATTAGGGAATATTGATTCATTATTTTTTCGCATAAGTTTAGCCTTAGATATTTTGTATCTTCAAGCAAATGTGATAATTCTTAGTATATTCTTCTTAATCAAAGAAACATTTATGATTGTTAAAATACCACTATGACTGGTTTAACAAGATAAAAAAGCTCTTTTATTGATATATTGAATTTAAAATTTGTGACTAATTTACTTATATTTCTATACGTATATATTTTTCTTTCTAGGAAGATCGCTTGTGACTATTCGGAGCTTTTTCTCACGTAATACAACCCTAGTATGGACCTTCAGATTTCCTGTTCCCAGTATGATCTTCATACGTAGACTTGTTTGATCAAGCGGTACTCGATTTAAGTAGGTATGAGGTTCTATCTACTTCTCATCGCTGGTTAATTGTGATCTTACCCCACTCTACACTTATACATATTCTTTCTAAGCAGAGCAAGCTTCATTCAACTTTCGAGGCACAAATTCGGCGTCTTGCACAGCAACCTCTTAATTTATTCTCGGCTTGTCAGCCTTTTAAGGTTTTGATTTCTAGTTTCGTCAGTCCGCCCCATAAAAAATTTTCTTGTTTTGTGTAACTTCATGATAATCCGGAATTGTGTGTCTGTTGGAACATACGCCTTTTATTAACCAACTGCGCCACCTCCATTTTCATTGAAAAATTTCTTTTAATAACTTCTTAAAAACCTTAGCAAAATCTACCAGCCATTCGGGTTAAACAACCCCATCATACCAATACTGGTTTTTATTACTGCACTTGCGTTCGAGAAACGATTCAAGTTGTTTCAGCGCCACAATCAAGTATATGTTTAAAGACGAGTTCTCTTTTTTACTGTAGGTCAATCTAACAGTGTTTACTGTATTCATTTCAGTAGACGGCATTTATTATCAGTTTGGTAATTTATCCATGCCTTTGTGTGTGGAGGATTCGTGCCTTAATCAATAAAATTGAAGATTCATGTCGAATATTTACACCCTCGACCATCGCCATTGTTAATAATACCCTAAAATGTTGTATATTCAAGTTGCTGAAAGTGAAAATTTCAATAAAAAATATATATTTTAAAGTCTACGTTTCATTCTGTGTTATTACAAATAAAAGAATCATTATCAAATATCACTATTAAAATTCCTACAAAAATTAAAGATGTTTTTTTTTGCAAATGAAAAACAAATACTAATTATAAGATGATGATATGTAAATAATAGACCAGTTAGATAGTTTGGATAGAATTTCTGTGCCTACATACCATTATATCTTGCCAAAATATGTTTTAAACTCTTAAAATCGCTCTTTTTTATTGATCGAAAATTAATTTTGTCTTTATATCTTGTTTCAACTTTATGAAATTTCAAATTTATCGGTTTTTACTTTTTTCACTTAATCTAAAGAGAATAAATTATTTAAAATGACTTGAAATTTTGTTTTTCCCATAAAATATGCTTTCTTGAATCAGAATATTCTCTTAAAATTATATTAAATCTAATTTAAATATGAAATCATAGTTTTCTTAAAACACAAGTATTAAGGTATACTTAGTGCGCAATTTCTATTCTATCTATATAAAATACATAAATTTTACAAACATAAAATTAATAGATCTTGCAATTACATATTATTTTACTTTATTTAATAATCTTTCATGTTTCTGTTATTTGATGTTTTAATATTTATATTTGTTCAACTAAAGCCTTCAATTTATCTATAGAAAAACAGGTTTATACATACCGTTTTCCATCTCATATCTTTAAAAACCTTTTAAGCATATTAACCTTTGTATATCAACCAATTAATGTTTATCTCAATCCTTTGTTTAGGTCCAAAATAATAATTGGTCTATAGGATAATTTTGGAAATCTAATTCTACATTTTTTTCTTTGTGATTAACTTAATTGATTTACCGTGAATAGATCTTGTCTATAACCTTGACTAGATACTCTTCTATATTTATCCATTTTTTTAAATTTTCATATAAATGTTTTGATTTATCTTTTTATATTCTTCTTTTTTTACCAATAATACGTTTGGCACACGAATTCGATGTTAATGGCAACTTTTGATACATTATATAATAAATTTGGGTTTTTATCTAATTTTTTTGATTATTTTTTTGTGTATAGATGCTAATGGTCGTTTCTTTCAGAGAAAAATCAATAGATGTACCTTATAATATGCATAAAAATAATTTTAATTCAATTTATGAGCTAATTTAATTTATAGTTTTAAAATTTTGTTTAATCTAAAATTAAGATTGGTTATAGAACAGACATACTACTTCTTAAAATCCCATCATTTGACAATTTAGCACCCTATATTTATAAAAAAAATAGTAGGAAGAATTTCCATGATAAAAATGCAATTTTTGTTTGATTTAGATGTGGAATTTTGTATTTTCATGTGATTCTTTAAGATATTTAAACTATTTTTTCATGCGTTTTATTTGTGCTAAGCGATGATAGGTATTTTATATACATATATTCATGAAAATAGATGCTATTTTTCAACCAAAATATATCTTTTTCGTCTTTTTATTCAATAAAAATTAGTTTTAAATTCAAAATCATATATAATATTGAAATATGAACATACTTTCTTTTATGCTAAAAAATTTATTTGTCTATCAGCTTCCGTTTCATTAGAAAATATGCTTTCTCTTGCTGATTTGAAAGCGTTAGATTATAAAATCAACAATCTAAGGTTAATTTTCCGAACCTTTAATCATGACTTTTTTTCAGATGAAGCAGTTTTCTGCATTTTTTAAGAATTTGAACATAGAAAAGGTGATTTCAAACCTTAATTATACGCAAAATTAACCGAATTCATTGATCATGAGCACACTAAGATGATTCTTTTATAAATTCTGGTCATTTTTCAGTATATCGAAATTAAATGAAAATTTTCCGGTAAAAATACTCTAAAAAGTATTGTTCTTAAACATATTACGAGGCAAATGATAGTTAATAATTATTTTAGAATGTATTATGATGTTTATATATATAAAAATAAGTCTTTTGATAAGACCAACATTAAAAATACCAAGATATTCTATGAAAGCATATTATTTTGTTTATAATTAAGTTGATTTTTTTTATATTTTATATTTTCAGATTTCCATAATTTCTGTTGCTAAGACGTGGTTGTTCATTGAGATATTGGAAAACCCCTCAATATACCTCGTAAAAAGCTTCCCTTGATCTATCTTAATCAACAGCCCTTCTTCTCCAGTCATGTGAGTTCAAGTGTTATGCATGGTGTGAGAGCTTGTATATATACCTACTCTAATATATCTAGCATATTTATGGTGCAATTATATTTTTACCTATTTATAGTGGCGAAGCAAAGCTCTAGGTTTTTCTATATACCAGATTTGGCTAATACCTCTTCGCACCAGATCAAGTTCAAAATCGTTTAAATTTACACTGTTCTTTAAAGACGCTTTAATTCAAGTATCTTCCACAATCCTGTTGCTTGTGTGTATGCTTCTGCTTCGGTTGGAATTCCTAGCTCTCCCTAATTTTCGGCTTATCGTATTTTAACTGCCTTATGCTTTTATTTTTAAACAATGGGTAGATATGAAATGCCTCTAATACTATATTTTTGATGGGCACTATATTTTATAGATATTTATTTATGAGTTAATTTTGTTTTTATCGATTTTATCTATTTAGACGTAGTCAGCGTTTTGGGAGTATTGCACAACTCCTTGATGCATCTTTTGACACCTTCCCCTGATCTATCTTCATCAACTGCTCTTCTTCTCTCAAATGATATGAGTTCAAGTGTCTTGCGGAGTGTGAGAGCTTGCATCTATGCTTCTACTTCGTCCGGGATTTTTAACTCTTTAACATATTTTTTGTGATATTTTGTGACCACCCCATCCCAATTCATCACATATGGTACTATATCCGCACTATATAAAGATTATTTTATTTATCTGCTAATTTTTTATTTTCTCAAACAGATTGTGTGATACAATCCTTGAAGCAAATTTCATCAATGCTTTCTCTATCATTTCTCTGTTATATCCTCATTAATGCCTCTTCTTCTCACAAGACTTATCAGTTCAAGAGTATTTCTCAATCCCAAGGTTTGTATATATGCCTCGACTTCATTGGATATCAGTAGTTCTTTTGGGTATTATATTAATTATTTTTTTTGTTAAAAACAATTTGAACATAGGAAGTTCTGTCCTTACATCAATATATAAAATCGAGACGGTTCCATTTAACCATCAAGTATTACATTTTTATTCCTTAAGACAATATAAGCAACAGATTTTCTATTATTTACACCAATAATTTAAATTTATCTGGCTTCATTATAAAATCGTATAAGTACGTTTTTATATTTAACAATAGTAAAAAGATTCGTTTATTATGGTCTTTACATCTATGTCTAAATTTGAGATTGTTTTTAATTTAACTATAAATAAATACATATATAATATAATTTAATAATAATAATAATAATAATAATACTAAGACTTCGACATATCATTAAATAAATTTATATTTTCACAATTATGAATATTGAGCTGACATATTTTGCTTTTTTTCTAGCCCAGTAAGGAAATGACAAATGAAAGACAAGTTCTTGAATATTTCAAAGGCATAGAAATAGAAAACATAAGCGATCCATCAATTCTTCAAAACGTATATGACGAAATAAACGACCACAAAGAATCGATAATTTTAGACCAAAACTTATCTCTAAAACTTGAAAAATTATTAGAAAAGAGCAATTACGATCAATGTTCAAATTTTCTTCAATCAATAAAATTTAGTAAGACAGCAAAAAGAAAGCTCGGATCAAGAATTGTTGAAAAAATTATTAATATTTTACGGAAAGATTTAGTTGACTGCGATAAAGAATTTCTTAAAAAAAAAATCAGCAAGAATTTTTTAATTTATTTGACTGATCTCAACGCAACTTACGTTCTTAGAAAAGTTATGGATATTTTTGATGAACCGGAATTCTGGGATACTTTTTATAGCGAAGTTATTGATAATATTCGAAAAATTTTTCGTGATGATGGCTCATTGATTACATTAGAAAAATATATTAAGAAAATTACGCCTAAAAAAGCGCAAAAAATAATTAAGTCGATATTTATTAATGAAATGTTTGATTTGAATGATTTGAAAAACAAAAGATCACATTTTTATCAATTTTTAGTAGGAATTTCAGATGAAAAGAATTTATCACGATTTTATAATTTAATTGAATCGGATTTCTATGAACTTTGCATCGATAAGAATGGAAATTATGTTATACAGGAGTTATTAAAAGTAGATAACACTAGAATTGATGTTTATTATAAGATATTAAAAGAAAAGATAAGTGAATTCAATGGAAATTCTAATATTATTTATAATTTGATTCTTTCGTTAGCAAATAGCACCGATTTAAAAAACAAAAAAAGAGCAGCTAGATTTATACAAGAATTTTATGTAAAAAACAAGGAAGAGGACATTTTTCAAATTCTAATTTACAAAAAAGGAGACGAAATCGATTCAAAATATGTAAAAATAGTAGAAAAACTCTTTTGTTTCCCTGATAATATTAATTTTAATGTCCTAAAACTTTTCCAAAAATATTTTGATAAATCTTGGTTGTACGAAAAAAATGGAAGAAATCTTCTTCGGGCATTTTTCAATGGAAAAGAAAATATAGAAGAAAAAAGAAGATTTATAAATGTTTGCAGGAAAGAATTTCGAAAAATTGCTGTAGATAGCTATGGACGGGATTTGCTTGAATTGATGGTAAATTATGCTGATGAAGATATTAAAGCAGAAATAGAGAAAGCAATACGAAAACAAAGTTTAACTTCTCGAAAACATTCGAAATTTATAAATTAAAAAATATTTTTTTAAATTACAAATCCTTAATCCCATTTTATTGCACAAATATATTGTGGTTTTAAACTAGAAAATCTCTTATAAACAAAAAAACGTATAATTTTTGATCATTTTATTTAAAATATAAATATTTTTTTTTAATGGCTTTTAAGGACTTTAATTCAATCAATAAACTCAAATACAGCAACCATTTATTTAAGATTCATTGAAACTCGCTTCACTATAAATTTTACTATGCCATTGAATATTTTAATGGTTGAATTCATAAAAATTGGTTGCTAAAGATGATATTTTGCTCAATTTTCAGAAAACTATTAAACACTGAAATTATTACTCCCATTAGAAAATGGATACAAATAATGAATTCGAGATTCAAAATTCCAGAGAAATTTCGAATGAAGAAGTAAAAAACATAATAGAAAATTTTTTGGATGAAAGAGAAGAGCTTGATGATGCTATTCGTCTACAATTATCGGCAATTATAGAAAACATCGATACTCTACCCATGTTCAAGTCCAACCATATTTAATAAAAAATATTATAATTTAGCAATTGAAATAAAATCAAGATACTACAGTTTTTAGATAAATTTTTGAGTTTATTAAATTTATTCTTGTCTTATATAGTAAAGATAATATAATTTAAAATTTAAGTAATTAAAAATATCTCCAAAATATAATATTTTCCATGATAATTTTTAAATAGTCAATTCGTTCTTGTCTTATATATTAAAGACCATAGGTATTATAATTTAAGTAAGTAAAAATATTATTGAAATATGAATTTTTTACATAAATTTTTGAATAATTATATGAATTTTTTTACTTACGTAGTATAGATAATAGAATATTATAATTAGAAAATCAATATTTCATCAAAATATGTCTTTTTTACATAAATTTTTCAGTAATTGAATTAATTTTTTTACTTACGTAGTATAGATAATAGAATATTATAATTAAAAAATCAATATTTCATCAAAATATGAATTTTTTACACAAATTTTTAAATAATTCAATTCGTTCTTGTCTCATATATTTAAAGAAGTATAAAATATAAAGAAATAAATTTAGATCTTAAATGTTTATAATTTATTACCTGCTAAAACACATTAATTTTAAACAATAATTATAAAATTTATTTATGGGTTAATTTGCTAAAAACCCATTTCAGCATCATCATCTTTACAATATTTACCATTGTATCTTCGTCTTTAAAGAATTTTTAATTCAAATATTTTCTCAATACTATTGTTTATGGGTATGCTTCTGCTTAAGTTGGTATTCCCAATTTTCTAATATAAAAATATGATAAACACTAAAGTAATACATAATCTAATCCTGATTGTTGCGATCTGTTAGAAAAGAATCGATTCACGTAGATTTATTTAAAAAATTATTTGTACTACTTATCGCCAAAAATACAATAATTGTTTATTATAAGCGGAAAAATAAAAATTATCCACGGTAAAAATATTTATGAATCATATTGAATTCAATAATATTTCATTTTTATTTTTTTTACCCACAATCGTCGACAGATTTTCTAATAAGTTATAATTTCCATCGCTCGTGTGTTTTCTTTAATTTTTTTATGGATCTAAAAAGCTTTTACGCTGGTGTATAATATATAAAAAAGCACTACTTCGTTCATTTATTGTCGCAATTTTTTTTGCGTATATTTACAAAAAAAATTATGATAATATGTATCGATTATACTATCATATTAAAGACATTCAGTATCATGATATGATTTCCTGAAACTTTTATTTAAAAAAAAATTAAAGCTTAACCATGTAGAAACAAATAACTGGGTTGAGCTTTAACGACAAATATAAGGGATTATTTGTCGCATCCTTAAAAAAAATTGTATTCAAATAAATGAGAAGCTACAAATAAAAACAAACAAAAATATTTTAAAACAATCATATTTTATCTCTTAAATCGTGAAAAATGGATATAAAGTACATGATGTTAATTTTTAGAGTTGTTAGCATCTAAAAATCACATAACAAAAGAATTGATTTAAATTACAGGTTTTCTTTGCAATAGTAGTACCTTTTTACGATTGTTTTAATGCACATGATGATTATATGAATATAGGCGAAAATAGGAATTCCAAAAAAAAAGATAAAATACCTTATATTTTATATATGGCATAAAATAAAAGAAAAATAAGAATACTTAAAAATAAATAAAAAATTTAGGCAAGACTAGATTTAAGATGTTTATTGTTTTTATAAATTAACGTTTCATAGACTTTATTTATATAAATTTTAAATATCTTTTTACGAAATAATTGAAAGAGATTAGTCAATTTTATAACTCAATAGAAAAATTGGATGATAAAATGAGTTAGTTGAAAAAATACCAAGAAATTTCCACATTTAGAAGCCCGTGAACGTGATTTTTTACCGCATAGTTCTAAGAATTTCATCTATCTAAACGAAATCTCATTGAAAATTTTTGATGAAATTATAAAAAAATTTTAAAGTCGCACAAAGTTACGGTATGAAAAGCAAAATATATAAGAAATGTATATCTAGTTTAAAAACATATTATATTGATGGTAAATTATGGTTTTTCTATTTGAGAATGTGTTTAATTTAACTAGATGTAACTATAGAGGTTTAAACTTCAGGTTATTATCACCAATATAATTTATATAATTTTTTATGTGAAATTAATACATTTCTTAGGGTCAAGCACAATGAATAGTTTTAAATACTTATATAAATATATTTGATTTAAAAACATATGTGCTAATGTATTTAAAATTTCAAGATTTTTCAATTTTCTATTATATCCTGCATGGGACATATTAAATCGGAAAAATTGTAGTTTGAAAATTTGTTTAGGTAAGAATTAAAAATTTATATCTCTATTTTTTTTATCAACTATGATCTTAAAAAGATTAAAATTGTGTGAAAGATATTTACATCAATAATTAGAAACCGGAAATTTTATTTCTAGAGTTATAAGTGCCAAAAATATCATGAAAAACATTTTTTTAGCAAATAAATAACATTTATAATATTTTTCGCGTAAAAATTTATATACGGGGCTTAATCTACTTATTTTTTGTAGAATCGGCCTACCATTTTTTAATCGTTTGTTTATTAATCAAAATAAATTTAAAGGCTATTTCGAAAGGCTAACTGACACCAAATAAAGAACTATCTTTAAAGGTAAATAATCGATAATATATGCGACGGAATCTTAAATATCATTGGTATCTTTATTTAAAAGAATATATTAATTTAATTTTTTAGAAATACTTTACATTTATAAATAGAAAAGGGAAAATATTTATCTAGTACTAAACAAGTGTATTTTTATTGTAAATTATATTCTTTTTTATAAAAATATTTGTTATTTTAATGGCTGGAAATTATGTAAAAGATAAATAAATAAAACCCTGAAAAAATTCACATTTTATAGGTGATTATGATATTATTACTTTTGCACCTTTTTCGATCATATTTATCTATATGAAATATTTCTCGCCTATTTGTTTAACAACCCCTTCATAACAAAATAAAAGGATATTTTCGGGAATTTCTATGTTTTCATTAATATTAAAAATGATATTTCTAGCCTTAAAAAAAGTCTCATAATAGAATTTGTTCCTGTGGATTTTCTTTATTGGATAGTTATAAACATGAAAACGTAATATTTATTGTGTAATATTAAACTAGAAAAAAATGAATTATAAGTTTTTAAAGTATATTAAAGATATATTTCAATCTGATTTGTCTAAAGACACTAATTATTATGTGAAGAACTTGTAAATGAATAGGAATCATTTTAAAACCCATTTTATTATATTTTTTTATGTAAGTTTAATCCCTATAAATATTTTTAAGGATCATTAATTAGATGCATTTTAATATTATTTATTATAAAAATCTTTAAATATCCTATCTTTTGTTACAAACGACTAATATATTAATTCCTATCATCATATAACATTAAATATGTGCAATTACACCAATAATTTATTGATTTTTGATCTAATTTATGCAATTTTAATGAATAACATTGATTTGAAGCCCCTTAACAACGAAAAAATAAACTTAAAACAATTATAATAATAAAATTAAGTGCGTATTTAATAAAACGGACTTCAATTGGTTTATAATAGGGACATATATTCGAATAGAACAAAATTAATTGCTTACTAACCGTTAAACTTATAATATATTATTGCTAAAAAAGGAATATCAAGTATTTATTACTATATAGTCGGCAAAATTATTATTTACCGCGTTAAAAAAAATAAAACATTCTTATATGTATCATTCAATGTATAATACCCTTATAGCAGACCCGAAAAAAATATAAACGAATCCCATTAACAAAAAATATATCTTTCTGCATTAAATTTAAATATTACAGTTGCTCATTAAGGAAAAAAACATTTATTATTATATAAAATTTGTGATTTCGACCTAAAAAAAATTGTTTTCCCCATCCTTTGTAGAAATTAAAATTTTTGAACTCAAATTCGCACTTTTTTGACCTTTGTTTTATCCTATTTGCGTATTTTTTTAGATTATATGCCGACAATTAATTTTAACGTCCCATATACAATAGTTTACTTTTATTGTATTGAGTGTAAAAATACCTATGCTCAAAACTTGAGCTTTTTAAATCTCATAATACACATGTATTGACTTTTATATTTTATTAAAGATAAAAAAAAGTTATCTATGTTAAAGGCGCTCTCTTAGCACTATAAAACATCAATTATCGCTTAAATAGTATAACTAAGCTTGAGGAGCCGATAGAAAAATTTAGAATTGTAAAATTCACTGGCATCTGCGCTTGCAGAGTACCTAAAAACCCATGCCACCTATAAATATGTTTTCTTATTCAATATCACAGAATTCATGGAATAATCAAAGAACACTGAATGAAAATTGAAGATTAATTGTCAATCAATAATGCTCCAATAAAAAATCAATTATTTATCAGTTTACAATAATAATCTATTTAGATCATCTTCAAAGTATCTCTTATTCATATAGCTTTAAAAAGAATATATCTTCAAAAGTACTGATCACACCATATTTGCGTTTACATCTTATGATTTTTTATAATTGGCTAAAAAATTTTGAAGAGAGTTATATTCATACAATATCTGGAAATTACATAAGAAAAATTAGAATTACTTGTGCAGGTTTAAAATAATATCACGGAAATTTTTATTTTTTTACATGACATAATAGCAAAATATAAAATATAAACAATTTTATAAGTTGTTTAAAATAAAGCCAAATATACTTAATATAATTTTTTGTGCTCATTAGTGATATTAAAAATAAAAAAATGGTCTTTTATATGCCTTATTTTTACATTGAGACCTTCGAAACTATTCAAAATACACTTATTATTTCGGCATTAACCATATATATTGATTCATAAAAATCTTTCAGATCCCGAGAACATATTTTTTTTTGTATAACTTTGACCTTAATATTTTGATATCAACAATATATATAGATTCATGAAACCTTTCAGATAACTGGTACATATTTTTTGCATGACACCGATGTGTATATTTTATTCAGGTAGTTAAGCATATTTCATAACCCAAAATATGCACTGATTTGATTTTTCTTCTATCACCAAATCCCCTTAAATCATTTTATATGTACTTTATGATCAGAAATATACTATTTATAAAAATAAAGATATATTTGATCATGACTGCATTTATCTCATAAAAGTTTGTCAGACAGGTCTATAAAATTTATATTCTTTATAGAATAAATATGAAATCGGACGGTTTAATAATTCACTTTCTTCATTTTTCTATAAGCTACACAGAATCTATAAATAATTTTAACATAAAAAACCGATCCAATAAGCATGTTTGTGTAAATTATATTTATTTATAGATTTACTTTTTACCTCGTCGCACTAAAATAAATGCTCAATTATAAAGATTCCCATGATTCTAATTTCATTTTTTCATCAAAATATAAATATTAATATTTTAAAGGGGGGTTTTGAGCAAGATGATAATGCATAGAGTGTTTTTAAGATATTAAGGATATCTTAGACATCTATGTATGTAATTTAACCGTGTTATAAAGTGTTTTAATTGGTTAAATAAGAAAGGTGATATGATTTAATGCGTCTGTATTTAATGTATTTTTATTATCTAAAATTTACCTGTTTTTTTACTTTGATCTTATATTCGCAAAATTTTCATTTCTTATTTTGTTTTTTAAATCATCGTGGTCTTAGATTTCACTTTTATTTGCTCAAATTGATCTTATGTATTATATGTGATCTAATTTAACCCGGATAAAATGCAACTCTACCATTTAAATTTTTACAAAAATATGATAGAATCCACAATATCGAAAACTCAATATAAATTCGACTGTGTATTTCTTTTGAAAAAGGCATAACATACTATATAATTTTCATTTGCCTTTCGAAATCTGACATTTGCTATAAAATTTTATTATAGAGTAATTTTTATAATATATTTAAGAAAAAAATATTTAGAATGTATTGTTTTATAATTGAACGTATTAAAATAACTTTTATATCACAGCTACTTTATATTATAGTTTTTATTTAGAAGGTTTTTAAGATGATTGAATAATAGTTTATATTAAATGCTATCAAAAGTGATGTTTTTTATTACTGGTTTAGTCTTCTGTCTAGACTGTCTTGAGTTTACAATACAATTACAGCTTTTGAATAACAATTATCATCAAAGTTAGATATCATCACCATACTTTCATTTTATTATTAAATTACAAACATTAAAGACGATTTTTTGTAAGCCACTAGGTGTCAAAAAATAATCATTCTGATAAACTAAGAAAAAACCATATAAAATCAATATCAAAAAGAATTTAACTCAAAGACATGATAGAAGAACAATAATTCCTTGAATAAAAAAAATTTAAGGATTGGTAAAGGATATTTACTCATACTAAAAATGATACTAAAGGTTCTTCTGAATAAAACTTTATCAATTAACAGAATATGGGCAATCAATACCGAAAATGGCAATAGTTTAGAATAAAAGCAAAAAACCAGCTCATAGTAAAATGTATAATGATTATTGTATTTGAGATCTCTATGATTGAATGTCGAAGCTATTCCGTTATCGGGACAGAAACAAAAAATTCAAAAATTTAGTAAAAAATATTTTCTTAATTATATAATGATAAAAATACGTAACTTTTTTATACTATAAAGAGAAAATCTTACATAAACCTAGTATATATTTTGCTCTTTCGCTTTTTGCTGCATTCCGATAGAAGCGCAATTACTTTTCTAATTTTTAGCAAGAATATAAGAGAATTAATAATAAATTAGGCAAAAAAGTGTTCAAAGGGCACTGAATATCTGAGTTGTTGGATTATATGCTAAAATGCTTGTTGCGATAATAAATATTTCGAATCACTGAAAACCTGCACCATAGCTTTATAATTTAAACAATAACCAAAGGTGAAAAAACCTTTGCTATCATTTAAAGACAATTTAAATTATATATTAAATTCAAAAAAAATATTTTCAAAGATCTAAAGTTTTAAGTTAATATATTTTTTAGAAGGAAGATGAATAATTTTTTACAGGTATAACTAAATTAATAACGTACAAATTTTTACTTTTATTCAAGTTTTGTATTTTTTTTAATGTTATTTCATATGGTAATAAGAATTATTATGAAAACACAATTATTTTCTTTCTACATATTTAAAATAGCCGAAATTCACGATTTAATAAAAAAAATATATAAAATCCTCTATAATGAACTCTAGATATTAACTATAAAGGAAAAATCTTGTATAATAATTACCCTTATATATAATTATAATTAGTTTTATTCTTGATAATTTTAATCTGGATTTTTATGGTGCCGATATATCACATCAAAAATTAGCTAATTATAAAAATTAAATTGACAAAACAAATCAAAAAAATTATATTTTCGATTAATAGACGACGTCTTTAGTTTGATTTTAATCAGCATGTTACAGTGTAGATAAACATATTTTTTTAGCTTCCCATATATAAAAGTGTTATACGAAATTTAAAGTGGATTTGTGATATTTTCCATTTTAGATGGCATTTATTTTATTTATGTGTCATTATACCGTGGATGGAAAAAAATATGTGTTTAAAAAGTTCGCCAATAAACAAGCTAGAAATTAATTATATTATAGAACAAGGTGCACAGTCTAAATAATCCGCCAAATATTTTTGCAATATATGTTTTTTAGGTTTAAAATAAATTGGATAATAAATTTTATGTGTTTATAAGGTTATAAAACTATAAGAACTATAAAATAATAGGAAATAATAATAAAATTCATGGTTTTAGCGTTTGTTTTGGTTATATACTGATATTTAAAAGTATGAAATATTTGTAACCAATACCATAAAGCAATATAGAAAATATATTTTTCGATTGTGATACAATAATATCAACTTATCAAATTCATAAAAAGGAATAGCATAAGATAAAGTTTGATGTTTTTTAATATACTTTAAAAATGTGAAATATACAAGTTTATGAAATTTTATAGGATATGGATAATGAACGTGCATTAATTTTTTTATTCAGCCGTTTCACATCAAAAAATAAAATACATCATTTTATTTTAAGAGCTTTATATAGATAAATGGACCGTTTAAACGTCGCAATGGTTATCAAACCGTCGAAATTGTATATTTATATCTAAAAAAATAATGGCTGATCTCAGAAGCGTGTATTTACAGAATTTATATGTAAAAAAGCTGGTAAAGATAATGAGTATGCGATAATTTTACATATCTTTCAAACATAAAACAGACAGATTTTTCGATATATTGTGGGCCATATGATATTGCGTGATACACTGTATTAATTATAATTTATCAACAGACATCTTTTTTGATATATTTTTAAGTGGTTTTATCTATAAATTGCCTTAATTTTAATCTATAGAGCAGGGGTTAGTAACCTTTTGGCCCGTGAGGCAACTTTCTTGTTTTGAAGATGGTCATGAGGCCACACTTAAATATTTCTTAATTTAAAAATATATATAAATTAGTTTTAACATATAAACAATAAAAGTCATTTTCTAAGTGCGTTTAATTTAATGAGATTTTTGGTATTGCTTTCTTTCACTAATAGTTAATATTCTGGCTCATATTCACAACCTTTTAATCTTAATTGATCTTCTAAATGGATATCTGTCAACAGTGTTCTTAGTTGATTTTTAATATAAGTAAAGTGAGAAAATATAGATTTACACCAATAAGTACCTATAAAACATGAAAATTTAAGGCGTGCATTCTGTTGTAATTTAGAATACACCATTACATTTTCCCATATAGATAATGGATCTATCTTGTCGTTAAAGAGTGATTTGGTAAATCATTCTTTGCTAATTCTAATAGCTCCATTCGAAGCTCACTAGTTGCCTGCATTATGTGTACAAGATGGATTCAAAACGAGCTGCATATTATTTTCATTTTCTTCAAAATCCATAAAATTTTCATTATATTTAACGGATCAGGGATCCTAATACTTCAGAATATGTTTCTATCTCTGCGATTTACGCAATACTCTGTGTTAGGATCTTATGCAATTGTGGAAAATGTGTTTCTTCATTCTTTATCACAGAAATAAGATCTTTAAAAATCATAATTTTTTCCTGAAAAGCTTTATATTTTTCTACATGAAAAACAAATTTTTATTCTTTCTTTGTAGCGACGAATTGAGCTCATTCTGTTTATGTGTAATATCACATAAGAAAGCAAGGTTTCGACAAATTCATTTATCCGATCGACAGGGCGATACATTTATCTATAAAAAGATAAAATGTATTCTTTAATCTCAAGAACTTTTGTTAACATACGCCTTTTCGAAAGCCGACGAACTTGGGAATAATAGGGAGGATTGATACTGCAGTTTCTTCATCTAAAATCAGCAAATTTCTGAACTGACGATGTCTTGTTACGCTTATTTTGATATAATTAACGATTTTAAATATATCTTCAATATTATCATTTAAATTAGTAGTCTAGCTCAAAGATTTTGTTGGTGTAAAATGGAATGAGATATAAACAGATATTTAGATGAGGATTCTCTTTTTTTTAGCAATACAATAAATCCTTCTCGTTTGCCTTTTTCGAAGGTGCTCCATCAGTATATATACTTGCTAAATTATTTAAATTAAAAATTAATAATCTAAATTTTTCTGTGAAGTCTTGCAACTAAATAATCCCTCGTATACTACAATCTAATGTTCCTAAGGCAAATATTCATAACAGGTGAAGTCTTTAGTAATCAAGCAAAAAAATAGAGAACCTAGTAGAATCTGTTTTATCTGTCGATTCGTCGACAGTAATGAAAAGATGGGTATCCTCATTATGTAAAATCAAAAACAATTGTTTTTAGATTAATTGACAATTAATGTTGTATTTTGGTTATGGTACCTCTTGATAGTTAAAGAGAACCATATTTCTTAACCGAATCAGGATTAATGCATTAAATTGTTTCTATTTTGCATTCCCTGATTAGCTCAATATTGCGATAAGGTTTACCCCTTGTTCCTAATAGACAAGCTAGTCTATAAGTGCCTCTGTAGCATTTTTATCATATTGAAAAAATTCATTGATAGCTTGGTTTGCTTTTGTTTGTCTTCGTTTAATTCAGATAGCTTCTGTTTACGTGCTTCTACTACTAACTTAAAGTATTTATGTTCACTATGGGAAGCATAATATGTTTTTGCATTATTCTTCTTCAACATATAGAGAATAGTACCACAAATAAAACAAACCATCTTATCTTTTGCAGCAACGAGGAAATAAGCAAGTTCGCAATCAAAGCTAAAATTTCTTTTTTATTTGGAATTCATAGTATAGGGCAGTATAATTTTTATTGTATTGTCTATGAAATAAATTTAGATGAATTAATTAAAATTAATAAGCTCATGAGACCAACAAAATTGCCTCTGAGGCCATTTGTGGCCTAAAGGCCTCAGGTCTCCAACCCCGGTCTATATTATATTGTTTTAGAAAAGAAATTCGAATAAAAACAAATTTATCAAAGCAGAAATTTTTTTTGGAATTAAGTTTAGATGTACAGGCGATGTAGTTTACTTTTTTAATTCTAGTATGTATCATATTGTCATCAACTTTGAAATATTGATAAAACATGAGTTTTTAATATGTATACAGGTGTTTAACATATCAAGCCACGGCTATATAATGTTTACAAGATAAATATAAAGGATGAAAGATTTTTTTCATAAAATCTTAACAATTTCAAAAATTTATGCAGAATTTTTTATATTTAAATTATTGAAAATTTTCTTTTATGATTCTATAAAAATTTAAAATAAATATGAGATGTTTTTCGTGTAATTTTTATGTCTAATTGAAAGTAACCATAAAAATATTTTTTCATAAAATATTAAAATCCATACTAGATAAAGACATCTTAAATTTTAAGATCCATTTTCTAGAAATATAGATGTTATTTAAAATATAAGAATAAAAAGACAGCAAGTATATTCGTGATTATTAACTTATGGTATCACTTTTGCAAATTTTTAATAAATTAATTTTCCCACAGATTTGTTTTTAATCCTTTAAATTGGTCGATTGAATGTATCGAATATACATTATAAACAAAGAAGTAGTTTATAAATATATATTCATGAGCTTAAGCATAAAAAAATTGCGTTATATGAAGCGTATATTCATAATTTGTAGATAAAAAAACATCATATTAAAATAAAAACTCTTATAAATCAGTTTTAATTTTGAAAAAAAAACCATGTATTCACTTGAATAAGAAAATAAACTATTCTAAAAGTATAGTCTAGTTTAATTTCCAACTTTTATTCAATTAAAATTTTATGTAAACCCCAATAATTGGTTTTATCATGAGTTTTTTCACCTATTTTATGCGAAAATAAATCAAAATTCTGTTGAACAAGTAGATATACACGTAACTAAATACGAAAGATCTGTTTTTGAGAGACCAGACAAGGTAATTTTGAGCAGGAAAATAATTTTATGGTTTTTTTAGTTCTGTAGAATTCATATAAGTGTGTATATACCTCTGAAAAGAGACGAAATTTTTATCTTTATAGCTACTTGAATATTTCGATAACACTCCTAATAGCATGCAGAATATTGCTAATCTATACCTTATAAAAAAAGCGGAATAAATAAAGGAATAAACACAATAAATCTTAATGTAAACAGCTTTATGATGTTTTTTGCATTATAAAATTTTTCTATAGATGTTCAAAGTAAAATTCTGATTGAATAGCATTAATTTATATATTAATTTGCGACTTTGAGGATGACTGATTCATTTTAAATTATATTTTATAGATAATTTAGGTGTTCCAATATATGAAATTATATTTTCATGGATAGAATATTTTTTATAAATAAAAAAATCATTAATATAGCATATTTATTTTTTAGTATTCCAACAAACAGACGTCATAACTGAAATATAGAATTCGCAAAAAAATGTAAAGGGTTATTGTAGAACATATATTTTACTTTTTCCTGGAAATAACAAAATATCTATTTTATTATTTAAAAATGACATGAAAGTGCTTTTCATATTAAGTAGGTTCTTTCTGTAATGCAGCAGGTTCGTTATTTGCAGACTAAAAGATTCCGATTTTGTTTTCGAGGTCTTCAAGAATAAAAAAATAAATAATTTTGTAATGCAAGAGCCTGAAAATAGCTGCGATTAATGTTATTTAAATCATTAGACTTGTCTTAAATTTAATAAATTAATATTTAAGAAAATAATCCCTTTTAAGAGCAACAACGATTGAAATTTTGCAAAAGTAGAAAAAACATTGAATCTATTTCTGTAAAAATCCGAGTATAATCGTTTTCCAGACATTGAAAAATTAGAAAATATCTTTTTCTGCAAGATAAAGCATTATAAAACGATAAAGGTGTGAATTAGAGTATCTATTTCAGGCTTCTAAGAAATTACTAAAGATATATTTAGATTTCGATAATTTTTTGAATAAATAAATAAAAAAAACCTTTTTTAGCCGCTTCTCATTAAAGTTGTTATTAAGGTAATGATTTTTAGTTTATATTTTAATATTTTATTTAATGAGAAAATATAATTAAATTGCATGATTAAACACATAAAAAAATTATGTTCGTTGTACTGAATAAACACGAAAAAATAATAATTGAATTCAGCCAAATATGTACATTTTGGATAAAAATTTATCGATCAGGAAGTTCGAAAAATATCTTTAATATAAAAAAAGATTATTAAGCGGTTTTACGTATAAATAAAAAAATCAATTAATTGCGAATGAGTATCACACAGAGAATAAAATTATATATAAATCGCGTAATATAATAAGATAAGCAAACAAATTTATGTTCTTTCATTTTAGAAGATTTCAAAGAGAAAAAATCACCAATTCAATTGAATAAATAGAAAAAAATGGTATTTTCTAAGTTAAAAGTATATTTTTTAATATATTTCAAATTCTAATATTTATGTACATCTAAACGGCGAAAAAAATGTTTTAAACAGATTCAACATGAAAATTAAAAATATTTTTTTTACACAGAACAATGTAAAACTAGCGGATTTTATTTGATTTATATATTAAGAGTTATTAAGGCCCAAAATATTACAATATGTAAGATATACACACGCCTTTTTTTATATAAAATCTATAAGCAAAACAAATTTTAAGGTGAAAATAAATTGAATCAAAGAAAATACGGATTCAATTGCTATATAAATATAAATATAAAAGATAAATATGCATATTTTTTATAAATTATAACGTGTAACAAAAAAATTTCAAATAAAAATATAAATTAATACAGAAAAATACGCATTTATGACATTTATAAATTTATCGGGAATAAAGGTTAATTTTAACATGATTCTTATTTATAAAATGAAATTTTCTTAATTTAAAAAATTGTAACAAGTAAAATTTGAAATAAAACCTTTTCTCAGCTTAAATAACTGCGTTTGGGTGAAAATATTAATATAGCCGTATAGTTTCGTGATTATGATGTGCAAATGTAAACAATTTGTTCGAATAAAAATTTTTTAGACTTCAATTATTTTATATTGAATTAGTTTATTACATATGCGTTAATCTATTCAAAAAAGATAAAAATGTTTACTTCTTGTTTAAAACCATTGAGAACTTTTTCTGCTTAAAAAAAAATGCTCAAGGTCAAAAGTTTATAATGTAGATCCATAAATCTGTTTAATGCAATATTAAAATTATCAACTTTAATAATTTTATTTCGAAATTGTTTATAACATATGCGTGAATCTATTTAAAAAAAGATAAAAATATTTATTTCTTGTTTTTAATTTCTTAAAACCATCTAGACCCTTCTCTGCTTAAACAAATGCTCAAGGTTAAAAGTTTTGAATACAGATCTGTGAATCTGTTTAATGGAATATTAAAAAATAAAATATTTATTACCAATAATAATTTCCAAGACTTATATAAATTCCTATTAGGAAAAGATTATATTAAACCCATGAACATCATCAAATTTGTAAAATCATAAATACACATCGTAATAAGCAAAAACACAGAAATGATTATTAGATATCAAAAATTGAACATAAAAGCTTTCTTAAAGTTAACCAAAAATTTCACGAAAAGAAATTAAAGTGCTTCTAATTTTTTTAATAACCCTTATATTACTAACGCCCAATACATACAATGAGTGATAGCATGAAATCAACAATACAAAAAATAATGCGAGAAATAGAAAATCTAAATTTTTTAACCGCACTGGAACTAATAGAGGATCAACTACTGATTAAAAGAGAAAATATATCTTTAGATTTGCTTCATTGTCTCGTTCTTTCGGAGTTGAACAGATTTGAAAGTGCAAAAGTGGAAATTGCACATATTTCTAGTTTTATTAATACCCAAGCAGGAAAAGGATATGGAAGTCTAATGTATAAAAATCTCGATCTTATTGATGATTATATTCAGCTATCTTTGCTTACAGACAACAAAAGAGATGCATATAATGGCTATTTATTGAAATTTGATTTTAAAAAGGCTTATGGAATTAGTAAATTTCTTAATAAGATATCTGATAAATTTGGTATATTTGCATCGATGTGTTGTTCTATTAAAGACAATAATAATAAGGACATCATTGTGGTTTTAAATGAAATGGTAAAGAAAAGGGATACGATCGATGCTTCTTTTTTTTATTCGCTTTTAAGGCGTGGTTTATTGGATAAAGGTAATGTATTTTCTTATTTTAAAAAAGTAAAACGCAATGAAAATGTCTTGGATTTGTTTATACTGCGGGAGTTGGTTATTATGAATGTAATCCCACTCAAAAATATGCAAAAAATGTTAAAATCGACGGAATTTGAAAAGGATTTAAATGTAAAAGAATCGTTTGTAAACTTTTTAATCAATTCTCTTGATGATTGGCGTTTATATGATTTATCTTTAAGGCAAAATATTAAACTAACACCTAGAAAAAGTGTTAACTATGATTTTTATATTATAGAAACAAAAAAAGACGTAAATATCGCACTTGAGCTGATAAAAAAAATTACAACATACGATAAAATCACAAAAATTATTGAAAAAATAGGTGCCGAAACACTTAAATTAGCATTAACTGCCAACAAGAATGAAGAGATTACGATTCTCGTTCGTTATTTAAATAATGAGCCAATATACATGTCAGATATAAAAAGAAGTTATGATATATATTTAAGCAATAAAAATATAATTAGTTTTAAACTCTTGATTTCACTTTTAATTGAATCAAAGAAGGAAAACCATCTTTTAACTGCCCTTTATTTAGTTTCTAATGAGCCTGATTATGAAACATACGAGTTTAAATATATAAGAGTATTTTTATTGCGCCATTTCTTGAAAATCGATGAATTTTTCATTCAATATAATGAATTGAAAATAGAAACCGTGGTTGTTGAAAAACTTTCACAAATTTGGTCAGATTTATACATTCTATCCCAGAAAAGATTCGATAAGTATAATTCTGTATTCATTTCTCTGACAGAAAATTTAAAAGAGACCAATTATTTTCATATAAAAACAATTAATAGAACTTTAGAATCACTTATACTGAATTCAAGATATAATGACGCTTATGAATTATTGGAAGTAAAGAAAGACATTAAAGATTCTGTTGTTGAGAAGGAACTGAAAAACATGAAATTAGAAGATAATAAAAATCTAAAATCTAAGGGGGAAACAAATGGAAACAAATTTTTGGATTTAATCCTTGGTCCCAGATGTTCATGGCTTTTTGAAAAATTGACACCCAAAAGATATGAATTGACTTCTAAATTATTTAAAAACCAAAATTTAGCTAATTTATTTAATTTTCAGAATGAAAAACCGAAATTTGATGTGGAAACTGCGGATTATAACAATGAAAATTTATTAGGATGCGATTTTTATGCAAAATTTGTGAAAAATATATATGAATTCCAAGAAAATTTGTTTGAATAAATATTATTATCATATTAGCTTTTCTTTCTTATAACTTTTTTTATAAATTATTTGATTCTAATGTAATTTATTGCCTATTAATCACTAAACAAGGATGCGGTAGTGCAGTTGGCTAATAAACGCTTATAAAATGACAAGAATTCTAACCGCAACTCACCCCCGGATTTCGATGAATTTACTCAAAGGATAAATTTCCGCATGAGAGCGGTCTGTCGAAACTAGAATGTAAAACCATATCAAGACAGACAAACCGAGAATAAATTAGGTAGTACTATTTAAGACGCAAAATAATCCCCGATATTGAATAAAGCCTGCTCAGTTTAGCAAAGATAGGGGTAAGTGAGAAGTGGTAACAGTAGGTAGCATAATTAACCACAACTGAAAGTAGATAGAATCTCACCCCCCTCAATATCGACTACCGCCTGGTAAAACAGGTCTAATACATGAAGATCGCACTTTTAATAGAAAATGAGAAGGACCACATGTGGGGGGGGGGGGTGTATTAGGTGAGCTTAAGTTCTCAATAGTCATAAGAAATTTCTTAAAAAGAAGATACACACGCGTAAATAAATAAAAATAAGTAAATTTATCTCGAATTTATACATCTATATTTCTAATATTAAGGGGTCAGGAATGCTAATTGAAGCAGAAACATACCCATAAAACATAGGGTTTAGTAAAACACTTGAACAAATAAGTCTAGAAAGAAGAGAAGGCATTGGAAGGTTTTGGGTGACTATGTGGAAAGAAGTTTAAGCTAAATATTTTCAAAACACATTCAGAAGTTTTGCTTGAAAAAGATTGAATATCCAAATCAAATTTACCCATAAACAAATAAAAAGTTATTTTTGGATATCAAAAGCAACTATAAATCGCCATTAGTCTCGCATGTGAGTCTCTTTGTATTAATGTAACTCATGCATGATAAAATTAGAGATTTGAATCCATTAGGACAAAAGTACAATAAAAATAGTTAGTTTTAATTTTATATCAAGGGTTTTTCATCTGTATGCACAGCCACATTATAATAACTATTGAACAAAAATTTCAATTTATTTGATGGGTTTTTGTGGCATGTTTAAGTTTCGGATTTATAATTCATAATAAACCTACAAATAAGTGTATTTTTTTTATTAACTGTCAAGAACCGTCAAATATCATTATAATATAATTCAATTTATAATTATATTTGATACAATAGGCAATAGCTAGTTAATAGATATATATTTCTATAATATGCATGTATTTAAATGGGGATATTGTGGCTGTAATATTATATATATTTTTTCTTAAATAATATAAAGAAATTATAAGGCAACTTAAACATGTTTTATCACATTTAATTTAAATTTATGAATGAGTATTATATTTTTTTATAGAACCTTTGCATGGAAAGCTAACTTCTCAACTATATTTTATAGTTTCTTATTTGACAAAAGTGCATAATTGTAAATGCTTGAGCAAATTAGTTTGCATTATGTAATTTCTTTACAGAACAGAATTTATTATATGTTCATTGAAAAAAAAAATTGAATTTTGGGAACTTAATAGAAATGATTATGCATCAAAAATATATTTATTATTTGTTTCGCTTCTAGACAACAAAATTACGATTTCGTTAATACACAGTGTTTCAGATATTATAGGGGAAATATTTCTTTTAGGCATCTTATAATTTATTATAAACGAAATATGCTGGTTTTGAGAAGTAAATCAGTTAAAATAATAAATGCTTATAAATAATATATTTGTTTGTTTTAGCTATACGATATAAGAAATTAAAATTTAAATTAATATGTGATACAGAATTTCAGAAACATTGGTTTCGGATATAATAGATTCCTTGGTACGATTTAATCAATAGATGCTCCAGGGATCCGTATTTCTGACCATAAATTTAGTGACAATCAATCTTCAGATACCACTGATTACCTATAATTCCCCCGATTTCTATATAAAGGGGACAATAATACCGCTCGATATTTTATTCAAAGATGGGCAAAATGATGTATGTCCTGACATAATTGAATTATTTGGAAAAGAAAATATATTATTCAAACAAGGATGGATTCCCCTTCTTAACGGTCCTTGTTGTAAAACCTCAATAGTCGAAAATATATTTAAATCGGGTGCAAAAGCGGTTATTTTGGTGGATTCTGAAAACATTCTAGAAAAAATCCATAGTATTGGTCGACCCGTTTTTTCAATGAAAAGCCATGATTATAGATTTCTAATAGATTTAATAGAGAATAATATCAATAGAAATCATGGGAATGGGAATTTAAACGAAATCACACGTATGGTAAAAAATGTTTTTGGCGATAGTGTTATAGCAGAAAGATATCGAGTAAAAAAACTTCCTATTGTCATTCAACTTTTTTTACAACTTCCCCCGATAATTATGATATTGCTGATGATATTTTTGTGGCGATCATTCAGCGAAGACGATGAAAATATGATTTTAACATATAAGTATAGTGATGTTCTATTTAAAAACTTTAAGGAACAGAATTTTAATGTTGAAAATTTATCAGTATGCACAATATGTCACGAAGAATTTTCTGGGGTTGAATATGTGAGGGTTCTAGAATGTAATCATTGTTTTCATAAAGAATGCATTATGACATGGTTGAATCGTAGTGTTTTTTGCCCCCTATGTAGAAAAAGTGTTAATTCTGTTTCTCCAAGTCTTGATCTAGATTATTTGCGGGATATAACATATATCTGATAGATATATATATTAATTTTTAAGTTATCTTAAGTCATTATACAATTTTATAGTCAATAGAAAAAATAAAATCTAATTATACTCATTTATTATTTTTGTCTAACTTATAATTTTTATTTCTGAAATTATTATCCTTGTTTTAACATAATTTGATATATACGTGCGAGTTGATTAAGCATCACGATCAAAGTAAAGATCTTTATATATTCTTAAAAATAATGATTTTCAATTTAATGTTAAGATGCATCTTTATGGGTCGTTCTTATTCTTTTAATAATAAATAACAGAAGTGTCTAGTCATTTTTTGATGAAATTCGCAAACAAATTTAACGAGTTTAAATGCCTCTCTTTAAGTGGTAACCGAATTTTTATATGTGTCCACCTATTCATAAATTCTCAACGTTCTTATCGTGGAAATACAAAATTACCAAATAAAATACATTTAAATATTTAGAAAAGATTTTAAGGCAAATTTTTTTATATTTCATAAAAAACAGATCCACGAATTATGAATAAATCCTTGTTGTTTGAACTTTTTGTGTTTTTTTTCTTATAGACAAACCGGATATACAATTATTATGATCTAATATTTATGTAAAATATTTAAATTACATCGATTTTAATTGATATTATATTTCTTTAAATTGAGAATATTAAAATTATACACTTACATATAAAATTATATATTGCTTGTTCTAATGATGAATCAAAGATTAAAAAATAAAAAAAAACAGAGGCGGCAAATTTTCCTGTCCATAAACTTACTTTCTCTTACTATGAGGTTTTCATGGGTAGAATACATAAGAAGCGGTAAAATTACCAATCTATAAAGACATTATTTTTTTATTTTGGGGCCTTCACAGGTTAAAATACATAAAGTTTGTTCAAGTTTAAATAACTAACAAGTTTTTTTCTAACGAAGAATTCTATTTTTTTCGGAATTTTCTTATCACACTCAAAATAATATATTTCCACTTGATGGATTAAGTAAACTTTCTATTTATAACAAAATACAATAAAAACAGGCTTATAATATTGAAAAAAAAGCACAAATAAATTCAATTTTATATTTTGATAAAAAAAATATATTTTAATGAATCGTTTTAGGAAAGAAAAGAAGAAATGTACATAAAATTTTGCAATAAATAGCATAAAATCCATTTGATATCTATATCTGCAAATTTAAACAGGTATTTGCATATAAAAGAATTAATGAACTTATAAACCATCTAGAATATCACGTGTTGTTTTATTCAAACATTAAAAAATGTTTTTTCAAATATTTAAAGAGAAAATTTATTTTTAATACGCGATAGAAGGTTTGAAATAAAAAAATATTGAAGACAGGTGCACTGCAACATTTAAAAAATGATTTAAACACAATATTTGATTATGTTAAAACAGTGACACGCACTTTTTATATCATTATTTGCATTTTTACTTATTTATTTACACATATAGGCTGCAACAAATTCGAACAACGAAACAGCAAAATTACTCAAATATGTTAAGAGTCTCGTGATTCGTTTTATTGTGGCAGATGTAAAGATTTAATTTTTAAAATAATCATTATTTGCTTCGAAAGTTAATAAATTCTAAAATACCGGTTCGACTATTTTAAACTAAAAAGATAAGAAGCTGTTTTTTGTGTGTACTTAAAATAAATTCTAAATAATTAAAAAAATAACACATTATGTATATCCCAAATCAATATATGATTTTCGAAATTTTTTTGAGTAGAATATATTTTAGCATAGTTATTAAAATGAAATCAAAATCATGCGAATAAATTAATCTTATAATTTTTTTATTGCGAGATTGAATTAATAATCGTAATAACTTTTTATCAATAGAAAAAATACAATTGTGAATAAATTAAAATAATTCCAGTTCCCATATAATTAGATTTTATATATGTAAATAAGTTATATTTAAGTACCAATATCTTATAAGTAAAAATATGCGATTTTTATAACATCTTAAATTTGATATCTGATACATTTTTATCCTTAAAAAATGCTAAATATGCCTTAGACGAAAACAATAACCTTTTAATGCTTATATTAAAATTGTAAACACAAAATCTGAGATGCTTATAAAACGAAAAAATAAATTTGCTCATAATATTATTATGGTAACTATCAGCATAAATAAAATTTGTTTCTAAATTGTCTGTAGGTAATTAAAAGCATACATTACACTGCTTTTTTTAATATTTATGATAATCTTCATAAATCTTTGTAAAAATCATAAAATGATTTAATTGAACCCAAAAATTGAAGGATAATCATCTAAATATTGCCATAATATTATACATTGCGGATTTTCGTATTCTTTATATTTATTTCTTTGTGTTATTTGCAAAATTTTAAGATTCTATTGAATATTATGTGGGTATGTTTGAGTTGATTTGATTTTTTATAATGACGAACGTATTGGTTTTTTTTAACCAAGTGATAAAAATTTTCCAAGTAACTGTTATTAAATTATAATCCATAAATGATTTAACTATCAAGGTTAAATATATATCATTTTAACAAAACAAATAGATCAACGGATCTTAAATTTAGAATTTTTAACTAAAAATAAGTTGAAAAAAAATATGAAATTTTAAATAATGGTTTTTTAATAATATGAACATCTTAATTTTAGTGATCAATTAATTCTTAAGCAGGCTGACTATTAAGATGCCAAGTTTTCCTATCATAATAAATGTTAGAATCAAAAAATTTATAAAACTAGACAAATTTTCTTGAAAATATTGGCGGTGTTGACCACCCCCATTAAACGCCGCAAAGGAGAATGTAAGCAATAATGGTTGTAATTTTTTGCGTTAATTCGATTCAAGTTGTTTTGCTACCACAATCATGTGTGCATGTATAAAGCTGTTAGCCTTCTTTCACTGCGGGTCAGTCTAGTAGTGTTTTTGCATTCAATGTAAATATACTACATCAATTACCTGTTTGGTAATAAAACAATCCCCTTGCATGAGAATAATATGAAGCATGAATCATATTATTGAAGATTCTAGGTAGAATATCTATACCACACAACTTTCGCCACTTTCTAAAATTTTCAGTTGTATTAGGTGTTTATTTTATTCAGTATCAACATTAAGGCATTATAAATTGATTTTTTTTATAGGTTAATTTAATTTTTAGCTTTTTATAGTTGTTCAAACATAACTTTAGATTGCTTTATAGAACAGATTTGTCTGATACCCTTTTCCGCCTCATAATCTTTAATATCTTCCTCGATGCATCTTCTTCTCTCAAGACTTATATGTTCAAGTTATTCCTTAATCCTATTGTTTATGCGTATGCTTCCGCTTCAGTTTGGTATTCCTAACTCCTTAATATAAGACTTATGGTATTTTATAACCACCCCATCTCAACTTATACCGTATGGGAAGGGGTTAATTAAATATTAGCACTTATAAACATGGATAAATATGCGACAAAAAATTATATTTTCGAAATGTGAATATGCTTTGCAAAAATTTTTATGGGCATGTTTAGGTGAAGAAAAGGATTCTGCAATGACTCTCAAATATTTATTTTTTATTGTGAATTTCTAATGTAAAATATAATTTAATTTAATTTTTTTGTGGGTTTATAGTTTATTTCATTTATAATTGATAATAGAGCTAATATATATTATAAATAAAAATAAAAAATATTGAATTCTAATTTCAAGTAAAAAAAAACACCCAGTATTACTAAGGCCTGATAATCATCTTTTACTGTTTAAAAAATGTATGGTTTACAACCGTAAATGATATTTTCGAGATATAATTTAAGTTGTTTCCCAATGTGGCAATTGATCTAGTGAAACTTCTATGTCCCAGAGATATAAGTGCATTATATGTATTATATTTATGATCCAAAATTCGAATCTATTCTATAATTAAGCGGGAAATTAATAATAAATTTTTCTGGTTTTTGTGTAAATATTACCGAGGAAGCTCGATAGAGTGATATGATTAAGTAACCCCAAGCTTTTAATTTTATTTTCAGTTATAAAAAGAATAAGATTGTAAATTTATATTTTAAAAATCTATTAAAACAAAATTAAAGCCTATCTTTTTATCATCTATTAAACAATATATATAAATCATGCCATGAGAAACAAAAAATAATGATTAGAATTATTATTTTTGGTTTTATATATAAATATAGTACCCTGGGGTAGTTCATAATTCTAATATTTTTTATGATACACAGTTTTAATAGTCATTATAGCTAATAAATTCAGGCTTAAAAATATTTTAAATCGTGAACAAACTGATGGCTAAAAAATTAAAAAGCTATATTCTGACGAATTTTCACTTTAAATTGATATTTTTTAGATAATACCTTTTTTGGTATATCTTAACATAGGATAATGTTGTCACAAAATACCATAAGTCTCATATTAAGGAATCAGGGATATCAAAGGAAGCATATGCACAAACAATAGCATTGAGAAAAATACACAAGCGCAGAATATTTATGAGGAATAATGTAAGTATGATGTGCATAAAAAGAGTATATAGAAAATCCGTAAATTGGTGAGATTTTGAGCTTTGTGCGAGCAAACATGAAAAAGTCAAATAAAAATTAGCCTTTAAATATAAACTATACTTTAAGTATATTAAAAATCTAGAATCGACATAAATGATAGTATTTTTGCCGTTTGATGCTTGTGAAATAACAGTTATATTTTCTAATATATTTTAAAAAGCAAAACGGTGCGTATTTTTATTGTGTTTTCATTTATATCTTGTTTAAATTGGGATATGTTATTTTTTCCAGAAGAATTTTGTAATTGCAATTTAATTGATGTACACCAAATCTATTTGAAATAATGGTCTTAAGTTTTGTTATATATATTAAAATAGCTAATAATCAAATTAACCAATAAATAAAAATAAAAAATTAAATTTGACTTTAAAATTCTGATAATAGATTAAACCATTTTTTTTTTTCATTTATAGTAGTAAAACTGTATACAGTCGATTGATCAAAAATTTCCACATCTATTAAGGCATTTTTGATTTTCTTATTTGACGTTTTCATCAGTCAAATATTTCTCTAAATATAATTATATGATAATTTAGAATTGTTATGTTTTGTCGATTTTTTTTATTAGTAATGTTTATCAACGCTCAAGTGATAAAATTTAACTTTATAAGTATGTATTATGCCAACTACCTTGGATCGAGAAAAGCCCTTGAATTAATAGATGTCACTAGTAGTAGAGGTATCGAAGAAGACTTTGGAGAGGAGAAGATAACCGAAAGTATAAATACGTGTGCGCGCAGGGAATCAAACAAGTTGAAGCGAGAACAAAAACTAAAATTATAACAATAAATTTAGCCCATAAATAAATAATGCTATTATGCTAGCTAATATTATTAGAAAATGAATATTAAACTATCGAAATCAATTAAAACGTATATATTGATCTGATATATGATATGAAAAACCTTTGGTATACAATTTATGGGGAAAAGGGCTTAAAAGGATTATTTTATTTGCTACTAATATGAATTTTAGAACAAAAATATAAATATAAAGGATTTTTACACAAATCGTACGCTATTTATCATTTAATTTCGCGTCTCTTTTTTCTGACGTGCGTTAAATACATCATAGTCTTATAAATATGTATTAAATTGTTATATATATCATATTTTAATATTACAATTAGGATGTGCATTTTAAATACATGAGTAAAATTATTTATAAAATAATTATCATTTAGACTATAAAAAAATTTAAAGCATATAATTATTAATTTATAATATAGTTTTAACACCCGAAGATATTAATTTAAATTTTATCAACATTTCTAAATCAATTTTCTGTATACTACAAACAAACAAAATGTACTGCTAATTACAATCGAAAATATTTTTTAATTTCGGTAGAAGAGCATGTTGATCAATTATATGGGTTGAAAACATAATTTTAAATGAATGAACAGGAAATAGATTAGTAAAGAAAGATATATATGGTAAAACTATTATTTTTGCTTTACAAATCATTTTTTACGATAGTATTTTTAAATTCTAAAACCATTCTTCTTGACATAAGACTAAAATGTATTCACATTAATGATTTGAAATTCCATAACTATTACCTATTCCCTTTGTTAGAGCAAAAAAAATACATTTACAATGATACTTAAAATTCTATAAAGATTACCCATTTAATAACAAAAATTTATATTTATTATAATACTTTATAATTACAAAAATATTCTTTGATTATAAAATCGAAAAACTATATTCACAGCAGTCCTTTAAATTCTGAAATGTCCTTATTTATAGAAAAACAAAGGGTTTAGATCCCAATAATGCTTTGAATTCAAAGTTTGCATATAAACTTTTGAAGAAAGAGCTTCTAAAGAAATACATACCCCTTATGTTAAAAATAGTTTTAGAAATCTTTAAAAAAAGATCAAAACATGGTGTAAAAATGTAAATATTCCAATTTTGAAATTTAAATGAATTTTATTCTAATATATAATTTTAGGAACTATATTTTTGAACAAAACCCTATTTACGGGGAATATAGACAAGGCCTTGAAAATTACTAAAATTTTTTAAAATTAAATATAAGAGTGTTTATTGAACCGCCAAGAACGAATTACTAACTATAAATTATATAGAACACTTTATCAAACTATTTATTGATTTTTAAAAATAAGTAGACAACACATGTTAGCCAAGAATACTCGGTTTTTATAAATAAATTTTTTTAAAATTATTTTACGATATAAGAGAAGAGAATCGACCCAATAAAATTTTTATATGACTTAATTGCCAATTAACCATAAATGATTTTTCTAAATGTAAGTAAAAAATGTTCTTAGAGGATGCGGAATACATAGAAAAAAGTGATTTTTTAAGAAATTAGCAAATATTGAATATGATAACATCATAATATATAAATTTAAAAAAAATGATTTTTCTGTTTAGTATTATTTCTTTCAATCGAAAATTTTTTTATTCATTTGAAAAGATGGAATTTTTGAATTTTTTATTGATGATGACTTTTTAAGGGATATTCAATTTTTAAGATGTCTCATTAATACTCTAAATTCAAAATAAGAGTCATGCCAAAATAAAAACACTATACTATAAAATAACTTGAATAAAAATAAAGATTTATGTTGTTTTAAGTCTACTAATTCATCAATACGAATAGGCTAGTATATTTTTTCATGTGATGGTTTAATGCGATTCGAAACGCAAAAATATTAAAACACCGTCGCCATTAAAATAACTTATAAATTATTATTTTATAAAAAACATGCAAGATCTACTTTATTTTTCGATCTCCTTTTTTTCAATTAAATCTCAATATGTTTTTTTCTATTTCTATACATTCTGTCAATCCGTTATATTAAAAAGTAAATTGTGCAATAAATTCAAGTTAAAAAAATAAAGCATCAATCTATCAAGATCGGATGTATATTATTGGTGGCTTCGAAATATATATGATTAAATTAAAAAGTTCAAATTTAATTAGTCCATAACGGCGAATAAATTAAAATTTATTTTAGAGATTCTATGATATAAAAAATCCAAATCAGCCAATGATTATTATAAAAAATAATATTAAAATACCAACCAATTTCAATATTATTTTCGAAAAGTAATAATTTACCATCTTAATATGAAATTTTCTATATTAGAATTTTGATATGAACAAATCAATGCAAAATAATATTAGTCTGATTGATTGTTTTTGTTTATTTTAATATATTTCAGCTGTTAATTTTTATAATTTATCAAAGGCATCATTTTTCAGATAAAAAAAGATAAGAAGATTTACGACCGATAAGAAAATTTAAAATGAATCATGAAAAAGAAACTCACTGCACCAATTGTGAAACCACAATAACTCCTCTTTGGCGCAGAGGAATAAACGGAACATATTTATGCAATGCTTGTGGTCTGTATTACAAAATTCATCAAGCAAATCGACCGATTGAACTTAAAACGGATACATTTAAGCATCGTCAACGTATAAGAAGAACTGGAAGTCATACATACCATAATTTTAAATATGAACGAATTTTACCAAAACGAAACGAAGAGTTATCGAATACCAGTGAAAACAACGTTAAAGACAAAACCAATGGGGAAATCGGAGATGAAGTCGATTTTCTGAAGTCGTATAAGAGCAAAGGAAATTTTGAGACTATCAATTTGAAAAGTAGCAAAAAAAATAGAAAAAATCAAATCTGCAATGATCCATTTTTAAATGAAATACAAACAGAAATGAAAACTATAAATATGAATTATATCAATGATTTAAACTATTTGGAAAGAACGGGATGTTCAAAAAAGAAGAGAATCGATTTAAAAATTCCTGAAGGGTATGATAATTTGAATGAGCGTGAAAAAATTGCTATTATGGCTTTGATGTCCCTTCAAAAGCTTAATTGACCATATCTTAAGGTGTATATTAAATCATTAACAATATTTATACGAAAATTATTATACAAGAAACCATAAAATTTAATATAAAAATAATGACTTTATTATCAACATATCCTGGGTGTACATTAAATCATACATTTATCTATGGGTTAATTCAATTTTCAGCTATTTAAATAGATTCAAGTGAAACTTTGGATTTCTCTGTAGAACTGGATTGCTCAATACATCTTTCATTCACATTAATATTTATAATTCCCAATCATATTTATAGTTCCCTCAATCATATTGATTGTGCTTACGCTTCTGCTGGAATTCTTAATATGAGAATTATGGTATAAAATATTGACAATATTTAAAAGTTACATATTCAAAAAATATTAATATGTATTATACGATTGTCATTTGCATATTATCGATGTATTATCGCTTTTGTAAAAAAATATTTTCATTTATGGCTTAATTTTAATATTGAAAATTTTAAATTTTTTCTTTGAGCATAACGTGATTATTTTCCAGTGGGCACATCATATATATAAACTTGATAATTTCCTCTTTTCGGTAGAAATATATATAGTATTTATATTGAATATATTCTTACACAAATAAATGACTCAAAATAATATTCTAAGCTAGCGAAAGGATATATTCTAGCATATAAAAATCATTATCTTATGCTCTTGATTTATAGGATATCGATGAAACAGAATTTTATTTGCAAAAAAACCAATAAAAATTGCAATCCTCTGTTTATATGATTTTATTAATGATAATTCTATAATTTTATTTCGCTCTTTGATATAAGCGAAGTATCGATGGCATTAAACAAATATCATTCAGTTTCTTTTCTTATCATTTCCACTATTAAAAAATTACTGCTGGTAATTTTCTCTTTCTATCATAAAAAAATATAGATTCTACTTATTTTCTTAAATAAACTATTATTGTAAATACACTGTATGAAATTTGTTCTAAAATATATTAACCTTAAAAATGGTAGAATATTGATACACAGAATGAAATTTATCGCCATATATATTTTATTATTTCCAAAAGCGATTATGCATATATATATTTTTGTGCTTGCCGCTTCAATTTATGACTAAAATTAATATACCCCCCCTCAAAAAAGATAATATGCCCTTAAAAAAGCTAGAAACCCCGTAATTTATATAGAAAAGATAAAAAATTATAATTTTACATTAAATAAGTAGTAAAATTATATATGTTATTTTTATCTCAATAGTTTACACTCTTTTTCAAACGTGCAAAATTTTAGACATATTTATAGAATTGCAAATGTTAATACCTCTTTAAATACAATATCTTCGCAACCCATCTTTATACATATTCTTCTTTACAGTCTTAATAATTCAAGTGGCATCCAAACAATATTTTTTGTGCCTATATTTCTCTACTTCGGCATTCCCAAGTCTTTGATATGCATTTCATGGTATTTTTTACCCCTTTATTTACTTTATGATTCATAGTATTACTGAAAAATTATAAGGATATTTAGAAAATAAATTCATTAGTAAAAACCATTTAAATGTATTTAAAGGAATTCGCTTTATTACTTTCAATGAATTTGAATGAATAGGAATGTAAATATATCAAGAATAAAATTTTTACCAGATTTTAAAAACACAATAATAACAATTACCAGGTCAAATTTAGAATATTGAGATATTTTAAATGAAAAATGTTTGTTTTTTTTACTTTGTGTAAAAAGTCATAAAAATAAGGAATATTTTGTTAATATACATTCTAAGAATATAAATCAACACATTAAACTTGATATTATGCATTAATTTCTTTTTAAACGAATAAAATTTATTATTTACTTGAAAAAAGATTTATTACATTATATAATGAATAATATAATTTAGAATTAACAAGAAAATATTCTTTTTCCATGTGGGTTAAATGATATGTCAAGAGGCCAAACAATATATATTATAGACATCTGATGCCTGCCAAAATTAGCCCATTTAAATGCTTTAAACTACATATGTGTCATATTACTAATATTGTATTCAATATTTACTTCCTTTTTTTCATAGTAAATGTTTTTTAAAACTAGACATAAATGCTTTTATTAATTATTGTATAAATTCCTCTATAATTATGATTAAAATTATAAAACGCCAACAAAATTCTACGAATTTATGAATTTATTTCGATTTCGATTTTATTTTTAAAAAAATTGAACGACTCCATTTTAACTGATTTAAATCTAAAAAATTAGCCACCTTATAATTTCAATTCTGATTCATACATTTGAATATTTTAAAAAAGGAAATAAACTTACTGTTAAGATATAATTATACTGGGTTATTTTTGCATAAAAAATAAATAATAATAATGCTTTGTCGAAAGCATTTTATGTCATATATCTTAATACCTCATATGTAATTATTCTAAACGTGTTATGCAGCAAATTTCTTCATTTTTATTATGTTTTTTCATTTTTAAAAAGCTTAATATGTAAATCATTTTCTTATAATTATCTTTTTTTAGTGGATTTATATAAACTATGGATTTGTGATTACCTTAATTATATTTTTATTCCTTTATGCGCTTTTTTTGCCTGTGAATTTTTTTAATGTAAAATTTCTGATATAATTGTTATAAGTTCAATAAATTCGAATTAAAGTTTCTATTGGGTCTTTAGAATATATTATTATATATGTTTAAATTTAAAAGGTTTTATCAGCAAAAAAAAGCTTTATAATTATCTTCGTGCTTTAATTTTTAGTATTTTATATTAATACTACTTTCTTGGTTGCATTTATACAGTATCTTATATTAATACTACTTTCTTGGTTGTATTTATACAATATCAAAAAGCACGGTATGCCCGAAATGTGCACCATTATTATCTATTAAATATATTGCTAACAAGTACTATAACATTGATATTTTTTTTGTGATACTTTTTGTGTCAATTATTATGAACATAACCAACAAACAAAGAACTTCTGTGAATTTATCGAGTATGATACTTAATATTAGCCTATATACCCTCAATATGTTAGAAAAAATGAGAATTATTATAAGATTAAAGAACCAATTCACCCCTTCTTAACACATCAATTATTTTCTGGCACAGTATATTGTGTAATACACTAAATTAATACATAAATTCTCATGGTTAGATACAAAATTATATATAAATATGAAATTTCTATGCTACCTCTATGTGAAACTATAAAATGTAAACCTTGGTATAATATTATGAATAATTTAATACACAGACATAGAAAATTTTTATGACATATTTATTAAAAGCGAATTCGCTATTTAATGTCCCGAAATTTATATACATTTGTGGTAACCTTAGGTTTTGTCATATATATGAATATAATATAGAAAGAAATTATAATCTGCAATATATTCTAAATTTTTATTTTCTGATCGGTCAACATTATCGATATTTTTTTACAAAAAACAAATATTTCCAAAAGACCTTCATAAAATATACGGTGTTTATATATATGTAGACAGTGTAATCATGCGGAACTATTTGTATTTTTTCGTATTATAAATAAATTCGAATTTATTTTCGATTTCTGACTTAATTTATTGCTGGCAAAATTAAAGATTGAAATCTGGTACTTTTTTGTTATCCCATATTTTTTTATTTTAAAAAGATTTTTGAAAGCATAAAATACAAATACAATTTTTTTTTTGCTATTTAGAAGGTTTTTGTGTATCTTAGGTATTATAATAATGAACTATATTTGAATTAGCAAATCATTTTTCTATAAATTGTGCTCTAATACCTTCTAGTATACTCATAGGAATAAAGGTAACTAAAGAACGTCTCGACTTTGTAAATTAAAATACAAAAGCACAGATTCTTCGGAAAATATTATGAATCCAAATTTAGTATTCTTGTAAATAACAAAAATTACAAAAACAATGATTCTTTAAAAAAAACTTATGTTTAATTCTTAAAGTTCCATGTGCACAAAAATATGTAAAAGTTTAAAGATTTAAATACGTTAAAAAAATCTAAAAACGTATTTTTTTGCGTGATATACATAAACAGATATAAAATTTATAAACTAAGTATTTTTTTGCTGCCTCTCCTATAAATAATAGAAAAAACAGAAATAAGACAAGGAAACCAATAAAATTTTTCATAAAGTTCAAGCAAATAATTGTCTTTGACAACATTTTTGGTGCCCATTACTATATCTCTCGCTCTAAAAAAACGACAAAAAGGGGAGCTCTAGCTTTCTATCTTCTAAAATATCCCTAATAATATCAGCCATATGTGAGATATCTAAAATTACCACAAAAAAAGTGTCTTTTTTGGCGAATATTACAAAAAGAGCTTGCCCAACATATTTAGATTATGGTTATTGAGGAATGCTTATCTATTATAATAAAAAATAAATGATAAATAAAGTAGTTTAAAGATTCATCGATGTTGCGGTTCAAATATAACCTCTAAAAATTTTAGTAAGTATTGTATTTGTATCTTTAGAATAAAATAACATAGTATAGCTTTCCTAAATTATATATTTTATCATAGAATACACTAGCAGAAAGCGTATAAAGTCATTTGCCACAATAATTTATCTCCATAAAAAACCATAGGTTTAAGTTTTGTACTGATTTTAGGCATTATTTGGCTCTATTAGAAATCCATTCTATGGATTTGTACATTTTTAATTTACCTCACTATAAAGGACTAAATTCTTTTGCCTGCAAAACTAATTATTGAATGGTTGTTTGTTTTGCTTTGGACCACTTTCAAAACTCTTTATTTTTTTGATAGAAACGGATTTTATAGGATCAATACCAGATACAACCACAGCCATCTATATTTTTTATTTTCGGCTTACTTTGCTAACCTAAGAACGGCCTATTCTATTTGAACATTTAGTTTTAAATTGTAATACCTAGTTCTTTTGGATAAACATTTATTTTTTTGGTTTTTTTTATCATTTATGTTTATTTGAATAAATGTTTTCGATTACAATTATTGTAAAATAAAATCACATGCAAAAATAATCGTGATAAGGTTAAAATTACTGATCAAATTATCTTTTTAATATAAAGAATACCATTTTAAGAAGGGATAGTTCACATTAAGATTTTATTCGGAAAATAAACCTTGGTGATTAAAATAAAGACGTAGAAAAAATTAAAATTAGTTAACTATTAAATTTTAAAAATTTTATAGAATAAATATAGCATTTTGTCAAATATTTATATATTTAATTATCCGTATTGTGTTTTGCATATAAATATGGTTGTAGGGCATGTAGCATAAATGATTAGATAAAAAATATACATGAAATTAAATAAATTCATGTCATTATAAAAATAAAATGGCAATCTTAATTTACATTAATGTCTACACCGATACACAAGATAAAGTGCAATAATCTAAAATGTCATCAATACATTAAAAAGATTTCTCTTATAACCACATGTGGTCACATATTTTGCTACCAATGTTCTTCTACAGTAAAAAAGATAATGAAGTGTATTGCTTGTCAAGCTTTTCTTAAGAATAATGATATTTCTTTAAAAGAAATTGATAAGAAGCCATGTCTACAAGGATTTTCCCCTGAAATTATTTTAGAAGAGAGCAGAAAGGGTATAAATTTTTGGTTCTATCAAATATATGAGGAACTCGAAATTATGAAACTAGCAAGTGAAGAAAGTTGCTATAATTTATCTAAGGATTATGAATTTATTAAGGGTGAGCTTCAGAAATGTACAATTGAGCGTGACTTTTTGGAAGGAAAGCTTCAAAAAACTGAAGATGCACTTGAAAGGGAAAGACAAAATGTTTATGATCTACAAGGGATTATAGAAACTAAGAATAAGGAATTGAAAAATATAGTTAGTTTGAATGAAAGGCTGAGATTTAACAGTAGAGGTAATGATAGAAAGGGGACTGAATATTCAGAATATCTTAAAGGGGTGAATGTCGACTTTCAAAAAATAGAACCTAACCACAATATTAAATAGAATACACAAACTTTTGATTTTTTTTAATAATTTTTGCAATCAATTCATTTTTTAGAATTCATTATCCTAAAATATCTGTGGCTAATATTTGAGTTCTGATATTTTATTATGCTCAGAAGTCGGGCAATTTTTTTGATTTTTTTTGGTAGGAAAGATGTATTTTTCCATTATTAAATATTTTTAGTTGGTAAATATTAAATTCTACTGACTTATATAACAACAATAGCCCCTTCTTCCTGCTATACAATATATAATTACCCTAATGGAATAGTAACAATATAAAACGGACTTTATATATTTTTTGGGGAAATTTTCAATGAAAGTAAATCCAAGGGAATTATTTTTTTTATCAATATCATATAAGTCCTTAATAAATGGTTAAGCTTTTGTAATGCCCGAAATAGTACACTTTTGATGAAATAATAGAATTTTTTATGGTCAAAGGATTTCTTGGAATGAAGTTGGGAGTATAATATACGTAGTTAATTACAAAAAAATGGGAAATTATGCCTATATCGACGAAAAAAATAAACAAAGGCACTAGTATTTTTTTAGAGATGGTGCTATGTAAAAAGTAAGAGAGTGAGAGAATAATTTCAATGGTAATTATTAATAACAGATTAATATAAATTTTTTTCGTATTTAAATAGTAATTCTCGCACAAAAAAACTGAAGAGTTTAAATAAATTCTCAAGTGGGGATTTTAGGATTTATTATGCGAATCTTAGTTAAATTTCTATAACTATATACCATATTTTTCGCAACATTTAAGTTATGCGCAGTTTATTTTTATGATTATTTTAAATTATTTTATTTTCTTTGATTATTCACCTCGTAACTAATATTATTTGTCCCTTTTTTCATGGTACAAGTGTAATTTATAAAAATCTTTAGACGAGGCATTATTTATATACAATAAACGCGAAAATCAATGGTTACTTAATGTAAAGATACTATATTTTTTTCGAATTTCTAAACAGAATTTATATGCTATAAACATAAAAAATTTTAAAGAGAGAACTTTTATTGTGCCTTAGCAGAGAGATGAATGTTCTATCTTTCTTATAATTTTGTTGATATGTTTCTAAAATATAATAATACATGCAATAATATAAATCGAGAGGATATCTTATGCCATTATTCCTATATTAAATGGCTGTGTATTATTTTAAATATGATTTACGCCCACTGTATTCAAAACTAGAACCTCGTTTAAAAAAAAAATAGGGTTTAATAATAATGATATGAAAGTATGCAAACAGGCACATTCAAATAATAATCAAAATATGAAATACAGAGTATAGATCGACGGTAAAATTTACATCAAAAATTACTATATTATACTTCTTTAAGAAGCATACTTCAAATAAGCTACGAAAAAATCAAAGGTAAATTCTTGAAATAATAAGCCTATAGTTTTTGAAATACGTTAATTCACATAAAAATCAATATTCAAAAAAATATGTAATAATTCGCACAAAATAAATTCATTAATACTAAAAAATATTTTTAAATTAAATTACTGGCATCATGAAGTATCGCTAAATAAACTTTACCATCATAATGGATATTTTATAAATAAAATTAAAAATATTAACCAAATACTATAAATATGACAAATAAAAATATTTTTTCTCGCTAAATAAAATTGTCAAAACCAAATCTCTTGGATATTAAATTTATTTGCAAAATAGAGAACAATTGTTGTATTATTAGGTTAGATAGTATGTTTTATAAATGTAATTTATTTTTTCAGTAGGTTTTAGCTATTTTTTTGCTTCGAAATGGCACTTGATATTAAATAAATATCTATAGTGTCTCGTTAAAATTATAAAAAAAATTTATTGTGCACAATAAACACCTATACAAAAGTTTTACAATGCCTTTTATATATGCGCGTGGCTAATATATTGATTTTACCCTCTATTAATCCGCTAACAGTCGGAATCGGAGCCTAAAGTCATAAACTTGAACGAGGTTATCGTCTGTTTATAATCTTATCGAAGTATAAACAATAAAAATTTCGTTTTTTATTGATTTTATCGTAAATGCGCATGATAGAAACTAATTTTATTTAAAATAAATTTAAATCATTTTTAACGAAATTAGTCAAACTTTATTGTTTAATAATGATCGAAAATAATATTTTCCCCCTTTTCTATCTTTCTCTTGTTTATTTTGATAATAATTATCCAACGTTTTTAACCAGAAAGAACCCGAAGTCACAACATGATCGATGCATATATGAAAACCTGGAGATTGAGGACGAAATTTGAATTAATAAGTCTAGAAAAGATTAGAAGTATTGAAGAAGACTTAAGAGAGGAGAAGATAGCCGAAAGTATAAAAACGCTGTGCGCACGGAAAATCAAGCAAGATGTGCTCGAGAACAAAAACTAAAATTATAACTTTATATTGATCCTAAAAAATAAATTTAATTCTAATGCTTTAAAAGTGAAAGCAGAAATTATTTTCATGGTTGATCCTAAATAATGCCTGGTATAGTAATTTGTGTATGTGTTACTAGTTTTTATAGATAAATTAGCCTATAAATTTATAGCTTGATAATATCATGCACCATAGAGTGGAACGTTGTGTTCATAAAACACCATAAGTCGTATATTTTGGAGTTAATAATTCTAAGATTAGGGAGATTTTGCAAAAAATAGGGTTGAGGAAGACGGTTGAATCATGAGTCTTTAAAGAAGATAATTATTTGTGATGATGAGATTAAAAGAAGCGTGCAAATGTAAGCTATATAGTGCCATCTAAGTTTTTCTTTGTTAAAAGAAGTAATAAGATAAAATTAGCCCATAATAAATTTATATGGTTTATTAGGACTTATAGTGTATCAACGAAAGCTAAAGAATACGTACAAACAATAGGATTGAGAAAACACTTGTTTAAATAATCATAGAATGAAAATATGCTTTGTAAAGGAGTTTAAGCATAGTGTAGTAGAAAGAATTTTCGAAATATCGTGCTTTATAGAAGATTCATAAGCTTGGTTTAAGCAATGAAAGTTTACTGAATCACATGAAAATTACAGAAATCATTTTCATCATGAATTTTTTATACTATATAGAAGACATGTTCTAATACATAATGTTCGAACCATTTATTTATACTTTATAAATGTTCTAAATTGATTCAAATATGTATGAGATTCTATAAACATAGATATTGTATATTTGTGAATGCATATTTTTAACTTCTTACACACTCAAATTTTACGGACTATGTTCAAGGTTTTATCAATGATAGCCTTCAAATAATAATAATGCAAGTTTTTTTTTGCGATTAACCATTTTTTATAACAAATGAATATATTTTTTAACAATATAAAATTTTAAAATAGAATAGTCTAAAATATCTGTTATTTCGCTTTTAAAATTAGAATATTTTTTTAATGATATCTTGTATATGACATTGTAGAGTAGAAAATTCTGGACAAGACAAATAATAATATTCATCTTAATATATGAGATTTCTTAAATATATACCACATTTTAAATGTGTAATTATAATATCTGCACAATTTAACTTAATCATTTACCTTCAATATGTTCAATAAATTATTAAACCCATATTTTTAATAAAAATCATTAAATATCTAAATTAAAATGGAATAAAGCCATCTTTTTTGTTATTTGACTTCAATATAGAAAATATTGGAATAAAAACTCATCAATGATTTAGTATTAAATCACATAACAAATAAGAGAAAACTCCTTTTAGAAAATTTGTAAAATGATTGTATCCAGACGAGTCAATTATGGATATTTAGATGCCCTTGAAAAATGCGCAATATGAAGAGCAAAAAACAGATTAAAAACGATTCAATCATAAAAAATATATGCAATATCAAAGAGAATATATGTGATAACAAAGAAAATGTATGTAATGACAAAGAAAATACATGTGATAACAAAGAAAAATTAGGTAATAACAAAATGATTGTATCATGTGTTGAAAATTGCAATGTTTGTAAGCTAACTGATTATGTACATCCACAGTGGTTCATACTATTAAAAGAAGAGTTTCAAAAGCCTTATTTCAAATACATACGAAAATTTCTTCATAGCAGTAAAGTAATATATCCACCCATAGCACAAATATTTACCTTTACACATTACCATTCGTTAGAAAAAACAAAGGTTGTGATTTTGGGTCAGGATCCTTATCACAATAAAGGGCAAGCAATGGGACTTTCATTTTCAGTTAATAAAGAATGTAAACACCCCAAATCATTACAAAATATTTTTAAAGAATTGAAATTAAGTTATGGTGATAAATTTAATACACCCAAACATGGATGTCTTGTTGGATGGTCAGAACAGGGCGTGCTATTGTTAAACTATGTTTTGACTGTGTTTGAAAACGAACCAGATTCACACAAAAAGATAGGGTGGCAAAATATAGTTACTCACATAATTAAACTTATCAATGAAAAATGCTCTAATGTTGTATTCATGATATGGGGTAAAAATGCTGAAAAGGTTCTGGGAGAAAATATTATAAATGAGGATAAACATCTTGTTTTGAAAGCGCCGCATCCAAGTCCATTTAGTGCTAGAAAAGGATTTTTTGGATGCATGCATTTTGTTAAAGCAAACGAATATTTAGAAAGCAAAAATATCACTCCTATAAAATGGTAAATTATAATAAATTATATATTTTCATAAATATTTTCCTAAGAGGTTGTGTCCTAGGTGAACTCAAGTTAAAATTTAGACTTAAATTGCCAAAACCATATCTATAAATAGTTACATGCCCTTTAAAAATGGGATATATATTTTTTAGCGCATTTCATCTATGACTGTTTTATTCTCTATATTTTAAAAATTTATATATCATTGCAAGAATGATTAATCAAGATATTATCACAAATATTAGATCTTGCGAAAAATAAAGGATAAGATTTTCTGCATAAATTCTACAATTAATATAGATTTAGTTCTCTTTCCCATCCAACTAATATACCAACCATCTCTGTCTCATATTATAACTTTCTATAAATCCAAGAGAATAATAAAAGAACAATAGAAAAATATATAGAATATATAATTTAGTATGAAATATAAGTTAAACAGTAAAATATTTTTTCCGCATATTTTCAATAAAACGAAATCCGCATGTTTGTAATTTTTGTAAATAACGTTGCTTACTAAAATACTGTTGGGCTTTTTGAGGAAATTTGTAATCTAATACCACATTCCATTACTTCAAATAAATATAAAGATGATGAAAAAAACAAGGCGTTAAGTGAGATAAAAAAAGATGGATAGTGTTTAAATTAAATTTAGGTCGATATGATCTAAACATAGAAAATTTCATTCTTCTGGATGTCAGTTATAAGATTCTTCACATATAAAGAACTAAGATTCCTTTAGAATTTGATAAATATATTATAATTATTTATTCTTCTTTGTGTTTTTAGCGTACTTATACATTTAGATAGTTTTGAAATCAAGGAAATCATATAATATTATTTAGTTTCGTCTAAAAAATTTTAATTGACATAAAACCGAAAAAAAAAAGATTTTTAGCATTAAGATGTTTTAAAATCAAGGAAATCATATAATATTATTTAATTATATCTACAAAATTTTAATTGTCATAAAACCAAAAAAAAACGATTTTAAGCATTGTTTTTAGCATTAAGATGTTTTATGATGTTATTTTTCCATTTAAAATATGAATTAAGCTTTTTTTCTGCATTTAATTAATACTTTAAGATGTTTTAAAATGTTATTTTTACATCTGAGATATGAATTAAGCTGTTTTTCAGCATTTATAAAATGCTGAAAAAGTCAATATTTCCTTTTTTTTAATTTTGTTTTTTTCACGCTAAAATAAAATCAGAAAAAAATTCTTCTTTTTTTAACAGTCCCTACCTTAAGAAAAATATTATAAAAAATCCGCTAGAAATAAATTTTTGCATTAAAATGCTGTAATAAAGCTTTCATTGCCAAAATTTCAAGACAAATGAACCTTTTTTTTCAACATACTCACACATTATAAGATTTAGACTCTATATAATAATATTTTGATATTTATAATGGATTAACATAGCGTAGAATACCGATTGTATTATATTAGAAAATCTCATCCGTATTTTTAGTCGCTGGATATTAAAATTTTATGCACCAAAATCAACAAATCTGATAACACATTATAATATATCTGAATCATATCGTATTATTTTATATTTCAGATATACTAAATTTTTTTAGTGTTTTTTCTATTATTGATTACCCGTGACAATTTTTTTAAAAATAAAAGCCTTAAAAACTTTAAATTCCAATATAATTCTATAAAAAAACATGATTTCATTTTAAATGTGATAACTTATTCATTTATACCCTTAAACCTTATAATATAACTACAAGTATATTTTTATTGTTATGTTAAGCTTTATTTCTTATATCTATCTAGCCAAATATAACTTTTCAATCGTGATATATAGTGAAAATTATTGAACACTTTTTACCCTACTTTTATATATATGTATCAGAGTTTTGCCATAAAAATTTAGCATTAACATGTTAAGGTCCATAGGCTCAACACAGTGTCAAAATTTATAAATTTGTGTATGGTAGCTTGGTCTGTGGGGTGATATCAAATTTTAAATTAATAAAAACCATTTAAATCACCCTAATTTGTATATTGTAATAAATATTTGATTATAAACACTATAGGATATCTGAATCCTTTTTTAGAGCATATAATATTACAAGATACAAGTTAATTTAATCTTTTGTCTTTTTACGCAATAACATATACATCTTATTTCCTGTTCAAGTTTTCTCTGATGAAGTTGGCACGCATTAGAATTTCGGAATTTTAAAATATTTGAAATAATTAACTGTTTAATGACTTTTAAATTCTTTTTTGAAGTCAAAATAAAGACAACAAGAAGCAGAATAGATAGTTCGCTCCTTATTCCCATTTAAATTGAAATTTTTTGTCAATGTTGTTTTAGTAGATCATCAACAACACTTAGCCTTATCCGGCTCACAGTAAAAAAATCAACCATACCAAAGGTCAATAGAGCATCAACCGAATGTCTTTTAAAATATTTTATCTTTCAAATTTTTATAATATATAACCTTTATTTCAGTTGCAGAATCAATCTTTTCAATTGCTCGTAAAATATTAAAAAAACCTATGATAAATTCTTAATAAAACTCCATACATCTTTGTGACAACCTATCTAATACATGATATTAAATTAAAGGTCGATTTTTGAATAAATAGCTCCTGTATCTGAAAAATATGTACTTTATTTTATCTGGACTTATTCAATTTTATATTTGACCATACTGAATATTTAAGACCACATAATGATCTGAACTTTTTATTTTCGCTTTTTAACTATTTTTATAATTTATAATTTTAGAGCCGCATGTTTGCACTTTTTTTCTCTTTCTTGCAAGGATCAACAATAATCGATCAATGTTCATGTGTCTTCGGTTTTTATTCGTGCATATTTATGGTAAAGAATAATATGATATATTGCCATAGTCGATATGAAACAGGAAAGCCCCATTTTCCAATATTTTCATATCAATATACATGATGACTCGATATTTATTTAATATCGTAGTTATAAAATACAGGTTAAAGATGCAATCATAAAGATAATTTTTATAGAAAGCATAGATAACTATATAATTCTAAACATTTAAAAGTAACTTCGACAAATTTTCTTAGATCTATATATATTTATTTATATTGGGTTAAGTTTCTTTTTATCAATTCCATCTATTGAGACGTAGACAGCCCATTGGGAATATTGCAAAACTCCTTGATACATCTTTTGACACCTTCCCCTGATATATCTTCATTAACTGCTCTTCTTATCTTAAATGGGTTTAAGTGCCTTGCATCTATGTATCTTAATTAATATTTTTGCAAAAATTGTGGTCAAAATATTTATTTTCATAATAGAATTTATTCGTGTGAAATATAATAAGCGTTTATTTAATAAATGATCAATACATATCAATAACTATTTAAAAAATTATTTAATATGCTTTTTTATAAACTTTAAATCCTTATTACAAATCGATACTGCAATTTTTTAAGCATAATCAGCATTTATAATTAAATTAAAGTATAGTACAATAATATAAAATCAAAAAAAATTCATTTGATATGAAATCATTTTTCTTATTTTTATTATTATCATGCTATTGACCATAAATATATCAAATAAAACTATTTCGAGTTTGAAACCTAATTATTTATGGCCATAAATATTTTTACCTTATATAATAATTGCAAATTTTAATGAGCACATTAAAATATAATCTTCTTGAATATCATTCACTTTTTCATTTTTCACTTTAACATATTAAGGGACCACAAATCATTTTATAATCTATAAATTTTTAGCCTTTTTTCAAGTATTAGAAAAAGATTATATTTTTTTATGTTTAAAAGAGCTTTGTGACATCTAAACCCTTTGATTTATTGTTTGAAAGTCGCTATTGCCGCCACATCCCAAATATTTAAAATAAATAACTAAAATGTTTTAGCCGCCTGTATTTTTTATTCATTGTAAATTAATAAGATCTAGTATTTCTCTGAAATTGCTAGAATTCGTATCTTTTTCAAATGATTTGTAAAAAATGATGAAGTTATATATGTGATGCTTTTAGAGTGATTTAATGAATCAAGATGTAAGATTTCTTATTTTGTTTATAATTTGTATTTATTATTGAATAATATTTAATGTTTTGATCTGAAATTTGCAATTCCATTGGATTTTCTTCAAAGTTTATAGTAAAAATTAGTTTCATATTTTAAATATGCACTGATGAAAATGGTCAGATCTGTAAATTGTAACCAAATATGATTCTCTTGAAAGTTTTGATCAAAATTGGTATTATATTTACGAGACCGTGTAAATAAAAACTGCTAGTACCTCACAAAATTATGGATTTACTTTAAAATAAAAAAAAACTGTACTATTGATTTGAAATCTATGAATTTACAGGTATTTTTTTCCAAAATCCAAGATTGTTATATAGTTTCTGATGAAAGAAGATGGTTATATATACAGCATAGATTTTTGCAAATTAAGATAAATTTAAATAAATTTTCGGTATGAGAATACATTCGAGGCATAAAATTTACACATCTGAATATATTTGATGCTGAAAAAAAAACATCTTTGCAGTTTTGCCTAACTTATGATGATAAGCATTCTTTTCTTCTTTCTAATAAAAATAATACACCTGGAGCTAAATCAATGTATATATGTTTTATTTAAGGTTTTCCATTTATTTTAGTAATTTGATATTTAAATAAAAAGGGTTTTTTTCTGGCCTAAATACTCCTTAGCACGATTTATTTAATGTACTAGTCCTGACTTTTATTAATTTTAGAAGGTCTAGTTTTTAATACTAAGTGATAATTATGTGATTATTATATGAGTTAAGTTGATTATTGCATATTTATGGGACTAAAAATTGAATTCTGACCATATAAGGTTTTTTTATCTAACCATCACGTCGTGCGTACTGAGATTCCACTTTAAAACAGTTAGATTCATTTTTTCTCGCTAATGGTAAATGTATTTATAATATAATCATGTTGTTGAGTTTTACATTATTAAACAGTAAAAATCTTTTAATTATCCTTATTTTATTTTTATTTGATTATTTAGACTAATTTTTTTTCTTGATATAATTTTATTGTATTTAAACATGCCCAATCTCAAATATATTTTCTTGTATTTATATTATTGGAATTTAAACAAGTATAAAAATCCTACTTATTTTTCTTTTTACATGTATCTAATTTCACTAGTCTTATAGATATGTAAGCATTTTTCTCTACTAATTGGCGAAAGATGAAGTTTAAGAATATAAATCATTTTTTTTTAATGGTTTCTAAATATAAATTTAGAATTAACTGTTCGTTTTTATTTATGTATTTAAATATTTGTTTTCAGTAGCTTTATCTTTCTAATTTAAATTAACACAATTCCAAGTTTTAAAATCTGCTGATTCTAAAAAAATAGACTCATGTAAATATAATTTAAAATAATGATCAGTAAGATTGAATAATCATTTATTTTGTATCGGTCTTATATATTAGTGATTTATGATGTTGTTAAGGCCTACTACCCTTAAAAAATATTTGTTCTTAGCCTATACATTTATAAGTACTCGATATGTGTCTATTTATTCCGAAGATAAATTTTAAACATCCTCTCAACTTTACCTTTTTATCAAGATTCTTGCCTTTGAGATAAACTCTCGATCTACAATCTAAAACTACTAAAAAACAATAATATATACTCAAGATCGAAAACAAAATGAAAAATACAAAATGCGAAAACCAAAATAAAATCATTAAAAATGACCTTTCAAATTTTATATGAAGCAAATTAAACAACAAGATTAAGTGCGTACTAAATATAGTAATAATAAAATACTTGATGTTATTCTTTCCAATACAATTATCTATCCACGGGCAGTGATGATCACATTCAACAACACATCTTCCACAATGAAAGCAATGTGAAATATTACAGTTTTTAAAAATTCCGCACTCTGTGCAAAGCTCTTCGGTAAAGATTGCATCTTTTGTTATAATTTCTCTCCTAAGTGTTTTACATGAATTCATTGTATTAATGATGATGTCATCCCCTAAGACTAAAATTGATCTTTCATATTCTTTTTGGTTTCGTTGATAGATATAGCCTGGATTTGATGTTGAAGTTTTAAATAAGGAAATTATGGATATAAAGCATATATAGGACATAAAGAATGTTGTAAGCGTATTCCCACTTTTATTCAATATGTACATTGCAAAAGCTATAAGGAAGGTGTGAAGAATCAAAGTTGTGCACATGGAGACTACATTTCGGCTAATTTCCATGGGCTTCTACCCCCTTAAACATTTGTTTTCTTTCTTGAAACCAATAATTTTCATCTCTATTCTTATTTGTCATGGAATATGAATGGCGATAAGTGATAAAAATTAAGTTTCTGATTCGTTATTTAAACATACGAACAAATTTACTTGTCAAAAAATGAAATATTGAATAAAATTTGAATTTACAAATAAATTATTATATTCTTTATTTTTTACCTTTTGATAATTTCATTTAGAAATATATAATTCATTTTCAGAAATTATTATTATAAATCTATGCCTTTTTTTTATTTCTATTATTACAAAAGAAAAATTAAATTCAAAACATGTATAGAAATCACATGTAAGCCAATTATCGATTACTAAAATCGAAATTATAACCATTTTGTACTATAAAAAGAAAAAAGTCTTTTATTATTGCAAATTAAATGTTAAGACTCTTAAAAAATATTGGATTTATCATTCATTTTTAAATTTCATATACAAACTTGTCTGCTGACAACTATCGATAAACTTTTAATTTCAATCTCATAATTTAACACAAAAAGGCATTAAATAAATTGGTCTCTAAAGAATAATTTATTATTTGTATTCAAAATGCATTTTTTTCCATTTTCGTCTGTTCACGAAAAATCCCATTTTAATATAGCACATATTTCTTTGTTACTTCTTTCGATCTCAATATCTTTACAATTTTACTATTTACATCTTCTTCTTTCAAGACTTATAAACTGACTTATTTTATAGTATTCTAATTTTGAATGTATTATTATGCTACTTTTGGCATCCTAAACACCTTTGTATACGACTTATGTTATCTTGTAGCCCATCACTCAACTTTTAAACATACTGGACTACTGTTTTCTGCCCATATAATTTTGAATGTGCTCCCTTATAGCAAATTATATGATTTTTCATCTTTACTTTTACCATGTAAATTACGTTTTTATATTTCCACGGCAGTTCCCAAAAAAACATTATATCAAAAAGAATTTATTGGATTTAGATTAAATAGTTTGAGATGTCAGCAGAGGCTAACATGCTAAAAATGCTGGGATTTAGAACGATACTTGAATTGTGGACTCAATAGCGCTGAAGAGTATTGTAAAGGCGATAAAATTGAAAGAACTACAAAGCAAATCTGTTTTTTAAAGCAATCTTACGTTTTTTTTTAGTAAATTAAAAAGAAAAATGAATCTAAAATAAATATAAGATCTATTTTTTAATGAATTGCGAAATTAATTTTGAATAACAAAAAGAAAAAATAGGTTTCACTTCCCCATATTAAATAAATATAATTTTAGATATTTTTAAACACCGAATCGCACTAAAATTCCGAATAAAATTAGTTTTTAATATCATTCATTTACGTTTTCATTTAGGAATTCTTTTGTATCAACAGGTTTTTCACCGATTAATGTACTTACACTAAAAAATTAGTTCACGAATTATCAACACCAAAATAAGGCATATCTACAAAGCAGAGAGACAAATTTTACAGTAGTGAATTTACAACCTGAATTATATTTTCTTTCTAATGAGAATGATCGATTCTTTTACACAATATTTAAATATATGATGATTTCAAATCGAGATTCTAGACCGAAATATTAGGTGTATACAACGCTTATCTAGTTTTTGGGAATGATCACATTCATACTTATACCATGCCATCATAAATTATAAGAATAGATGCATCATATTTCTCAGTCCGATTGTATTTTATTTAAAATCCTTTGTAATAATCATTGTTTCCTGGACATTCTAATTCACCTTGTTCATATTTTTTAAAAAGGGTATTTTATTGCTGATTAAATTAATTATATCGAGAAAGACTTATCGTGTTTATTTTTAACCATAATATCGTATTTATAACATAGACATGCATATTCCTACACGAAAAATTGCCCTGAAATAATTTGAACATGGAAACTTTAGCTGCGTTAGCAGAACTTAAAATTAAAAAAAGGCCAAAATCGATTAATTTTGTAGATTTTTGATTGTTTAGAAAAAAAAGATGCATTTCTTAACTTAGAACAAAGATGAATAAGCTTATAAATCATATTATATGTTTGTAAAATTTAGAGGCAGATCATAAGTAAGTTTTCATGCTCATAAATATGATAATTTTATTAAAACGCGTATATTCAGAGATTGATATTCGTGTTTGTTTTTAAAAAAAGGAATAATCATTTTTAAATTAGAAAATTAATTCTCCAAAAAAATTTAAACTGGTTCCAATTTATAAATTTTTTGTGTTTTTGGAATATAAAATCGAAAAAATAAATATTTTTTTTTAAATGCCGGATATCATATAAATAATCATTAAAATTTTTAAATTTTCGTTAAATATCGACAAATACTTTATAAATATATATAAATATTTTTTGCGTTGAAAAGGGGTTTTATGCCAATATACAAGCATTGCGTGTGTGTAGTTAAAAATATTGATATCTTTTTTTGTATCTACGAAATGATTTTGACAAATTTTAAAGGCTTTCTTATTCACAAATCTCGGGATTCGTTTATTTTTTTGTGAACTAAATAGACTTTGAATACCATTGGTCATCTATCTGAAGTCTAAAATAACGGATAGTGTCTAAAAGGTTTATTATTATCATATACGACTTTTAAATAGTTTTTTTTTAATTTTGATACAAAATATAGATAACTTAATGTGTTCAAAGCATAACACGTCTTTTATACCCTTTAATTTACATATGTTGCTTTTATTTCGTTTTTATAATTATAAAGCATATTTTTATATATATTAGGAGCATAAATAACATGGTTAGTCACTTTTAAATCCTTTAGTGCTAAGTAATGGCCTAGATTCAGCTATATTTTATTTGTATTTGTAATTATACTTTTTTATTCCGAATTAGCATAAGAAAATCCAAGAGATTAAACAAAATATATATATAAAAATAAATATTGAAAAAAATAGTAAATATATTGTACAGTTGCTGACTTTGGCATATTATCTTTCAACCCAGTTCTAAAATATTTTTTTAATTCCTTATTTTTTTATCTGTTATTAAGTTCCGGAATTGTAACTAAACAACTAGAAAAAAAACATCATAACAGAATTTCAAATTCATTTAAATTTAAAATAAAAAGGTTAATGGTTTAACTCTTTTTTTATTAGAAGTCCTTTCCAAAATTATAAAAACCCAATATTTTTGCGTGTTCGATATCTTTTTGATATTGATGATTTCAACTTCATCATTTGCCATAATAGTTTCCGTGTGCACTCAATTTAGATAGTTCACATTTCAACACTATGATTGACTATTTCATGATTGAAACCGGATGTTTACGTATTGCTTCTCCATGTATCCGTGCATATTGCTGAAATCTGATAAACATGAATAAAAATAATATTTTGTTTTTTTCTTATTTATATTTCTAAACGTTAAAAGTTGCATTTTCTTCTTTAAATTCTCTCATCCAGCCTAGAACTCGCATGCCATCCATTCTATGTACTTGATTATAATAATAAGTCCAGATTTACTTGATATACTTCTACAATCATATTTAGATACCCGATTATACATTGTGTTCCACATATATTATTTATGTCTTCTCTTCTGATATTTATTTTCACTCGATAAATTGTTTTATTTGAAAAAACAAATATTTTATTATTCTTTTATTGTTTAAGACGATAATATATTTCTCAAATAAATTTAACTTTTGGCGATTATTTATGCAAAGTATTCAAAGCTTTTTTTAAAATATTGGTAACACCATTTGACATTTCGTTTTCCCATCTTAATTTTTATTTGCATGTAGTATTTGAAGACTTCGCAAACAAATTTGACAAAAATTATTCTTTATTCTATCTTACAGTCTCTCTATTTTATGTCTTATTGTTGTATTTTTTGGTTGTTCACTACTTTTTATCAATTTTTAAAACGGAAATTTTAAAAATGGGCAAAAAAAATCCTGCACACTGCAGTCCCTTTGGCTAATTAATTGATTTTGAAGTAATTAAACCACGAAAAAACTACATCGAAGGTGCAATATTCATCTAGGGTGGGTATATTTGATTATATTGCAACCAAATATTCAACATGAATATATTTTAGATGTTTACATAACAATATTAAAATCCAATTTTTATCATATATCTAATTGTAGTGATAAATATATAATACCTTTTTAGATATTTCCAAATGCTTAACGTCATCGATCACATTGCCTGATATGTGATTTACACGAATAATCACAAAAAAAATTACAAATGAGTTGATCACGAAAAAACAATTTATATATGCATGCCCCTATTTTGTTATTTATTATTTATAAAAATCGGTTTTTATTATTATCTTTAATTTTACGAATCATAATTTAATTTTTCTTACAGAACGGATGCTATTAATCCATCTTTCAACGTTTTTATCTCATATCATCTTTTGTCAAGTTTTTATTTTATATATTAATGGTCAATTAAAAACCATACCGCATAAAAAGTATTATTTGAGAAATCCTTTTTTTCTTTATGATACATGGTGCTTCTTTCCCCCTCATTATCCACCCACATTTTTTAACATCGATATCCAATTAAGTTCGCAATTTAAAACTGAAATTATATCTGGTTTTAATTTTTAAAATATTTTATTCAACCTTATGCTCTTTAAATAAGTATACCCACCTTTTATATAATGAAATATAATTCAAGTTCTTAAACTTTATGAAAATACACTCACTTGTGATTTTTATAATAGTTTATGTAGCCTCATAATTTTTACTTAAATATTACGTATTTTGATATATTTTTAGCCAATTTAACCCAGTTCTGTATAAGATTTATTATTTCATAAATAATTTCTCCTTTGATGCATAATATATGTCGGTTTGGCATCCTTTTCTATTTTTTATTCTACTGTATAAACATTATCGCATATTTTCGATCTTACGCGTGAGCAATTGTAGTCCCTTAGTAATCCTCCCATAAAATGGTTCAAAAGGAGAAGATTGATAAGCTTCTACAAAAACTTGACAAAACATCCCGAATATCACTTAAAGTCGATAAAGACATAACAGAAATAAAAAAAACTGTTGAAGAAGCACCTACAGGTATTATAGATTCATTTCGAAAATATACGTGTCCACAAGCAAATCTTGAAGTACTATTAAAATTTTATGACATATTTATCAAAACAGGCGAAAGTATAGATAAAAAGATCAAAGAAATTGAGAAAGGATCGCCCAAATCCAAAGAGCCGAAAAAACAATCCTCTATCCATAGCACCAAAACCCAAACCAATTCTTCTACCAAATCCATTCAAAATGAAAATAATGAAGACGATACGATTTCAAACATAGAGGATTCTTTCGTCAATGAGAAAAGAAATATCGAAATATATTTAGAGGTTAACAACGAATTGAAAATTCTTGAACCTTATAAAGATATAAACATAGTTAAAAAATTTATAAAAGATTCCAATGAAAAGATAAAAAACATTTTAGAACCACTAAATGATCATTTCTTTGCTTCACTACCTGTAATAATTACATCGATTGAAGATGGAGCAATCCGAAATATTGTTCCAATTCAAACAGCATCACATTTTCTACTAGAAATAAATAAAAAAGGTTTTATCGAAAAATATTGTAAATATATGCTAAATATTTATTCACATAGAAATTTAGAAACAGACGAATTTATTTTAAAACTAAAGATAGTAGGTAAATGTTTTGGAAAAATAGAGAAGGTTAACAGTTATTTGTTAGATGAAAAAATTAAAAAGGTTGTTGATGAACAATTGAAACAAATGTTGTTTATCGAACTTAAAGAAATTCTAGCACAAACACTTTTGTCTTTTGAAAACAAATTTAAGCAAGAAAATCTTGTAAAAGCATGTGAAATTTATATAGTTATTTCTAAAAAGGATTTGGAAAAACCGTTTAAAGATTTTAAAGACGATATCTTGGGAATTATTAACAACCACTTACTGAAATTTTTGAATAATGTAGAAGATGAGAAAAAGCCCATAAAAACATTTAGAAACGAGGAATGGTTGCTGGTAGTTTATAAGGTAATGAACCTATTTGAAAATAACGAAATGCTCGAAAAAGACTTCTTTTTTATGTTTAGCGACAATTACGATTTCGGAAATTATGAGGATATGAGAAAATTTTTGGGAACACTTACTTTCGAGAAAATCTTTCTATTGTCAGATCAACTTAAAGGGATTCAAAGAAATATATATCTGTTAAATAATTTGCATATGATTGATCTTTTTTTTAAAGAATACAAAAATAATAAAATGACTTATTTTTTTGAAAAGTATATGCTTGAGATTGTTGAAATGTGGGATTCTGAATGTGAAAAACGAAAACGCGATAAAGAAAAGGGGCAAAAATTTTTGGACCTTAATCTTGATATCCAGAGGGATTATTATTTGCCTGATGAAATGAGAGACTATTTGGTTCAAAGAGTTGGGGATATTGTCGAAAAATTTGTGATGGTAAATGGATATAAAGGCGGGAGAGAGGTTCTCAAAGTAAAGATCAATAAGCTATTTTCAGGTGATTAAATATGTGTTTTTTGTTTATGTTTTTTAAGATAAGATTGATGAAATGTTTTCCTTAATTGTTTATTTGGATACTAATAAGTTATTTCTTCAGAGATCAAATGACAATGTTTTTTCTTAGTTTAGATTTAAAAATAAATGCGGTATTTTATGGTGAAAATATAATATTGTTAAGCAGTTACTAAGTTAAGATTAATAATGTATTTTCAAATGAGTTGAATTCAATTTTATTTGGTCGGTCTTTTTTAACAACAAAAAGCCACTTCGATCAATAAAAAGTTAATTTAAGTGGATTTTTATGTGAATATAAATCAGATATTCAAGACACCATATTTTTTAATGCCTCTATCGTTATCTTTTTTTGTAAAGAGTGTTTTACAATATTTTCCTATAATTATTTATATGTGTTTTTTGTTCAAGTTTTTTTGCACTATCAAAACTTGTTCAATTAGCATTAAATTTATAATAATTGTTCTATAATTTATTCCTCTTTGTTTTGGCTACTATTTTACTTCTAAAATCATTATGTTTTTTTTTAATTTGATTTTATTCATTTATTTTTATTTTTTTACTCAATATTTAAACTTTTATAATTAGCATACACCTTTTGTTTGTCTTTTTTATGTTTTCGTTAACATTAATGTGTTTTGAATTGATTTTAATAATCAAAATAAACAACTCAATTTTAAGAAAGAGGAAACCTTTATTTTTCTTTGATATTCGGATAATCTTTCTAATATCTATCTATTATGGATTTTTTTTAACCACGCAAACAAATTGTTTTTATCATAAATGGAACAATAACCCTTATATCGGTGGTTTATAACATATTTGGTATAAAATTTAAGCAGATCTTGATAATTTTTATTTTTTTAAATATTCAAGATCTTAGATTTTATTATTATATGCATTTTTTAATTTACTTGTAATACATAAAGTTTTTCTGAATTTTTATGATCCCAAAATTTATTGATACATAAAATGCATTATATGGGGATTTATTTAATTTTTTCATTGGTAGTATATCTATCAGTCACACTTTGCGCAATATTTTTAAAATAGGCTAAATAAGAATTCTATAAATATATTATGCATTGCGTCTTATTGCATATTTTTTTTATAAAAAGCAGTTATATATACTTTTATGGTCATTAGATTATATTCAGGTCTATTCGAATCATTATAAATTTATCTTTCTTTTTTTTATATTTTTAACATTCTAATTCTTTAAATAACATAAATTATTTTAGATTATAAAGAAATGTATTTTATTGGTATTGAATGGTAATAATGTTTCTAATTAACTGAGTTTTTTTCATTTCATTTTACAAATCTGTGGTTAAAAGCTTTTATGCTTTGAGTATGGTATTTGTAAATAAATTAAAATAACTGCTTTTTGGAATAATTTTTATCATAAATAGTTCTATATAGTGTAATAAAATTGCATTGTCTGTGTGGCTTTAAATATGGTGACTAAAATTTTAAACTAGAATATGAGTTATTGAATCAATAAACGAAGATATGATGCATCCAGAATCTAATCTAAAGATTTTCTATAGCTAAAAGATAAAAAAAATCACTTAAAATACATAATTAAACACACAAATAAAATATTTAATCAGCTGTAAAATTTCATATTCTAAATATCTAAAATCTTTTTTTTTGAATAAATAAATTGAGATGACATTACGTCTTCATCGTTTAGTTTTTAAGGGTTTATAATCCATCAAGGTTTTCATTACATAAATACAATAAATAAATTTTTAAAATAATTTAAATATCTTTTTTTTTGTTTCTAAAATTATACCATAAATACATAGATTTACCCTTAAAATTATAGAAAATACAAGTTCAGTAATTGTAATAAATAGAATTTCACAAAAAAATATTTAATATTAATAAAATTACATTACTTACGATAAATCCGAATTTATTTCTGAATAAATATACCTTTCGAATTTCATCTTAATCTACACCCCAAAAACCGATCTACATACTTAAAAACCTTTTTACTACCATACCAAACTTAAAAATCTAGTATTTTCAGGCTTTCAAAAACATCCATCATAAAATCAAGCGTTCTAAAATATGCACTGCTAGCTCTTTATTTAAATTTAGTATATTATAGCTTGTGTGTACACATCTTTTTAGTCAATTTTATGGCCTTCTTTTTTTTCACTTTTAAACTAAAAACATGATTATTTGTATTCTACTGCCCTGTTTTATCATCTTATTGCACAAATATAAGTTTAAATTACAATTTTTTATTTTAGTTCTAATGGCCGATTACCAAATACTAATTTAATTTGTAATGATGACAACAACAAAATATGTTGAATTTCTTGTGGAACTCAAAAAAAATCCAAACATTAAGAGCGTAAAAGTTGAAGATTAAATTTTTTTTTGTCATAAAGTTTTATTAAAAACCACAAAAAAAAATTAATTAAAATAGTTTAGAAAAATTTAAATTTGCTTATTTATATTTGTGTATTTTATCTGACTTTTTTGAACTTTCTGAATATAAACTAACAAAAATGTCACCGTAAAAAACTCATTCGAGAAATAAATTGATTATATACTATTGCATTTTTTGATGTGAATATAGATTTAATATTTTGCTTTCCAAAAAACTGCATGCTTCAAAAAAAACAAGAAATCTTTATGAAGTAAATATAATCAATTATTAGTATAATAATATCAAAAAATGGTCGGAAAGGTTTATATAAATGCGAAAAAAATGTCTTGTACTTCATTCATATTGTATTTTTGAGACAATATGGCTCTAAATTTCATCATGGAAATATAATATCAAGGTAGTATATTGTGATGTAAAAATAATATCGAAGCGCAAATTTTATAAAAAAAGGAAAATATTAACTATTTTATTAAAGAAACATCAATTTCAGCAATCATGGTTGATAAAATTATTCCTAGTTACAAATAATTTTATCATAATTTTCCTAAAAGAATTATACAAATACAATCCTTGCATGGTTATAAGAATTAGTTGAAATGCTAAAAACATGAAAATACATATATCAAAAAAAAAATTATCGCTTCTATAATACATACAGCGTGAATGAAAAAATCATTTTGCTGATATTTTTATTGACTTGCGCGATCTATATTATACACATGAAACAGCATTCGCAATATATTATGAATCTTTGAACTCCATTTTAAACTTATGTGACAAGTTATTTTAAATGGAAAGAATACCGAAATAAAGAGCAATAAATGTTATAAAAACCACTTTATTTTTATAGTATAACATTTAAGATTTTTTAGCGTCAAAATAAACATCAGGCATAACACGAAGTTATTTTTTTACATGAGTCCATAATATAAATTCCAAAAAAATTATTTATTCGTAAGAATTACTTCATTGTTTATTTAAAATGTGATATGACTTGTTTTTTACTGTAAATCTAATTCAATATTATCATCAAAATATGGCCAATCACATTAAAAATTTTTTTTATAGGAATTATATTGCTTTTTGTTCTGATATCCTGTTAATTCATTTTTGCTTTATGTATTTGTAATACGTTATTTTATTAGCTAAGATTTGTACTTTTTATTTAGTTCGTACTTAAATTTTGCATACAATATTAAATTCCTTATGGAATATTATAGTATTTGATCTATTGAAAATATCATTCCTAAAATAATTAATGAATAATACGTGGATTTTTGCTACGAGATATGAAAATATGGGAATCTTAAAAATCCAATATTTATGTTTTAATATCAAACTAATGTGCCTTTTAATGTATTTATATATAATTTATGAATTTTAATTCTATTATTACAATATATAACTGTAAATACTAATTTTTTGTGATTATAAAATAAGAAATGATAATAAAGAAGCCAAACACCTCTAAAATTCACATTAAATTTTTAAGACCCAAATTTTATAAATAAACTGCCATGGAAATTAGTTCTCATTAGGTACATCGGGATACAATCATTTTCTGTTCCCTTAGGGGATAGATATAAGATGAAATTATAGTATATATAGTGCAACTGTCCATATAATACAAAAAAAATATAAAAGACACCTCCTGCAATTAAAAAAATAAATTAAATTATAATCATTTTATACATCTGAATCATATAAATTATGCACAAAGTAGAAAGAAAATTCCGAAAAACTAGTAAAATCGATGTTTATATTTGATGTTAAGCCTCTAAGGGTAGTTATAATTGTAATTGTAGAAATATAAATATAAAAATTACAATCGCTTATAAAGATTGGTTTTTTATCATATTATATTGCTGTAAACTCTTGAATTTGTATTATTTCAACTGATGTGCAAAATATGAAAAAAAATATATCACAGAAAATTTGACGCAATAATACTACGAATCATACAAAAATAATGATATTCGAGATATAAAATTCATTTGAAAATTTCTTGTTTTCGCTAAATATTACAACGAATTTTCGGTGGGGTAATTTTAATAAAAATTTGCGTGAGGGCTCTATTCTTTTACACTATAAAATTTCCAGACAATATATATAATTGTCATATATTTTCATTTCAAATGTACAAAAAAACATTTTTTTATGATTATTTACGGATCCTACGCATAAATACCTTTAAAAGACGATAATATATGCATATTTTAAATCAAAACGAATAAACATACACCATTAAGTACAGGATAAAATTATACGTATTATTTTTTTACAGACGGTGCGCGCATAGTACTACTAAAGATGTTTTTTTTGTAGATTAAAAAAAGGAATATTCGACACTATTTTCTGAATTTATCTTGCATTAAAAAATCTTCTTGATAGGTTTTAATATAATTTTATGCATGATTCGTTTATTAAAAATAATCTGAGAAGCCAATACACCATTTAAATTTAAAAAAAAAAGTAATTCATACTATTTTCATATAAAAACATCCAAAATCTCAAGATATAGGTTGTGCATCTAAATTATTTCTCAAATATAATTATATTTATTAGTTTTCATGTTAATTATCAAGCAGTAAATAAGAACAAATTTATTTATAGAGCATGAACGCATTATTAATTTTTTTGAAATCAGATAAAGCATATCTGCAATTATATCAATTGACCATTTTGCTTGATATTATTTATTTCCAGAGAAATTTTTCTTCTGATGTAAAAGACATCCTTTGAGCCCCGGTAATCTATAAAGTAGTAAATCAAGTTTAATGAATTTTATTTTTCTAAAACGAAAAAATAGTAAAACAAACATATTTTCAATAAAGAAATTTAATCGTTCCCGCGATTATTAATTTATTTTTGGAAAAATAAAATTTGCTGTACAAGATCTCAACATACTAAATATTTGGATTCTTAAAAAATAACAGATAATTCTGGTTAAAACTACTATAAATCCATTATAATGTTTCTATAAATATTTATTTATTGATGAAGGAGATTCTTTGAAAAATTTATCTTATTTTTATTCGTTAAGAACAGCATCTTCAGTCTTTTCACTTTTTTGTATATTTTATCAAGTGCTTCATCAAATCTCACCATCCGGCTTTCGTCACTTGCAAGATAAATTTATTTTTATAATATTAATATATAAAAATTTAGATTCCGAAGAAATGATATAAATGTGAGGATTATGTATATAGGTGATCGCTTTACTATCATAGTACGAATAAAAATATGATCCAGCGTAATTTTCCAGGTTGACACAAATATGAACGCATAAATTTGTATTTTTTTTTAATTATTATGTCAAACCTATAATGTATTCTTAAGTTTCCCAATGATACAAGCAATAGTGCTGAGTATTTAAAAAAAATTAAAAAAAAAACACATAATAATCACGATGCAAAATTATAGTTTTATTCTGTATATTACATAAAAATGATATTTTGCCTGCTAGTCTCAACAAAAAATTTTAAGGTTAAAATACAAGATAAATTACCACTTTTTTTGTCACGTGTTTATATCTTTTTATTTATATTTCTTAAGATTTTGAGGGCTGTTCAATTTATCCTAATGCGGAAACAAATCACTTTAGGCTATTTTATTGTTCAATATCATTTTGATTTTTATCAAAATATGCTTTATGAATTTCATGGTGATCATTATGTAAGTTTAAATCGTTAGTTTAAATAATATAATATCCTAAATTGTACTCTTTTAGTGTAAAAGTTAGTTTTATGGTGGTTTTGATTACATCATATCACATAGTGAAATATATATTTTATAGCCTGCTAGAACAATAAATTATAAATTATATATGGTCTTTATATATCTACATAGATCATTATATTATTAAGCTTATAATTTTTTCGCTTTGTTGGCTTCTAATAGATGGTTCAATATTGATCATTTTTATTTTTGATCAGGATCAATTTTAGCATAATTATTTTATAATCTTTAAGCTAAAATAAAAATTTTTATTATGAAGTTGATTTGTTCAACCCTACGGAATTTGACAAAAGATAACAATTTCCAATAATTATGCATACATTTATTTTAAATGATTATATAATTCTATAATGGCAAACTCTGATTTTTAAACCTAAAAATTTAAAATATGGAAATATCAGTCGATGTGTTTAAGAAAAAATTTAAATAAAATATTAAAAAATATCAGAGGTCTTATTATTTCCATAAAAAATACGCATAAATACTTTTGTGTTTATCATACCCGAAAGGTATGATATTTCACAAGAAGGGGCAGAATAATTTTTTTAACTCTTAATAACAAAATTACTGACCTGATAATGTGTATAAATTTATTTGAATTATTCATTCAAAATAACCGTCAAGTTGAATTTAATAATATATTTAATTTCTTTTTAATGAAATGTATTTCTGCTTCACCATAATATTTTTTTGACAGCTTTTAAGTATTTTTTAAAATATAACTATTCGAATCAAAATATACCATTTTATCTTGTATACTATTGTGATTTAATTAAAAAAATATAACGAATTTATATGCCTTTATGATTCATTTTAAATTTATTTTATATAATTAAATTTTATGTTTTTTTGTCCGTTATTATTTCTGATGATGTTCTAAATTTATTATCCTTTGATTACAAATAATGAGGTCAAAATCAACTATAAATTTATTTAAAGCAGTTTTGTGGAACAGTTTTTCACTGATAAAAGAATTAAATACAGTAAATTTGAAAAACAATTTTTAAAAGCCTTTTGAAATATATGATGAATGTTTAAAGCGGAATGAAAAAAAATAAAGTGGCGAAATATTTTACCTCTATCATAAATACTTTATTTCGATGTTGTTATCTCTGACGAATTCATTGGTTTTGCATAAGATTTCGCATCCAATTAAAAAAGATTATAAATATGAAACCAAATACAAAACAGATTAATCAAACCCATAACCAGTTCATGTCACATCGTTTTAATAGACGAATAATGAAAGAAATTGAAAATCTTTCTAAGATGAATGTTGTTGATCTTAGGCTGATCCTGAATGACAGTGTTTCAGTCAAGCAAGGCGACAATATAAATGACACATCAGGGGAATCGCCGCAAGTAATTGAGACCATTAATGAGTTTAAGGTTGAAATAACGGGTGCCAAGGAAACTTTATATGCAAATGAAAAGTTCATCTTACAATTTAAAATACCAAAATCGTACCCTATTGAGGCCCCAGAAGTAATATTTCAAGATATGATTCCGATAAATGAACATGTTTATTCCAACGGTCACATATGTTTATCAATTCTTTATGATCATTGGTCACCAGCATTGACTATAGAATCCATATGTATAAGCATTATTTCATTGCTTTCAGGAGCAAAAGAAAAAAAAAGACCACCAAATGATGATCGATATTGTCGTATTTCATCTAATAAAAGCCCGAAAGATTTCCGATGGTCATACCACACTTGATAGATTTATATAAATAAACTTTAATAAATAAATGTGATTTGGAACTTGATATGTTTTTTCATGTCCTCAACCCAAATATTTACAAAACGCTTATTCGAACTTTGTATTAAAAAATATATTTTTCTTACAAAATTATATTATTTCACCGGAGTTTTTAATAACTTGGGATGGTGTGGTTGCAAAATTAATTAAAAAATATTTTAAGGGTTAAAAATCCTAGACGAAGTAGAAACATACATGTAAGCTCTCACACTCCGCAAGACACTTGAACCCATCTCATTTGAGAGAAGAAGAGCAGTTGATTAAGATAGATCAGGGGAAGGCGCCAAAAGATGCATCAAGGATTTGTGCAATATTCCCAATGAACAGACTACGCCACAATAGATGGATCTTATAAAAAGAAACTTTACCCATAAATAATTATATATATAATTGCCCCCATGGCGGACCTAAATACAATAAACACCAATACAATTTAGAGAAATAATTACCTTTTATTTATTTCCCCTTAAATATGTTATTTTTGCCTTTTATATTTATGAGATTTATCGAATCGCGCTTCTGCTATTATTTATATTCTATTGATCAATTGTAATTATGTTTTGATTACCAGTTAATGCTTATTTTTATGGCATCATAAATAAATATCACATAATAATTTTTTCTGTTCATTCTCGTATTTCAAATATTTTTACTATGTGTTATATGATAGAATAGGTTGATCTTTATAAAAAGAAATAAATGTAAATTATAAAAAAAGACTTAATTTTTATTATATATGTTGCTTTCATTCTAAGTTTTTGTAAAAAAAAATATATAGATGACTAAAGCTATCAGCAGCAAAAAAAAATGAAAATTAAAAGGGCGTTTAAAATATTTAAAATTCATTTTTGGAAATATAATTATATCCTTGATATCTATCAGATAATATACCTCTAATCTATTCAATTTTTTTTTGTAATATTATTTAAAAAAAATCAGAAACTGTTAATTTTATGTAATTTTAGATCATCACAATATGTACTCATCTTATAGCGCCTCGGAGAAAATATTTTTAGCATAAATAAAAAGAGGAACATGTATACGTTATTCATATACAAAAATTAATTCGTAATATTATAAACCTATTTTTAATATGTAACTATATTAATTTATTATCTCTATCAATTAATATTTTTCATATATTTACTATTCTGATACAAAAATTAATTTGTAATATTATAAACCTATTTTTAATATGTAACTATATTAATTTATTATCTCTATCGATAAATATTTTTCATATATTTACTATTCCGATACAAAAATTAATTCTAAATATTAGAGATCTATTTTAAATATATAACTATATTAATTTATTATCTCTATCGATAAATATTTTTCATATATTTATAATTCAGTATATCTGTTTGTTAATATCAAATTTTATTGTAAATTCATTATAATAATCATAGTTTTAATTTCATTGATTTAATTGAAGACTTAAAACTTATACATTGACCTTTAAAAATATCAAATTTTATTGTAAATTCATTTTAATAATGATAATTTTATTGATTTAATTTTATGACTTAAGTATTAAATATTAAATATTAACATTCTAAAGTTGATGCATTTGAGTGCAACAGATTAACAAAAGCAGCTAAAAATATCACAATAAAATAATAATCTATTATCTGAAAGGAGATGATACAAACTATTGGTGCAAATCAATACAAAATGATTTTGAAATGCTTAATTGGTTCTAGAAACTCCCCTTAAAAAATACATATAATGAAAGACAATGAAAAAATGAACGAATACTCAAACACAACTAAGATAAAATTATGTTCTTATTGCAATCAAAATGTTGATTGTAAGTGCGGACCCAGTAATAAAGAAATCGAAGATGGATTTATAAGTCAAGAAAATAATCAGACAATAGATATAGAAAATGGATTCGGCAGTAACGAATCTGTAAGTAAAGCAAAAATTTACCATGAAAATATTCATAAATCTAAATATACAGTTCGGCTTGATTTGAATGAAAACGTAGACGATTCAAATGAAAAATTGAAATCTAGAACGGAGATAATCGATATGGAAAACAATAAACAAGAATTAAAAGATACTTCCGAAATTGAAGGAGATGGTTTTTTGAACGTAGCTAATACCAAAGAAAACGTAGTTCCAGTTAAGTTTAATAATTTTGGTGCTATTGAAAATACTGATTCTGTGCAACAAATGAAATCTGAAGTTTATTCAGAGTGCAATCATTTAAATTCTGAATCAAATTGTGGGGTAAAAAATTCACAGTTTCTAACAGTCACTTCTGATAAAAAAATAATAGAAACAAGTATTTTTGGTGATATTCTTTCAAAAGGTATATTTATTAAAAACTCTAACACCGAAAATTCATGGAAAAGTTATAAATCAATAGAAGCTAGTTTTGAATTCATATTTTCTGTAAATCATGATGATGGAATACATGTTTGTGGTAAATATTACTATTATCCCGGGAAAACCGATTCCAGCAGTTTAAAAAATCTAAATATCACAAATCAAACAGAAAATATGCCAACCACAAGCGATAAAAATTGTAAAAATCCTGATTATTCTTTGATCTTAGAACGAAACAAGCAAGTTGTAATAATAGAATACAAATATAATTTAAAATCATTTTTAGAAGTGATTCCCCTAATTTTAAATAGCAATTATTTTGATTTTATAAACGATTTTATAAGCCTTAAAATAGAAATCGTTACATTTTATATTCTATGTGTATGGCAAGATCCAAAGTATATCCTTAAAACGATTATGGAAATAGATGTTGAATATTTTTTTAAAATCATGTTTTTACCAAACTCCACAGATACAGAAATCAAGAAAAATTTTAAAGATTTAGAAAATTCATTAACTACTGAACTCAAAATAAACCTATTGGGTTCCTCACACGTTCAAGATTGCCTGAACTTCACTTCAACAACAGAAAAAAATATTAAAAAATCCGAGTTCTTGCTGCAATTTTTAGATATATCGCTAAAAGATGACTTTCTGAAATCTAAAATTTTCAGTAATTTTAAATATTTGTTTGAATATAAATCATTCTTTGTTGATGATTCATCTTTAATGCGGATTTTCATTGAAAATATTGCTGATTCAGAGTTTGAATATATTTTTAAGTTGCACAATTTGTGTCTCTATGATGAAATATATAAAAGAATTGCAGTATTTTCAATATTAGATAAATTTAGACTATTTAATAATCTTGATTATGATAGCACTCGATATTGGTTAGATTTAATTGAGTTAGATGAAAATAATGACCCCAAAACTAATATAGAAATCGTACTTTTAGGAAAAAAACAAATCGAAAAGGACTTAAATACGAACTCTACAACTTTATTCGACAAGAATAAAGAAGAAATGGGGTCTATAGAGACTAGAAACGAAATATATAGGGGTAAAACTGAAAATGAACAAAACATGTTAATCGAAAAAAAGATAAATACTCTTTTCAAAAGACTAGCACACTCGACTGTGGATATAATAAGGCAAAATATAGTTCAGACATATATTTACAAAACACCAATTATAGTAATAAAATGTATTTTGAATACAATAATGTATTCAGATGCACTAATCGATGTTTTTGTTTCTTTAATTAGCGGACTGCCCCAACTCTTTAAAGAAATATACTATTTTCAATCACTAAAATTACTTGCATCATTTAATATTGGGGATATTCTTGACAATTTCGGTTTTTCAAAAAAATACGTAAATGTTGTTGGATTTATTAAGAAATGCTTTTTGGGAAATATTAGTGGAACTATCCCAGATTATCGAAATATAAACCATCAAAAAAACATAATTATTAAAGATGTTGTGGTGCCTATCGTAACATTTCTAAAAAACTGCTTCGAAAAAAACAATTATCTTCACATTCAATTATTCGAACATGTATCAACTGTATCCATAAGTAATCTGGAATTGTATTTAGAAAATTCTTATTTTGCTGTTCAAAATAACACCGATATAGAGAAAATACAGCGAATAGATATAGCAGATAGATACTACCGAATTTTTAAACACAAAAACCCAAACATTATTGAAAAAATTGATGTAACTAATATAGAAAATTTGCTACCTTCTCAGATAGAAGAGAATATTGAAATCATCAATTTAGCATCAATTTATGCATCTCTCGAAAAACTTGATTCAAATGATTATTGTACATTGAAAAATATTGTAATGTACTTAAAGCATAAATCGGGATTCTTCAGCGATGAAATGATTCTAAAAATGGAGTCCATTGAAGGGAGTCTTAGAAATGATATGAAATTACTTGTAAGTAGTTGTGTGTCAATGATGAAAATAAGAAAAAGAGATAACAAGGATCATAGTCATAAAACTACATTATCTAATGTCAAGAATAATGGGTCCATAAATGGTATAGACAAATTAATAGGATCTGATGTAATTGAAACAAAAAATAAAAAGGTTGTCGCACAAATAAATAATGCACAAATAGTGGATAACTCTAGCTTGACTCAAAAACCATTGAATGCTGATAATTTTATCTGTAATGACTATAAAGTTTTAGGGGTAAATTCTAAGGATAAGCTGGTAAAAGCCACTGATATTGACGTCGAAAAAATAAGATACTATAAAAACTGGGGAAAGTGTAACAAGAGTTTGCATGAGACAACTGATTTAAATCAAACTCCCATGAAAAATACAAAAAACCATGGTGAAAGTTATAAAGATCAAACCGTTATTAAGAATAATATCAATAGTAACAATGTAGAAGTGAATGAATCGGTGTTTGAAATCAAAAATGGTCTAAATATCACATGTAATAAAAAATGTTCGGATTCTCATATAAAAACAACAGAAGAAAAAGATTCTTTTGATAAAAAAATATGTATATTTAAAAATAATTCACTAGAAGATACTGCTAAATCCAGCGATAATACCACTAAAGGGATCAATATTATTCCCGATAAAAGATACCATGACATATACCCCATAAATAAAATCACAGAATATAGTACACAATGGGGAAAGTGCGTAAAAAACAAACTTTACATCGGAAAAGATGTTCAATCCAACTATATTATACATGAAAAAGGCGTCAAAAAGGATTCAAATATGGATAAGGGATGTTTAAATTCTAAAGTTAGAAAAATCGACAATAAAAATCCCGTAGATCAATGCCGAAGTGATGCTATCAGAGAAAATAATACAAATAAAGACCTAGAGCATATCGAAAATGAAAATATTATGGAAATAGGTTATAAAATAAATGATAATGGGATCGCGAGGAATGATTTATTAAAATATAATAAAAATGAAGTTGATAAAAGTAACATAAACACCGGTATCTGTGAAACGAATGAAAAAAGCAAATATATAAATCAAAATATACCCAAAGAAAAAAATATTTCTCAAAATATTTCCGAAAGTAGAGAAAACAAAAATAACATTGGATTTGAGTGCAAGATTTTGAACAATAATGTTCAAGAATGTATAATTCCCGATAATATTAATAATAGAAAATCAATTGAATCGAAAAGCGATGATTTTAATGAAGGTAACGATTATGAAACTCGGGAGAAATATGTGCCGGGGAATTATAAAAATTGGGGAAAGTGTATTGGAGCTTGTAAGACCTCAGATACAAATGACCAAGAAAAGAATGGAAAATCACGCTATAATAGTAATGGTTATCCCGAAGTTGCACAAAACGATAATGAATCAAAAGAAGATTCCAACAATAAAGTTGTTATATCTAGGCACAAGACTATGGAAAACGATAAAACGGCTTTAGGGTTGAATTCTAAAGATTATTTTCCCGCCAAATCATTAAATTGCTTATATTCTGCTGATCTTAATCACAAACAGGAAAATACAAAAAAAGATTTAGAAAATGAAATAACTTCGCTTAAAAACATCAATGAAATTGATAAAAGCATAGAAAAAAACGATGTGTTTAAAAAAATAAATCCTGACGGGCCAAAGGCCGAAAATATAAGCATCAACACCGTTACACCACAAAAAACCATTATACCTTTGAAAATTCCAGACCATAGTGTTGGAAATAAAAATTCAGGGCCTCATACCACAAGCCAAAAAAGATACGAAAATAAATATGACGGGAACTTCGTTGGTTCTTATAGTCAATATTACGATTCCGATACTAGAAAAAGATTTCGTGGTAGTCCCCAAAATGAGAACTTTCGTGATTTTAAACGTTTTAGTTCGAGTAATTACAGTTATGAAAACAATATTCATCTGAATTCATATGTAAATAATGATAGATTTAACTATCCCCACAGAAGTAATTATTCTGAAGAAAGATCTGGCAAACCTCGAATATATGATAATAGAAGAGATATTTCTTTTAATTATCACCATGATGCTGAAAGGAGATCATATTATGATGAACATCAAAGATTTCGTGATCATAAATTGAGAAAAAATACCTATCCTAGAAAATATAATGAAGAACAGCTAGATTATGATGTTAGAAGCATTGATAATAGAAAGGAATTTGGAGAAAACGACAAAACCTACAATGGTGGGGAAATTAACAGAATTAATTCTTCATACAAGAATAATAGAACATCGAAAAAATAAAAATGTTCGTATTTTTCTGCTAAAATGGGCAAATCATAAAAAAATTGGATTGTATTGAAAGTATATCTTCGTAATTCCCTGTTTAAATATAAATTGAATTATTAGATCACAAATTTTGTAATTATTAGTGAGTTCATTAGATCTGGCGTTTAATTTTTATTTTCTTACCTGTTTTTGTGATGTTTTAGAAAATATTTTAATACTTGTAATTTTATTTTTGATTTTCAAATAAACTAATATGAAAAAATATACGGCCAATTACTGCTTCGAATCAAGTTTGATTTTAGGATTGGATCTCAAATAAAAGTAAACTTACAAGGCTTTTTCTATTTTTATACGTTGTATTACCTTTAAATATCTTTTTAACCTCCTTAATTTCTTGAATTGTGATTAATCATAATCTCAAATAAAATTATATAATCTTATGTCCCGTTCTGCCAAAGTGTGTTTTGAACTCGATAAAGGTTTAAATGTGAATCTTTTAAATTATTCCTTAACAGCATTTTTAATAGCAGCCTAGAAAGAACCACTAATAGACTGTTTTATGGCTTTATTTTGAATAAATGAAGAATTTTTCTACTTTACTTATATTTATACCGACTAGAAGGATCGCCTTTTCTATTTAATTTTGATCAACTTTTCTACAGTATTATATTAAAGTAAACTCAACCAAACCTATGGCATATGCATAAACAATATGATTCAGGAAAAAGTCGAATACATAGGCTTAAGAAGTCAATTAATGTATTAAAAATTTATATAATGTCATTGAAAGAAGCATTAACTTATTCTATTCTACTAAATAAACTATAATTTTTAGATAAAAAATTCTTATAGCTAGAAAATCAAATTATTCCACAAATAAATTTATTATATGATCAACGTATCTATTGGTAACAATAATATTGCAAAGAGAGTAATGGTTTTTTACATTAAATGATCGATTAATCAGAAAAAACAAGCTGATAGAATTATTTTTTCTTGTTGTAGTTAATTAAATTAAAATTAGGCTTGTACAAGGAATCATCTAAAAAAATAATATTATGTGAGATCCCAATAAATCTATAAATAATTTATATTTTATCGTATTTATACCGAATAACCACGTTTTACTCTTAAGGTATAAACTTATGAAATCTTTAGCAATTGAAATAAAACTTTCAAATTCAGTGTACATAAAAAATGCATAACCATCTTCTTTCATACTGAAACTACACCATTTATACAATCACCGAGATCAAGGAGTAATATCTCTTGCTAAAATTACAGTTTCATTTTATTGCAATATAAATTAAATGAAACACATTTATTAGAAGCACAAAACCATACAAATTATGATAATTGAAAAAAATTGCCATATATCGATTCCAACTGTAAGTTTAAATAATAGTTTATTTTTATTAAACGCAAATTAATCATACATGATTAAACTGGCAAAAATTATATTTTACCGGCAGTTAAAGATTTATCTCTTTTATTAATTTTTTTTCAATAAATCAGGTTGATCTCATTTCCGATTGTTTTAGCATTTAAAATATTTTTATTGCACCTGATATAAATTTATTGATGCCTATTACAAAATGAAAATACCTTTCAAACAATCTAAAATAATTTTTATACTTTGATCGTATATTTTAAATTTTAATAAAGCTCTCTTTTCCAATTCTGCATTTTTCCAATATATTTTATGGATAATGCATATAATTGGGACATTACTAAAATACTCAAAAAGCATAATAGAATACATTCTTATCTATGAAATGTTGGATGTCATGTGTACAATGTTTTCTTCTCATTTACACATTAAATTATGGTGATTTTATCATAAGAAAATCGGCAATAATCATTTATCAGTCTTGAATATTTTGTTATATTTTATTTTTTTACCGCAAAATACTGGGTATATTGAAAAATCACATTCAATTATAACATCGTATATAAAAATTTATGATCCGGGAAAACATATCCTTTTTATTTCATTCTCCTGTTTTTTGTTTGAAATAAACACTGAAAAAATTCCTAGAAGGATTTCAATGATGTTGAATATTGACAATCAAGCTTCTTAAGTCTAAATTTTTACGATTAGAATTTATAAGAGAGCAAACTCCAATATTCACGGGCCAATTTAATTTTCTAAATGAATAAAATTATGCAAATTCTAGTTAGTAAAGAACCATCACAATATTAAATAAAAGGGTAACTTTCTCACTATTTTTAATTAAATATGTCTATTTCTAAATATATAAAAAGCAAAAATAAACTGCCTTTTAATTTTGTTTTCCAGTATCTTTAAGATTTTTTATAATGTATTTAGAAAAAAATGATTCAAAGTATTTTAAATAAATACTAATACACATTTAAACTTCTTAATTGAATCTATACCAAAATTTTACAGAATAAATGTGAAAAACTTTATTATTTACAATTAATTAACGGGGATTTCTCTTTCTTCTTCTTATATTATCACTTTTAAGGAAGATCGGTCTTCTCACGCCGTGCATTTTATAGTAGAGTCCACAAGCGTTACACACAAAAAGACCTTCAAAGCGCCTCCAAAGACTAGTTTTGTCGGTTCCACAATGTGCACAAATATTTTTTTGTTGCGGTGTAACTGTTTGGCTTGTGCTGTAATTTGGGGATGTTCGCTGGTTATAATAGCTATTATATTCTTTAGCCTTTTTATTTTGCATCATTCTTTGAATTTCCTCCCACTTCTTTATCGCTGAATTACCATTGTTAGGATCTGGAAATTGATTAGCCTCTTCTACGCCATAATTTAATTTATTTAAATGTTGTGGCTGTGCCTGATGCATGTTCTGGTTATTACTATAGTACCCATATTGCTCTGGTGAAATTTTGTAATATTGTTCATCTTCTTTGAATCCATTTCCGTTGGGTGTATGTTGATTCCTACCTGGAATATAGGGATCTCTAGAAAATCTCATGCGCATTTCACGGCTAACATGTCCTCTGTTATTAAAATTGGGCATTGCACCATACCTATAATCCCCATAAGAACTATCACCAGTATAATTTATTGGTGGGTAAATATATCCTCGTACCTCTTCATCTTCCATATAATCTTGTGAAAAATTTGTTGTGTAGGGCGGTCCGTTACCCTTCTGCGTGACATCAAACTGTGTCTTGCCACTATCACCTCTTTTATAATCCTCAGACATATTCAAATGTTGATTCTGTAATTGTTGGTTTAAAGACTGTATAGTTTTGCTCTCTAAATCATTTATGTTCTCACCAATATACACCGACGAATCGTGGTCCTTATTTACATATCCATTGGTTTGTTCTAAATAATCACTCCTTTCGGATGAATTTAAAAGCCTCTCTTGGCATGGTGAGAAATTTGTGTCATTGGGCGCATTTTCATGCACATAACCCCTTGATCTAGGATCCAAGTAAGGCGGGTAACCCCCGTTTTCCGAATGATGATCAGAACCAGTCTCATTTGAACGGTGTGAATACCCAAGTGATCCACGATCACTATAAGCATATTTTTCATAAGCACCGATTTTATCACTTTCATAAGCATTATTTCCACCGTAAACTTGGTACTTATCTATAATAGGAATTTCCCCCTCATTTGATAATCGACCATCACCACTCAATCGGCTATCCGATAGCCTATTTTCTATATCCAGTCTGCCCTCACTAAGTCTTTGTTCGGCTTCGAGTGTTTCCTGCACAATTTCCCCTAGCTCTTTTAGTGCGTCACCCCTATTATCTAATTTCTTTTCATAGTTGGCCTGCTCACTGTTCGTATAGTAAAAGCCCATTTTCAGTCCTAATCCCTTTCTTTATCACACTTTCTTATTTATATAGATCATTGTTAGTGAATTGTTTCGATGTTGTTTTGCCTCATGATTGCGATAACGTTGATCTGGAACATTTTGAATTGATATAAAGATGCACATTATGTTATGTGTGCTTATGATAGGGCGATGTTTATGGTGATAAGACACAATAAGTAGAACTGTATATGTAAAACAGTTAGAAAAAAACATTTTCAAAATATTCTTAATTGACAAATGAAACTAAAATAAAATGGTTAAAACATGAAATTATCCTGAATATTTTAAATAATATTTTATTGGTTTCTCTTTCGATTATAATAATTTTTTTTCCAATAATTATAATAGGCGCTTAAAATGATAAATTTTGTGAATAATTTGACTTCCGCAGATTGTAATTCATTTTCGAATACAAATAAATACTTGAAAATATCACTTTTGTCATTCTTGTCTAAACTTAAAATCTAGAAATATCTTGATTTCACTCAGTGTAGATAAATTTTATAATTTTTTTATCGCGTATCTTTAAAGAATTAAAAAAAATTCTCATTAATTAGTTTCACATCATTTCAGCTGTCATTTTCAGATAGTGTGACTTATAATTATAATATCGTTTTTAAAAAATTTTTAAGACCAAGACACAATGATCATAACATGTTTTAAAGCGAAATCCAATATTTTATAAGTTCTTTATTATCATATATCGTATAAAACGTCTATTTTTTCTACTTGTAGTTGTTATATTATTTGGGTATTTGTATTGCATATGAGCTACTGGATTATACAAGATTCAAATTTATTCAATTTGTTCTCAATTTTAGTATTTTAATTAGCTAGGTCAAAAGACGGATTTTTTAAAATCAGTTTATATAGAACAGAATGAATTTGTCATGAATATACCATAAAACTTCTTACAAGATAACATAACCAATTGCATTTTATTTACTTGTTTCTAATACAAAGCCTTTAAGCCAAAAAGATATTATTCCAAGGAAATAAAAATCATTCATACATTTTTACACATATTATTCTACTATATTTTTAAAAATATTGTAAAATATTTGAATTAACATAATTATTTCGTTCAGAGATGTTTAAAAAAATAAAATTTTTTTAAATGCCTTATCAATTCTTTAATGAAATTGTACATAATTAAAGCATTTTTACATGAAGAAAAAACCAAATAACTCTTTGCTTTTATCAAAAAAAGTAAATTATAGTCAAATCTATTTTTATATATTACATAGTTATTAAGAATGCGTAATAGTTGGACATAGGAATCTTGACTTCATTTCTTATATTAAAACTGTGAAAATAGCATATTTCAACAAAATGTAGTAGATAAAAACAAGGAATTCATAGAATGCATCTATTTGAATTTATTTCACGCATAAATAAATATTTTTATTTATTTTAAAAACCAGACTTTAGATTTTAACAGTGTTTAAAAGCCATCCAACTATAGAAATTGCAGAAACAGAATCCTAGGACGGATTTATGAATGATTAAATTTGCATATTGTAAAATTATAAAGCAAAAGAAAGCTCTAATAATGAATTTGTATCGAACATAGCCGTTATCTGAACATTATAATATGTAAAAAATTTCTTTGGAACCTTATAGCAAAGAAAAAAAATATAAATAAAAATTTTGTCTATTCATTTTGTAATTTTTGTATAGAAAGACACAGAAAAGATCATGTTTTGAGCTTTAGATTTGTGTTTTTCTTTGGAATATATACCAATGTTTTTGTGAACAACTTCGTGCTACGAACATAAGTCGCATAAATATTATAAAAAAAAGTTAGAATTACTAATCTGCTACAAACAAATTTATATATAGCACTTGCATTTAATCAACAGTCTATAAAGATAAGATAATTTTTGATGCACACTGCTAATATACGATAGAAAAAACATAGTTTGAATGCTTTGCAAAATAAAACAAATTACATGGTATTTCATTCAACATTCCTTATGCTTTTATTCGTAAAACTTTTACCAGGGATGATTAATGCTATCTGTATGAACAATATGGGATCCTATATGTTCATATCACATTGAATTTTAATTATTTATAATAAGTTATGCCTAGTTTTGAATTTAATTTTATGTTGGATTTATTTTATTGAATTGAATATGTCTTTGATGATAAGTTAATCTATTTATATTGTATTAAATTGATAAAATTATCTCTTTTCTATCTTCTTTTTTTGCTAAGAGCCATCCAAGACTCTATAATATTTTTTATTTTTTGGTGATGTTTGAATGGTATGTAGCAAATTAAAATAATTTGGAAATAATTCATTTTATTAGAAAGTATATTTTTATGTTTTCTCAAATTTGAACTTATGAATATATGAATCGAAGCTAAAATTTTTGGAAACTAAAACAAGCAACTTACGTTATGACATTTTATGCTTTTTTTATTATATTATATAACAAAGGAACCATTTAAAGTAATATACACGATTCTAATTACATATGAATTGAAAATTTAAAGCCTAGTAAAAAAAACCATTTTTTATTAGACAATAAAATTCTAATTATAGCTTTAAAGTACAATATTATGAACTTAAAATGATGATTTAATTTAATAATCACAAAATTAAAAATGAATTTTGTTTTTATTCAGCTAAAAATTAAGAAACAAATAAAATGCGGTAATAGAAAATAAATAGTTGCAAATAAAAAAAACATTATATGAACCTATCAAAAAAATATAAAAGAAATCAATCTCACATATCTTTTTGTAATTATAACCATTAATATTATGGCCTAAAACTTCATGGATACTTTAAATATCTACAAACACTCAAAGCGATAATAGGTATGCAATCGTGATGCACTTTTTCTTCTATAATATCATGTTAAAAACAAGTTCTAAGATAAAAATAAAGTGTTTTTAAATAGTTTTACGATACAGGTGAATACATTATAAGATTTTTTGGGTTATTATGGGTGCAAAAACCAGTCGAATTTCTTTTTTGATCATGAAGCTAGCTAAAATTACAGTTAAGTTTCAAGTGTAATTTTTTTCTTCAATAATAGATGTTATCGTAAGAATACCGCCTTTTATTTTTTTATTCAGCATTTACTATAAACAATGTTTACATATTTAAATGATTTACATCGTATATTTTAATTGGATTCAAATAAACATAGAAGTATTTGTGAAGGATATAATTCCTAAATATTAGAAATGACCGGTTTCAATAGTGCATGTTTTTATTTCATTTATGTCGATATTTAAATTATGTGAAATTATAGACCATTTTAATTTTTCCTAATCAGATGACCAAAATTATTTATATTTATTGAAGCGAAAATTAGATTGTTTGTTTTTTAAAATTATTGTAGCGAAGATTTAGATTACTCTATAGAAGATATTGGCTTGATATTTCTTTAATATTCATTTTCTTTTCAATTTATTTTTATACATCACCTCTTTTCAAATATATCTTTCATTTTCAATTTATTTAAGCGAAACTTCAAATACTAATAGAAGATATTTGCTTAATACTTATTTAAAATTCATTGTCTTTACAATTTCGTTTATACATCACCTGTTTTCGAATATATTTTTCATTTTAAATTTATTTATGGGATAATTTGATTTTTTTTATTTTAATTTGTTCAAGTGAAACTTCAAATACTATATAGAAGATATTTGATTAATACTTCTTTAAAATTCATTTTCTTTGCAATTTTCGTGTATATATCACCCATTTTCAAATATATCTTTCATTCAAAATTATATATCATTACATGATTTTTACACCCGTTAAAATGCAACTCGACCAACATTACTTAATGTTAAAAGTTAAAGACACATCACAAATATTATCCACAATATTAAAACTCAAAACTCAAATACGGAAAAATGATTCCGATATAAAAGGAATCAATTTAGTTCATTTTTTAAAAGAACCAATAATGCAGCTACCAAAAATTAAAGAGACAACAGAAGAAATCGGAAAAACCAAATGGGAAGAATTTGCCGAAAAAAAAGGAATTGAAAAAAGAAAAAAGAGTTTTTTTGTTATTGATGAAGAAACCGGTGAAAAGTTTCATCGGTATGGATCTATGAGCAAGAACAACATGGAATTGAGGAAAGGTATTTATAGGGAAGACAAGCCGTATAGTAAACTTAGAAGAGAAAAGGAAAAGAGGATCAAAAGCAATAAAGAGTCTATGATGAAAAATAAAGAAAGAGTGCAAAGTGAGTCATCAAAAAAGTAGCTTATCTGCTCTAAATTAATTTATAACTAAATATCCCTTAGCATAATATTATGCAATCATTATATTATTACAATTATATCATGGTATACTATGGCAATATTACTGATTATTATAACTTCACTATCTTTATAATATTAAAAGATTATTACAGCTTTAATAATATACCGCTGAGCCATTATTATTCTGTTATATTATTATATTACTAGGCTTTTCTATATTATATTATGCCTAAATTGTCTTACTATATTAATTTCAAATATAAGATATTATTGCAATATTACCATTATATTATAACTTTTATTATTATTACTATACTATATTATCGCAATATTACTGATTATTATAACTTCATTATCTTTATAATACTACCAGATTATTACAGCTTTACTAATATACCGCTGAGCCATTATTATTCTGTTATATTATTATATTACTAGGCTTTTTCTATATTATATTATGCCTAAATTGTCTTACTATATTAATTTCAAATATAAGATATTATTGCAATATTACCATTATACTATAACTTTTATTATTATTACTATACTAAATTATCGCAATATTACTGATTATTATAACTTCAGTATCTTTATAATACTACCAGATTATTACAGCTTTACTAATATACCGCTGAGCCATTATTATTCTGTTATATTATTATATTACTAGGCTTTTTCTATATTATATTATGCCTAAATTGTCTTACTATATTAATTTCAAATATAAGATATTATTGCAATATTACCATTATACTATAACTTTTATTATTATTACTATACTATATTATCGCAATATTACTGATTATTATAACTTCAGTATCTTTATAATACTACCAGATTATTACAGCTTTACTAATATACCGCTGAGCCATTATTATTCTGTTATATTATTATATTACTAGGCTTTTTCTATATTATATTATGCCTAAATTGTCTTACTATATTAATTTCAAATATAAGATATTATTGCAATATTACCATTATACTATAACTTTTATTATTATTACTATACTAAATTATCGCAATATTACTGATTATTATAACTTCAGTATCTTTATAATACTACCAGATTATTACAGCTTTACTAATATACCGCTGAGCCATTATTATTCTGTTATATTATTATATTACTAGGCTTTTTCTATATTATATTATGCCTAAATTGTCTTACTATATTAATTTCAAATATAAGATATTATTGCAATATTACCATTATACTATAACTTTTATTATTATTACTATACTATATTATCGCAATATTACTGATTATTATAACTTCATTATCTTTATAATATTACCGGTTATTATGATTTTACCAGATTATTACAATCTCACTATTAACATTATACTATATTATTACAACGTCCTAAAACACTATGCATTTTTATTTTACTTGGATTAAAATGTATCAAACATCAATTCAATTTATAAGCTTTCTATACTTATTTTTCGGCAGAAATATGTTATTGGAAATATAAATAATCTTGCATGCTTTTAAAAAGTAAAGTACATTGAAAGTAATCACAAGCACTTAAATTAATCATCATAAATTTTATTTCTATAATGATTATATTAAATATTTATTTTTATCCATAAAAATTATAAGAAGGTTTGCTAGAAGTAAAGCCAAAAATTATTTAAAAAAATCATGCTGATTTTAAAGAAATCTTATAAAAATATCAGGGTTTGAATTTCTATTTAACACGGATTATAAGCTTATAAATTAACGCTTCAGATTTTATTTATTTATCTAAGAAGTGTAATGGAAGCTTTTTTGGTGCATTAAATTATAATATCAGCTAATATTTACAAAAGAAATTTTTACTTGAAGAGATCAATAAAATTTATATTGAATGTAAAAATATGATTCTATTGAATTTAAATAAGTTATTCGGGTAAATAGTCTATAATATAAGCAAATATTTTATTTTTATATTGCTTGTAGTCTTTAGTGCATAAATACACCCCATTTTATATTATTATATGAAAATTAATATTGAAGAAAATATCGTTTTTTGTGGTTTTAAAACAATTACTCAAAAGAAAAGGTTTGGTATTAGCCCCTTCCCTTTAACTTTGACTATTTCTAGGCTTTAATTATGACATTTAATCGTATATTAAAAAGGTGATTTTTTATCTATAAAATTGATTGTTTAAAAGTATGAAACTCTAAATTCTGTTTTATAATTAAGCATAAAAAATATATATAACATATAAACCATAAATTTATAATTGATTGGGGCATTGAATATATTCATTTTTGGGATGACACAAATAAACAATGTAAAAATAGATATTTTTCTAGCTGGTTCTTGGAAATATACAGTTTATCCAATTGTTTTAAAAATAAATTTTATAAATTAAAGCACAATTAAATCGGTCTTGATTTATAGCGCTATATTACCACGCATATTTCCTGTAAAATAGACCTAAATCAGATATATTTACGATAATTACATATTCTTGATGGAATTTATTGTGAAAGATGAAGAAAGGCAAATTTTAATAATACATTACACCAAAAACGATTGCGAAAACATTATGTCGATTCCACTTAAAGATTTAGATTAGTTGATAAAAGTAATGTGGTAAATAATTTTTGGACAAGAAAAATATGGTAAAATCTAAAACGGTATTGTCATTTATGATATATTTATTTCAAAATTTAGAAAACTAAAAGAAATTTCATATAAAAAAAAACCAAAAACCACAGAATATACTCTCTGTGATCATATGTATACGTAAAAAAACCTAATTCTTGTAATAAAACCGCTTTTAAAACCTGTAAATTTTCATGCAGAAAAAAAATTCTTGGAAAGTAAGATTTTAAAATATAATAAAAATCTGATAGCCGTTTGAATAAGCTTGTGTTATTCAATGGTGTTTAATTTTATTTTCGTGAAAATTGCAGAGTGTATACTTTATTTTATTAAAAATGCCATTGTGGATATTTTATTATATCATAATTTATATGGTGTTATTTAATTTTGAACTAATTTGGTATACATTCTATAATGCTTTTGCTCAACGAAGATGAAAAAATTGAAAAAGATGACAAAAAAGATCAATTACATCCAAATTAAGTGATATAATAAGCCCATTTATACAATATGTGCGTTATGATTTACTCTATCACTAAATAATCCGGAAAATACAACATTTAATTTAGATAAAACACATTACATCACCAGAATCCGAGTCTGAGCCTCATATCAATGCTTATTCGATTTTTGTTTAAAAATATGGTAATCCAGAATCGTAATATCAAATATGATATTAAAAACATTTTTTAAAATATTATATTTATAGTATATTGATATTTTAGTAAAGGGAGTCGATTACCGGGTTGAAAATTATCTGGACAATATTTAATATGTAAGCCAGAAGCAATTAAATCATATATGAACTTTCTAAATTTGAAATATATTAATTCGTACACAAATAAATAATTTCCAAAAAGTTTGCAGGTATTTTTAGCATACATCAAAAAATTTTAAATTAACTAGTTTCAATTGAAATAAAAATACAAGGATCAACAAAATTATATTCTAGTAAAAAAGATCAAACTTTCTTGTGTATAAATCTGAAAAATTTAAAAACATATGTAATCTTTTTTATCAATAATTACATTTTAATGATTCGAGATTGTTCTATCTTTTTGTATAGGACTATAAATATTAATATTATGCCTCGTTTAGAATGTAATTATTGATAAAAAAGATTACATATGTTTTTAAATTTTTCAGATTTATACACAAGAAAGTTTGAATGACATTAAATTGTGAATATATTTATAGTATACTGTAAAATATATAAATTTTAAGATATTTAATTTTTAATGGCTACTAGAATAGTTTAAAATAATGAAAATTTAAATACTTTCTGGTTTTCAAGTTTGTTATATTTTTATGAAGGTGTTAAATTTTATCTAAACTTCCATTGTAATAATTAATCTAATAATCCCTCAGATACATAATATTTACTGTTTTTTATCTTTAATAAATTTTTATAGTTAATTTTTTATAAGTAAAATGAAATTTTCTGATATCAATGTAAGTTATCGAATATAGACAATTTATCATCACATTTTTTTCTGTTTTGCTGTAAATATTAAAACTCAAAAATTTTCTAGAAGGTAGTCTATGAAATAAAATGATATGAGAGAGATATTAACACATCTTGTAAAGAATTTTATATCTAACATGATGACGATATAGATTTAAAACCCGATATTCTCTTTTTTTCATATGCATCATTTTTAATCTTCATTTCCTTATATTACATCGTAGTTCGTAGCCATTGATCTTTTCGATACCATATTACCATTTATTCCATAAAGATCATGTTCAAGATCAAAATATAATTTCAAAACCGGAATTCAAATTTGAACTTTAGCTTGTGTAGAGGTTTCCGCTCAAATGAAGTATGTAATCGATAATAAACTATTAGAAAACACATATATTAATAAAATACATTTATGCTATTTCTAATTCGAATTGTATTTTTAATTATAAAAATATAAATTTTGGTGTTGTTTTTATTGCGGTCTTCAACTCATCATATTTTAAATTTAAGTTTTAGAAGCTTAATCAATAACTACCGAAGTAAATCATGCAAATATTACCCCCTATCAACAATTTTTTGTATTTAAACAGCGTAACCCTGGGAAAATATCATTAACTTGTTCATAATTATTACATTTTTAATAAAATTACACATCATCAAGTAATTGGTTAAGTACGACTTTCAAATTTTTTCAGAAAATTTATTGCTTTTAACAGAATAAAAATATAGTTTCGCCAGTAAATATACCAAATATGCTATTAAAAATAATTTTTTTTTTTTTGAAATAATTAAGCTGTATCGATGCAGATTTCTTAAGTTTGGGAAAACCCACAATTTCAAAGTAAAAAAATCTGAACGAAATATAAAATTATATAAACATAAAAACTATTACTTATTTAAAAAATATGTAGATTCAATGGTATTTTTCAAGTGCCTAATTGTTTATTTAAGATAATATATGAATAAAACATATTATCCAGGGTTTGAATATATATTTTTCTCTATAATTCACTATAAATATATAGGCTGAAAATTTCCAGCTTTTTTAATATTTTTTCTAATACATTATTTCTAAATTGGTAATTTAATCTTAGAACTCGATGCAGAACAAAGTTTTTTTATGTTATTTTACAAAAAAGTTATAAAATTGGCATTTATGCGTCTAAGACATCTATAAAATATGGCAAAAGGAGTATAGAATATGTTTATTAAGTTTAATATAAATCAAATATAGCAGAAATACTAGATGTTTACAGCCTAGTTTTTTTTGTATTGTAAGAGTAATTTATAAAGGAAAAATTAGGTGCTCAAAAACAATTTATTGCTTATCCTTGATATTGAAAACATACAAATATAAAAAGGTATTGTGTATTCGATTGATATACTGTATTGTTTTATTTTAATTTTCTTATAATTTAAGGTGCATATTCTCTATTTTACTAGCTTGATTCAAACTTTAATACATTATAATATTGTATTGGATTTTATATGCACCGCTCCATCGTTTTTTCTAAATAATCTTATAAATTCAACTAAAATGGTATTTTGTGGTTGACGAAAAATTATGGTCTATTAAATCAATCAGAAAAGGATTCATGTTAATGCCAAAAGAACGAATACGCTGTATATTTTAAACATACATAAAATCAAGAAATCACCCACAATAAATTTTTAAAGCAATTAATCATAAACATGTGAATGATTTAAATATTAATCAATGGAGATAAAATAAAATAAGGCATAGAGTTTGAATATATTCAGCAGTTTCTACATTTTCCTTATTCATTATAGAATTAGAGAGATCACACCCGCTTGTATTTTATTATTTGTGTTAAAAAAAATTATGGATAAATTTGATCTGAAGTTTTAGTTCAGTAACTGCTTGCACAGATAAATTTACTTGTAAAAATCAGTTTTAATGTTTTTAGTAGACGCTCTAAAATAGTATAAATATACATTAAGTTGATTTTTAGCAACACTAATAGCATTTAATCTTGCCTTTAAAGGCTTTTCAGTTAATAGAAATCGTTATGGCAGTACATGTATAAGATTTCTGTTTTATTTAATAGGTATTGTTTTATTTAATTAAGACACATGCCTTGAAGTCCAATTTTTATTTTTTACGACAGCATTGGTGGCTCAACTAGCTCTCGATTAGATTTATGTTTAATTTTGATTTCATAAAAAAATAAAGGTTCTATTAAAACCAAATCAGACCCAAAAAAACATTTTAATATATATTTATTGTTTTATACATATATTACACACTCAGTAATTACATATAAATCAATTAGGCGTTTTGAAAAGGCTTTCATGCAAGAAAAAACTAAAGTCACCCTAAATTGATATCATGTAACCTCTAGAAGAAACCTTCAAACGATATAAAAAGGTTATATGTTTGATGTATATATTTTATTTATATTATTCAAGAAAACAACTTGAATATAAAAACAAGTTTAATGAAGGTTGCATATTTGCTTGTTTCGGAATAAATATAACACAATAATGTTATTAAATGTTTTAGGACAAAGTTAAATCATTTAATTCCTTTATTTTGACTAAAATATATAGATATTCAAATAAAGATCTAAAAAATAACATTATTACCATTATTAAAAAAACCGTCTCAAAATTAAAAATAGATAAACAAAAAAAATTTACAAAAACAAATAAAGGCGATTGATAAAATTTGGATATACACATAAATAGTTTTCAAGTAAGTTATGCGCAGTATGCAGAAAAACAATTTTCAAATTAACATAGAATTAGGCTTTTCAATAAATATTAAATTATCCTGTGTGTGGGATTATTCGTTTGTATAAATTGCAATACTACCGCGTCGATCGATACTTATTAATTTCAAATTATATATAATGTGGTGTTTATGGGGTTTTCAGATTCCAAGATTTCTTTTTTTGTACATGATTACTGAAATATAATCATTCTATAATTTTTTTATCGTTGTTTTTGTATCTATTTTAGGGGTGAAAGCATACTAATAGTGACACACCTGTTTGTTTTATTTATGACATATACTGATATGATGATATAATCTGGACCACAACAAGATAATAAATAATTTGTGTTTCGTAATTTCATCTTATCTGTGAGTCTCTTATTTTGGCCAAACACATCAAACCGTGTATATTTAGAAGTTTAATTTTACGAAATACAAATATTTGACAGTATTAACTTTTAATTACAATCCATGAAAGAAGCCTTTAAAGCAAATCAAAACTTTGAATCTTTACTTTCGCAGGAAAATGTGGTTTTAGTTTTAAATATCGCTAAGAAAACGTTAACAATTTTATTTGATCATAAAAATGAGTTCTATATTTTTTAATATTAGAACTGTATAAGTATTTTAAACATCAATAAAGATATATTCTTTTTAAATAATAATCAGAAAACTAGAGCGCTAAAGCGCAAATATAAAGGCAAAAGAGCAGTTTTAAAATGTTAATGCACAAAAAAATATAATGTGTTTAAAAATTGTAATTTGCAATAAATTCATTTCATTCGAAACCATGTTATGTTAGATAATTTTTATCATAAAATAAAGTGATGTATTAATTATTAACGCTTTAAAAAAGAAAAAGAAATACGATAGTAGAAATAAAAAATTATTGCCTTTTAATTTAGAAATACATGTTTATGTTCAATTTAAATTTTTATTCTTCTTCATTTCTTCGTTTTGATATTCTTTTTCGCTTTTTAATATTCGGTTTTTTTAGTGATATTGGGCGCTTAACACCGTGCATTTTGAAATACAGGCCACAAGCATTACATACGGTTTTCCCTTCAAGTCTTCGCCATAGACTTGTTTCTTTTGTACTACAATGAATACAAATGGGTTCACACTGGTGATTCAAATATGACGCAGATTGATAAGAATGATCTTCCTCTGTATTATTTAAACCATGAACAGGATCATATGCATATTGATTTGTGTCATTATAGTTTGCAACTTTTGTCATGGATTTATAAAGCGTATTCCAGGAATCATAGCATTTTTTAAACTCGTGCTTAGGATCGTTGGGGTCATTATTTATATAGCTGTTAGCTACATATGAATTCGGATGATCTTGATGATATGGCTGAGTTTCCGATATATAGTTATGATAGTTTTCACGTTGTCCTGTATGGTAGGGACCTCTTAAATTTTTATGAATATCAGGTGTGTTTAAGTTTAATTTATTTCGTTTCAATTCGCCCTTTCTGTCATTTTTGTTCAGACTATCATGATCATATTTCAACTGTTGATATTTATTTACATTTCTTGAATTGTCATAAGTTAGAATATGATCGTTTTCAATTCTTCTAAACGTATGTGATGGGCGACCTCGATCTCTACATGAATTAGATCTTATAATTCCAAACTCTCCTATGTCTCCCCTATTTGACATAAAAGTGTGCTTATCATTGTAATCATAATGATCATCATCGTTTATTTTATGTCTTGGATCTGGTCTAATCATGCTGTTATAAGCTATATCATTATTTTCATAGTGGGAACTGGCACTTTGATTTCCGCTTTTAGATTTGGATCGGGAATCGCATTCTTGTGTTTTTCCAAAGTACAAGTCCTTTATGGATAGATATCCCAATTTCTTCTTGTCGAGTATATAGCGAAAATATGTTGATTGGTTTAACATCTTAGATGATTTTTCGGACGATATAGGCACACACGGGCTTCTTCCATATCTCCTCCCAACATGTATGGTTCTTAAATTCAATTTCCATAAACGTTTGTAGAAATTAGACTGTCTTTCTTGAATGGCAAGATCTGTATTGATGCTCGCGATCTTTATCTCATCTAGGATATAATCAATATAATCGCTTTCGTTATAATAAAAATTCATCCGTGTCTGATAAATTTACAATTTTATTTTATAATTTTTTACTGATAAGGTGATAAGAATATGTGTTTTTATTTATTTCAAACCAATCGAAAAACAACAAAATTACATCATAGATGATGAAAATGGATTCAATTTTATTGGAGGTTGTTCTAAAAATCATCTATTTTTTTGTTTAATTTGACCAATTATAAAAGTATGAAATTAGATCCGTGTGATTTAAATCTTGTGTTTCTTTTAAAATTTGTTTTTTTTAAAAGCAATTTAACAATCCAAATTCAATTTAATCAATCAATATTAAAAGCAAACATATATCTTAGATAGCATAAATTAAATCGAATTCAATAAAAAAAATCCATTTCGTTCCAAAATAGTAGTGATATCAATATTTGCATTTTAAATACAAGAAAGGAAAAATCCAAGTCATTTTTTAATCGAATTTAAAATCAAAAAATCCCATTTGATTTTTTTTGAAAAGTAAATTTACATTAAAAAAAAATTCTATAAAGTCTTGATTTTTTTACATAATTAATTTGTTATTTGAAAATATCTATCTATCTCTTTACGATTAAAAACCATTGGTTATCTAAAAGGAGAAAATTATGAAAAGAGATCATTGTTTGAGCGGGGTAAATGTTGCTGGAAGAAGCGATTAGAAAATTTATTCGATGTTTGGAGAGAATTTTAATAATAGCTGTGTATGTTTATTTTGGGATTTTAATCTTGGAATGTTTGCTCAAGACACAAGTTTTAATAACACCATTTTTTGCTTATTCACTTGGTCTTTCAATTTACTACTACACCAAGCTAGTGACGAAATCGCCCGGTTCACTTTTAGATTATAAAGGAATTGAGATTCGAAGTATTTGCGAGCGATGCAATCGACTTGAAAGCAATCGTACTTTTCATTGTGAATCATGTAATAAATGCTATTATAAACGCGATCATCACTGTCCTTGGGTTGGTAAGTGTATAGCTTCTGGTAATTACAAGGAGTTTTATTGTTTTATATCTTTTCTATTGTTCGCCTTAATTTTGAGAATTTTAAAGGGAAATGGATTCCGACAAACATTGTTCTTCCACAATTCACTTTTAGTCATACTGATATTGTTTTATGCTTGGATAAACTTTTTATTGTGTATCGATAGAACAATGATAGAATACCACAAAAATAACAATGATACGAATTTTGTAAAATACAGGACATCTTGGGCGAAAATGGAATACGATAATTATAAGTCTAGATTGATCGATCTTTTGTTAGATAACGAGGAATCAAATTTGATACTTATTTTTTTACCATTTATGTATAGAAAAACAATAGTTGTTTAACGAAAATGTATTTAGATAAATCCTTGTAAAAAAAATTTCAACTCTTACTTTAAAAAATCTAGATGCATTAAATTGGTTTTGATTTCATACATCATGCTGATTTTTAACTTGCTTATGGCAATCAATGATATGGTATTTTTTTAATCATTAAATAAATGGCTTAATATTAAAAAGATTAAATTATTAATGTGAGCCTTAGAGCCCACGAAAATCCCATTAACTTAAATAATTTAATTATAATGCATTTCATTTTTCCGATATTTTTATATTTAACTGGTTTATGATTTTTTTAAATCTTAGTTTCAAATACTTCAAAAGACACTGACCGAATATTTATTCTTATCTTTTCATATCACTACTAGTTTTAAATCATGTAGTTAAAATATTTTTTTGTATGATCAATAGTATAAGTGAACATATTAATAGTCTAAATGTACAATTTGAAACATTGAAGTAATATGTTTATCTGTTTAATAATCCACCAACTTAGACAACTCAACCGAAAAATGAATACTTTTGATATTATATTTCTCTGAATTTGACGGATATCTATAATTCGTAATCTAGAAGATGTTTTTTTAATAAACATGTCGCATTGATATTACGAATAATAGTTATGGTTTCTGAATCTAAATGAACAACGACATTAAAGAACTAAAACCTATTGCTTCAAAAGGTATAATAATATTATAATAGAGACTTTCTGAATAAATACTACTCTGCAATATTAAATTGTCTAATTTACCAAATGTAAACAATTTTTCTAAATCATATTATTATAATTAATCGTAGACATTTCTAACACATTAATATACTTGCTCAAAATTTATCATGTAAGTATAATTTTATCCAAAAATGTCATCATGTTTGGAAATAAGTGTAGATTAAAAAGACATTCTCTTATCAATATAATATTTGATCGGTGCGATAAGAAGCTTTTTGCGCAAAGATTGAAATTTCTCGCTAGATGCTAGGAAAATAAGATTTCAAAACCTAGGCATACAAATAGATCAACCTAATTAAAAATTGCTTATATTGATTTTGAGATGACATTAATATAAAATTTCAGTCAATTTTGAATTCGTGAACTCGAAATAGGATGTAATCTCTTTTTTGCAGTCATTTAAACCGGGATTTCTCGTCAAGCATTTTATTTTTGGATAAAGAAAATACAAATGTGCCATTTAATGTTTTATTATTCACGTCTGTTCTAATAAATAGTGCCGAAAATTCTAACTGATTATTTGAACATAATCTATCGCTTCATTCATATGAATAATACGATCAAAAAAATTAGAAGCGATTCATCAGTAATTATATATTTATAATGTTACAAAAAACCACAGGATAATATAAGATTTAAACTTTGACTCAATAAAAAAAAATTGAAAGTGGGGAAATTGTCGAAATTGTGTATTATTTTTATTAGAGAAAGTGAAGTTAGTATCCATATCAAAGAAATTTATGTATAGCTTGGATAGATGTATGTAACATAAAAAAATTCCCAAAATGTCACGATGAAATATTATTCGATACAGGGGTTTTAGTTGCATAAATTTTGTTTTAAGGTTTTTAAAGCTGGTGTATGTAGATATTCCTCAAGTGCGGGATTTTATGAAAATTAACATTATAAAATTTGAAACTAATGCTAATTTTTTTTTTAGATTAAATTAAAAAATTGATGCAAAATAAAAATAGCTGTACAGATGCTTTTAATTAAAATTTTATTTTGTCGGATAGTAATTAAATTTAAGCACATATACAACAATTTAATCATAAAAGGTAAATGAAAGAGCTCGAAGTCACAAACCAAATTGAGGCATATATTCAAACTATAGGATTGAGGAAACGCCTTGAACTGATAGGTCTTGAAAAGAGGAGGTATCGAATAAGACGTAGCTAAGAGTATTAATGTTAAGTGTGCATGGGAAATCAATTAAGTTAAGCTTTCAGAAAAAAACATAAAATTAGAATGTCGAAATCAACCCATCAATAAAACTTAAATAATAATTCAACAATAAATAAACGGTTTGGATTCGATTTGAAGATGTTCTGATGGTTCCTCTTCATTATAAGATTAAGAAATCATTTCATGATGCCTTGGAGTCATAATACGCAGTAAATATAACATTTTACACTCCGCCTCCGATTTTTTTCTGTAAATAATGCATAGTAAACCAATAAAATTATTTATATGTTTAAATGATAAAAATTTTTTGTTGATTATTCCTTTTTATTTAAAAAAAAAATAAAGATGTAAATCTGTTTATTATACTTTTTTTTGTGATATAAGATTTTTCCCAGGGACTTTGATCATACGTCAAGATCCAATAAACTGTAATATCGGGCAAATATCGTGATGTTTAATTTATGCATTTTAATAAACAAGTTCGGTAAATCTAAATTCTACGCGACATTTAAATCGAAGTATTCAAAGTATTTCATAAAAAACCTGTACGGCTACTTTATTCAGAGTAGTATATATTTCCAGATTTTCGATACTCAAAAAAAATTATAATATAATAGTTAAACTCCCTTATACATGTTCTAATGGACCGTATTGGATATTGAATGCAGATAAATAAAAACATACTTAAATAAAATGACATAAATACTTTTTCCTAATCACAGAAAAGATAATAGGCTGAATTTTTTCAATATATTAACAATTATTTCTAAAACTTGAATATATTATGTATATTTTTTTATATGCTTATTTTATATTATATAAGGTTTATTTATTGTCTAAGTTTCTTCAATTCTAATATCTTATCTATTTCTAAGAATAGTCGGGAAAATGTGACTATTGCAAAACTCCTCATTGATATTTTCAAATCTTCCTTTGATATATACCCACCGAACAATAGTATTCTATCAAAAGATATAGCTTAGAGTTTCTTATTTTGTGATGTATAAGAGGTTTGATAGATTAAACTATAGAGCGCCAAATGTATTATGAAACTTTTCCGGTCATTAGAGTTACGAAAAAAAACCTTTACACATTCAATTTAAATTTAAAGCTTGATAAATTCTATAAATTTATATCTTCTGAATAAGAAAAACACATGAATTGTTAATTCTGGGCTTGTTAGGTATATAATAATTTACAATTTTACATGATTATTTTAATGAAATTTTTAAATACTGCATTATGAAGTGAATTTGTATTTTTAATAATAGTAGAATGTCTCTGTTCTAATAATCGTATTAAGAAATAATATTTTTAAAATTAAATGATTTCTGAATTTCAATTTTTATTGGACAACCATGTAATTTTTCTCGATAAGAAAGTAAATTTTTAAGCCATAATTATAATTGATCGACTAGCAATTTTAAATATTTAATTTACCGGTGTGAGTTTAATTAGAAAATTTACAGCTAAATTATAATTTATTCATTGGTATAAATCGATGGATATATTAAAGGTAGTCAAAATTTAAAGATTAAAACAATCATAATTAAATGTTTAGTTTTGTAAATTTTTTATTTTATTAAGTACAATGGTAACCTATAAATATATTAAGCATGCTGATAAATAATTTTATGTCTTAGACCATAATATCCATTGAATATTAATTGTTTTTTTACTATGCACCAATCGTAAAATATATTCGAGCGAATATAGTTGCCTTTTACTCACCATAACTTGTAAAGCCTCAAATAAAATATTTAGTTTTGTTCTTCTGTGAACTAAAGCAAATGATTATTATTAATAATAACTTTATCATTTAACATCAGCAGAAAATCCACACAAAAAAATTCGACAGTTTTTATATTTAATCTTCTTATTTGCAAATAAAATTAAAAAAATTGTATTTTATCGATGTTATAATATTTAAAATCACAAAAATATGCTTATTTTCAATTCATGGTGTCCTTATATGCTCCAGATATCACTTAATTAGAAAAATTAAAAAAAACACAAAAACACAAAATCACAAACAACTAAAGACGCCATTCAAATTATATAATCATGGAAAATACTCGTTCTAATAAGTCTTGAAAAGAGGGGAGATATCGAAGAGCATGTAAGAAAAGAGAATATAGATATGATGTGTCCACGTAAGACAGATAAGTTGGCCTTGAAGAAAGAATCTTGAATTATAATTTTAAAATTAATACACAAATAAAATTTATAAAAATAAAAATCAAACAAGCCTTATATTATTATGTATATCAGAATTTATTATACATTTTAATTGTTAGAATATTTGCCTAACAACTAATAAAATAAAAACCCTTTTTATATAAATTTGTTAAAAAAATTAAAATTCAGTACAAAAAACACATCCCGATCCTAATATAGCAGAAATCCTATTGGTAATATATCTAAATTTTGAAATTGTTTAATTTGAGATCTTATTGTATCCACAAATTATATATTAATATGCATACATAAAATCATTTAATGAAATAAAGAATCCCAAACGCTCAGTATTTTAGAATTTTAATTTTTATAGATTTTATTGTGATGCATATTCACTGTATTAATATAAAATTGTCTTAAAAAATATAAAGACAAGGAATTATTCTTTATTATTTCTTTGCAATCACCCAAAATTTGGTGTAGTTTTTTTTATCGTTTTTGATGCCCAAATTTTGGCAAAATATCATGTGTTAGATATCACGGAAAAGGCATTGAAGTGTATTTCAAACCGAATGGACATTTAATTTGGGAAATAAGGCTTAACAATAAAAATAAATTTTAAATAACAAGGTCTCGGTGCCGCTGTTATTTTAGAAGTGCTTTATTAAGGTTTGAATTCTACTGCAACTCACCCTTGAATTCATCGAATTTACTCAAATGAGAAATACCCACTAGGGGGTCTGTCGAAACTAGAAAGTAAAACCATAAAAAATCTGAAAGTTGTGAATAAATTAAAAGGTTGGTGTGAAAACGCCTAAAATGTGACCAAACATTTTTTGAATCCTGATTCGTTCAGCAAATATATGATTGAGCGTAGAATGGCTGTAGTAACATAATAACCAGCAACGGATGTAAATGGAATCACATGGCTATTCATATAAACTACAGCCTGGTAAAACAGGTCTAATATATTGAAATCCATCCTGATTAGAGGAAATGTGAAAGACTACATGGGGGAGTATAAAAGATAAACAAAAAATTCCTAAAAGTCATTAGCGAACACCTAAAAATAATATATATACGAGTAAATATAAAAAAATAGGTAAAAACGCTCGAATTTCAATAACATACGATTATAATATTAAATCGTAAAACAAGGGCCTGCCTGATATTGTTTAAATAAAGAAAAAAAAAGGTAATACAAAAATTAAATCAATTTTTTTTTAATTCTAAGGAAGGTATAATCAATCTATTTTTTTAAATGATAACCGATGGGGCTAAATGTATTTACAGCTCTAGAACTATAGTGTTTGGTATAAACATGAAGACACCGAACAGCAATAAATTCGTGTGAAATATACCAAAAGTAAATGTGATTTGTTTAGCAACTTTAAACTTAAAATGATTCAATTGATATGCCGGTAAAGCTTTAGAAGACCATTATTTTAATGTTATGAATTGATTACTGTTCAGCTTTTACCATCGAGCTTTCGGATTTACTGCTGTTAACTGGGATTTATTACAATCAAATTCAGAAAAAAAGAAATCAAGAAATATAAAATGACATCAAAATAATAATAATAAATATAAAAAAAGAAAAATATGAGCTTGCAGTTTATATTGAATGTAATTAAAACTGCTGGACTCAGTACTGCGTTTAGAGGTGCATAAAATTGAAAAAATGATTTTCGAGTTTGGATTAAAAAATTATTTATTATAAACTATGCAGTAAAAAGGCTCTATAAGTTTTTTCATCAATTCATTTAAAAAATAAACGATAATATTATCACTGTCTATCTAAAGCGATAAAAATTACTCGAGCATCATAAATTTATTCACTTTCAAAATAACAGCATAATTATTCCTTTTTCAAATATTCAAGCATTTAAGTTTCGATTTGGTTTTTTTGTTTAAAAATGTAAATGAACCTAATTTCAATTTCCTTATAAAATACAGGAGATTAAAATAGAGCTTCAAAAAATGCATCTCTTTTATGCATGCTTTTTTAGAAACAATTAGACATATCCTAATTTTTTGCTATGCTTATTTTTGAACCATCACGCTTAGTATGATATAGTCTTCAGTGCTAATCATCATGTGACTCAGACTAAAATACCGATTATTTTATGATATTATCGAGTCAAAATATCAGTGAAAAAACATTTTATTAAATTATACTGATATCTCCAACACAAAATTGAAAATACATCATTTTACAATCAACCACATAATTGATATTTCCAAAAAATATAATTTCTAACATTTTCATTCTACATCTCATGTTTATTGAAATTAAGCATAAAAACGTGTAAATAAAATATTTTACTAATATTTATTGACCTCATGATCTAAATTGTATATTTAAAAAAATAGCCTATATATTTTATTATCATGCAAATATATTATTTAAAAATGTATACGCTTCGGTATAATTTATATTCTATAGATTATTCCATGGAAATTTAAATAAATATACCCCCTTTACTTATTACTATTATTCGAATATATTATATTGTTTGAATCGGTCAAAATCAAATACGTAAAATATATTGCATTTAAAAAAGCCAAATCATATCATTGTAATATTTTTTTTTACACTTGTTTAAGAGGATTATGCATGGTATCCGTTTATTATAAAATATAAAATTCCAATTAAATAAATGTGAACAGAAGTAATCTCAAAAGTAAAAAATTTTTATACTGGAAATTTGTGTTAATTTTAAATTGTTGTTCTTTCTCATACTAATATTATAATATTTGCTTTAAATTCAATAAGCTATTAATTCAAATAATTTTTATTCATTATCGAGACGTAATGCTTATGATGCATGCAATTCGTTAAATATGCCTGTATATAAAGCTTATAAATTATAAAATTTCATGAATTTGTCGATTTTATATGGATTTTTAGTTTTTAACTTCAAAAAAAAATTATTATTAATATCTTTCTATATTCGTTCTCTATAAGGCATTTATATTGCCTATTTTTATTTATGATGTATTATATTCATTCAAAAAATAAAAAACATTATTTATTGCCGTTCTATAGTTATCTAGAAAATTACATCCTAAAACTATTCAATCTAATAAACATAATTTTTGATTGTCCGTTATTTATGTATTATTTATAGTTGAAAAATTATATGTGATCAGTAATATTACATATTCTCAAAAATTTCAGGAAAAACTCCAGTATTTTATTTTCATCATATAAAATTTAATAATAAATTTTGCAGTTATATTGCATTATTAAATATCGCAATATGAATGTTTTATTTGAGTTAAAAAGATTTAAATACACAGAAACTATATTCTTTACACTATTATATCGAGTGATATATGTCCGGGAAAGAATTATAGTTTCTGTGTATATCTAAAAAATTTGTTAATATTTGAAACAAATTACAAAACCCTTTGAAAATTATGATTTAAACGAAGTTATTATATTAAATAAAATTCAATATTTTTCCATATAAATATTTATCGATTTTAAAAATTATACAATATCAAATTAAAAACATTTATATCTTTTATTCCATATAAATAAAAAATTGGAAAACAAAAAAAGCATGAATATATTTCAAAAAAAAATACTGTCATCAAAATACAAATTTTCAAATAGAAAAGACCATTTAAAAATTGTGGTTTATTTTTAATAATGTATATTCTATAAAATTCTATTTAACTCGGTTTAGCTACATATTTTGCGCTGAAATATTCTTAGTTGTGTATTACTTCGACACTCGTGTTTATATCAGTCATTGTGGGGTATTTTTTTAGCAGCAGTGGTCGCTAAATAAATCTTAATTGCGATATTTTATTTTATTAGAGCAGAATTATAATAAATCGAAACGAGGATCTACATTTTAAGCATTATTTTTGAAATTATGAAAACGTTTTTTTTTTGCATTTATAGCTGATCATTTATATTTTTATCCCCAACATTCTTTCGGTTATCAATATAATTTTATGTTCCACGCTAATATACCATTTACTGACGCTTATAATTTCCTTGATATGCATAATCTTATGGTTTTTATAAAAAATATTATTGTAATGGTTAACAGAATTTATTTTCATTGTCTTAAAGAGAAAAAAATCAATTTTTAATTTTTTATCGAAAACTATACGATAGTGGGCATTCAAAACTTATTTGTAGGGTGGATATAAAAAGCTTCATACATTCTAGAATCTTGCCATATAGTTAAATATTATATTATTCCTCACAGTAGAGTATATTCCATGTGTTAAATGGGTCTAAGAACAAAGACTTTGAAATAGTTTAGAATTTGCATTTATCACGAATAAATTATATTTCTATGATTATAAAAATAATATAACAATCTCTGTAATTCATTTATATTCTTTAATACTTCTTGAAATTTATATGAAATATGAAGAAAACATATATAAATACATTTTCTAATGTTAACTCGTATTTACACCCAAATATTTTACGGTTTTTTCGCACACCTTATTTAATTGGAAAGTAAATTTTTAATTTTATTATCTATAGCTCTCAGTAAGTTCACAATAATAATTTATTGAAAAACTCGCAAAGAATGCTAAAATTACTGATAATATTTACTTATAACAAGCATTTAAAATGTAATTTTTTAGTCAACGAAATAGCGTATTCTGCCAAAAAAAAATATTTTGAAATAAGCAATATATAAATTTCTGCCCAAATAATAAGAAATTTATCGGCTAAAAAAATAAATACAGCACAAAAAAACATCACAATCATCACTTTGATGCATATCCAGTTTATAAATATTTTTCAAGACCAGATAGAATTCAAAATATAAAAATCTTTGGCAATGCAATTTTAATAAAAAAGAATAAAAAATTAAAATTATAAATGTGTTTAAAAATATATGATGTTCTAACTAACGTATTCTTTAAGTTTAAATTGATTTCTATCTGGATAAAGTAATTTTTTTTAATGTGTCGTCTATCTTTCGAAAGAATGAACATACTACTTATAATTTTGTTATTAGAATATTTATATTTACATCATTATTTGAATGATATTTATAAAAAGATAATATTTTTATGGGCGTAATCCATTGTTTTTCAAAAAAATACAAGGACTTCGATATCAAATTTTATTTTTGATATTGAAATCACAATAATACATGAATATATAAAGTTGGAAATATAACTTAAAATATTTACATTTACAAACTATTTTCTTCAAAATAATATAAAAAGTGGAATTTGATGGGGGGGGGTAATATTTCTAATCCAAGCACATTTGAAGATTTTTTTAATAAAAATTGCTTTAAATATATATATTAAGATCACACACATCAATATGCCAGATTGATATTTCTAAAAAAAATTAAAGAAACTTTTTTGATTTAAAATAAGCATAATTATCGCGAATAGTGGTGAATGACTATGTTATTATAAAACACGCATGATAAACAAATTAAAACATTAAATTTGCGGAAATCAAAGTGAATGAGTATAAAATTCAATTGCCAATATTTGATTTTGTAGGACACATATGAAAACCCTTCATGGCAGTTTCTAATCATATGTCAGCGTATTTGTAAATGTCACGATAATCCACACAAAGCAGAACATTTAAAATAAATTTGTGGAAATAGCAAGTCAAAATAGACATCATTTAATTTTCTATTAGAAGAAAAATACAAATACAATAAATCATAAAAAGACCAATAATTACTGACGTAAAGTTGCAGTAATATTTATTTAAATTGTCCAATAAATGATAATTTTAACCATTTAGTTCTGAAATCACATTTTATAGTATAAATTGATATTCATAATATTATATGAAATTTATTGTTATAAAAATATCATGAAATTTACAATGCGGGTAATTTTCTTTATAATTACGCTAAGCACAAGTCAATGATATCTCTTTTTAGTATGATCCAATTGTGCATAAAAAATATTAATATGTGATCATATAGAAAATTAACAACTAAAGATATTAATAGATTAAAAAATCGTGGTTATACATATAAGATAATCCTTTTTCTGATATTAATAATTTGTACATCTCCAATATAGCATGATTAAAAAATATTAAATCTAATAAATTGTGAAATAATGAAAAATATTTTTACCAAAAATAATACGGTTCTGGAATTTATACATCGGTAATCTATTGTGTTTCCATCAAATATAATAGTAATGATAATTTAATTTTGCCGATAAATAAGTGCAAAAATGTTCACACAATATAATAATTATTATGATATCAAAATATACAATATACTTTTTTTTTGAGTAAATCAATTTTACAAATAATTTAAACGAAAATATTTTTGGGTCCAGCAAGAAGCAAATAATCAGCGAAGGCATTAAATGAATGAACCAAAACACATAAAATACCGGGAAAAATTACAAAAATTGAATATTTGTTTAAGAAAAAGAATAACGCTGGAGTAGCCAGGTATTATTTAGTATATCAGAATTATACATAGATAGACCCCTAGAGCGAAATAAAAATTAAAATCATTCATTTATTAAATGAAAAGCCAATGGTTTATTTAGCCACACAGAAATTTATTATAGAAATTATGATTTAATTACAGCGAATACTCGTAGATTTAAATAAAATTTATTTAAGTGAGCATTTTATAATGTTAAATAGAGCTTGGAAATTCAAAATGAACCAAAATTTTTATTGGTTTCATTTAAAATACTATGAGCATACTTTAAATGCTATAATTTTGTTTTGAATATTATAAATGTGTTTTAAATTTTTTAATTGTGTTATTCGGTTTATCGAATAAAAATCAATTTATTTTTTGTTTCATTTTGATAAACTGATCAGTTAATTTTTATTTTAGACTAATTTATATGCTTAAATCTTTATTTCAATTAATTATTAGCAATATAATTGGGGTATATACCAAATTTCATGATTTAATTTTTTATTTAACAGATAGCATTCTTTATCTACTGTCGTGGGGCCATAATAATTATTGTGGTAGTTTATTAATTATTATTATAATAATATGCAACACCTTAATATATAATTATCATGCCTTTTTGGGCTTATGGTGCAGTATTTTTATTTCATATTATGTAGATATAGTGTATTTCAATATTATTGATATCCTTTATTACCTAGATTTTATTCAAACTATAATGCAAATATAAATATTATATTTTTTTATTTGTTATGTGGTAAAACTTCTTTAAAGAGCTGAATCTATGCACAGGTTGTATAATGCTGTTTAAAATCATTGCATTTAAGTCATAAAATATGGACCATGCTTTTCATTATTCTGTTATATTTTTTCTGAATTAATTATTATTTCATATTATTATAAAATTCAATTCAGATAAGTATAAAAATTAAGAATTCAATTTATTATATTTTATTTATGCACAAACACGTTAAAATTGTAAATAACATAAAATTCCGATCAATATTTAGTCGAAAAAAATATTTAAAAATATATACGTATTCTTTTTAAAAATTATGAAAAAAATACAATAAATATTGAAGTTAATAATTCTGCATGATTATCTGTTGGGAGGTAAAAATAATTTTACATGACTAATCTGATAATAAAATTGTAACAGATAAAGTCCCTATTTCACATCTTACTTATATAATTACACATATTTAAACTCATATTTGATGACTTTTTTGTCCATTAAATGGTAGCATAAAAAAGGTCAAATTAAAGAAATAATAAACAGAAAAATACAAAAATTATGATTTTGAGCGTTCAATCAGTCAAAAAATATATTTATTTGTTATTTATTTTAAGAGTTCTGTCTATATATTGATCATTAAATGCAATTAGTATGGGTTGGCATGACAATTATGAAATTTAAATTGTAATTTTTTAGAAATGTTTCTATAAAGATATATTTTAAGTATTATTATATACTTTATAAACAATTTTAATTGCATATAATTCTAATTTAATACACATACTGAACTGCGAAATAACATTAAGATGTAAAAAGCAGACGTTTCGGAACTAGAAAACTTTGGAAACAAAAAATTATATGCCTCAAACATGATTTTTTTTTGTTTTTTTAGATCAAAATAGTTCCGATTTTTTCAGCAATTTAAATTTTTTCAATTTATTTTAACGCTTCCGAATTCTAGGCCACACAAGAACAGAAATTTTAAATTAGTAAAATCTAGATATCTATAAAAGAGAAATTGAAAAAAATCATAAAATAGAACCCCGATTTTATGAAAAATTAAACAAATTAGTTTTGTTGATGAATCGAGACTAATGCATATGTGAAAGCCATCAACCAAAAAATATTATAATGAAATAAAGGTAGCTTAGTACACTTAAATCCAAAGTCAATATAGGTACTAAAATAATGTATTAAAATTTGTAAGATATACAATATTTAAAGTTTGAAATAACTTATACTAAGAAATTCAGAAAGCAAAAAATATCGTTTGAAACATGTATTTCGCAATATAGACTAACACCAAAACAAAAACATATTATAAAGTGTACACTGTTTTATTGTAGGGGAAACTGAGAGTCGAGAGTCTTCAAAAAAAAAGAAATTATATAACTCAACTTTAAAGCCTACTGAATATTCAAGAAATCGATAATTAAATAAAAAGTTCAACCCCGTAATAAATATCTTATATTTTAGTTGTTATTGTGTTCTGCTGAAGATGTATCTATTACGTTGGAACAATTTTATATGCCATTAATAAATAATAGCGATAAAATTCATCGTTGTAATCAATGAATCTAACTTTGGCAAAGAAAATTCAACAAAGAACAATATAGTTAAGGTGGTTATTTGTGAAATGATTTTACGCACGAAGAGCGAGTGTCGCACTTTACTGGAGAAAATGAGGTAAAACATCCTAAAACAAATAAAATCCAATTATATTTACAGAGAGTCTATTATTTATACGGGTTTGTGGAAATGATATTGCTTGTTAGAAAGGCAATTCTCTATTCATCATACTTGAAAATATTTTAGGATTTTTGGTAACATAAAAATTGGACACACGCAATAAAATTAATGTATTTTTTGTGTGTTATAATAAACACTGACTGCTCTTAATCGTATATAAAATGATATTGTTTTTTATGTTCTTTTTATGGTTTACAGCTGTGAAACTGGTAATAGATTGTGAAAAATTATAAATGCACCATATTAATTTTTTAATTAATTTTTTCTATACATGTGTTAAAAATGTAATTTATGTTTTGTAAGTTAAGTAAAAAATCTTATAGAAAAAATAGAACTACAGCCTGTTTAGCATAAAAAATAAAATTTCTTGATAGCCTAAACGTGTAGAATTGAAATTTTCTATTCTATATTCTTCAGGCCTCCATCTAATCTCAGAAAAACTCTGATGGAAGGTGCTAAAGCTTTAAATTAGTATAAATGTACAAATAATTAGAAGATTTAAACTACGTATTTTGCTTTCTCGGTATTAAGATACTTATATAGAACAGATTGAATTTTCACGTAGAAAATCAGAAGACGAGAAGTCTTTTTTTACTAGCCTCGGATGATTTTTAATGTTAATAATACACACACTAACTTTTATTAGGTCCTATATATTTTGAGACATTAAAGGCGACTTGTTAATAATTTAGACAAATGTAATCTTCATTTTGAAAAAAATGCCAATTTATTTAACGAATGAAAGTATTTTAATACTTATAAAATTTAAAAAATACATGAAAATATAAATCTAAGCATAAAATAGATATTCTGTTTTTTATGATAACATTTATGAAATATTTAACTAACTGAACACAATATAGATAACTAGTTTGCTATGATTTGATTCGGAATTTTTAAACAGATTTTTTTATGTTTTAATGAAGTATCTTATGAAATTAAATGATTCTATTAAATTTTTAGAGTGATCTTTTTTTATGAAAGATTGAAAAAAAAGTCATAAAGTAAAATATTTTAGAAAATAAATAAAAATACTGCCTTTATTCTCTCTGTATTTCTTGATTTTAAATTTTTTACCTATTATCTTTGATCAGTGAATTTATATTAAAATTAGAAATTATTGATGATTTAAATGTTTTTTTTTGTTTATTTGGTGATAGTTTTTTATCTTATTTCTGATTTTACAGTTAATTAATATTTTTATAGTGAATTACACAATTTATTTTATGTCTATGATAAATAGGATTTTCGGTATATGTATATTATTTTAACTAGATTAAAAAATTATAGAAGTAGAATTGAAATAAAATACTTGTATTTTTTTATTTATCCTGCAAAAAAATCACCTGGATTAGAGGATACGTAAATTTTTATAGTAGAATTAAAAAAAAAATAAGCTAAACCTATAAATGGTGAAAATTAAATAATCATACCAAGATATGATGATCAAAAGTATGATATGTAGACACATTAAATACTGCCAATCTAAAAATTTTTTTGCATTAAATTAGTTTCAAATCCAATTTATGCTTCTATTGAGAAAGTGCAATAAGTCTTTATATTTTATATTATTTGGATCGCCATCAAAAAATATTAAAATCCAGATTTTTATGTTTTAAGTGTATTTTATATACAGGGAATACAAAATTAGAATAATAAATTAGCATTATTTTTTTTATCACATGAATCGAGTAGTTTTGGTATTCCTTTAATTTTATAATTCCTAAGATATGACTTTTTTTTGTTAATAAGATTTTTGATTATAGGCACAGTAGTTTTCAATATGCATTAAACTTTGAATATATTCATAAAGTTTGTGTATTTTTCGTTTTTTAAAAACATATGAAATTTTTAGGTCTTCCAATTTCGGAGACTAGTCTTTTTTTTGTTTTTTTAGTCATCAAATACTGTTTTTTTGCATAAATTATATACAAATGAATATTGATTATTCACAAACACGCAAGCATTACGGTAAAAACGAATCCATAATAAAGTTTTGCTTTATATAAGAAATTTCAATAAAAGATGTTTTTTTCGCGGTAAAACAGTTTAAAATATCATGTTCAATATAGACTGAAATTTTTACATGTAATTTGAGTTAATAGATAGTAAATACCTTTTTTTTTTGAATTTCAGACAATTTTTTATATAATTTATGATTTTTTTAATTTATATGTAAATTTTAAATGCCTAAAAAATAACAAATTTGCAAATTACCTTTTTTTGCAAAATGAGCTAAAAAAACATTAGTCAATAAGAATGTGATATTTTGTAAGAGGGTTGATCTAAATTTTAGATATAATAAAGTTTAATATTTTTTCCTTTTAAAATTTACACTTATTTTTTTTCGAATATAAACTATTTTTTACATATTAAAGTACGATATAGCTTCTTCATATATAACTAAATCTTAATCATTTTGATATCAGTGTTTAATTTAGTTTAAAATGAAAATGTATTAGATCTCTTAAAACAATAACCAAGAAAAATATATGTTTTTTGTGTAAAAGGTTTTTTTTATTCAAGAAACCAAAAATTGTATTATTTTTATAATACTTTACCCAAGTCAATGATTCTACAATATTCATTGTTTATATCGAGAATGAAATTAAAAATTCGATTTATTCGTTGCTTCTGTTTCCTAAAAATATACTCTTACTTTTATTATGCATATTTAAGAGAAAAAATACCATAATTGATTTCTATCTATAGAAGTGATAAAACACCAATTCAATAAAATTTAAAAAACAACCCATTAATATTAATTTTCCATACCTGATTTTAGCGATAAAGAGCGGATCATATTTAATAATATGCGCATAAACATTAGAAGTATCCTTTAAAAACATTTTGATTGGCTTTAGACTATTCTGTGTTATTTTGATAAATATATTATTTATAATTTTTTCATATCTTTTTTTCGATTATAACAACTACGAAGGGTAGTTTTTTGTTGGTCTTATGATTTTTTTAAAACTAGTTATATTGTTTTAGTATCGGGTTTAGATATACAAATAAACATATATTTATTCTTTTTTTAGAGGTTAGGAGAAAATATTACTGATATATTCATATGATTTAAATCTATCATTTGGTGATTCAAAGTTATATTTTAATGATAAATTTCTTCAATCATGTTTGTAAAAAATTTGGCCAAAATAAATACTACAATTTTCAGGGTTATAAAAAATCACCAGAATCGAAAAGCATACTTAAAATAATTTAGAGCAAATATAATATAACTAACGAAAAAAAAAGATATAAATTGATTCGAATCAAATTAAAAATAAAAAAAATAAGGATGAAAATGGTAAATTTATTGATTTTTAACCGAAAAGGCATGATATACCTCAACACTTAGATAGTATTCCCCATATTAACCAAAAGATCATTTTTAGTTTCGAGTACCTGTTTCAAATCACTCTTTCTTTTGGCCATTTTATCTGCTGCTGGTGCGGAAAGATTGCTAAATGAAAAATTAGCTTCTGCAGCTGAAGTAAGAGCCTTTTGGGGCGATTCTGACAAATTAAAAGTGGCCATATCTTTACGAGTTGGCTTAAGTTTTCCTCCTTTATCTTTTTTATCGTCATCCTTGTCGTCTGAGCTAGTTGCTTTATTGGTTTTTTCTTTTCCTTTATCGTCATCTTTGCCAGGTGAAAGCCCTGATTTTGCTTCTTTTTCGCCCTGTTCGGGTTCACTTGGTTTAAGTGCTGGAGTTGGATTTGGATTTTCACCTGCATCGCCTTCATCACCAGCATCAGCGCCGCCAGCTCCACTTTCACCCGAAAAGAATTTCATGGCTCCAAATACTATGAGACCTAGGAATAATATGACTATTAATGAAATTACAATGAACTTAATGATTTTAGTCGTTTTCCCAGAATTTTCACCAGTGGATTCGTGCTGTTGATTATTATCATTATGTTCAGACATTTTTTAAAATTATTAAAACACGCGCTATTTATATATTTTATATGATACAAGTGTCACCAATCATGTTTCATGCCGGGTTTTAGATTACCTCCATTTATAAGCAGTGTTTCGATTTGGATTTTTTTTGTTTGAGATTGTGTTTTGGATATCGTAGATTTGCTTAAATTTTGACATACTGACATTCTGACAATTTTTTAAATCCAAACGATTTATAAACCTAAATACACATTATTATATTAGCAGAAAGTTATTTTTCATATCTATTTGAAACTTTAGGAACCACTAATTTTTTTCTATCGTAAAAGATTGGTGTGCCCAATTGTGAGACAATAAATTTTCCGTGGCAGTTGAATTCGTGAAAAACATTAATTTTTGCATTTCTTATTAGAAAAAATATAAAACTTCTATGTAAAAAGAATAACCGACAAAGGGCCTCTTTTTTTGGATTGGATGAAACGGTTTATTAAAAAAAAACCCAATAAATATTTTTTTTTCTTTTTTGGGTAAGATATTATCAACATAGATTCAGAATTTATAAAATACTGAAATGAATAAACAAAAAAATTGTTATTTTGCTTTCTTATTAGATTGAATTGAATATGTGTAAGGCTACAACTTCTAAAATATATGTCTGAAAAATAATTTGTTACAATATTCCTTAAAAATAGCTATAATTAAATTATATGTGTTAAAAATTGGTGTACCTATTTTCTTATTTTATTATGTGTACAAGCGCTTTCAAATAACACAATAGAGAAATAGTAATTTTACGTCGCTTTAAAATTTATTTTAGGCTAATAAAATTATTATTTTTAAAAAAAACCTTTCCAGTGATATAAATTATAAATCTGCGAACACAAATTTGTATTTTTCAATAAAAATTTTAAAATACTTTAGATCATCTTTTTCTATTTATTTTAGACAGCAGGATTATACTGGTCTGAAAAAAATTATTATTGCTGAAATCATATTATAAAAATGTGATTTTTGCAGAATATATTATTAGTTAAATGCATTTCAAATTTTTTTAAAATTTCGGATATTCAAAAACAAATTTGTGTTCTAACAAGAAAATTATCGAGTACCAAAAATCATAAATTACTAATTTTGTAAATTAAATCGTTAAAAACTTGATATATTTTATAAAAATAATTTTGCTGCAAAGAAATTATTAAACGCCTAAATGATCATAAATTATAAATTATGAAATTTATCATTTAAAATTACTGTTTAAAATAGAAAAAAACTTGATATATTTTGTTAAAATAATATTATAGCAAAGAAATAATTAAACGCCTAAATGATCATAAATTATAAAGTATGAAATTTAATCATTTAAAATTATTGTTTAAAATAGAAAAAAACTTGATATATTTTATTAAAATAATATTATAGCAAAGAAATAATTAAACGCCTAAATGATCATAAATTATAAAGTATGAAATTTAATCATTTAAAATTATTGTTTAAAATAGAAAAAAACTTGATATATTTTATTAAAATAATATTATAGCAAAGAAATAATTAAACGCCTAAATGATCATAAATTATAAAGTATGAAATTTAATCATTTAAAATTATTGTTTAAAATAGAAAAAAACTTGATATATTTTATTAAAATAATATTATAGCAAAGAAATAATTAAACGCCTAAATGATCATAAATCATAAATTACAAATTATGTAATTTATTCGTTTAAATTTATTTGTTAATTAAAGTAAGTGTATTTAAAGGTCTTTTTAGATTTGAAAACGAAATTTAATTGTTGATTAAATGAGTATACAAAAAAGCTATTCGTCATTTTCTTCTTCAACAACCTGTACAGGCCCACTCTCATCAAAATCCGTATGCAAAACCTTTTTATGATTTAAATACTCAATCTTGCCTCTTAAATAAAGCATTTTTCCATAATCATTTGTTGATCGACCAAGCATAGCACAAAACTTATCGACACATTTACGAAACCCGTGATCATCAATAAAAGAGTTTGATCGAAGAAGAACGCACTTTGCTATTTTCAGACTATCGATAGACAAGCCATAACTTTTTATATTGGATTTTAAAATGTCGAGAAGACCGCATCGTTCATCTTTTGATAGATTGTCTATGTCGTTATGTATTTGGGTCTCATTGTCTTGTTCGAGTGATATAGATATATAGTTGCGTATAAAGTCTATGTCTTTTTGGTTTATTGCTTGTTTTAAGAATGACTCTTGTGGTTTCTTTTTTTGTTCTCGTGCCATTTAAATTGGGTAGTTTTAATATCATTTTTTTGGTATAAGTAAAAAATAATTGAACATGCTATAAGCACGATATTGAAAATGATAGATGATATTATTTTACACAATAAATCATGTTTATTTTATTCATGGGAAGCTAAAATAAAAATAAGTCTTCATGGTCATAATTTCCACCTTAAAAACCTATGCGAATTTGATTAATATTATAGAATATACCATTTTTTTATGTTCTGTTTATTTCCGTATAGTTAAATACGATATAATGTATAAAATAGTATAAATATCAATCGCAATACTATGAAGTATTCATTACATGCGAACATGTTAAAGATGAAAAAACAAGTTTGGTGATCAATCACATTCAATCTTGTAATTTACAGCTTGAAATGTATTCTTTTTCTTAAATCAGCCCACAAGTTTTTCTAAAACATTTTCTAGCTCACATTTAAGCGATTGATCACAAAGGCCAACTATAAATTACAAAAAGTAAAAAATTTCAATCAAAAAACCTATTAGGAAAAAAAAATTTCAGAAAAACACACTGTAACTTTATTCTCGTGTTTTCTAGAATATTGAAAATACATAATTTTCCCTAATTTTAAACAATAAAAAATATTCTTTATATGCTTCCTTCCTTCACTACATATTAACAATACAAATTCAACCCTATTTATTATTGATAAATAAAATATAAATACATTTAAAACAAATATATAATTTCCCTTAATTTTAAAAAATAAAAGTATTCTCCAGATGCCTCATTCACTCAACACATATTAATAATGCTGATTCACCTCGATTTAGCATTGAAAATAAAATATAAACACATTTAAAATCAGTTATATTTTTTACACTAAATGAGAGAAACTTAATATCAATACAAATTAAAATTTATCATATATATAAGTCCTTGACTAAATTTTAAATATACAAAATATTACTTTATTTTTAAAACAATCATAGAAAATTTATCCGAATAAAATTCACAGATATATAAACCTGACACGGGCTTTTAAAAACCATTATTAAGCAAAAACAAACTATTGGAAACCAGCTACTATGCTTATATTGAATACTAAGCTTCTTCTCACAATCAAGGAATATACACACATAATGATTGAAAGCTTCCCTTTATATTTGCGAGATTTAGGTCCAAAATGGTGTATCCTATTCTAAAATCATCAAAATACTGTTTTAAACACAAAAATATAGGTTCTATTGAATAAATGTTGTATTACTTAAAAGAAACTTATACCTAAAAAAATTCTTTTTTGGGGCTATTTTTTGTGCTGAAGTGTAAATTTTTCTGGTACAAACATACACATTAGTTTTTTTAAAAATTGTTCTGATTAAGATCTGTATTGAATGTTGGTATCCAAATATTTTGCAATCTTCTCGTAAAAATACTCATATTATATACATAAAATTGACTATAATAATATTAGAAAGTTTTGAGACCGATGAGAAAACAACTAATCAATAATTATAATTAGTATAAATTACCAGCAATCGAAACCCCTGAGTATCACTATAAGGATTACTACATTCGATAAATAAGTCATGAATATGATGTTATAGGGTGTATCATACAATTTATTTCTTATAATAAATCAAAAATAACGAATAGTAACATTAAAATCGAGACTCGCTACTACAATAAAGGACATATAAATCAGATTTATGAAATATTTGGCGAGGTAAAACGCAATTATAGATATTGAAAAAAAAATACCCCACAATATATAGATTTAATAAGATTTTGAAACAATTAGGATGGTAATATTTGGACGTTTCCGAATTTTAAAAAAGTACAAATAAAGCCTCATATGCATATAGGCTACTAATTTAGCAATAATTTCAAATATATTCAGCTATTAATTTTTAATTATATCTATTATAATATTTATCTTCTGCAAAGAGTAATAGGAAAAGGTCTATAATATTTTTAATGCTAAATAAATTATTCCTTTAAACAGTATGTATACATTAGTAATCATGATATGATTCAATAAATAATAGAAGGAGACATAATTTTATTCTAGACATGCCATAAATAATAGATGGATGGGTTACATATAATACAAATGCATATATATCAGTTGAATTGTATTAATATGGTATATCTTTTATTTATCTACACCTAGACAGATAGATTAGATTATAAAAAGTCTCATTTGTATATACAACAGCAGTCGGATATTTTTGGCAGTGGATGGTATAAATGATAAAAAGTCAAACGTGTAAATAGATCATTGACTAGAACCATATAGTATTAGTTGATATTTTTACATTTATAGACTGATAAACATACTTCAAATCTTCAAACTTGTATACATCGTAATAATAGTTGATATATATTCATGGGCAGGTAAACACATTATAAAACACAATAATTGTATACATCGTAATAATAGTTGATATATATTCATGGGCAGGATAACACATTAATAAATTTAATAATTTTATATACTATAGTATTAGTTTATATATATTCATGGGCAGGTAAAGACACAATAAAGCTTCAAACTTGTATATATTATAGTATTAGTTGATACATAATTTATGGGTAGTTAAATACATTATAAAACACAATAATTGCATATATTTTAGTATTAGTTGATACATATAGATGTGCAGGTAAAGACACAATAAAGCTTCAAACTTGTATATATTATAGTATTAGTTGATACATATAATGGGTAGTTAAATACATTAATAAACTTAATAATTGTATATATTATAACATTTTGTGATAGTTGATATTAATAGGCAGGCAAACACACAATATAACTTTAAATCTGTATATATTATAAGATTATATTATATTTAGATATTAATAGGTTGGCAAACACACTATAAAACTTCAAACTTGCATATATTTTAGTACTAGTTGATACATATTTATAGGCAGATAAACACCCTATACAATTTTGCATATTACGATGCACCTTTTATGCTTATAAAATTTATTCTGATAGATTGAAAGCTAAATTTTATAATTAATCTAAAACCAACAAAAGAGAAATTTTAAAATAAATTTCAGTGAACCCATATAAATGAGAGAATATGATGACGGTATCGGTGGAAGCGAAGCATCCGGTTTTATCCATTCGTCCCCACGACGAGAATTTTCAAGTCAAAGAAACATCCGTTCATTCACAATCAAGTCACTTTTATCAACAGACATCGAAACAAAGCCGTTTAAAATTGACAATTCCGAAATATCACAAATATTTTTAGTGGGATGGATTAAATCCGCAAAACAAACCAAAGCAGGTCATTATTTTGTTTTAGACGACAAAACTGGAACAATAGGATGCAATTTCTGGCCCAAAGTACAGTTTGAAGAAGAAATGGGCGGGCTTATAATTGAACAAAATTTAATAAGTCTTGCTGGAAATATGCGCGTTTACGAAGGCAAAGTGCATATAACAGTTAATTTTATAAAAGGTATTAGTGATTACAATTACTTGACATACCATTACCTAAAATGTATTCACCAACATCTATTTTATAATAATAAATTGAAAATGAACGATACTGGTAGTAGAAAAAAACCATCGGAAGGTTTTAATGATGACGGGATATTTAATGAAAGGGGGACGGGGTTCTCGGAAATACAAAATGAGATTTTAGGTGTGTATAGAAAAAATCAGGACAATTGCGGACTCCATGTTGATGTAGTTGTCAGAATGCTGTCTTCTAAATATAAGGAAAGTGATATTAGAGAAAACATTGAGACTTTGCTTGTCGGATGCCAATTATATGCTGTTGAAGGTCTTGAATATAAGGCTACGTTTTAAATTTATAAAATTTACATCATTAATATTTAAATAAATTTAATTTAATCCTCTAATTTTTCTGCTCTATAATAAAGCCATAATTTATGTTATAAAGGGAATATAACATATTTTAGCAGTAATTTTTAACCGTATAATTACAGCGATGAAATTTATAGCATTAAACTTGATAGAAGCAACATTGTCTAAACCTACTAATGTATACTATTTAAGCAATTAAAGCCCCTTTCAATGGAAAATTTATCTCATATGACTTACTGCGAAGAATTTCAAGCATATAATTTGATAGTAGCTGCTAAATAATTACGCAAAGTAATATATAGATATTTTTTATTTATTTATAGGTTAATTTTCTTTTTATAAATTACATCTATTGAGACGTAGTCAGCCCATTGGGAATATTGCACAACTCCCTGATGCATCTTTTGACACCTTCCCTGATCTATCTTCATCAACTTCTCTTAAATGAGATGATTTCAAGTGTCTTGCGGAGTGTGAGAGCTTGCATGTATGCTTCTACTACGTCCATGATTTTTAACAGAAAGTGATATATATATTTCATTTATTTATGGGTTAATTTTCTTTTTATAATTTACATATATTGAGACGAATCAGCCAATTGGGAACATCACACAACTCCTTAGTACATCTTTTGGCACCTTCCTCTGATCTATTTTCATCAACTGCTCTTTTTCTTTGGAATGATATGGGTTCAAGTGTCTTGAAATAATATATAGATATAAATTAATTTAATATAACCTATTATGTATGTCTTTAAATAAATTGAAAGATCAGTTTTTATCACTTATACAAAAATTTATTATACCCATGAGTATCAATTCATAACACAAATAGTATAATACCAGATAAAATGTAATTATTTTGTTACAAAATATTACAATTCGCATATTAAGGAAATAAAAATTACCAATGAAACTGAAGCATGCACCTAAACAACAAGATTGAGGAAGTCACTTGAATTAATAAGTCTTAAATAACAAGATATATTGTTAAGATTGTAATTATGATGAGATTGAATGAGTATTAGACAAATATATTCCATAGATTTTCAAAAAATTCTGTGAACAAATACGAATAGAAAAAAATCAAATTTTCCGATTTTAATTTGTATCAGATTATTTAAATAAAATAACCAACTCCACTATTACTGTAATATTCTTTTTATGAATATATTTATGTTATATTTTAATTCATCTATAATTTCGATCACAAGGTCTATTTTATCAGATAAATCGATATAGGGTCATTTAAAAAAATCCATCCTTAGCCTTAAAATTTCATAAAAAATTAGCCTTTACCAACCATTTTTTTGAAGTATATGCAGTATTTATGATATTATCTGAAAAATATAAAAAATAACTGTTCTTTAATTAATATTTCTCTTTTTTTCTGGCTCTAGACTCCCTAAGAGGGGAAAGAGAAAAAACCACTAGCTTAAAGGATGTTCATAGTCTATTACAGGTGATTTAAAAGCTTGAAAATCCATAAAACTCCATTACTGAGTGCTTATTGACGCAAGAAATTACAATTTGCCGGAAAATTTTGATTTGAAAATTCAATCGCCATAATAACACATCGAAATTAAAATAAACAATAAATTTTATATTTTGTATTTTAATGAAAAAAATTTCCACACCTTTTATAGGTATTCAAAAAACTGAATGGCGCTCATCTATACAATTTAAAATAGCTAATCAATAATGGATGCAAAAAATTTAGTCACAAAATATATAGTGTTAAAATAACACGTACATTATTAAAAAAGGATAAAACAATACTAATTTTATCAAAGTTTAGAACTTCTCTATCGAATTGTAGCCTGCTAATATGGAATCTTAAATTTATTATAAAAATAAATTTATAGATTTTACATACCCGCCTTCAGGCTTATAATTTATATTGATACATCGATATAATTAAAATTTACCAAGATTTCTTTTACTAAAAACAAAAATTATGCGAAAAAACAATAGGATTTATATAATGATTGGTATAGTTGAAATATTAACCAACTGGATTTTAATGATATTTGTTTACTTTATTGCTCTATGGGCTTCTTTGTTTTTTAGCTATTTATTCTTATTGAACAAAATTTTAGGATGTTATTTGAACATATTTAGTGTATTCATCTATTAACTCCTCATCTTTACAATCTTACTGATACCCATCTTCTTTCCAGACTTTTTATTTCAATTTTCTTACAGAATGCTATTGTTTTTCGTATGCTTCACTTGCATTTCTAACTCCTTAAGATATGAAAGATGGTTTTGTAATCACATTACCCCAAGTTATGAAGTACGCTAATATAATTTGCAATGATTAAAAATCATTTGCATTTACGATATTTTTTTGTCGAAAAAGTCTGTTTTCCTATATCAAATAGTTTTATAGGCAATTTTTTTTATAAGCTCATCAATCTTTTTTATAGAGATTAAGGTTTAATCATGGATACCTAGTTTTTTGCTTTTTCGATAGGAAGCGTTGACTAAACTTATTTGGAAATTTTTAAAATTTACGAAGTCGATATGCCTAATTATAAGAAAGTTATACTTGCAAAATATCAATGATGATACATGTAAATTAAAAGCTTATGAATATGGGCGAATGTAAATTTAATGAATGTGTTTTTCCAGAAAAATAATTATCTAACCATAACCATTGTATAGTATAGTTGATTATTAATCTAACCCATAACAAAGTACAAACATTTAAGGGATTTTTGTATGTATTTTTAGAATTTATTGTATTTTTTTTTCATTGGAGAAAAAACCCATTTAATTGTGATAAAAAATCAAAAAAACCAAGAAAGATGCCTTATCAACTAGTGATTTTTGTTTCAGATTCATTCAATCAAATTAAAAGAGTGATAAATCAAATTCGATAAATATAAAACACATAAATGTATATTCAATATGGATTTCAACAAGGATGATTCAGATGAAAAGAAAATTTTCAATAATAATAGCAATATTGAAATCATCGGAAGTTCCGAAATTGGTGGTAAGAATAAAATAGACAAAGAAGTTGTTATGATATCTTCTGCAAAGGAAACAGATCCAGATAGAATTCAAAGAGAAAAAAGTAAGGGGAAAAAACACAAGAAAAACGAAAATGGTGCTGATCTAAATAACAGGGAATGGTTATAATAAAATTCTGTCCCAAAAAACACAGAAAAAACATTTTTTTTTATAAATTTAGATTACATTACTTTATAAGCGTAAAAATTTAGAAAACACTCCGAAGTGTAAGAATATATTCTCCAATCCAATAATTTATTTTTACTTCATTTTGAGTCTTGAGCTAGTACAGTAACTAAAAAGACAAAATTCAAATAAATTCTTTCCGTTAAAATTAAAAAAATTGTATTTGAAACTATTCCCGCAAGTAAATTATTTATTAATGGTAAATATACAGAAAAAAATAGAGGCTTAATGATTACATGAACAAACAGAAATTATAATTATTTAAAACCGAGCTTACAAAACACCCCAAGGATAATTAATTTATAATATTAAAAACTATACATTGTATGCATAGTTAACTTTTAATTGACTTTATCATGTTTCCAGGTACATAATAAAAATTAAAAATTTTATTAATTTATTAAGTTCTGAATGGAATTTTTTTAATGTTTTTTATGGCTATTATTTCCAAATTTTTGCAATTTTTTTCATTGTACGGGATGGAATCAAAGATTTATTTTTTATAATTTTTACTATTTATAAATATATTTCAGAGAGACAGATGAGCTACGCCTAGAATATTTCTTAGATTTGTCTTTTGTTGATAAAATTTTTTTGCAATCATGAGTCAATATGATTATAAATAAAATAAATTGTTCTTACATCACCTAACATCTATAAAAATATTTTTTGTTGCTCCAAATATTTAAGGTTTGATAAATGTATGCTAAATAATGCTAGATAAAAAAATATTAATGCAGTAACTTAATAAATTAATAAAATTTATTCTTCATAGTGTGCTATCTAAAATTCAAATAAATATATTTTTATCTTATAAAATTTTGATCATCTTGAGACTTTATATTTTCTAATAATATAATATTTCTAATATTAGATTTCATACTGTATAGATTTTTGTTACTGTTATTGAAACTCGATCAAATAGTCACGAAAATATTATAGATCATTCATGGTCAGTGTCTGCATATTAATCACAATAACCAGCAAATTTTTATAAACACAAGTCATCATGCAAGTTAATAAACTATTATTTTTACAAAATATATATATGTCTAATTTTATTTTAACTATTTATGTCCTGAAAATAGGAGAGGTATCGAAAAAGAAGTAAGAGAAGAGCATATAGCCAAGAGTTTAGATATTATGTGTGCAAAGCCAATCATGTTTTGCTTGAAGAGAAAATATAAAATACAATACCAAAATTTACAGATAAACAAAAATCAATTATTCGCTGGTAATTTTGATGTTTAGCTATTTAAATACGTTCAAGCAAAACCTATAATTGCTCTGTAGAACAGATTTGGCTGATACTTCTTTCCACCTCATCAACTTTACAATTTTACTCGATTTATCTTCTTTTCTCAAGACTTATTACTTCTAAGGTCTTCCTCAATCCCATTGTTTGTGCGTATGCTTCCGCTTCACTTGGTATTCCTAAATCCTTAAAATACGACTTATAGTATTTTGTAACCACCCCATTCCAAGTTATGACGTATGGGAATATTCGAGTTCTACATTTGTAAATAAGGTAGAATTCATTTGCTAATAGATATATTTTCATAGCCTCTCATTTTCAACATTCGTCAGATTATCAACATGCCCATAAATAAAAGGTTTAATTTATCATCCATTAAATCAAGAACATTGGGTAGGCTTTAAATAAAATGGGATCGAAAAAGTATAAATAAATCCTTGCTATATAAAAATCTAAAGTTTTTCTTGAACGTATTTAAATAACTAAAAATCAGATCAACTCATAAATAAATAGATTGTTTTGAATTACTTTTATTGTTACATCTAGAATACATGTAAAGATAAAATTAAAATTCTTGCTAATGCTGAATATTAGGATATTATAAAAAAATTATATCTAAATATCATATGCATGTGAAATATAAATAAAAATGTCGTTATGTCCTAACTTCATTTTTTTTATAAAACTACATCTAAATACCAAAATATGTATAAAAAATAAATTATCTAATCTTAAAATTATGCAAGATTGGTGTATTGTTTAGGGTAATTTGTTTTAATTAAATGTCGAATACATGAGCAATATGAATAAAAATATCTAAATGTCCTAACTTAATTTTTTTTATAAAAATACTGGATATATTTAAAAAAATCAACTATAAATTCTTTTAAATATGTAAGATTATTGTATTATTTAAGGTAATCTAACGTAATAAAATGTCAAATACATGAGCAATATGAATAAAAATGTCTTGATGTTCTAACTTAATTTTTTTAGTAAAATTACATCTAAATTCCAAATAACTATTTTATGATACATGTAAATTACGAATATTGATCATAGCAAATCTTAAGTATATTATTTTAATTAACCTATATATATATTTTGAATATATGTAATATTCTTTTTCAGATAATGTCATCAATAAAGTCTTCGCCCAAAATTTCGTCATCGATAGCACATTCGATTTCTTCATCCTCTTCTTCTTCAGCCTCCCCGAAATCATTATTTCTAAAAATATAATCATATACATTAGGTAAATCGAATTCTTGCAAAATGGTGTGCACATTTATAGAAACATTGCAATCAAGCCCGATACTGTCATTTACATCAAAAGATTTTTCTTTTAATTTAGTTAAGCTCGAAAATATAAATTTATAGACAACATCAGTAAGTATACTAATAGATTTTTTTTGAATTCGATTAAATCCCATTCTAGCGAGAATAATGCAAGAAATTTGGCTTAATAGTCTTTTAACACAAATAATATCGAGTGTTGTAAACTTGTTAGAGACTTCATTCCATTCAATCGTTTTTTTGTTGTTGAGAAAAATATTGTCTCTTCCGATCTTAATTTTATGAAAATTGAATTTTATAAGATCAAGATCGACCTCCTTAACAAATTTTTCATTTTCATGATATGGAAAAGTATTATTAATAAAATTATATTCTGGCATATTTTCATTTGACTCTGCATATTTTTTCATCATTTCACTTGTTCGTGGTTCTTTTATTTGTGAGATTTTCAGTCTGGGGTACAGATGAAAAAAATCCGCTGATTCTTTTTTTTCACACACTTCTTTTGATTTCACTGCATTTTTTCTTTCTGACTCTTCTTCACTCAACTTATTTTCGTATTTTTCTTTAGAATACTTAGATAAATCAACACCTTCCGCGTTAAACATTTTGTTAAACAATTGATCCGACTTTTCTCGCATCTTGTGGGCAAATTCTGAGTAAACACCCGGTCCATTAAAAACCGTACAATTTTCCCAAATCAAATCAAGATCATATTTAAATTCACCAACACTTTTATATTTTTTAACCTTTTTCATCATCGTCCCTAAATCCATCGGATTCTTTATAATATCATAATATAAAGGTGCTTCTCGTTTCGAGACTCTTTGGAGAAACGGGTGTGAGTACGGTGCATATCCACGCAATGCTCTTATTATCTGACTGTATTTTTGTGTATTCGTTGAAAGAAGATCGGATCTTAGCTGTGGATCTATAATTGAATCGAGAAATGATAGCATAAATGGTTCTTCACTCATTTCTACATCTAGTTCTGGTTCAAGGTTATCTTGACGAATCATTTTTGTGGGCTCTCTTTTCAATATAAAATTTAATTACTGAGATCTCGTAAATTCTTCTTTTTTTTTTAAATAAATTGTGGTTTGAAAATCAAAGTTTGAAATTAAATATTTAGGGTAAATATAATAATTTTTAAAATTTATATTTGAGAATTTTTTCTATATTATTCTAGACATGGTTGTTTGAAATTACATAATCGGTCAAAATATAATATTTTACAATTTTAAATTTTTCTTTTTTTAGATAATAAAGTTCTTCTTTTATATTTTACAAATGGGTGTTTGGAAAATCAAAGTTTGGAGCAAAATATTATGGAAAATTTAAACTATCAATTCTGAAATCAGTAGTTATGCTATTTAAAATCTTATACCGAGAATTAATATATTATTTTCACTTTTTGTGCTTTGTAATTTAAATAAACTTTTAATATTCAGAAATTGCAATTAAAAACAATCCGTAATCAAAGATACCATATTTCTCCATCAATAAAAACTTTTTTTTAATTAACCAATAAAAAAATATAATACTCATGAAAAAAACCATATCCATAAATAAAAAATAAATTGAAATTTTTTTATAAATTTTTATATTATGCCAAAATCTTAAATAGCGACTATATTTTCGCATTTAATAAGACCTAAATCAAATTATTACTAAAATTAAGATTTATTATATTAATTTTTGTAAACATTCATATAAAGGCGTGTTTTTATTGCTAAATACTAACAACTAGTAATATCTTAATTTTACATATATTATGTAACAAATATATAACCAATAAAATATTTGAGAACCTGTTTTATAATATTATTTTACATATATTATGTAACAAATATATAACCAATAAAATATTTGAGAACCTGTTTTATAATATTATTATTAATACTTAAACGTAAAAAAATACGTGAATTTAATTAAATTATTTTGCCAAAGTATTTCATATTTATCACGATTTCTATGTATATTAGATCACCAACGCAATATTGAGCTAATATAAGTCATAGATCAACATCAGCGTTTTAATTAATATAAAAATGCAATGATTTCGTATTTATTTAAGATAAATTAATATTTGTGTTATTTATCGCAATATACTTGAACTCATCTCATTCGAGAGAAAAAGAAGAGCAGTTGATGAATTTAGATTAGGAGAAGGTGTCAAAAGACGCATCAAGGAGTTGTGCAATATTCCCAATGGGCTAAATCAGGTCTAAATAGATAAAATTAATAAAAAGAAACTTAATCCATAAATAAAAAAATATGTCTGAGTTATTCATAACAACCTTGTGCATTTTAAATTTTTATCAGATTAAATTGTGTTTGTGTATATAAAATATCACCGTATTATAAATTTTATATAGATCTGTTTTCTTGTGTGTTTTAGAATTCATCTCTCACATTTTTTTAAATGTTTATAATGATCAAAAAAAATTTTTATCCCTAAAAGTCTAAAACAAAGAAATGAAGTAACTATATAGATTGTGATTAGTTTAATAAAATTTAATCTGTATTTTTTAGCTAATAAACGACTTAAATATCGAAAAAGAATAATCTTTGAAATTTTTTATTTAATCCAATTTATTTGAAAAAGTGTCCTGTTATTGTTACCTTCGGTTTTTTCAAATATCGTGAGCTGAACTTTTAAAATTTTATTTACAAAAATATAGCTACTAAGTCACTGTATTACTATTAGATCGTTATTCTAGAAGAAAATACGTTTGTTTACAATATCACGATAAATAAAAACTATTATAGTTTAGAAATTATTGTGAAGACGCAAGTTTTAAATCTAAAAATAAAATAAATGAAAATATTTTTAAATCCTATGTCTATATTCAGTGTAATTTTTTTATCAGAAAATACATATAGCTTACAACGAAACAGTTAGAAAATAAAAGATTACTTTTATGATATTGACACGTCGACTAGATTTAAAATCGCTTTTTAGCAGCAAAATACGTATGTCTTACAAGTTATAAGTACCAGAAATAGTCATCATAGACTATAATCCTTAGATAAATTTTTTTTAGCATCGTAGCTATTTACAACCCAGTGCAAACTTATAAAAAAACTTTATATAAACAGTGTGAAATATAATTATTTTATGACAAAAATGGAATTGCAATTATTAAAGGCCTTAGTACAAAAGTCAATCGTTTGGAATCTGTATTCTATTAAGTCAAAAATATGATTCCACTTTAATTTTTTTTCATCAAAAAACATATAAATTTCGGTAAATCTTCTGTAAATACGTTTGGAATATTCTTAAATCATTCTTTATATTGTTATGTGATACTCTACAGGATTTATAATCAAAGCATTCCATATTTTAAAAGTGTCTCATATGCAATAATTTTAAAATTTATCCATTTGTGCACATCGGTATTTATTTTCCTTTGTAATTTCTGGTGATTTTCTGTATATATAGCAAATAAAAATCTAGAATCTAAAAAGGCTTTTATTCATTGACCTTCTTCGAAAAATCTTTTTGTGCTCTTTTTTCATGATCTCTATTTTTTGTGCTAAATTATCATTTTTTAAACTTGGATGGATTAAGGTTATCCAAGTGGGAAATAATTCACCACAACATAAATTATTTAATATATGAATTCTCTTCGTTTTGTCACTACAGGAATATGTGGTATATACAGAGTTTCTCTGTTCTATCAGAAAAACCGTTTAGGTTCAGGGCTACTTTTTTTTGGAATTATATGACCATATATATTTTTTATATAAAATATTGTTTGTGCGATATAATACTTAGAAACAAAGCTTCTTCATGCTAAAATATAGTAATTCTCAGAAAAAAATACATGCATTTCCAATTAGGCGAAACGTATGTTCCATGATTAATTAAATGTAGTTTTCATTCTTTAACACTTTTATTTATTATATTTATGAACTGATCTTATTTACTGGAAAATACATTCTTTTAAGCAATAATTAAAATGTTATTCGTTTAAATACTTTCGGAAAAGAACTTATTTTTTTAAATAAAATCGTTTTATTTTAATTTTATATGGGTATTTATAATGAATCAAAGTATATTTTTATATCATGTTTATTATTTTTTATTTGATGGGTGGTATAGTTGAGTGGTTTACAAGTCGGACCCCAGAGTGAGGGGTCGCAGGTTCCACTTCTACCCACCTCACTAATTTCCGAAACGAATTTACTCTAAAGAAAAATACTCAAGGGGGCGGCCAGTGAACAATAAAAGATAAACCATAAAGCACTGACAAGCCATGAGAAATAGAAGGTTACTGTGTAAGCCGTTTAATTGTGCCTCCAGAATGAAAAAGATCCCACACCGTTCAGCAAGGATATAGGTAAGTGTAGAGTGTGGTTGTAGCTTGTAACCCTTAGCGATGAACGTAGACATAATCTCATTCCCTCCACATGATGCCTACCACCTATGAGAAAGGGCCCAATCCACGGTGATTACAGGTGACAATGAGTGCTGGGGGAGTTCCACAGAGAGACGCATCAGTTAAGCAATAGTTCCTATTAATATAAAGCGAAATTCCTAAAAGGTAATAGAAGTAAAGCATAAATAAAGTAAATTCGATTAGAATTTTTTTTTTAATTTTTTATTTGATCTTGTAATAATCTGCCTATTTTCTTTTCATTTTAAACCTTTATAGTACAATACGCGCCAACTAAGAATTTATCAGGAAATGTTTAACTTAATTGATAAAATAAAGATTTACAGTGGAAATACATATTACTAATAAATTATAGTCTTTTATAGTTATTTCCGAAAACCTTTAATGTTAGATCACACGAATACCCTACATTATTATTACTAAATTTAAATAAAAGTAGCCAAACCCCAATAATTAGCAAAAAAAAGAAATATAACCATACAAAATTTAAGAAGAGAGATGTGTTCGGGACAATATTAAAAAATAATAATTAGTAAAAACAGATATTTATTTTTTCAAAATTTTCATCTTAAATGAAACAAAGAAATTCACAATTTAGACAATACAGCTTAATTTTTTCTTATAATTGCGAATAGTATACTCTTAAATAAAATATAATTTATTTAATCTAGAAGCTAGTTTTCGTTGTATTAAAATAAAGATGGACAACGGTAAATGTTTTTATTATTACAATTTTCGTTAACCAAACTAAATTAATAGATTACTTTTTAAAATAAAAATAAAATGTTTTTCATTTTATTATACTCTAATCTTTTATACATTGTGTTTCTACGATTTAAAATTTATAAAATAGTGTTTATGATTTACAAAATATGAAAAGAAAATACAGAAATATATTTTTTCTATCTATAACAGAAATACAAGTGATCATAGTAATTTGAATAATTGAAAAACAAACTTATTTTTCGTATTGTATATTTATATTATATTAAAAAATTTAGAGCTTATCCATACAATTTTTTTTTAATTGTGTTTTCTTTGTGTTTTTAACAGCCGTAAAAAGTAATATTTGTAATCTACTATATTTAAAACTTATTGTGATGCTAAAAAATAAGTATATGCAGTGTACTACGTTTTTGTACCATAAATTATTTTAGTATTATTTAAGAAGTTTTTAATATTTTCATTAATTTTAGGGCTTGAATTATCATTTCTTTTTTTATGTATATGCTCTTTACCCATATAAATTACAATGACCTAGTGGGTAAAAAAATAAGCGATCAATAGAAAATATTTTTGGCGATAAAATTAATCAAATTCAAAAGAGTTAGATAAATAAATTTGCAAAAAATAATGAATATTTTGTTAAAAAATTAGGAGCATCGTATGAAAGTTGAAATAATATATATAATTAAATGGACAAGTGTTTATTCTTGAAATATATTAAGTCAAGTAGATATTCATACACGTTTATTTTATCATGATTATTAAACGAAGATATCTTCAAATTTTCGTCTCTATGCTTCTTTCTTACATCTTTCTCTTTTTTATTGTTTCACTTCAGCATGTTTTTGTGCGACTAAACATTTTGAGCACGGCCTAAAGAATCAGAATAGAAAGAATTCACTAAGATGTGATACCATGGTGTTTATGGTCATTGGATGAAATATCATTATAGCCTTCCATAAATTAGTATATACAACTACACCCACTCGAACACATTCTTAATGGCATTCATAGTGTTGCTATGGTTCTATTAGGAAAAAATGTAGCAAATCCTTTTCTGGTGATTCGCTTGAGTCTAGAATAGTCAAGGCACAGGTTTTATCCATTAAGACCTTCCTTGATGAGATGTAATCTTGTATTTGAGAATTGTTAAATCAGATTGAATAATGAATCTAGACCGACTCATTCACAACATAATGTTGCGATAATTTTTTTTATTGTCTCTTAGCTCAACTTATTTATCTTCTTGTGGATCTTCGTTTCATGTGAAAAACTTCACATATAGTTCTTTGCGAGAGGCTTTTTGAAAAAAAAGAACAGAAATTTAAAAATTTTTGCAATGTCTGTATATAATTGCTCAAAAATATACTTTTTCAGATATATATAGTATTTTGGTATTTATCATAGGTGTAATTCATACACCCATGCCTATAACCATAACAGCTACCTTTTGCAGCTTTTAAAGCTATTGTCGGTGACATGAAAAAACTACAAAACTTATATGCATGCAACAGTTTTTTTTTCTGGAATCAGAAATTAGAATGATCTTCATTTTTTTCTAATTTATTTAAAAAATTTTACTTTTATTGGGGGTTCTTAAATTTGTTGATAAAAAATATGCTGAAATTTAAAATTCTTGTAGAATCAAAGGCATTATACAGTATATTGCATTTATCAAGATACTTAAACATGAATTATTTATGTGGCAAAAGTTGTTATTTGAATAGATCTGGTTTTAAGATATATTAAGGTTTTTACAATAATACCACCACCAACTATGCTATATCGAAGAAAATAGTTTGACAGAAGAAGTAAAGCAAATATCAAATATTACTTTTATCACAAACCGCTTTAATTGAAACTAAATAAAAAATTTTATGCGGTATTATTTACATTTTAATATTTCTTTTTACTGTAATTAAATACATTTTTGTTATTTCATATAATATATAATCCCTTATATAATAATAAAGCTTAATTTTTATTACGTTAATTTCTTATTTATTTTAGATTCCAATATTTATTTCTGATGATTCATTTGTTAATATTATTTTTTAATTTTAATTTATTTAATTTTTTGTATTTTATTTATTTTAGATTCAAATATTTGTTTCTAATAATTTATTTGTTAATATTATTTTTTAACTTTTATTTATTTATTTAGATTCAAATATTTTTTTCATAAAATTAATTTGTTAATATTATTTTTAATTTTTTGTTTTTTATTTATTTTAGATTCAAATATTTTTTTCTAAAAATTTATTTGTTAATATTATTTTTTAATTTATTTAATTTGTTATTTCATTTTTTTTCTACTTATTGAAATTTTCTTATTTATTTGTTATTATTTTAGATTATAATATTTATTTCCAATAATTTATTTTTTTAGATATTTTTTATTATTTTCATTTTATTTATTGGAAATAGAATCGAAGACTTCTTTAATGTCATCGATTCTATACGGCTTAAACAATTTATCTTTAACTCTCAAAACACCAACATCAACATCCAAATGATCAATACTAAACCCAGCAAATTCCCTCAATGCACAAACACATGTAGCAATATTATCATCAACCATTTCCAGCCTATTTTCAATATACTTATTAGCACCCTTATACTCTTTTCCAATAGCACTGACCTTACACTCTTGAAAACTTCCACTTGGATCCAATTGATAAAGTATGGGCACTGTTTTTACCTCACTTTCAATCTTTTCTTCAACATACCCACAAACAAGAAGAAGCACACCAAAAGGTCTCAATCCACCTTTCTGTGTATACTCTTGAATTATTCGACTTAGATTACAAACAAATACGTCTACAAAAGGATATCGTCCATACACATCTTTATAGTTTTCAGCAAGTTGACATGCTTTCTCGTATATTATACGGAAATCAGGGTGTAAGCCTGAATATGTCATTCCTATTGAGTCGCATACCTGGTATACCTTTGGTACTTTCTCTTTTTCTATCAGTTTGGGAAAGGCTTTAAGTGATGCTATTACTATTCCATCGGGTGAATGAGCCGATACTGAAAGAGTTCCGTTTAGGGCAGCTTTTAATGCATCGTCGCATTGGTTAAGCTTTCCCTCGGATGTAAATGTAGTGAGCGAATGGTCAATTTCAAAATTCATTAGTTAAGGGTTGAAATAAGTACATGTTTTATAAACCCACATTTGAATATTACACAGCCCATAATGTAAAATGAGAAACTACATTTCTTAAACTATGTATTTATATTGTTTGCAAAAATTAAGAAATTAATTATTTTTGAGTTGTGATACATTTATTCAATATTGTAATTTTTTTTTTGTAAAAAAATAGTCACATCGTTAATAATCCAAATTTGATGTATAGGTTAGTTTGTTTTAGTTAGCCCTCTAATTATTAAAAACTAAAGATATATAAATAAACCAGATTATCAGATATTTTATAACGTGGGAAGGTGTGGTGACACGATATCGTAAAAGTACCTGAAGGAACTAGATGTTACGAATCCGATCGAGGCGTTTACACAAACTTTGGGATTGAGAAAAACCCTTGAATTAATAGGTCTCACCAAGAGGAGAGGTATTGAAGCAAACTTTGGGGAGGAGAAGATAACCGAAAGTATAAATACGCTGTGCGCGCAGGGAATCAAGTAAGTTGTACTCGAGAACAAAAACTATAATTATAACTATAAATTTAACCCGTAAGTAGAAAATACTATCAATAAACCAAGCAATATTCATAATTGCTTCAATCTAAGAATCTTAGAAACATCAATCTAAAATTTAAATTTTAATTATATAATTCGTGGATCTAGTTTTAATCTAAAAGGCAAAACTCAAGATATATACATAAACCAAGGAATATATATAATTGCTTCAATCTAAGAATCTTTAAAACATTAATCTAAAACATAATATATAACTTTCTAAAGACTAGTTTTAATTTAAACAGACAAAACTCAAGACATATACATAGGAGCAACCAATATTTATGATTCTTTATATCTAATCATCTTCAATACATTACTCTGTGGTGTTTTTATCAATTATTTTTATTTACGGTTAATTTGTAGATTGTAATTTATAGATTTATTTTGAAAGCAAAACGTGACCAGTTTCCCGTGATCACATCTTTTTATACGTTTTAATAAATTCTCTTCTATATCTCGCCTCTTTTCAGGATCTATTAGTTCAAGGGTTTTCCCCAATCCTATAGTTTGAAAATATACCTGTTTTGGTTTGTGACTTAGAGTTTTTTCAGATACCTTTTATGAAATTGTGTTGAAAATCCAAACTTTGTTACGGCATATGGTATAATTTTACAACATTTATATTCATTTATAAGCATTAGCTCTATTTAGTCTTTTCAATCAAGCAAAAATTTAATGGATATACAGAGCAAGAAATATTTATTCTTACTTCAAACACATCTTATTTACAACCTTGCCTTATATATTCTCCTTTCAAGACTTATATATTCAAGTATCTTCCTAAGCCAGTTGTTTATTTGTATGTCCCTCTTCCTTGAAATTTCCAACTCTTTAATATTCGACTTATAATTAATCGATCGCATAGCAATAATTTTTATAAATGAAAGCAACACAGGCATAAATAAAATACTGATGTTTATTATTGCTATAAACGCAATTAAATTTTTCAAATCACAAAAATTAAAAGGTAAAAAAACATGCTATTATAAAGTAATAAATTCAAAAAAGTATATAAACCTACCAGATTTTTTTTCTAAGGACATCATATTTATAGATATAACATATTAATCGTGGTTGATTTTAAAATTAAAAAGAAATTAATCCCATGTTGGTTCAATTATTTCATCGGGAAAATATTAATTTAGTAAGATATTTATGAACTAAATTAATATTGTTTTCAAAGCATGTATATGTATCATGGAAGATGACACTAAAAGTGTTTTTTTGATAGGTTTATCGATAGATATTAAATAAAGTATTTATATGCACGTGCGATTGATGAATTAAAAAGAATAGTTATATACATAAGCGATTGATGAAGGAAAAAGAATTTGTGGGCTTTTACATAAACTGTGAAGGAAAAAGAATTTGTTAAGCTGGAAAACATCACTGAAAAAAATTCCGCTGTTTATCCCCAAATTTAAAACGTTGCACCTCCCTGTATATATAAAAAGTTTGATTTCATATATATCATGCATACCGATTTCATAATAAAAAATATGCATTAAATTTATTCGAGCATAAAAACTTAAAAATAGGCATAAAACATAGTATTTTTGATCAATATTTTATAGACTTGTTTAATAATAAACAGGTTTGAATGATTATAAAAGTCGATAATATTCAAATAATACAAAGGAATAAGCTTTGAAAGTATTTTACAAAAAAAGATGGATTTTAGTATTTTAATTGACCATAATAAAATATAAATCTTTTTTTAGCAACAGATTTATTATCTCATATAGTCTAAAGGAATATTGGTTACGTTTTAGTGGGCTGATTTCCCTTCGTTTATTTTTAATATTTCATTTACGAACAGATTTTATATCGTTTAAACCTTAAAAAATGTCGAAAAGAATTCCATTGATTTCAATACACTTTTTTGTCCTTTATTTAATTTTAGCAGTATTTATTTACAATAAAATCCTTATGTTATAAAGCATGATTAGAATAATGGGGAAAAATTAAAATATCAAAAGATTTTAAACAAATTTATCTGCAAGCTGTTGCTATTCAGTTATTTCATTCATAGTCTGATTCACAAGATTATCAGCCATTTCATCTAGTTCATTTTCATCAACAATATCATCCTCAATCTCTTCCCTCAAAACTTCTACCCGTAACTTTAAATCTTCAATATTATTTGCATTATCCTTGCTACATTCCATAACATCCAACTGATTCTCTAACAAATGACTAATTTCATTCATATTTATATCATTATAGACCTGCGCATCCGCTAACGTATCCTTTATACTCTCAATCCGCTCTATACGCGTGTCCTGATGATTACGTCGACGCTGGAGCAAAACAACTTTTCTCGATATGCGCTTTATCTCTATATCCAATGCTACAGAAAAAATCCCATTTTTGCGTGAATGAAGATACCGCTTCAATGCTACTATATTCGTATTTATCTCTCGTGTAAGCTTTTGTGTAGATAGCTTTGTTCGGCGGATTATTCGGGTGAGTTCACGATCTACTTCTTTCTGTGTTTTCTCTTTTTTAAATAAATCATAAAGCCACATTTTAAATAGGGGAAAATCATCTTCTAATCAATACTATAAGTAGAAAATTTTTAATGCCAAATTATAACCCTTGCTTATATTGTCTTTAATCTGCCATTGAAATAGATATGAAACTTAATTTTATACAGATAAAAAAAAATTGCATTTATTTTGAGTTGAAATAATTTATATGATATTGTGATGAGGCTAGCGCATCCATTCAGATACAATGCCATGATTAATTCAAAAAGAATATATTATATGAGTAAGATACATATATAATTATTTGACCCACAATTTATTATTAAGTTATGATTTATACAAAAAAATAAGCTATATAGACATGAGATACATAAAACAATATTTCACCCATTATTTCTATTAATTGGATTATTTCACAACAAATATATTCCTTGCATTGTTTTGGTAAGAATATCTTTAATGCTTGCTTATAAAATATTACCAATATTATTCTTTTAATGCATTAATCAAACAATATTTTCATGCTGAAATTATTTGTTTTCGTCAAAGATCAATTTAAATTATCTAATGATCAATTCATTTTCTAAAAAAAACAGAGAAACTAAACTAAACTAGACTTTTCAAACAGATAAAATGAGTTTTGAACTGGCACCAGATCAATTAAGCAATTAAAGGTATGTATATTTAGTCTTAAATAATCTCGGAAAATACATAAGTTCACCAATGATTTCTTCTGCTACCAATCTTAAGAGCAAAATATATTTTAAAATATAAATACAAAAATTGAAATTACATGATCATTTTATGTTTGTGTTCAAAAAAGGGTAAACTAGATGTTTAAGCACATAAAAGACTCTTTTTACAACTTCAACGATATGAAGGTTCTATTGAACACACATGTTAGACAAGATCAGGTTTTATTTATTTTTGGATGCCCATCTATTATCATTTCCATTACATATAAAAATTATAAAACATTATTCCCTAAAATTGCTCAAAAAAATACACTTGTTATTTTATAAATTATTGTTTTTTAAAAATATCATTTGACAAGAAATCCAACTAAAATACGAAAATTTTATAAAATGGCTAAATTAAACAGCCTATGCTTATCCATGAAAATGATAGTGCTACGTTATTTTATTGAATAAAATTATTTTTATTTTTATTTCTATTAATATCTTATAAAATATATGAACATCATATGAATCTTCACCTTGTGGGATTTAAATCTATTTTTTCATCCTTATAATTTAATAATGTGCCTAAAAATATCCATATATTTAAAAATATAAATTTAGCACAATATTAATGATTGAAGCCCTAAAAAAACACATAAAAATAAACAAAAATCATCCTAAGTATTAATTTCGCTAATTTAAGAATTTTATTCATGTTTTTCTTATATCTATATACACATCAATATATTTTTTTTTACTTTATAAACGAAACTTTATGTGGCACTGATTCAATTTTGCGCGATTTTCGGGCACAAAAACTTTATAAAGAGCATATAATGGATGTGAAACAAAAAATAGGAGGAAATTTTATTGTTAAAAAATAAAGATATGTGTCAAACCTTTTTTTAAAAACCGGTTAAAAATATAGGATTATTCTAACATAAAATTACAAATTTACTATGCTAGCTAAAAAGTATCTATTTTTCTCGTAAATATTTGGTCCAATTCTAGTTTCAGTTAGAAGTTTTGGTTTAGAAATAAGCTTTTAAAGTTTACTTACCAATTCAACATTCAAATTGTGTATTTTATTCATTAGAATACTTTTCCGATTTATACATGAATGAAGTAATGATGGTTAAATTCATAGAAACTTGACAAGCTTAAAATTTATTAAAATTAACGTTTGCATAATTATATTAGTCTTTAAAAGACCTCTAACAACACCGATGTATTTAAAACAAATAAGAAATACAATGATGCAGATAACACAAATTAAAAAATTCTTTGCTTATATTATTCGCTTATTTATGCCAAAAAAATTGGATCGATTGTCCAGGATATCTATCAAAAGCATATAGCATTTTAAAAAAATAAAAATTTTGATATAGAAGATAAGAACAAAGTTCTATCAACTAATTATGTTTGATCCACCAAGTCCAATCACATAATATGCCCATAAATCGCATTTAACATTTTAAAAGTAAATTTTATCAGTATTAAAGAGATATTACTGTCAAAATGTATTTATAACGCATAATTATATGAAATTTTACATGAAAGATATATAAAAAAAAATTAATTACCAATGATAATGTTCTTTTTTATAACATTACCACAATATGGATATTCTATTAAATTTTCAGTTTCATAAAAAACTTTAGATAAATCCTCGCTCAATATATAATTTCATAAATTCACCTTACTTAATTTTAATAGATGTATAGAGTTGAAATGATGTGTTATTTATATAAATATATATTATCGAAATAGAACTAGTGTCATAATAATATAAAAATTTTATTCTTGGATCTAGTTTAATAATTTTCATTGTAAGCTGATTTATACTATCACCCTATTATACCTCTTTTATAAATTCATATATTGGTGTCCTTTTTATCTCCTAAAGACTATAAGAATTTACTATATGATATATATAATCCGACAGATTATTTTATTCTAAGAGAAATCATTTTGTTTAATATTTTTTTAGTTTCTAAAGGTTCGTAGCTTGTTCTCAGATTTGGTCAGAAAATCCTTTGAAAAAAAATTTAAATCGGTATAAAACTCCCTTCTATACTATAAAAACTATATTTTTTTATTTATGATTTTAGATAAAAATACGTGATCGTAAATTTACAGTTAAAATTTATTTTCGTCTGAAGATTTGAATCATTAAACAAAAAATAAATTCGATTTTTTTGATAATATGATGTAAATGTTCAGATTGTTAAAATAATATAAACTTTACACATTTTTCGTTTCTCTTGACCATATTTTTTATATGGAAATTGAATTTTGACACACAAAAATTGTGTAAGTTATAAATATAAAAAAAGTAAAATATACATTTTAAAGTTTAAAACAGCAAATATTACATTATTATATGGTAATTTCTAATAATTACAAACAAAAAAAGCCTTTTTATCATTTTTGATTCTATATTTTTAAAATAGAGTTTAATCTCTAATCAAATTTTCTGAATTATACAAAAAAACACTTAAGAAGTGTTCGGTATATATTTTTAGAAGGTAAAATATATTTACAAAAAAATACAAAATGTGCGCTAGAAAAAAAACTAGAAAATTTCTTATATTATATAAAAATTTCATATATTTAAGTTTTAAAGTAAAACAATTTTTTTCTAAATGTGGTAAAAAGAAGCGTTATGATATAAAATATTGGCTACAAATATCCCACTTTTAGCTTTTATTTTTAAGTTAAGGAACTATTTTGAGTAAACCAGGTTTTCTAGCAGATCCAAAAAAAGCAGATTTTTAAAGCTGAAATAAATAAATTTTCTTTACTGGCATATTAATGTCTGGCAATCAGGAAAATAGATACATCTGGGGATGTATACGAAGAGAAAGCCATTTAATACATGACAACTTTTGCAGGTGTATACTTCCAAAAAATTTATATTTTATTTTAGTGATATATCAGTAGACCTAAAAACTGATAGAAGGTGAAATAAAAATATAATATTTGTATAACTAATTTTTAAGCATTTTAAAATTAAAAATATACAATTCTTACGAAACCTAGTAGTTAAGAAACCATACTTAGCTAAAATTATCAAAATACAAATTATAAAAACAACAATTGTAAATATTTTTTCACATTTCTACAAGGGTATATTTTCCTAATTCCCCCAACAAAAAGTTAGCATTGGCTAAATATTCAATACAAAAAAAATATATATATTTCGTGTATTCCTATTTTTATATAAATTTGTGTTTTTTTTTTAAAAAAAGGAATATTCAATCCATAATTCCTTTTCTAATTTACACAGATCTGCAAATTTTCTAGAATCATGGGCATAAAAAACAGATTGTATATTTTAAGTAGTTATAATTGAGCGATTATAAATTACATATTGTTTACAGTTCTAATAAAGTCTATTTATTATTCAACAAAATCAAACTTTTAATATTAACAATCAGGAGTATGTATTTACACATATATTATTTTGAATAAATTTTCTTTGTTTCATGAAATTCGAAATTGATTTTTAAAATTGTTCAGCTATTTATTTTTCAAGTGTGCACAGGAAGAATTTATATCTTAGTCAAAATAATATTAATGAGAATCCTTAATATGTTACTATAATGTAATATGGAGCAATATATCTAAGTTTTTGGTTTATAAAAACAAATTATTTTTTTTTGTTGAAAGTTCCCATACGAGCTTTGATTATTCAATTTACTTTTAATAATATTTCTTCCCCCGTCAATGGAATTTTATAGTGGATTTTTAATTTCATGCTTCAAAGGCAAAGATGTGCAGGCAACAAAGGAATGCATAAACTTGCTTGAATCACTCACAGAAAATATATATAGATATGAGGAGCCGATAGACTATAAAGCATGTTTAGATGCAGAGCTTGAAAAAGTAACGAAATCAAAAAAAGATTTCACAGTGATTAATATAAAGAATTTAGTGAATGTTATAATACTAAGAAATCAAAGTAATCAAACGAGTATTTCGTTATACAATAAGATATTTTTACATAAATTAGAAACACGCTATATTCAGCGATTAATACCTTTAGAATTTATAGGCGAGGTAAAAAAATATAAAGCACTGTTAGACCGTCTATTTATTAAAATTAGAGAAATGTATTTAAATAAGGAATCATCATATAAAATTGAGTATGAAGGAAGAATAAGCGAAAAACAAATTAAAATTAACGTCTTCGAGCATATACTTTCTAACATCACATTTCCTGTGAAGTTAAAGAATCCGGATTTTATCTTGGTAGTTCAAGTTTGTAAAAATATAATTGGTTGTTCTTTCATAAAAAATGATTCAAAGAATTTCAACTTCAATAGAAAAAATGTAAGTGAATAAATGTTCTGACTAGCATATATAAATTATTCACAGTTATTGTAATAAATAAGCCAATATTTTTAAATAAATCCTAAAGATTATAAAATCGAAAATTTTTATGGTAAATCATATTTGGTACATATTATGCCATTCTTTTTAATTTTTATCAATATAATTTAACAGTAAAATTGATCATATAGTAATTTTTAGATAATTGACCATATTGTAATTTATAGAATTTTGTATATGCATTGATTTGATATTAATTTATGAATAATGACATCATGTACAACATATTCATAAAATAATAGATTTTTTCGAAATACCTCTAATAACATTCAATTGTATATAGATAAATAATAGAAAAATTTCTTTTTTAAATCTAAAGTTTTGTTTGAATAAATAATTCCAATAGATTAAAATTGAAAAAACCCATAAATAAATAATTATGATCTTGCTTTGATGTGTCAACAGAAGTGTAAGTGCATATAAAAATAATAGTATTGAGAAACACTTGAGTATATGTGTATTGGGCTTAGAAGATGTATTGAGAAAGACTGTAGGAATGTTATGTTTAAAAATAACCTTCTTAAAATATGTAATATAGGGCAAAATAAAGTTTTGCGCATGCGAACATGAAAAGTTAAAAGAAAAAATGCTCACAAAAATAATAATCCTGTTTTTATAAGCTAACTGATGCTCAAAATATGTAGGTATGAAAATATTATCAATGTGCAAACGATCACGCCTTAATTCTCAAATGCAGAACACCAGTAGTACCATACGTCATAAGATGTGTTTGTGATCATAAAATACCATAAATCGTATATTAAAGATTAGGGATATCAACTGAAGCATTTCCATTCGCACAATTAAAAATTTTAAGAAAACTACAGGAGTTAATAAGTCTCGAAAGCAAATGATGCATAAGACTATAAAGGCGATTAAATTAAGGAACTTTGAGCAAACCTGATTTATACAACAATCTAAAGTTTTTTTTAAAAAAATTCAATGGCTAAAAATACAATTGACACATAAATAAAAATTTACATAATTTTTTACTTGCGACTTTTTTGATCATTCACTTTATTTTGAAACCCGACCTCCGTTATTTATAAATAGACAGATTTTAAATGTACTATCCCGCGCTTATAAGATACATTATCCATTTTTATGATTTTTGTGTGTCCGTTATTTTATTATTCGATATACGTAATTTTTAAACATTTGTCGATATTTCCCAACATATTATCTTGTCTATGTATATTTTTAAAAGAAAACAAAAGTTTCTATTATATATGCATATTGTTACGTATAAGTTTGTTTTAATGCCATATATAAATCAAAGTGCATTGATTTATTTTTGAAAGGTGGGTAAATAACAAAAAAAAATGATATATATATCTTTTATAATTTATAAAAAAGCAAATATTTGTTGGAACATTCGTTTTTGTACTAACCAAAGCGGAATTATTATATCAAATTTTTAAGAACAATGCAATTCAGGTAATTACTTAAGGCGTTTCAGAAACAAATGCCAAATATTAACACCGCTCGTTTTTTTCACATCAAATAATGAAGAAATCCATCAATTTTTTTTTATTAGTTCGGCTTATAGCAGAAATATGTATTTTTATTAATTAACAAACCTTCAAGGTTTTTAATAAATTTTTGAGATATTTACTATTTTGCAAGTTTTTCCTGTTTTGCGTAAGTTATTAAGATATTTAAATATCCTTCCATATGCTTTTCACCCATCAGTTTAATTATTTAAACTAGTTCTGCATTTTTAAAAAAAATATATTAAAGTTTCACCATTAATTTTATTAAAATCTATGCAAATATTTTAACTAGGCTTCGTTACTCTCTAAATACACACCGAAAACAATTAACTCGGGGGTCGGTATTGTTCACCTTTCCTAGTATAGTCTTAGGATTCCATAAATCCTTTTTTTTGCCTCTTATTTTTATGCAGGAATACATTCATTCATACACATTATTCAAACACTAATTGTTCTTTAAAGACATTTACTACTGAAACACTAGCTACCATAAGTTTTCCCATCATACAGTATTTATTATATATAAAAATAACTGTGTAATTTAAAAAGCTATATTTTTTTCTTATAATCGAATTATGGTCGGTTAATTAGTATTTTTACCTTAATCCTTTTCAGGGTATCCAAACTAACTTATAAAAGCATTTTTAGATATATTGATTTATAAATTAGAATATTTTAATATTGAGTTTTTATTCAAATATGACAAGGTTTTTTACTGCATTTTTTTAAGGTCTTGTATACTCTAAATATCACAAAGTAAATATCCGGGGGAAATGATTATATTTATCTAAAATACAAAATTAATCATAAAAAAGAACTTATCCGAGATTACATGTACGTCCTATATCTGTAATTTGCCACAAGTGATTTTATATATTGAATATTTTCGGATACAATTTAAAATTACTAAACAAATGAAATAATATTTTTTTCATGCCGTTGAACAGCGTAATATTTTAAAATTTTATTGTTTAACATACAATTTGGGTCTAATTGTTTTTATTATTATATTTGCATTGTTTAAATTTTTACATGGGCAAATATTATCTCAAAATTAAACGAAGACAGATGATAAGCGAGATAAAATCAAGAATTTTAAGTTATAGACTAAAATTAGAAGCTTTATAAGAAAAAAATAATTGATGAAACTATTATATAAAAAAAGCGACAGAGTTTTAAACCAAAAATCTTTTTTGTACAGTTTTATGTTTAAAATAGCCAAAATCGTTATTATTATTTGCGAAGTCAAAATACGATAATACAATGCGATTGATTTCGTTATTCCACTATAGTAGAAATTGGCATGTAAGAATACCATTTTTCTGCGGGTTATAAACCATCTATTCATATTAACCATTGGATAACTTTGAATGAAATACTTTCCATATAAATCTTAAAAAACATTTAAATGATATTTTATCGCTAAAAATATAATATTTAGGTAAAATTTAATTATTTTTTGATACTTGATAGATGCATCAGGATACCATTTATCAAAAAAATAATAGTTATTTATTTTGTTCTTAATATCTAAAAAAATATACAGATTTGGGGTTTCTAAACACATACCGAAATTTCCTGTGTTATTTACTATTAATCATTTAACTTATAAAAGTATATATGTACATTTAGCCTTATTTATATATTATAAAGTAAATGATATAAGTTTACAGCGAAATATCCTTTGTTGGAAATTAAATTGTGAAAAACTCAAATTAAGCAGGGTTAATTGACAACAGTTTCTTGTGTGGTAAAAGTCGATGCTATTTATATTTTTATTGATGTATTAATTATCTAAACTTATTAAAAACATGCTAAAAGTTAGCTACATCAACATTGTTCACCGCTTTTACGAAAAACAACCTTGCTGAATCTATTACAATTAATATTGCGGAGGGATTTCAGGAATTTTATTTTTTACTCTCTTTGAAATTGTAAATGTACATTTGTACCCTTGAGTTTAGATCGTTTTTCAATAATAAATCAAAAAAAGAAAATAAAAAATATGAATTGAATAGTTGTTTAATAATATGAATGGTATATTTTGAAATTTATAAAAAATTACAGTTGAATAAATTTTTTTGAAAATAGAAAAAATGATAAATATCTTTTAGTTTGATAATGATAGTCAATTGGTAAAATATGTGATTATAAATGGTAACCAAAAAATTTCCTGGTATATAGGAATGTTAACTAATTTAAAAGCATAAATAAAGGTATTAAATATAAATAAAACATAATACAAAGTCTTTCAAAGACTATTTGCAGATTATATATATATATGAGGAATGAACGAGCATTTGAATATTTATGGAGTAATAACAGAGAAACAAATTCTTTCGAGAGCATCAGTTTAATTATAGAGGCATTTATTTACTCTAAGTAAGGCAATTTATACTTTTATTTCTGATTTAACGAATAAATATACACAATAATGATTTAGCAATCATTATTTTAGTTTATTAAATTAGAAAATGATTTTATTACACAATGAAAAATATATAAAAACGGTATTCGCATTTATTATTCTGGTAAACGATCACTTCTTTAACAATTTCACGCACAAGTTGAAACCTTTTTCTTGACTTTAGGTCTTATAAAATATTGAATATCGCAATACTATTTTACAATCAAAGAGGATCTAAATGAAAAAACCTTAATATTTAATGATCAAATTCATGCCGCTATTTTATTTTACACTGACCATAAAATTCCACAAAAAAACACTGACTCAAAAAAATACAAGTTAAAGTACTTCTCACACACTGATCTTCTTCTGTGATATAACTTGGATCAAGGGAATCAGAATTTGCAATATATTTTCCAAAAGGTTTTAAATACACCTAGATTGGCTTTGAATTTGTGCATAAATTATTACAATAGATTAAAATTTAAATACAAGAAATATCGATTCGATATATTTTTGATTATATAACATATTTCGGTCTTTTCTAATAAATCAATAGAGACTAAAATTAATTTAGAAATACAATTTCTACCCTAAAACATTTGTTGATTGAAATCACTGTTTCTTAAAAACCTTCAATTTTATCGAAAAATCTTTAAACTATAAAAAAAACAATCACATGCTTTAATATATAGTCTTTTACACATAATTCTATTATTTCAAGTATAGACCTATTATTAGAATATTAATTTGTAAAATATTTAATAATTTTCAATCATTTATGTCAGCATGACATATTTTTTTTTGATTGTGTGGTTATCTAAGTATTTCTTTGGAAATTTTCTGCCAGACATAAAAGTTTCTGTTCGCTAAAAAAAGACTTTTCGTATATAAATTGCATAAATATCAGTTTTTAAGGCTAGAGTTATCCAGCACAGTCTAATGTCACCTTATTGATGCCTTGATCAGAGTTGTTAGCAGAACATCTAAAAAAAATTGAAATTCTTAATAATTCAAGATAGTTTCTAATATTAGAAAAAAGCCCATAGAAGGTGATTGGGTATTTTAGTTCACTTAATATATATTTGAACTAAAGCTTAATTTAAAATCCGAGCTATTGAATATAATATGCATATAGTCTAACACACAATAGTGCATCAAAAAAAAAGCTAGTACGATTTTAATATAAATGATAAAGTGCTAGCACAGATTACGATTGCATATAGGATAAGAAAATTTTTTAATGTTTTTTTAATTTATAAATAATATTATTTATTTGAGAATATCATAAGCATCGTAATTGATATTTTAAAAAAATTTTGAGAACATCAAAATACTAGAGATGATAAATTGATTATATGATTATATTACCTAAACGTTTTCATGACTTAATATTTTTTCCACAAAAAAAAGAAGCAGGTTATAGGCATATAAACTTAAAAACGAATCATTAAGAGATCTTAAAGAAAATTAGACTTAGAAGTCAAATTTTTTTACTTTAAAGATACTATTTTTTTCTAAGTTTCTGTTATGAATTCCATATTTTGAGATGTAGACAGCTCATTAGGAATATTACACAATCCTAAAATGTATTTTTGAAACTTTCCCCTGATCTATCCTCATCAATTGATATTCTATTTCAAATGATGTGACTTAAAGTGTCTTGTTACTTTAGAAAAATATTTTATATCTAAGTTTAATTGTCTATCAAAAACTATTGTATATTTTACGAAGATGCAAAGTCAATATAGGATATGTATATGATTATTTAGCATATAAGTGCTGAAAGTTCAACTTAAAAAAACGAAAAATTGTAGTTTTAATTTTAAAAAAATAACAGTATCATAAATTCCCGCTATATTAAGGATTTTTTTAATAAATTAGTTTACCCGCAATTATGTATAATATACAAGACCATTTAGTATAATTTTCTATTTTATGGGCAGAAATTCTTTTTATGTTATATTATACAGGGTAAATTTTATAAAAAAAACGAAAAGTTAGCAATTTATTTTACCAAAGCCATCGCATTGTCACTAAATTTTTTGTTAATTACTATATCTTTATTTCATACGCGAAATATCTTTGAAATATATCATATATATAAATTATTAATTTTTACGCATTTATCTTACATAGAATAGGTCAGTCATTCTTAAATAGGATTTGATAATTAAAAATTGTTCAAACAAAATAGAAAAATTCATGGACATCTATACATAAGCATATATAATAAAGCAGAAAAATGTAATTTTTCTATTTCCAACATTAAAAAAATTGTTATCATGCTAAAAAATATAATTGAATCTCATGTATATTATATTTTATTATTTTACAAGCCATTATTTTATGCATATTGATCAAATTATTATTTTTTGAATGCCATAGCAAGATTAAAATACATAAATGAAGCAGCTATGTAATCCAAAAGTGTATTTTATATGTAAAACTTGAGTATCATACCGCGTAGAGATAAATACACATCAATCCAATATACCTAAGATTTCTTTATTTATATGGAACATTAAGTTATTATGTTATAATTTAGCAAAAAGAGCTATTTATTAAGTACATTACATAATATTACATCCTTTATTCAAAGCAGTGCTATTATTATAAGTTTTAAAGTGATAATTTTACTAGATTGAATTGAAATTACTGAATAAATATTTTATAGATATCACAAAAAATACCCAAATAGTTTTTTATGCAAATATTATATGTTTTTTATTATAAATATAATTTTTCATGGTTTCTGTGACTTAACGCTTCTAAGACTTTAAAATTTAGTAAAACTTAGATGCACTATAAAAAAAATCACATGCATAAAATTTCACATGCTTTATTCCTTAACATTCGTTCTCTACGCAGATTTAATTATAATTATATTTGATTTAAGAGCATAAATTTCTATTATTTTTTGTATTTTTTTATTTTCGTAGAATTCTTAGCCCCTAATATTCTACTTATGGAATTTTGAAATTCGAAGTACGACTTATTATATCTCCCCTATTAAAAATTTGTAAATTTTTTATAGTTCATTCACAGTTGAATCATATTTTTATAGTTTCTCTTTTTCAAAATTCGTTAATTTATCGATACAGATAATTCCGATTGCAATAATTATCTATGTATTTTTATTTTGAAGTAGTAGAAATTGGTAAAACTAATATTCAGCATATATAATTTTTTTTTGTTGTTATAAAACACATAGATATTTTCAATCCCTTTTCTATGCAAAAATTTATTTTATGTATTATGAATTTATTCCTTTCTATAGATTTCACAGAAAGAATACATCATATAGACTAATATGTGTGCACAATATTATGAGACTCTATTTTTTTTAGATTAAAATCTTCCTTTTAAGATCTAAATAATTAGATTTTTGTTAAATATATTAGTGTATTTTATAAATTTAGGGTGATCATTTAATTGATATATTTTTCATTGAGGTTATTTTATTTCTATTGAACTTGATTCTTGAGCACATTTGAAAATTTGTTTTTTATGCTTTAAAAAAAAGCTATAATAGATGGCCTTTTTTTCTCTATAATTAGAATGATGCATTTTTTATCATGTTAAAAGATATCGTAATAGGTATATTGTTCAGAATTGCTTTGAACACTTTGATTCAGCCAAAAAAGTATCTAGTTTTTGATTACATACACACATAAAATAGAAAAGCAAGATATCTATTAGAAGATAGAAATTACTGCCGAATTTATTTGAAAACGCTTAATATCAAGATAAAATAACTGTTAAATTTCATATTTTGAAAAAATCAAACACAAAAAACAGAAAAAGAACTATTATTTGATGACACATTTTCACAAAACATAAAAGTAAAATATTTAAAAAACCATCATCTTTTCAATTTTTTTAATCACAAAGATATAAATATAAAGATAAAAATAAAAATAAGTCTAAAAAGAAGGGTCTTTATGAAAAGCAGTGTTGTCTAGTACTAAATAATACACCATATTTTGGGACCTTAAGATGTTTAGCTACTTAATAAAATGATTATTTAAAAAATACTTGAATAATAAAATTAAAAAAACCATTTACTTGTAAACAAGTGAATTTAAAACATAACAATGTGTTAATGTGATTTCTTAAAGAGATTGAACGTAGTATATTGCCACAAATATACTACATCGCCCACAAAAAAAAATTACAGTATTTAAGACTATATTAATCTTACAAACTATTTCATGATTTTTAAGAGAAAACCAAACAAAGGTTTTTTAGGGGATAATAATTGTGATAAAAACAATTTTCTTCTTGCTCTTATATGTTGTCCTCATATAAACCACAATTTAAAAAATTCCTAGATGCATAAATATTACACGAAAACGCAATTTTTTTCTTCGTAATTATGCCCTAAAAAAGCTTTATCGCCCTAAAAATTAGAGCGAAATACACATGAAAATTGGTAGACAAAGAAAAAAGCGGTGATAAAGTATGTAAACTATGTATATCATTATCTAAATTATTGATTGTATCTTGATTCCAATCTATGTACATTTGTATTTTCTTACTAACCAATTTTATCAACCATATCACACATTTTTAAGCAAATCAAAGCTATTCTTACTATATTTAGGATATAAATTTTGATGATATGTATTATATTATTTTTTTACTTTTTATTATAGCCAAGTGTTAAGCAAGTGCCAATTAACTTTATTAGAAATTTATTTTATGTCTTCTTTATAATTTCCATCAGGGTTTAAAATAATAAACATGTCTAATTTTTATAATGCGCAAAAAATTTCTTGCAAAAATAAATACAATGTTTTTATACAACTTCTTGAAAATAATTTGATTTAAAAAAAGACGAAAATTCATACTAAAAATTCATAAAAAATACATGTAAAATATTTACCCAAAGAGGTCGAAAAAAGTGACTGGCTCATAAAAAATCACAAAAATATTCTTGAAAATACAAAGAAAATGAAAACTATTTGTATAAAAAGACCCCAAAAACATGCTTAAAAAAGGAACCTACCGATAACAAATATATTCTTGTGAAAATAAATCCAAAAAATTTTATATCAAACGGCAAATAAACTCTTATTATTTTCAAAATACTAAACATTAACATAAAAAGTTTTTTCCCTTTACATATTTTTTTATGTCAATTTTTAGTAAATATTACAGAAGTTAATTGTTGTATATCAATTGGGGGATAACTCGAGAAATTTGTAGGTTTTATATTAATTTGCAACGGCGCTTTCGGCAATACACTAAATATTTGAAGATGGCGGCATATTATTGTAAAAGATCATCCTTATGATTATAAACCATCTAGAAACGGTTATATATAGTTATTTGAAGATAGCGGTAAAATTTTAAAGATTTTCCTTATGGTTATGAACCAGCTAGAAATGGTTAGACCATAATATTTGATCCTTGAGATTACAATTAATTTTCAGAATATATAAGTACTCTTAATATAGCGTAAAACAGCTTAAAATAAATTATGATTCCTAATAGAGTTTGTCTGAAGACAATAGGGTCTTCTATAATTTCCAAATAAAATAATGTCTATGTTTGGTTTTTTTGTATACAATGCCCCCTTTTATATAGTATGCAAGATATTTTCAAATATGGTTTTATTTAATCCTTGTCTTTTAAGATAAGAACATTTGATTCTATAATGAAATCCAAAAGCATGTATTTTATAAACCTTTTAAGAGTGTATCGCCTTAGTAAAATACATAAAACAATCGCATCTTTACATTATGAAAATAAAAAGTGACACTACCACGGTAGAAATAAAATATTAAAATCCATATTTGCATCAATATTTATCTACAATCAATCAATAACATTTATTGTTGTATTTCACATCAACAAAACACATCTCCGAACTATATATATTGTAAGAACATGATTGCAAAATTTTAGAATAAAATAAAATATAGAAAGTGTACGAAATTTCACTTTTATTTTTATACCTGTAGATGATTTATAAAATAAAATAGAGGTATTTCGATATAAATTTAATTATATAGCCTGATTTAACTTATTTTTATAAGTTTCGATACTTCCCTTTTCCTTAATAACCTCGACATGATTTCCCTTAGAAATAAGCTTTCCTTCATTTTTAAGCTTTTCGAAATCCTCTCTTTCAAGATTTGTAAACCCGAATTTGGTTGACACTTTAACAACTTGCTTCCCCGAAAATTTATTTTTAGCTCTCCTCAATGCTTCTTCAGCAGCAGCCTTATACTGATCCTTAGTCCTTATACTATAAATAATTTGGCCATATTTAAGTCGAGTCGCTCTCATATAAGGCTTCCCAAAAGCACCTCTCATTCCCGACTGTAATCTGTCAGCACCTGCACAACTCAACATCTTATTAATTCTTATTACGTGGTATGGATGCACTCGAATCTTCATATGGAAGTTTTCCTTTCCTGCATGCTTTACCATGTATTTATTTGCGGCTATACGGCCACTTTCAAGTGCTTCGGCTGATAGTTGTTCAATTTCTTGGGATACTAGTGATACACTCAGAGGAAAATCGAGAACATCGGCTTTCTTTCGCGCTAGATCGTAAATTGATAGCTTTGAGTCTGGCACACCTCGGCAATATCGTGATTTGGTGTATGGTTTGTTTTTGCAGTATCTGTAACATCTTCCTGGTCTTCGTCCCATTTAAAAGGGGGCAGTTTAATATTTTATAAATCTGAGAGTAACGGGGATAAAAAAATAAATATAGAATATTAATGGTTTAAAAAGCATTGATCAATATCATATATAAAACTGATAACTATTATCTAATGAATATATCTATTTGTTTGTAAAATAATTTATCAATATCATGCATAAAACTGATTCTATAGCGAAGGGTATATATATGATGCACCCAGGTTAAATCAATCACGTCATGCTTCACAAAAACAATATGAAAGTACAGTGCTAGAATTAACCCTTAAATAAAAAGATATAAAACAAATAATAATTTAATCCAACAAATTATACATTGGTTTTGAAATTTATTTATCAAGGAAACGAAAAAAAACAAATAACAATTTCATTGAGTACATTATCTAGTGCTTTAGAAAAGAACAGAACACTATAACAGAAAAGCGAGCAATATTTTTTAAATATAAGTATTTATAGCCAAAAACCTTAGGATTGAGAAAAACCATTGAATTGATAGGTCTTAAGCGAAGGAGAGAAATGAAGAAGATTTCAGAAAGGATAAAATAGCCGTAAGTATTAATGAGTTTTGCGTACGAGAAAACAAAACTAAAATTATGAAGAATAATTTAGCCCTAAAATAAATAATTAATTTATAGCCAAAAAATCATGATCAATACAATAAAAAGAGATTCCTATTTTATTTAATATTATTTACAGTGGTTTAAAAAACCGTAATAACATAAGATAGAAAAATTATGTCACTGTAATATGATTATAAATGGTTCTGATCAAATTATATAGAATTTGAAATTATAAGGATCTTTATTTCTATCATATTAAACAGCGAACAAAACTTTGAAGGTACTTTTAAATGTTATAAATAAAATATACTTCCTGATAATTTTCGGATACAATTTTTTTTTAGTTCATTAGCTATTTAATTCTTCAAATACTTTACTTTTACATATAAAACACTACTGCTTTATACTCCTTTAACTCTCATCATCTTTCAAAACTAATAAGTAAACTGTTTTGTCCGGCCATTTTTTATTTATCTGGATGGGTCAAAATTCTTCTTTTAACTTTTCATGTTTGCTAACAAAAACTTTAGACTCGTTTATATGATATATTCGATGTATACTTCCTTCAATTTAATCCACTTTAAAACATTACCACCTTATAAGCACAAGACTTATCATATAAGAGACCTTCTCAATCCTATTATTTGTGCGAATGCTTACTAAACCCCTTAATATACAACTTTTGATATTTTGTGATCGCACCATCACATCTTATGACATATGGTACCATTCTTGTTTTGAAACTGTAAATATAAGAGGTTCATTTGTCATCTGTTAATAAATTATAATAAAGTATTGATGTATGTATCAATAAATATATCGCAGGTTGCAATTTTTTTTTAAAAATATATGTAAATATCATCAATTTTTATGCGTATGGTATTTTTTAAATCATTTTTTGCGAATTTATTATATTCTTTAATCATATAAAATTATACGTGATAAAATCATATAAAAAATGAAGGCGATGTTAAAAATCATATCAACTTAAAATCTGAAACTTGAGACGACTTTATATTCTAATATATATTTTTTTTAAAGGAAGTTCGCTTATGACTGTCAGAAAGTTTTGCTTTTCTGATGCACCCCGCGTGTGATCCTTCACATTTACTGTTACCAGTTTGATCTACGTGGATTAAGCCTGTTTACCAGACGGTAGTCAATAAAGATGGGATATGGGATTCTATCTACTTTCCGTAGATGGTTAATTATGCTACAGCACTAGTCTACACTTACCTATATCCTTGCTGAATAGAGTAGGCTTTATTGAATGTTCGGGCATTTTAATCGTCATCTTACACAGAAACCTTTAATTTATTCTTGTATATTAAATCTTTTTATGGTTTTACTTTTTAGTTTCGACAGACCGCTCCCTTGCGGGTATTTCTTGTTTTGAGTAAATATATATGAATCCGGGATGCGTTGCGGTTGGAATTCAGTCCATATATTAAAGCACATTAAAACAACTCGCCACTACACACCTTGATCGAAAGGATGTCAACTAAATTGTTTTTTTTTTGAATTGGAAATAACAGGGTTATGTTAAATACTAGACTGAATAGAAAATTACAAAAACGTTTGTATGATAAAAACCTTTTAAAAAAATATACAAAAGTGTTCAAAAAACAAAATAAAGTTATAAAATTCAAAGCTTTTCTTTAATACATAATTTAAATTTTATACACTACAAGAAATAGCTTAGCACACCATTTGCATATTGAAAAATCAAAAAATTAAACGAAAAATTCATTAATATTAAAATAACCATCTTAAAATAGATTATAAGAAGTTATTGATTTATATATAATCTTTTTATTTATGGTTTAATGTTTGTATTCTAATTTTATAATTGTATTCAAACATAACATAATTGATTTCCCGATAGCACATCATGTTTATACACTTAAATGTATCCTCTTACATCTAGGTAGATACCTTTATCCTTCTTAAAACCTCACACTTCCTTATTTTCTTATTCCTATATTTGTACATACGCAATATTTTTTTGTCTTAAAGTCTTTCAGATACCTATTAATGAATTATGATGCAACTTCATCCCATTTTACGACATATCGTATAATATTTGTTTAAAGTTATAGATAAATATTAATTAAGATGCCAAGTAAATCGCATTTTTTTAATTTATACTGATTTACATAATAAAAATTATAAACATATCAAGAAATGTACTTATAAACTTCAAATTTTATCGAATAAAAAAATATCAAGTATTATATACATTCAATGCGAGGTCATTCCTAGAAGATTGAAATTTTATGGTGGGTATTGCCTTAGATGTGCATCAGGTAAAAATAGATATCGAAGAAAGCGTTTTAAGCATTAAAATAATATTTTCAAAGCCCATAACCAAATTATGAAAGCCAAATTCAAATATTAAATAGCATATTTTTTTTAATATGACACAATCTCGAACCATTTTTAATTTGAATGACAGAAACGACCAGAATTCATTTCATACCCAATCGGGTGAGATTGTGTCAATTAGCTTCGATAAAAAAAGAATTGCAAAATATATTTTCAGATAAAATCTATAAAAGTATCAAAATAAATTTTAGAATCCTTAATTATGATTGTTTTAGATATAGTTGGTACACTTTTGTACAGGCCGAAAAAGGAGGATACCGAAGCGATTATACGGATGCAAGAGCAAAATACCGAACCTGATTTTATTACCAATGATCATATGCTATATTTCAGGCCACATCTCAAAATACTTGCTGAATTTTTACATTCACACAAAGAACCATATATTTTCTGGTCTACATGCCTCGAACAAGATGTGCATATTTTTAGTGGTGCATTAAAACCAATTTTTACAAAGGTTCTCGGGTATTTATCACAAGAAGATTGTTGGGAAAGACCTGATCGCAACATTATTAAAGCATCAAAATGGGTTAAGGATCTAAATGGCATTTCTAAAATATGGAAAGATTTAAATTTCGGGCAGAATGAAATATTTAATGTTAATGAGATTGTTTTGGTTGATGATTCACCTTCTAAAAGTTTAAAAGGTCAGAATTTTATAAAAGCTGAACAATTTAAGGGAGATTCAAAGGATAATGGCATTTTTGATATTTGTAAAAAGTTACACGAATTTGTAAAATGTGAAAATATTAATTGTCTGAAAAAATTTCATTAAAATCAATTCTTAAATTACTTTGTTTTTTTACGGAGCTGGAAATTATAATTATTTTCTTTATAGGTAAGTTATTCTTTATTATATCTTATTCCAACACACAAAAAATAAAGTCTTTAATTATTATAATTTTTAAATTGCAGAAAGTTTACTGTTTATTTTTTTATAAATAAAAAGAAATTATGTTCAGTGTACCAATTTAACAACAAAAAAACTTTAATCATATTTCAACAGTGGTTTTTTAGGACATCTGAATATCATTAAATATCTATATGATCCTTTCAAAATTGGATTTTTATAATTACAAGATAATCATATAACCAGAAAATATAAATTAAATGCTTTAAAGAACTTTATTAGGCATACAATCCTTTATTGATTTAAACTGACACTAAATATTTGTATGAAAGGGTAATACCCCCACACAAAGTGATTTCTATTCTACTAATACGCGAACTTTTTCACACATAAAATTACTAGACCTTCTGATTATAGAAGGATGTAACCATATTAAGAGATTGAATTGTTATCATTATCTTTATATCTGAAAAATTCAATATTTTTATAATATGTGCAATTACCTAAATTCAAAGGTTTCTTCAAGAGAAAAATACAAATTTTCTCACTATCTTCATAAAAATTAGGATGTTCATATAAAAATGTGCCAAAAAGATAAAAAAAAACTCAAATATACTGAAAATTATTTATTAAGAACTAGTATTTATATAAAAAAATCAGGGTTCTACGATTCGGATTATAATTAAAAAGAATAGGCTTCAGTAAATTTTAACGAATTCTTGCAAAAAAAATATGATTTTATAAATTTAATTTATATAGTACCTAATTATAATCAACAGGTGTATTGTAAGCATTGCATCATTCGAAAAATTATTTTCAAATAGAACCATTTCAATGTAAATATTGTAGGACGTGCAAATTGTATTTTTATACAACTTTATTCATTTTTAAATAAAATTGATCATAATTAAATTAAGCTTTACAAATTTAAATAGTAAAGAAAAATGATATTAATACCTTAGAAAACAAAAAATGTGATATTTAACAGTAGAAAATTACATATAAGGGGGTTTTTCTTACTAATAAACGCGGCATTTATATAAATACCAAAAAAATTATCGTAAATCAAATCACACAAATTTAAATTCAGTGCCTTATAACCTCAAAGATATTTCCGCTATGTATGCAAATATTCTTCTGAACATACTAAATATTAATTGAATATATGATCAGAAATAAAATATTCATATATTTTTATTCCATAAAAAATAATCTTTTCGGAGATATACATAGAAAATTTCGAAATAAATTCTTATTTATGGGTTAATTTTCTTTTATCAATTTTATCTATTTTGACGTGATCAGCATATTTGGAATATTTCACAACTCCTTGATGCATCTTTTGACACCTTCCCCTGATCTATCTTCATCAACTGCTCTTCTTCTCTCAAATGAGATGAGTTCAAGTGTCTTGCGGAGTGGAAAATTTCGCAATAAATATAGTTTTATTTTCTTAAAAACGTACCGACAATAAAAAGATCGCCTTGCACTAATAACTTTCTCATATATATTTTATTGCATAAAATTTACATGAAAATATACCCACTCTTACTTTTTATCAGAATATCAATCAATTTATTCCTTTAGATGATTTTACTAAGTTGATCAGTATTATATATAATTTTTATTTTTCTCACAGTTTATTAGATGATATTTATAATATATTCGAATTCAGAATTTATAATTGTTCAAAATCACATTAATCGATGATATAATCTTAATAACCACAAAAGGAATGAGGAAATACTAGTAGAGAAGAAACATCCCTATTGACAAGAAAAATGAAAAATATAATATTAGATGAAAAATACGATATAAATTGAAATTATTTCTTTTTTTATGAACTCCTTTATTGTTTATGAAATTCTTAAACCAAACCATCGAAAATTTATGAATGAATGCTGCTACTCAATAGGTTCTATTATAAAAAAAACAGATATACAACTCTATGTTTGAAATAAAGCTGCGATTCATTTTTTTTTTGTGGAAACGCCTCTACATAAATAAAAAAATACTATAAGATTGTTTTTACGTAAGAATTATTACTTTTTAAAAAAGAAACATTATTTTATTTTTGGAATAAGAGTTCGGTATATTTATTGTTTCTTAATCTGCTAAAACGCGAAAACAGTTGAGAAAAATTTGAATACTCGATTTGAGATAATACAATATAAAATAATTCGTAAAAAACGCCTTTATTTTTATTTTATATGCTAATATAAATATAGAAATTATGATATATTGTAATCTGCTTATCTGTATAAAACAGATATTCGCTTTTTCGTATCTGAGATCAAAGTTATCAAAGACTTTTTATAATATGTCAAAAAATCTTATAATCCAATATATAACTAACTACATCCAAAAATATGCTTAAAATTTTTTAGAAATTACTTGTTTCTGAAAGAATTTTTTTTGTTTCATATGATTTTTTGGTAAAAAACTAGTAATATATGAAAATTTGAATTTCTTAATCTTAAAATGGTTCATTTTTAATGGTTTAGCTTTCTATTTTTTTCATTTTCTCTCTATTTTTTTTGAAATTTTAACTTTTAAGTATTTATTGAATTTATGTTTTAGAAAAGAAATGGAAAAGTATTATTCATGAGAAATACAATAAAGCAGTAAATAAATCTGTAAAAATATAGTTGAACATTGAACTTTGGAACAATCAGATCGGCAAGATATTTTACTATTTTATGTGTATATGCTTCCTGGAAATCTTTTAAAAATAGAAAATTGGAAAGTTAATGGTGTTATTATATTTGAATAATGCAACACGGATGTCTATAATGCAATTTTATACAAGTTAAATCAATTATTATCTTCATTCTGTTTAGTATAATTTAAAACTGAATAAATTCATATAAACGTAAAAAGACGATGTTGGAAGTATATATCAGGACGTGAGATAGTTTTGAAATACAATAACACAAAGGAATTTATAAAACCTAAAGTTTAAAACCGAATAAAAGCATACTTTCAAAGTGTAGAACAGAGGAAAACTCAAGAATTCATAGTCACAAAAAGATAGTGAATAGAAGAGAATTTATATTAAGAAGCAAATATTTTATCGCATAAATATAATATTCTCATCAAAAACCAATAAAATATAGCTTTAAATAAAAAAAATCGTATTTTTTTACAAGATTGAACTATAAATAAAAATTAATAGATTTACTTTCAAAAATTAGTATTTTTAAGATCTGTTATAATTTGTGATATCCCCTTACATATTAGTGTATAAAAATACATTTAAGAAAATAATTATTGCAAAAAATATCTGATGTATTCATAACTTCAAAACAACGAGCATTTTCAAATTTGAAATCAGCAATCGATACCTTTCAGCCATGACTGGTATACTTTTTTTAAAGAATTCCTACCATTTACCACATAAAAATCTGCATCAAATTACAGAAGAAGTTAAAAATAATATATTATATAGATTTTAATATTTTAAGAGCATATATGCGCCAAAATTATAGATTTTGTATTTACTATTGTGCTAGTTTTAATAATTCATAATTATAATTGTTTTGTATTTACATTTTTGTAAGATTCAACACCATGATTTTTTATACAAAATTTTATTGATAAACATATTTTTCTAATGCAAAAAAATAAAATCTAGAAACTGTATTGTACGATGAAAAAACCCTATTAATTTAAAATTTTAGATTTATAATTATACCCTTGATTATAAAATACCTGGCGTCGAAATGAATTATAGGCATACATTTTTTATCACATAAAAAAAGAGCCTATGTGACACAAATTTTCGTCAAAATTTTTATGTTATGCGTGCTTGATTTAGAAATACGAATTTGTTATCGCAAATTCTATATAGCGAAAAGCCACAAGAATAAAATATACAGACTATTTTAATTAAAGAGGCCATAAAATATTCGTATAATTATTAGAATTTGAAGATAAATCTAGGCCAATTTTTTCGAATCTTAAAAAGCTATTGAGAGAGAATCATATATATTTTTTTAAAGAATAATTCATTTTACCTGAATTTTTTGCGCGTAAAACAATACTACTAGTTTTTATGAAAAATATATTATCTAATTATAGAAACAGATACAATGATCACAAAATTAATAGCAATAAGATTTATCATAAATTTATACGAAAAAAAACATTTTTTGACAGATACTGAAATCAGAAAAAATATGAGTTAAGCTTTATTCTTAAAACATTTAAAATGTTTTTATTTCGGTTATTTTCGATTCAAATTTAAATAATACTTTGGGGAGCTGTAACAAGCGTTAAGAAATACACATTCAAGCAGGGTATATCTATATAGATTTCTCTCGATTTATCACACAACTAGAACATAAATTTCGCAATAGCTACAAAATAATATTTTAATTGTTTAAAAACTTGGAATTTATCGGAAACATCTTTTTATTTGAAATGATATAAAAAAAATTATATCTAGAAAAAAATTAATTTTTAAATTATGATACGAGAACTAGTACATGTTGTTCGTAAGATCACATATCAGGCAAAAATTATTTATCAGCAATAAAATGGTATTTAATCGTACCCGACAATAAAAGAAATTTGCATCTTATTAAATACAACTTTTAAATAATATAGTACGTTTAGAATTAAACAAATTTAACAATGTTGGTGTGCATTAAAACAGATCGAATCTTAAAATAAATGTTAAAATATACCATTTGTAGGTACATAAAGTATGCTTAATTCAAAAATATTTTTTTAATGGTATATCTTTATTTATGAAGTTCCAACATATTGAGAGGTCTGTATGCTATGAAAAAATATTTATAAAGTGCTGTTTACGACCAGATTCTGGCTTTTGTTTGCGATTCACAAAACCGTTATATTCTATTGTTTGCTCTTTTTTCATAATGCTCCATGAAAAAATTGGATTTTTTTTATTGATTTAAACTATATTTCTTGTCTTGGTTCTTAAACAGTTATTATTATCGCCATAAAGAATTAAAATCAAAAAAATAGAAAACACTAGCAGAGCAAACATATTTTTATTTCAATATTAAAACGAATCAACTTGAGTGCCATACAATATCTGTTTAATAATTAAATTAACTAACACTAGTCAGTGAAACATGAATAAAAGTAACTACGGCGGCATAAACTAAGACATTTTTTATTGAAATATTATAAAAGAGGACAATAAAATAAAAGAGTACACCAAGAATGACTTTTATCGACTTATGATGCGTAATACATATAAAATAGCCAATTCCAACATCTTAAAGACGTTTGACCATAGAAATAGTTTCTAAACGTAAATATATAAGTTAAAAAAACCAAAGGTGGCGTCACGCCAATATTGACATAGTAATCGGGAAACATAACCATCATACCATAACTTTCTTTGATTACTTGCACTTACTTTCAAGAATCGATATAATTTTTCTAGATCCACAATCAAGTGTATTTTTAAAGCCGAAAGCTTTCTTTTACTATGGGAGGCCTAACGTATTTTCTGTATCCCTTACAGCTAAGCGGCATTAACATTTCTTGAGAAAGCACCCGAAAAAATAGATTCTATCCAGTGGCGGGCGTTTTTTTGTGATTAGTGCAAAAATATATTTCTTTTTAAAATTGAGACAACTTCTAAATGAAACAATATTTTCCATTTAAATTTTCAAAACATCATATATGACATTTTATCATCAGAAATAAAGTGTAAATACTTTGATTACATCAAAATTATACTATATTTCTAAGATTAATATATAAACCTGATATCAATTTAAGGATCGCCAATCAATATTTAATATTTAAAATATTCAATGTAAAAGTTAACATATTTTATATTACATTTAATTATATAATAAATAATTATATACACTTTCTATAACCGAAAGTTCACATTCCCTGGATTTGGTAACAAATAATCGCATAAATTTTTTAAAAAATCGTCTTTAAAACTTAGATGGCAAACATTTAGTATATACTAACTCGTGAGTTTTATTGCTTCTTGTTAAAAAGGGTATTTGGCGCATACCGCGCCTAGTTTGAAGAAACCACTCAACTTATAAATAGTATTTATTATTCCAAAGAATAGATATCCATTCTACGTTGATAATATATTACATACTGAAGTTGCATGTATTATCTAAATTTTTAAAAGTATATGCTTGTTATAAAAAACAATAAAACCAAGAGTAAAAAACTAATAAAAATATATGCAAAAGGCAGTAGAAAATTGGTAAGTACCTGAAAAAAATCGGCATTATAAGCATTACATAATTGAGTTCATTGAAAAACCGGTTTATCTGCGTGTAATGACAAGGTTTGATTTCATCGCTCCTGAGATGATAACAGAGCTAAATAAGCAATGAAACACTTAATTTTCTGTGGGACAGTCGGTTGTCACTTTTACACACGAAAATTCGGCATTATGATTATACTTTATATAATAAAAAACATGAAACAAAATTTTAGCATTATAATCTAATGATGTTTTACGGTATGATAGTGCTCAAAATATCTTCCAGGCTGAAGTTGTAGTCAGCAAAATCGGCAAATAAAACATTTTCGACTTCTTTTTTGGTGAGCTGCGCATACCTGACACTGTATGAGGGGATTTCTTGACACACACTTACCTACAATATTACTTAATATGTGCTGTTTCATGACCTTCGACAATATTGCGGGTGGATCGTATTTTAGTGCTCGCTTTTTAGGTTGTGTCGATGATCCCAGATTCGGGTTTATCATATTCTTCATCATAAAGTATTCAGTCAGTTGGCCAATACAATGCGTCTTCATGCAGGTATTTTTTAAATTTCATCTTTGGTTCAAGGACCGAATTGAACTTGACAAAATAATATCAAAGTGCACAGTTTATTGAGTAAAATGCTAAACTATTAAACTATTTAGTAAGTTTTTCGCAATATTGTATCATGAAAGGTATTAATCAGCACGATCAACACCCTTTATATGCTTATTTCTTTAGATCACAGTAATTAGTTTTATAATTTTATTGCATTTTTTATATTGATGTGACGGATTTCCTCCATTTTCGCTGTATGAATGGTCGAAACGTTCGAATTTTTTTTTTTAGATTGACGAACTTGCATTCATACATCGCCTTTCTTCAGTATAAAAAATTTAAACGTTGTGATTAGACACCTAGTTTTTTTTATGGAGTACAAACACCTATTCTATTCAATAATAAAGCCATACAACTTTTAACACCATTGTTTTAATGGTCTATATAAAAATGGTGTCATAAATTAGTATACGATGATACAATATTTTTTTTATAGTTTCCAGTAATTTTACTCGTTGTGCGCAATATATTTCAATATTAAAAATTTAGCCAGAATCACTTTTACATAAAATTAGCCCCAGTATAACGTATTTTACAATTTTCGACGTATTGTAAATTCTAAAAAATAGTCTTAATTAAGGTATCATCGCAACATATAAACTTTATTCTTGATGGTTTTTGTAAATTTCAATAAATTTCTTGTAAAAAGTAGTCATTAATTGGTCAGAACTATCTATGATATCTTCTTTGTTAAAAATATGCAACGCTCTTCAAATTTGCCGAAATCGGTCTCTGGACATCTTTTTAGCAAAATAAAGAGTTTTAGTTGTTGATTCTGTAAACCAATACTCGTCCCTCATATCACAGGGAATTTTACCATAAAAAGAAAAAAACCCAGAAATCCTTTCATTTCATTCAAAGTAATATTTTTTCGTTTGCCGATTTAATACATAATTCATAATTATGGGAATTCTGGTGATAATATATATATTAGATTCGTTTGCAAAAAATTTAAACAAACTATCACCGGTATATAAATTTACTGCATCACTTAGAGTTTGATGGCAATCGAATCTTAATTCAACCGCATCGGCTTAAGAATGATTCCAAAACTAGAGATTTTCTAACAATTACATTTCATTTGAAAATAGTTTTAGCTCGTCTCCAATTCAGAATTACTTGCAATAGTGCGACGGTGAATCCTTCTAGGCCTTATTATTCTCTCATAATCACTTGATTCGTTGTCTGATAATTCGTCAAAAGCCTTTTTAGATGTGCAATCGGATAAATTTTCGTCATATATTTCATCGTCAGTATTATCGGATTGTAAAGACATTTTTGTTAGGGTAAAACGTCTTATACAATGGTAATATTTTTTTCACGAAATAAAATAAGGAATATTATGCAAAAAAAAAACAACGCGAGCGATATGAAAAATCAGCCCGACACTTTAAATGCCTCAAACCGAACTAGAAATTGAGATATCGACACAAATCTATATGACTGTTGATTTTTACCCCTTATAATCTAGAAAAGAAGTAAGACTAATGATAATTACTTGCGGCGTTTAATTCCACGCCGATTTACAGTACCATGAAATGCCGTCCCCGTAAAAAACAGATATTTAAAAAAAACGACTTCTGCCGTGTCCGCCCTTGACCGATAATCTGCGAAAAACAGCATTTTGAGTTTTCCGATGTCAATGTGTTATAAACAGTTTGTTAATTTATCAATTTTCTTGTATGAGTGGTATTAGAACCTTCAATCTATTAAATTGAAGATCCAAGGTCGAATATTTACATTACTCAGCCTTCGTCACTCTTCGAAAACATGTGAATAATTTTATAACCATTTGAAAAATAAATGACATATCTATTTTAAACTGAATTTAATATTGATTGATATGGGACTTAATAGACATTGCCTTTATATATTAATCGGGAAAATCCAAAACAGCGCTTTAGCTTATATGAATTAAACCTTTACAAACATTTAGACACAACTTAAACTTTATTTACATAACTTGAGTAAAATTATGCTCGAGTCATGAATTCACTTTAATTCGCAGCAAAAATCATGGAATTCCTCTCTACCACGTATTAATAAATCCAAAAAGATACATAGTAGGTCTCAATAACATAAATTACTAGTATTTGAATGTAAAAATTCACACATAACCAGAATATTCCGAATCGCCTTATATTTTTATTTTATTCTTGATCATTAATTTAAAATTTAAAATTCACTTATGGTTATTATATGAAACGGATCAAACCTATTACAAACACCAGTTTAAAGATTTATTAATATAATACAAAAATTAGTTCTCTATTCTTATCCATCTATTATTCAAAAATACAATTATTTATATTTCTTGGACATCTTGCAAAATAGCAGTTTATGAGACTTTCGTGGACATTTAAAATAATTGATGATGAAAAAGGGTTGCTGTTCGGTGACTCACCCGAGATTTATTAATATTTTAGTGAATATGTCTATTTAAAATAACGCACACACTAAAATATAACATCCCAGAATAATTCATAAAAAAATACAGTCGTAAAACAATTTTATGGAGAAATATATTTCGTCCTCTGACTCTGATGAGACACGAAAAATTATATTTAAATAATTAAGAAATCCCCATAAAATTAAATATTTAAATTATAGGAGGCAAAATATAACAAAAACCCAGAAAAACGACTGTAATTTGTAGATTATGATTTAAAAAACAATAAAATTTAAAACTAGTTATATTTAAGCAAGATATTAATAAAACCCTACGATATTATTATAAAATTTGCAACTTTATATATACTTTAATGATATTAAACCTTGTTTAAGCAATAATTCGACAAAATAATCATTCATATCCAAATTTTGTCATGTTAATGTTCAATTTATTGCAAAATAAAAGATGGCGATTATTGGCGCAGCATAAAATTGTTCCAACAAATTCAAAGTCTTTGTACGTAATTCATTTAAATTCAATACATGCTGACATTTTTGAATAGAATACATCCTGTTTAATATGATATTTATAAAATTAAACTAACATAAAAAGTTATTTTAACTTATATGCTCTATCATTAAAAACATTAAAAATGAATAAAACGATGTGTATCAATACTACAGATTATAGCATATAATATTTTTTTTTGAAACTTAAATATTATTTGTAAAAAACAATAAGGTCGACAAATTAATCGATGAATATGTGTTTATATAAACCGAAATTGCGAAGCAATTTATTATTCAGGTTATACATTGAAAGAGAAACTATATAAATATCATACAACTAAACATACAAATGAATTTTAATATTTATTTTTTTACGCGGTAAATTTCATAATGATTAAACATATAGAAATAGAAATATTGCCCTGTTACCATCTAAATCTCTATCATATAATTCTTTTACGTATTCTAAAACATTTTTCATGTCGATTTCGGTACTCACATCAAGAAAATTTATTGGACTTGGCCATTTTTTTGGAGATGATTTATGAAAATCCCTTAACAAAATACAAACGTCATCCAAGGCAAGAATAAGGTGATTCATTTCGACCTTACATTCAAAACTATTTTTCATTAAATTACTTATGAAATTCAACAAATCAGAGAATGTATTCATTTGAACATCCAAATCAAAATTATTAACTATATCAACAAGTTTTTGAAAAAAACTTTGATGACTTTTTACATCTAGAGAATTTGAAATTTCCTTGTAAATTTGTTTTAAATCGGAGATATTTAAGTTATCTATCTGGATTTCGAGTGTCTTATAACCTAGACATTCATTAGTGTCATAATTAAATTCAAGCTTATTCAAAGATTCAATCAAAAATTCATCGGCCTTAACTTGTGCATCAACATTTATATTTGTAATTAAAGCAGTTGTGGTAGTTCTACATTGTTTCTCAATCTTTTTTTTTGCGTTCTGGTGCTGAATTTCATCATAATTTGCTAAATTACTAATCTTCGGAACTATTTTTATTTCTGTTTCGTTCTTTATTGGCTCTAGGTTTTTATGATTTAAAGGTTCTATTTTAATACTTTTATTGTTTATTACGGAAATAATTGGCTTACTTTGGCTTTTTACTAATTCCAAGGGAACCATTATATTTTTTGTCTTTTTAATTTTTAACGCCTGAATATTTCCAGTATCAGATTTCACGCCCTCGGCTAAATTTGATTCATTTTTTTTTATTATTAACTCGTGAAAGGTATTATCGTTCTCATTATGATGATTTTGTTCGATTTTTTGAATTTCACTTGTTTTTTTTTGACGAATATAATTGTAGTTATCATTAACAAGGATTTTCGTTTCTTGTTTGGATCTAGGCGTAACCCATGTGTCATGTACGAGCGGAGAATTGCTTTCCTTCACCAATTTTTTCTTTTTGTCATTTTTATTGGTGTTCCCATCACTTAAACGACCACTTTTATCCCTATTGTTGACTAAATCTGTTTTTACCACTACAGATTCGTCTGTTAAGGGAGACGCCGAAACCAAACGCTGGACATCGATATTATTATTATTATCAACAATACATTGAGTTTGAATTTCACTAGTATGCTCGCAGTTGTTAAGAATAAAATCACCTTTACATTGGTTGGAGACTAAATCATGCTTTTGATTTTCATTTGCGTATTTTTCTTTTGACGAGTCATTTGCCTCGATTTCAGATTGTTTATTCTTGATATATGAAAAAAGTGGTGATATAGAAAAAAAAAGGCCCGTAAATATAAAAGAGAGTACCACAGTGTGTTTAAGTCTATATAGAAAAGAAGTCATCAAACAAAGAAAAAAGAGTACGCAAGAAAGTAATTGATTGCAGAAGAAATGCGCAATATATAAAAAAAATTGAACCGTTGAAGCTATAATATTCATACCTTTTAATTTACGAAATATTTTTAATTTCATTCTTTCTTGTACTTGATCATATATATTTATGCAAATTAAGATCAAAAATCAAAATTGATTGATTGTAATTTATTTTTCAAAATCATTAATTTGTATTGAATTTAATAATGAAGTTATTTTTAGACATTAGTAAAAATGAAATATCTTTTTTTTTCTATATCCTACGTTCTAAGAACGCAGCCTGGTATCTTAAAGTATGGTTTAAAACTAATTTAGATTAAAAAGACAAAATAATTCGAGATATTATAGCCAAAAATATTCTAATATAAAATATAGGGTTAATTAAATTTATGAATCGCTATGAAAAAAGGAAAAGGTATTTAATTCAAATAATTTATAGAAATAAGTTTATCATTCACATCAAATACAAGCATAAAACTTCCTTATATTCATATTTAAATACGCTTAAAAATATAATAATAAGTCTAAAAAGACTAAAATATTGTATAAATATTACCATGAAATTAATTTGTTGTAAAAATAATTCAAAATATAATATAATTTTTATCGACGTTCTTTTTAATAATATTAAATTATAATTTTCGATGGTTTAAATTGGATTCTAGATGCATCCGAAGTTCTTAAACCAGAGCTAGGTCATAATTCGTATGATTTAGAGTACAAAATGGTTGAATTTAGCATTAAAATTTTTTTATAGAACCTCAAAATAGTAATATAATATAGTGAAGAGAGATCTACGAACCTAATACCACGATAAAAGTAAATAAATCAGAAAATCAATCTAAATGAGAGTTTTTCAAAAGTGGCTGTTTTCCCAATTATTATTTATATCGAGGCATGGGAACTAAATACAAAGATTATAGCATTTCCAGAATTATATAGTTTTCCAGAAACTAAACGCACCCCATAGAAATATGAAAAAATTAGCATATTAAAAAGTGTTTTCGAATAATAATTGGCCTTGAAATTAATACTTTACGACCATAACTTACCAGACTAACATTAATAATACAAAGTAGAAAAAAATTGTTTATCCAATTTTTTTTTCTATTTAGTGATAATTAAATTCAGTTATATACGAATAAAATATGTATGGCTTTTTAATATTGAAATATGAGCTGGTCTTATGAATCAAACCCCTTAAAATTTTAAAAATATAATGAAACAAGCGTAAAGAACTATTTATAACGAAAATATCATAATATATAACCTTTTTTCTCGATTAGTATAATAATTTCCAGCCTTTTTTATTTCACCTAAACATGTCTAGAGTAAACACAAAAAATTTTTAATTGAATGATGATAGTTTAAAACGAATAAATTTTTTTTTTAGAAATAAAATCAAATTTTTTTGGTATCTGGACAGTTTTTAAAAATGAACTTGACAAAGATATATTGTGATGGAATAAAAAACATAGGGTGACCATATACAAAAAAAAAATTTTTTTTTTTAAAAAATTGACCAAAAGACGCTTTAAATTCTATATCATATGAATATTAAGTAATGTTTATTGTTTTTATTTAAGTGTATGAGGTATCTTGGTGGACGCAAATACATTTTTTACGTCAAAAATTAGAGAAATCTATGAATTAGCATATACTGACGTAATATCAGATTAAATACGTGATTTGATCGTTTATTTATATTTAGAATTTTGAATGACATGAAAACTATAGTTTATATTTTTTTGGTAATAGATTTTGTCGATCTATTTTATATCAGCCCACATGATTTTGATTTTTTGAATTGGAGCTTTAGAAGACTCAAAATAAAAAAATTTATGCAAAAAGTTTACGTATGTAGTTGTGGCTTTTATTATAAAATCCGCTCATAATATATCAATAAGTTGATGATACAATAGGAATCTGTTGGCTATTTTAAACAATTTGTATCAAATAAAAAATAATAAAAAAACATTAAAAATATCGATTGCACACAGAACCATCAAGTGAGATACTCAATCCAATTTAAATCCATAATTTCTGAAAAAGAATATATCAAACCTATCATTGAACAAAAAAAACAAAATTTTAACTTAAAGCAAATCTTACAAGATTGTAAATTAGATGCATGCTCAAATAAGAAAAAAATTGTGAATTTTATTTTAGGATCTTAAAAGGAAAAAACGCAGGTACGTCTGCATATGTATTAAAGATGGCCGACACTATCTGAATTTAGAAAATAAAAAAGTTACAGATTAAAAAAAATATAACGATGCCATTAAAATATACGAAAAATTACCTTTTGCTAATAAATTCTACTTGTATTGATAATAGGCGCAAAAATATGGGTTCGAAAATTATAATTATTTTAATGAAGACATATCAAAAATAATACTTAGTTATTCATAAATGTGATGATTTAAAATATGTTTTTTTTAATATGAAAAATATTGGAATTCTGTTTATTTCACGTGTTATAGAATATTCCCACAGATGAATCAGACATAAAATTATAAAAGATTCAAACTTGATCCGTTGAGCTAAAAGAGTTTATTTTGTAAATCAAACAGCTGCAATATTATAAAAAACGGATATTCACTTTTTTTTTGCAATAATATATAATAAATATATATTTAGCTCTTTACCATTTTATTCAAATCCATATATTTTTTATATGAATGTGTTGGTCGATTCTTATATAATAAAATAAAAACATAGTGCGAAAATAACCAGAATATCATAACAAAAGCCATTATATTAACAGAAATCTGCATCTTAACGATGTTTATATATATAAATAGAAGATTAACTTGCATTCTACGTGTAATATTGTGTATTTTTTTAAAAAAACTAACATTTAATGTTCAAATTTTTATAATAAATAGATTTTGATTTCCAAGGAAAATTTAAATGCAAATAAATTTACCAAAACCGTGTATTAACATTCATAATCCTTGAAAAAAACACACAAAAATTTTTTAAATTGATTTTATTGGAACAAAGTCAGCATTTGAGCGCAATTAAAATAAATTAAAATATTATTAAGCTCTATATTTACGCTCGACTCGCATTTATAAGCGCAATATTTTTATATGGTCATGTTTGATTACAAACAATGCGGATATCCATATTCAGAATATTTTTAAAGCATAAAATTTGCTGACTTATGCCTTTATTTTATTAGAATTGTTCAAAAAACGCTTTTCCGTAAATTTGCAACCAGAAACCTTTTTTTATCAGGAGGTAATATAACGCTTCCCCATTTAAATAGATATTCATACATTTTTATAGATAAAATATCCAATGTGTGCCCATTTTATACTTTAAATGTATAAATCACTTGTCAAATCATCAATTTAGTTATATGTAAAAGGACCATAATTAAATGATTAACCAAGCTCATCCATAGTTGTATTTGTGAATAAATATTAGATTAGATGTTTCCGTATGATATATATTGAATTAATATGAAAAAAATAGGTATTTCGATCCGTAAGGGGAGAAATCGATAAAGTATAATTTTAAGAATATTTTATTTTTGTGCTTTAAATTCAAAAATAGAAAATTTAGGTCTTTTATTTTATTTTTTAACAACTAGAACATTAAAATATAGTTTAACCATGGTAATTTATGCTATAATGCTGCCAATAATTTTTGAGTTAGCTCTATATTTCAACAGGACCTTTTCGTTTTTTAATGTTTCAAAATCTACAGCAAAAATGTTTAAGTGGTATATGATATTATAAAAAATAACAAAGATCGAAAAGATAACCAAATTTGCCTAAAGACTCTTAAAAATACCATACTATTACTAAATTCAATAATTAGGCGACACTAAATGTCAAACAAAATGAGTACCGCACGGTGAAAAGCTCAAAAGTGCCTGTATGCGCCTATATAAAGTATACTATGAAGTTTTAAATATTTTTGAATCGAATTAAAAATAATGAACGTGGCTATTCTTGATTAACAAAATAAGGATTTGGTGCTGATTGTATTCACTATATATATCAATAAAAAATACAAATTGTATCAAAAGCAAAAAATTGAAAATTTTTGTGTATAAAAGCTGCAACTATATTTTCTATATATATAATATTAAACTGTTTTTTTATGTCGATTGTATTTTGTTTTTGAATTCCAACTTTTATAGCAATATGCGGCAAAAACTATTTTAAGCAATGAAAAAATAAATAAGAATCGGATAATTAAAGAAAAAATATGTAATATATATGCAAATAACATGTATACTATACATAGAAAAATTTAAAAGGCTTTTTATGATCAAAGAATATCTATATCATTTAATATCAATAAATTGCTATTTTCGAAAAAAAACCGAAAATTTAGATTGAAGCTAGGGAATAATTTTTGACGTTTTTTTATGAATAAAAGGTTCTATTGCTAGAATCTGTGCAGAAGATCTTCTAAATTTTTTCTTTCAGACACAAATTTTTTTTATAGAATCTTTATAAATTTAGTTCAAAAAATCGGCAAAATACAACGCAATTTGTTAAATTATAATTTTTCAGGATAATTGCATATTTAAACCAAGATTTTAGGGAACTTTAAACTAATATAATGATGTAGTTTTTTTGTAACATTTCCCTTATTAAATTTAGCCTTTCAATTTTTAATTTCACAAATGAATGATACCTCTAACATAACATCGGAGCACAAAAAATTGTTTTAAATTTTAGAATTATATACCCAAAAAATACAAATACAGAAAATCACTTGGTAAAATTTTTTTTTTTAAAAAAACCATGTAATAAAAGCTAAATAAATTTAGATCAATTATATATAAACCCATGCAATTCCATTTAAAATGCATGTTTTTAAATGTTAAAAGCATATTATAAGAGGCTGTATAATTTTTAATTCATACTATTTTAAGCTTAGAAAAATAAACACACAGAACGAAACAAGTAGAATATTAGAGTTTTTTGCATGATACAATTACAATAAAAAATTAATGTAAATATTTAAAGATGAATTCAGAAAACGTATATATTTAATTTTAAAATCTATGCGTAGAGTATATTAAAAATATATAATTTGTCCAAAATATACTACGATTAAAAAAACGACTTTAATAGAAACCCTGAGTATGACAAACCCGTTAATAAAAGTGCAATTAAACGTTATTTCGTTAACAAGGCTGGTATTTGTCAAGCCTTTTACGTAGAATTCGAAATAAAATGTTTTAAAAAGGACGACTAGCGCAAAGAATATATCTTATTGTAAGATATCAATGATATCACTGCAAAGAGAATTATCTACGTATATTCAAAAGGATCTGGATTTTAATAGACCAAAGAAACACTAATATTAATCCACAAGCAACAAACCAGGATTTTCTAATGACTTTAATGCATGCTGCTTTAGCCGAACGAAAATACCGGAAACAGATTGATAAAATGTTTGACAAAAACCCAAAATACCACAAAAAAATATTAAAAATAATCAGGGAAGCATAGTACCTCTTATAAAACAAATATGCATTGTCGCAGGTATTATGTGATAAAATTATCCTGTGATTTCTTATGGTAAAGAAATATTTTTTAAATTGCAGGGAAAACCAAGAACATGTTTGACCATGCTAAAGCAGCCGAACTAGTAATCCCCTCAGCGTACGGAAGAGAAGAAAATAAGCATGTGGTTAAAATGAGCACCTTTCGATATTATAAGAAATAAAATATCTTAAAGGACTTTTTAAGTGAATTTTATGAGTTCTAAGAAAATTTTAACTAAGAATGCAAATCGCTAATAAGCCTAAAAAAGAGCTAGGGTTCAAAGTATTAAAAATGAATTCTTGTGAACCTTAGAAGAGAAGGACGACTATAAAGAGTTATACAATATTTTTTTTCTTTTTTTGACTAATTATATTCATGGATTCTAACTAGCGGGTTACCTAGAAGGAAATCATAATATTCTTTCTAGATACCAGTAGCAGAACGCGACCATAAGATCAATATCCTACTAAGAATACAAAAATTTGTGATGCATCAACCAAAGATTATTCCAATTATGGGTAAAAAATTGCAATTTACAAAAATTGTGAATATATAAATATATTTACTCAGGATAATTATCCAAGTTTACATGACAATCATTACAACATAGAAGTTAAAATACACTCTTTTAGATGCATAAACCATGCAAAAAAACTTAAAACCATTAAAAAAAGCAATATATTTCCATTAAACATCATCTAATAATTGTCAAAGTGATCATAGATCGCAAATTGATACATAAACAAGATCGATAAGAAAGAAAAGAAAACTCAGAATGCAAAAAAAGATCCAAGAATCAGATAGCGTTAGAGAAAATGTTATGTTTTAGTCCCGTAGAGTGATAATTTAATTAGATTCTGTATCTACTAAAAAAAACACCAAATAAAATTGCAATCAAGAATATATTTCATCTAAAAGAAATAGATGAGAGGTTTGAAACTCTTACGCACTAAAAAATTATTCTGACACTCGATTACACTTCATGATTTTTCAGTTTACACCATAGAGAAGAGAACCTATAAAAACCGCATTTGCTTGGAAAGGGGAAAAATACAAATATACACGAATGCTCTTTGGCTTTCGAAATAGGCCTTTAACTATTCAATCTAAAAAGAAAACTATGTAAACAGCTAAAAAACTTAATGATTACCCTGCCATATAAAAATAACATACTATATATTTAATCTCGATATAAAATCACGAGCGACGCTTAGAAACAGTCGGCAAATTATTTAACAGCTATATTCGGATTTTCTTATAAGTGAAGTATTATTCCTTAGAAATAAGATGTGCGAAGGCATATTCAAGTTAGATCCAGTAAAGGTTTAAAGCAATCCATAGATTCTAAACTCTGAATACACACAAAAAGCTCAAGGATTCATAAAATGCTGCATTCTGCATCTCATGAAAGCAAAATGCATTAAAATAAGCTCGTTGACTGATTCAGTATAAGGGGTAACACAAAAGAGTTTAAAGCAAAAAACTTGAAGACCTAAAGCCAGCGAAGCATTTTAACTTGTAAAATACGACCCGCAGATATCATAGAAAGAAAAAAAACAGATAAGTGCAAAAATTTTCTTTCAAATTTATCTATAGAGAGCAGCCATGGGTGCAGAATTATCCGAGATTGACAATATCGGGTAAGAAAAAAAACATCATGTCCATTCAAGCGACTCGTAAAAGCCGAGTGATTATCACAATTTAGAAAAAAAAGCGCTGGTATTGGAACAAAGAATATTGCAGTTCGGCCATTACTTAAGATAGTGACAATTTACGTTGAGAACTGACAAGTAAGATTTACAATAAAATAAGACGGCTCTCAACTATAATAGGCGAATACTAAGATTATTACGATGATCTCAAATATATTATCATGTGCTGTCACTGTTAAAGATAAAATAAACATTGCAGACATATTCGGTAGGCCTGAAGAAGACAAGAACTAAAACAAAACTATGATAGAATAATTAACTGAAGATAAGAAATACATATCTTAAATACAATTAGTTATATAACTGGGCATGCCTCTCAACCATATATGAAGTTTTCCTCCAAAACAGGTACTTCAGAGGTAAAAGATGCAAGGAAATCGATATATACGGTGAAAAATGATCATCTGCAGCAAAGCAGGAGAATATACAAAAAATGGTAAATAAGATCATAAGCTCTACTTATACCAATTAAAAATGACAATAACATAATATAGGATTCTTTTCACGCGAAAGTCAATCTAAATTCCTTTACCATTATAGAAATCCGCTGTTACAACAAATATGGATTTAAACAAGGATAATTTGCATGCAAAAAATCAAAATTCAACCTAAAAATCCAAAACCTAATTTTAAATAATCATGGATTCCCTAGAGAATTCCAACAGATAATGGTAAAGAAGTTAACGACCAACAAGTAAGAGATCTAGCAGAAAACTTAAAATTTTTATAAATCAATAAAAATAAGGAATAATGAGACCATTAAGGAGGATAAAGGAAAACAAAAGCTAATAATAATGTTATAAAAATGTACCAATATCGGCGAAAAAACATAAATTTTATGATGAAGTTATGAAAACTTCAAAAACCTTTAAAAGATCGATAGATTTTTCAAGTTTAAAACTTTCATCGACCAAAATCATAAAATGGAATGCGGTAAAAACGATGAAACGGAGCTATATAAGGCAGAACTACAAAAAAAGAGACGAAAATTTCGAAAAAAAAATGAAAAAATGAAATGATTGAGGGATGTAAAACTAGCAAAATACTTAATATAGGAAAATTTACTAGTATTTAACCCCCTCTATCAGGAAAATAATATGCAAAATTGCGTGGCGGATTTACAATATAAGACACAGACTACCAGACGCATATTTCTTAAGAAAAAATATTATTGGTACAGGCTTAAAAAAGCTTACGCAAAAATTGGTAAATCGATATAGGAAGCAAAGGTGGCGTAATATATAAACCGACTTTAATAAGACATCGACTATGGCAGATCCGCACATAAATTTGCAAAAACGGCAATACATATATTAAAGAACATATATAATGTATAAATTTTACACATATAAAAAGTGATTATAAAGAATTTATTTTATTTTTAATGAAAATTTCTAAATAAATATATTTGATTTTTATGAAATTTGTAAAACGTTTTATTTATTAAGTTCTCAAAAAATAATTAGAAAAAGATAATATGCAGTTTGGAAAACATAAAGAGGCTACTTAAAAGGAAATTAATTATATCTGATATTTTAATATATAATTATTAATTTTTCTGCATTTATTATTATCTAAAAATAATTTAAACTAATTAAAAATAAAATTTATACAGATTTACAGTATGCAAATATTATTTTTCTATAATGATAGCGTTACAAGCTTTTACACTGAAAATTGCATCAAATTTTTTAATTTGCACAGTCAAATATCAATCGATAAAGAATAAATAGGGTTTTGATTATTCAATATTTAATATGTGTTAAAAAAGGAAATAGAAACACCATTTTGTTATAAAAAAGATATAGTAGATGACTTTTTGATGCATAACCAGAGTTTTAAAAAATTTTTAAATTCAAACTGTATATTGTGACTTAAATTTTACGAATTTAAGCGGTAAAATTTGCTTACGTAACAAAAATTTCGCGCATGAAAGAATATAAAGGGGTAGGAAGTATATTAATCTTCTTACACCAGCAGAATAAAAAATAATTTATTATAATTTTTAAGATATAAAGCATATAGAAAAAACAAAAAATAGAGATATAAGAGGATACTGATTAATAATACCTAGAGTTTTATAATATTTAGTACTTAGTTAACATATTTTAATGTTCTTAAACACCATAATATTTGTGAAATACTTACCGAAGATTAAACTAAGATGGCTTCAGATTTTATAATTTGAGAACGAAATAACTAGATGCAATAAATATAATTAAGGGGGTTAATTTTATATTTCGAAGTTTTATAACAAACAGAAACGTATATTAGAAATAAAACTTCTTTTACGTTAAATTATTCATAGTTGGCATAAAATATAACATATGTTTTTTACATCAGTTCTCCTTTATGTTTTCAGAAACGCGCAGTGAGTCATTATAGCACAATTTTATGCATTTTCTCGTTTTAAAACACATGAACTGTATTTAAAAATCACTTTTTATCATAAATTTTGCGCATTATACTAAATAATCAATGCGTATAATTCAAAATCCCTTAAGCATTTTACACTGAAAATTAGAGGATACGCCATCTATTTATATTTATCTAACAGCCCACTCCAATTTTTCAATACGAGAAGATCAGAATTTACTAGAATATATATGGGGTTTTTTATACGACCAGTTAGATATAAAGAATTTTATTTCTTAATGGTGACTTAATTATTCTTTTTAATTATCTATATTAGTTTTTTTTCCCTATTTTTAGGTTGCAGTGGCGTAGTTGGTTTAGAAGAGCTTTGTGAAGTGTCCTAATTTATAACGGTAAAACATCTAAGATTTATATGACTAAAAATCAAAACGTAGAATACCCTCGAGGGGTGGTCAGTCGAACCTAGAAAGCTATTTTATAACAAGAATCAGAAGTCGAGAAAAATTGCAGCGGCTCTTTTGTAAGACGCCGAAAACATGTATCAAACATTAAATAAATCCTGAAAGTTCAAAAATAAGGGTAAGTGGGGAGTGGTGGTAGCATAATTAACTAGAAACGAAAGATTATTTTAGTATTATAGATACTTTATATCGACCAAGCCCGGTAAAATAGTTCTAATTTACGAAGGTTAACAGGACACAGGGAGTGTTAATTATCAAACAGGGGAAGCATTGAATAAGCAAAAGTATCTAATGTTCATAAGCGAACTTTTTCAAAAGAAGATATAAGCGTAAATAAAAAAATAAAATATATCTCGAATTGTTTAGGCAATTTTTTATTATTTCAAGAATTTAATCAATTTTAGAATCATTGCGATCAAAGAGAGCTTTTGATAGAGGAAATTTAGCAAAAACAGAGTTCATAAAACTTATTTGCATAGTTTAAAGGGTCATTAAGTTTCTTAAAACTTCTTACAAACCAGTTTTAGACCTTTATTAAAATATATTCAGTAAATAAGAGCCGGAACGAAGATTTAATACCCAAATCATTATTATATGCTACAAAGCAATACCTAATTTTAGTAAATAATTCTAATACATGATAAAATAATTTTTCTATTTCTTATATCTATAAATATAGCAAAAGAAAAATATATAAAAAATTTAACATATATATAATCTAACAAGGCACATGTATTGATGCAATAGGAATATACCTCGAATTTTTTTTGGGAAAAATGACATCAAATTATAGAAAATTTAATTAATATGAATCTTAATGTCAATCCATAATGAATTTACAGTAAAAACATTTAAAATATTCAAAAGTTACAGCAAATCAATTAAAAGCCAATATAAAATTTGCAAATCACAGAGTTAATTTTATGGGTATTTTTATGCAATAAAAATATCTTTGGCCTATTCTAGGTTATTTACTAATAAACTTTTCGATATGAATAATATTTCTTTTTTAGAATTGTAATATAAGATATTTAGGAATATTAAAATCATTTTATTTCATTTAGAATCCCTTAATTAAGTGAACACTTATAGTTAAATACAATTGTAATTGATTTTACTTCATATAAAGAATATTTAAATCCACGATTTTCAAATAAAATATAATTGATTATGATTTTATTTTGATTTCTAATCAGAAAATTTTCGATTATATATTGCAATATGAAGATTTGAAGAAAAAATTTAAATGAGAACTTTTCGTATTATAAGGAATTCACAATGCACGATATCAATAATTCAGATAATTATGTCCACAATATCGTATTTCTGCAGTAAATTATATGCTTGGATTCTTTTTATTTTGTGTTTGGGTGTCGCCTGCTTATACAAAAGAAAATTTACCATGATTATATCATTTATTGTTACAAGTATCTTATTTTCAGCACCTATATTTCTTTCATACATCCAAGGGATTAATTCCAATCAGACCAAAGATAGAACTACACACGAATTAAAAAATGATAGGCCTGGTTCCATTAACACCAAAGTCAAAGCAATGAATACTGCAGATGATGTAGATAAAGATAATATTAAAAAATTAAAAAGGTCGACAGATGAAAAAGGTCGAGTTTTAGGTTCATCTGACGACCGAAATTATGAAAATTCCATAATAATAAACCCAGCAATACGAAAAAATTTGAATCCCATGATAAAAAAAAATCCATTAAAATCAGATAATAAAAATCATAGAAAAAAAAACTCGAATAGAAATGATTTGGTTTCCAAAATGATTGATCATAGAAACACATCTTCGGAAAACATGGAGCAACATAACGAAGTTTTAGTTTTAAAACTTCAACAAGACTATAACACTAATGATCTATTAAATGAACAAACTATAATAGCAAAAGATAGCTCTGAAAAGGAGGGTATTGATTTGGAAAATTCACCTAAAAATGAAGATCAGCATGAAACAAAAAACAATGATGAAATAAAGACAATTCATGAAAAAGAATATGTTAGTCCGAAGGATGTTATGACCAAAAATTATTCTGAAAATTTTGCTTCGAATATAACTAAAAGTCCAGAAAAATCAATAGCAAGTGGTCAAAAAGAAAATATTTTCTCCCGTCAAGAAATAAATTTAGAGATAACAGAAGCAAAAAAGGCGGAAGAGAGAGCGAAGAAAAAAGCACAAGGATTCAATAAGTCAAAAAAGAAAGAAAAAATTAAAACTGAGTGTAATACGGTTCCACCAGCAGAACAATATATTGATAAATCATTAAATCATATAAATATATATAATGCTAATGAAGAAAAAAAGGAAGAAAGTGAAGTAAAAAAAATACAATCAGAGAAAAAGCCAACCTTAAAGTATGAAACTTCAAATGGGGTTACCTATAAGACACTAGAAATAAAAGTCGACCATATGCAAGTAAAAGAATTAAAACATATAATAGAACAAACACTAGAAGAAGATAAAGAAAAGAGTCAACAGGAACTTTTAAATAAAGTAGTTGAGATTTTGAATATTTTTGATATCGATGATCGAATTAATACTTTCTCGAAGGCTTCACTTTTTATCACAAAATTGATGCATGATTGTTTTGGAAATGGTCTTAAAATAAACCATTTGGTGATTTTAGTCGCTGATGAATGCATTATATGTGGGATTTAAACAAGACATCCAAAACGAACATGCCCTTACCAATAAATTTTATCAATGTTTATGAATAAGAAAATATGATTTATATTTTTGAACACATATCCAAAATGAATGCCAAAGATTTCAGAATAGATAGTGCATATTTGCTGTTTTTTTTTAATTGAAAAGGCTTGACAAATAATTGTAAATTCAGATAAAAATATCATATATGATCAATAAGAATGGTATTATAAATTCAGAACAGGATTAGATGCTAATAATCAATATAAATTGTATGATTTAAAAATATGAAACACAAGAATAAAGAAATGTGATGTTTTCTAATTAGATTTACAGTATATAATTATATCAAAACAAACAGCTTAAACAAAAAGATAGGAATTTATAAAACTTTTCCGCGTAGTATTTTTATAATCTTATCAATTTATCATTTATTTATAAGCCAAATTTAAAGTTGTACTTTTAGTTTTGTTCTCAGGCACAGCTTGCTTGATTCTCTGTGCACACAGCGTATTTATACTTTCGGCTATCTTATCCTCTCCAAAGTCTTCTTCAATACCCCTCCTTCTTTCGAGACCTATTAATTCAAGGGTTTTTATCAATCCCCAGGGTTTGTATATATGCCTCACCCTGATATGTAACATCCAGTCCTTCAGATATATGATCTAAATATTGAATTTGTATATTAATTTACTCTTTAAAAAAAATTTTGTAATATTTTACTGATGTGTTCTTTTTTTTGTTGGAATTTATACAGCTAATATTTTAAGTTCTTACATTTGGTTATGTTTTAGAATCAAATTATTTGATCAATTATTTCTTTAATAAGATAAATTAAATCTTTAAGAAGCACCTCAAAGATTATTGGCCGGTGTTATTTGTCTAATATAAATAACATAACCATTATAAATATAACTAAATATCATTTTAATATGACAGATAAAACCCGAATTGACTGTGAAAGTTGTAAAAGATTCAGGTATATGCTTAGATACGTACAAAAACAAGTCACTTCACGATTGAAGCCCACATTTTTTATTTCACATACCTTCAAACACATTAAAATCTTGCTTCTCATTTATTACTTAACAAAGCCGATTTCCATCAATATATCACCCATACAGCAGTTTTCAGCACCTATAGGTACGACAGAAAAACTTATACAAGCCAAAGATTCAGAAAAATATACAGAATTTCTAATTTTATACAATTACGAGAGAAAAGACATAGAAGAAGAATGCCAAGTTTGGAGAATATTGCAAATTAAAAATAAAGAAATCGACACGAAATATGAAGTTAAGTGTTCAAAAAACGGTGCAGAAATTTATATATCTAAAGAATCATATAGTAATTACAATTCTACAACTACCGAAAGATTCAATTGGAATATTAAAGACAATTATAATTATTTATTGCCCCGAAAATGCATTGAGTTGATTTTACAAGAAATAACACGATATATTGAAATGGTTTATGAATTCCTTATAAGTATATTTCCGAAAAAAAAACCTTTTTTGGGTTTATCAGTAAATTGTTGCAATTGGGAGGATGAATTTGCATTAGATCTGAGCGAAATAGAAAATTATATCTACGAAGAAGAACCCTTGTATGGTTATCATTTTTTGAAAGGTCATAAAATAATTGAAATACATTTTAATGAATTATATGTTAAAGATCTCAAAATACAGATTGAAAAAAGGTTCACAATAGCAAATGAAACAAATAATAAAGATCTATTAACATCAATCCTGAATATAATGAAAAAATTTCACCGAAAAGATAATATAAATACTTTTAAAAGTTTGGAAAATATTCTTGAAATGCTTTTAGGAAATAATTCAAACTATCCAAGCCAAATAACGAGCATCTGTATCATTTCTATCCAAGGAATTTATATTTTAAGTAATTTACAGTTCACACCCGAAAAAATAGAATTGCATAAATTTACAGCAGAATCTTTGGAAGAGACAATAGATATTTTAAATGAGAAATTCGAAGCAAACAAAGATACCAATGAATATGAAAGCGAAGAAATTACTGTAAATCATGAGAGAATACGCGATATCATAGATATGGCTAAGAATGAATGTCTAAGCGGAATAACTGATTACAAAGCAGCTATTTTAATATCGATTAAATCCAATCACTATTAAGTTCCATGTAAACCAAAAAAATCATAAGATTTTGGTTTTCTCATTTAAAAAATAATAAAAATATATTCGTTTCATTTAAGTATGTATTTTTACACTTAAAAAAATATTTAAAGCACAAAATTACAAAAATTTACAGTAATTTAGCATAAAAACGCTAAGGATTATTATTGTGTCTCTAATAGTCCGAATAAAATTAAATAATAGGCTAGAAAAATATTATAAGACCGCAGTTGGCACAATGTTTTCATGAAAATAACATTGACATCATCGTATCAATCAACAAGGCATGTTTAAGGGTTTTATAAAAAATAATTTCAGATCATAACACAATATAATAAATGAAAAGATTATAGAAAGATAACTTATATATGGCTTTTGTTTAAACATTTACACATACTTATTGTGTAAATCATCTTTTTTGACTATCTCTATCATCGAAGGCGTATAATTAGGGTTTTATGATACAATGCTTCTTTGAATCTTAAAAGTATGTATAAATATATAAGAAATGCAGAATATCTATTTTCTAATTTCTATCATCAAATATAAAACATTTAGATTTCATTGTTCTAAAAACACAAAAAACCAGTAGAACTAGATTGATTAGATCTTTTATATCCATAAAACTTCTGAAGAATATTATGAATATTTCTCTATATTAGAATATATTTTTTGCATTGTGGTACATTTTGTGGTATTAACCGTAAAATGTCACTGGTACAATTATAAAATTGGCAGTATTCGTAAAAAATGATAGATGTATTCTTATTGCAAATGTCAAAGCAATTCCCTTTCACATTTATCAAATAATTCGAGTTTAGAACTATATATAATAAAATATAGCAAGATTGATCTACGGTTTTATTAATATTTGATCAATAAGTTATAAAAATAAATAAATAAAATGACACATATCAGATCTTTTCATATACATTAAAAATTCCAACCTAAATACATACTTTTGGTTTTTATAAAAATTATACAAATTATATTTGGTTTCTTCCAATGCAATTTGTATATATTCTGGAATATTTTTATTTTATGATGATCAAAGAGAATATAATTATCTTCCATCATTTTTATGAAATCTGTTAAAATCGGAAAATTAATGCCCAGAATCAAATTTATTAAAACATACAATTTGATAATATTATGTGGAATAAAGAATATCGGAAATAAAATGCAAATAAATAGTTAATTTATTTAGAATATAAGTTACGAAAAAAATCACGAAGTTTTTTTTTGGCGGCTATGTCGCTTAAAATTTACGTACAAACAATTTAGATAAAGTTACAAAGTTTAGGATTCAAATTATTGTGTTCTTTTTAGGTATTTCGTAAATCCTTTAGGAGGCTTAATGCAATAAAAATTTAAGTATTAGTAAATATTTTGGTCAAAATTATTTTAATAGATGGTTCAATAATTTTTTTCTGGCGCAAAAGGTTATCAACCAAACAATTTTAGGCATAAAATGTATCATTGTGACTATCATCGAATGAAATTGAAATCTTTTCTATTTATATTAAGCATATCTGCATCTAAAATTACATCCTATACAATACCATGTCTTTTTTCTGTAAAAATTTCGAATTTTATTTGAATAAAATTTGTTCGGGTTATATTTCGTTTTTCAAAAATTTCAGAAAGATACAACCTCATCTGTTCATTTTTTTTTGACATATTTATTGATCTGTTGCTTTTGTTTTAATGAAAATTAGTTTATTAGCTATATAATAATTTTTAAGTGCCTCAAACCTTCTGATTTGGTTTTTTTTCCCACGAAAATATTTTTTTACTAAATACCATTTAACAACATATCAGCTATATATTAACAATCTAAGATATTTTTTTATAATAATAAAGATTATTATACTAAAAATACCATAAAAATATCTGAAACAAAGAATAAAATATTTGTTTCTATTCTATTCATTTGCTTCTATAACGAATATTCGTGTCTTAAAAGTAAAAATTGGCCGAAAATAATTATATTTTATATAAATTTAGTACTTAGAAATTAATGTAAAAATAAAAACTTTAACATAAACCTTTATAAAAAGTTTCAGCTTGTGTTAAGAATTTTTTTTTGCTCTCTAAAATCATAATATTTCCTTAAATATGGATTGTATCTCAAATTATGATACTTAAAAATTTAAATTATTCACAATGGGTTTTTGGTGCTTTATAATCGGATATAAAACTTTATTGAAATTTTAAATAAGGCTATATAATTTTCATGCAGAATATTTTGGGCACAAAATTTCCATTTGTGATTTTTTTAAACTATGTTTTTAAATAAAATATTTACCAAACAATTATTGATACCTCAAAACATATATAAGTCTAAAATCATACAATTATAGTCATCTAATTTATTCTAAAATAATATTTTTCCATTTTAACAGGAACTATTACCATTCCATTTGCCACATTTTATAAATTTATATAACCAGCCGCATTTTTACGCTAATTTGTATATATTTATGTGTTTACATAAATGAGACAAAAAAAAACTAAAACATCTATTTTGCTGAATTTAAATTTATATCTTAAATTTTTTGTATGCGCAAAAACAACATCTTATGTGTAATTATATCTAAAAAAGCCTTTGTCGAATTCAAATTTATTGCAATATACATTTTAAAGCGATGAAATATCATTTATAAAGGGAATAATAAATAAGCTAATCGAGAAAAGATAAATATTTGTAAAAAAGGGAATATAAAGTAATGTTGAATAAAATATAATATATTCCTACTAGAGATACGAGAATCATCGAATTAAAGCGATTAATAAAAATTTATAAACTCTAATATATATCCTCGCATATTTTGGTAATTAATATCTTCGATAGATATTTATTTATGGGTTAATTTTCTTTTTATCGATTTTATCTATTTAGACATAGTCAGTGTATTGGGAATATTGCACAACTCCTCGATGCATCTTTTGACACCTTCCTCTGATCTATCTTCATCAACTGCTCTTCTTCTCTCAAATGAGATGTGTTCAAGTGTCTTGCGGAGTGTGAGAGCTTGCATGTATGCTTCTACTTAGTCCGGGATTTTTAACTCCTTAACATATTTTTTATGATATTTTGTGACCACCCCATCCCAAGTCATCACATATGGAACTATTCTTGTTTTACATTCGTAAATTAAACCAAGAATATTCGCCAAAATTTCAAACTTCCTATATTTTTCATTCTCAACTTCGGTTAGGTTATCAAGGCTAGTTATACCTATTTCAATCAGCGTAATCATATATTCTTTTTTGTCGTATAGAAAAATATCAGGTCTATTTTTTTTGATTGTTTTATTTTTATACTGATAATTTTAAATAAGTATCAGAATTTGTTAAAATAATTTACTAAATATGTACAAAACCAGAACTATTTCATAAACAGGCATGAAAAGATAACATGGTTAAACAGTAAGAATATATTGAGCGCATATAGTATTTTTAGAAAAGAATAGAATAGCAGTCTATTTAATCAATACAAAATTTGGTAAAAATCATGGCAAACTAATATATTTATACTCGCAAAGTATTTTAGTATAGATATAAGAAAATCTTGGAAAAATCACTAAACTAATTGCTGTTACCACGATCGAATATGAATTTCAATTTGAAAAGCATTTTAGCATAGATATAAGAAAATCTTGGAAAAATCACTAAACTAATTGCTGTTACCACGATAGAATACGAAAGATAGCTCTTAATCAATTCTATAGATACAAATTCTGTTAAATTGTAGAAGGATGTGAGAAAATTTTAAATGATCACGAGTTCTTTTTAAAACATCACATCAAACAGATTTCAATTCATATTTATATTCAGAATATACGTTTAATTAAAAAAAAAATATAATTCATATTTTATCATAATAAAAATCGATTAAAATTGTAATGAATAACAGTAAATGAATTTTTAATAAAAATGCGTATAATTTCTTTTCTTTTTTTTGTTTAAATAAAAATTGTATCGTTTAAATACATCAAAAGAAAATTACGTAATTTAAACTAAAGAGAATAAAAAAAGTTAGGTTTTTATTAAAAATATCTACATATAAAATACTAGAATATCGATTATAAAGAGTTTCTTTTGTAGTTGGTTACAAAAGGCTACAAAAAATATTGTTGCATCTTTTGAATTTACAAAAAGTTGTATTTTAACTCTACAATACTTCAGCAACCATATGACAACGTTCATATATTTCGGATGTAAAAATCACAGCTTTAAAATTTTGAATTCAAGATATATTCACAAGAAAATGTTTTAGAATTATGCATTTTGCGACATTAAAAAATATATCTAGTAGACAATGTTGCGTATAAATGAAAATATATTTTTATAAAATCTGAATTTAAAATGTAATAGATTCATGTAAGAAGAAGAACAAAATGCCAAAATATAGGCACATAATAAGAACCGCCTAAAGGATAATAAATATTAACCGGAGCTAGTGTAAAAACATAAGAATGATCACAAAAAATCATGTTTTAATAATAGATCCTTTTAACACATTATTTATTTTGACGTCATTTCAAATGTATTTTATGCATAACATTTTGTTATTTCCTGTAAGGTATATATTCTTTCACATGAATTTCTTTTTAGACGTGCTTTAGCAAACAAAAAGGTTTATAGAGTTTTAAAAAAAACCCCCATATGTAAATAGTCTATATAATAAGGCTATTTTTTAAAATAAAATTATTTGATTGATCAATTTAATATAATCTTATCAAAAAAAAGAACACTTAAAAATGAGACGAGATGTATCTATTTTCGTAAAGGATTACTTTTTAATCTTTATTGGGCATATTTTTTTTTTAAAAAAAACACATTAATGAAGACCTAGCCAAAAGATGTAAGATTATAATTCAAAAGGATAAAAAAAAATATATTTATCTATACGAGTATTATGCAATGAGGCAGTATTGATTCAATATAAGACTAGATAAAAGAAAAAAATTTGTTTTTTAAAGAATATAATTCACAATAGAGTCAGAAACGGAGAAACTATACATGATAAAATTATTTTGACCATTTCTGAATAAGCTGAATATAACATTTGAACTGTAATAGTGTATAAGTTTATTTACTTTCATCTTCGATGTAAAGAACTATTAAATAATTCTTAACTATATCCAAAAAATTGTTCTTTTTTGTGAATATAGTGTAAAGAATGTTCTAGTAGAGACGTGAATATATTTACATCCAGCGAAAAGTAAGTATTAAGATCGTAAGGAACGAAAAGAAAAACAAAAAAAAATATATAATTTATACAGAAAAGAACTTTTTAAAAAACTATAGCGCGAACAAATGTAAAGGTTTCATATATTATTTGTTATATTTGTACAATTTAAGATGCTAAAACATGCTATACATCGAAATAATTGTGTTTAAAAAGGTTTGTGAGCAATACAAAGAACTTTATAAAAAAATTACGAAATTCGCAGCGATTGATATAAAATATATCGGGTGTTTATACAGCAAAAAAAGATAAATAAAAGTCATAGAAAAAACATTATTTTGTTTTATGTTGAATACAAAAACGCATCATGATAGAAATAAGAGAAAGTATAAACTGTTAATGGGTAAAAGAATATAACATATTTTGAAATAAATATAATTAAATGCCTGTACTCTACTGCACACTGTGTTGCAATATAATGTTTAAAAGCTTACACATTATGTTTATTAAATTATTTGACAGTTAGAGATCACAGGATTTTTTTCTGTAAAATTAAAAGCTAAGAAAAAGTAAAGATAATAAAGAGTGTAAAATAAAAAATTATCTTATTAGCACAGCAATTTTATTTGGGAGTGTAGTTGAAAACATAATTTTAAATTTCTATTTTTATGCAGGTGATTTTTTCGCGTGGTTACATTATATATACTCTTGGCTATATTCTCTTCCCTACATCTCGATAAATACTTTTTCTGATTTAAAGACATATTAATTCAAAGGTTTTCCTGTAATATATATTTTAAATATAAGCGTCAATTCGGTTTGAGACTTCTAATTTTTTAATATAAAACATTAATCCAAAAAAATAATTTTGCAATTTCTTTATATTATTTTCTATTAAGTATGACAAATCAAAATTTATTTTTATCCAATAAACTTAAAAAGCTACAGATATTATGTTGTTGTTTATATATGCCGAATTTGACTCATAATAAACAAATAATATTTCAATTGTTAGATTTTAACAACCAAAAAAGTTCAAAAGAAAATCAGTATAATAATTAATAAAAACTAAATGGCAGAGATGATTGTGAATACCAATCATAAAAACACATAAAAAATTATCGCATGATAAACCAGGTATCTTTATCCATGATAAAATAAAAAACATGATTACATTTATAGTAATGGGAATAACAACTATTAGTAACCTCAGTATTGCTGAAAAACAGAAGTTAAGGAAATAAGATCTACTAGAAAATGAACCACGTCTTATTTACAAATGCGGATTATGTTTAGTAACATACATCATTTCTTTAGATGGTGTGGCAACTAAATACTATAAGTCGTATATTAAATAGTTAGGAATTCTAACCGAGCAGAAAAAAACGCATAAACATAATTTATGAGAAGAAACTTAACCGATAAGTCTGTGAAGAATAAAGTACAAGGAATAATATCAAGATGACTAGACGAAAGAATTATGGTAAAATTTGTTTTAATGAGATAACATATCTAAAAAACGAATCAACCCACAAAAAAATAAAAACTTTGTAGTCTTATGTAATTTTAGGTATTCAATATAATTAATTTTTTTTTATTTATATAAATATGCCGTATTTGTATTGTAGTTTATAAATTACATTTATAAACTGGTGCCTTTTTATTTAATATCTCCAAATAAAACCAAATTTTATTTATATAATTGAAATCAAAAAAAAACCAATTCTATCTGGAATTTGGTTTGAAAGGATTTGGCTGGAGATTTTTATAAGTGAATACAATCTCGTGAGTTTTAAATTGATTCCATCATTTTCTGCAACACCCAGAATTATATTTTCATTAAGTTGTTTATCATAATGGGAATCTATATTCTCAAGAGTATCTTGAGAAATTTTACGCAATTTATAGTTTTCTGACGATTTCTTTAAATTGTTGTAACTGAAAACCCCTTCTTTAAATATAATAAAAATTTTGTTTATTGCTATCGAACTTTTTGAATTATTTCCGTGTAAATCACTATAAAAATTCTCTAAATTGTTCAGGCTAGAAATATTATTTTCTTGATGGAATTGGCTCAGAATTTTTAAAATCATAGATAATAGATGAATCTTTTGTGTTGTGTCATCAAATTTGATACTTTTTATTATTTGAGTTTTTAAAGCATCGATAAGTTCACCCTCAAATTCTATGTCTATTATCTTGTGTCCTTTTAAAAAGTGTATTTTATACTGAGAATTTTGTTTTTCTTTTTTATTCTTTGTATTATTCAATGTTGTCTTTTTTTCTATCTGTGATTTACTTTCATGATTGTTGTAAAATATAGTTCCATCACTATAAGAATTTTGCTTTGAAGATAAATCACTTGATAAACCCCCCTTTCTACTATATAGTTTTAATTTCTGTAAATTTTTCACAAATTTCCTCATAATTGATCTAAATATAATGTGTTTAATATTTTTAGTTGTTTGGGGTGAGGAATGTCTCATACCATCGATTTTGGATATTTTGACATCTGGAACAACACTGGAATCAGATATCCCATGATCTTTTAATGTACCCCTTTTTGACACATTGCTAACATTATCAGAATATGTGATGATAGCTTTTTTAAATCCATCTCGTGGTGGTTTTGAATCACTATATCCCTCGGACTGCATATTTTTTGAATGTAGAGTTGATTCTTGTGGTCTTCCAAATAATGATACATCGATTTTATCTTTTTGTATTGAAGTATGTGTACTAAGGCAATTTCTATCTTGATGTTGAATTAAATTTCGATGCACTACGGTTTCTGCGCCATTCATTTTTACAAAGACCACTGGCGTTAGATGCATACTTTTTCTCACAGCTTGATGAACACCTTGATTATTATATTTCCTAGTAGAAGTGGAATTGGCTGCTGAGTCTGGTGATGTAGTTTTTTTAGATTGTTCCATGATTGTCAGTGTAGCCGAAATTTGTTTTATTGCACTTAAATCGATAAAAATGGGCGCTATAGAACAGTAAGCAAGAAGAAACGCTACAATATACTTCTTTATAATTTCCATGATAAAACGAGGTGTATATTAACAAAGATACTTGACTCGATATTTTCTCGTACGTATCCTGCTGTTCTGAAATCATTTTCGGTTTTATTACTGTCTTCCATTTTAATCAATATCTTAATTGTTTTATTTTAGATCATAAATAAAAATTCTTATATGAAAATTATAAGGATTGGCCAATTAAATTTTAGTTTCATTAAAATACCAAATATTTAACTTATGGAAAAATAATATATTGAAATCCTATTCTGTTAAATCAATTTTATCACAATTATGAAAAATGTGTAAATAATAACATAAAATGTATATTAAGATGTTAGGGATGCTAACGGAAACTTAGCGATGGAACAAACAAAAAGATTGTGCAATAAATTTGAATCGTTTTAATTTATAAATGAATTAGATAGAATAGAGTTATGAATAAGATGCATTTGAAAGAAGCATAAATATATTACACTCAATAAAACCATATAAAATTTTTCTTGATTTTAAATTATTAAAATGTTGTATAATAAAAAAGCCCGTGAAAAAAATTTTAATCGAATTTACTTTATTTGTTTTACTTCTATCAATTTTAGGAAGTTCGATTTACATTAATAGGAAAACAAGCCTATTAATAAGTTGAATTTTAGAAAAATAATGAATTATCATAAAGATAATCTATTTTCTTATTAGCTATAACATTAAAAGAAATAATCATATTATAAAGCAATCTATGAAAGTTCAAGTAATTATTATAGCCTCCATTTATTTAATACTGTATTTAAATGCCCTAATATAAAATTTCTGTTGCATAAATCCAATTCTTTTATAATGTTTATGGGCCTCGAAAAATATGCATCCAAACAATGAAGGGGAGTTCATGATGTGTTTATTTGTATTTAAATATTTTTACCATGGGTCATCAGTGTCCCATGTTGTAATATTAGTTAAACCCTAAACATAATTTATAGACAATAATTATGATAAGTTTAACTTTTTTTAGTTCAGCTAATTTTTAAATTAACTAAACATGATATAACTGCAAATTTACAAAACTGGTTAGTTTTCTATATTTGAATTGAAGATATGTTAATTTAAATTTATGTTAAAAAAATCACCCATAATAAAGTCTAAGAAATGTATGAAAACTAAATGTTCACTGAGTCTAGATACTCGTATCATAAAATAATAATAGGATTTATCAAAATTCTTATATTATTGAGATGACTGTGCAACTTATTGAAATAAATGTTCGCTATGGATATGGTAATAAAAGAATCATTCCCCTCCTGCTTTTCCCAACAAAAATCTTATGAAACTAGGGTTAGATATGAATGAATTAAAAACTGTACTTTCTACAAAAAAAATAAACAAAAAAATACGATTCCGAGCGGTATATAGTAAAATCTAATGCTTACTTACAATAATGCAAATTTTTTTTGGTTTCAATGACCTAAGTAGAAAAATTGCCTATATATTACATAAACAAATATAGAGAAACTATATTTTGCAATAAAAAATTTTTCTTGAAAATAGATATAGAATAACAGTTTCAGGAGTGAGGGACAAAAAAATGGGAATTTTTTAATGTTTACTCAAAATAAAGCAACACTTTTTTCATTTTACTGAAATTATTTCGTTTATTATTTTTATATTATTGTCCTAAAATTTAAAAAATTAAGGCAAATGATGATTCTAAAATTCATCAAAAAAAAAGTATGTCGGATGCAAAAAAAAAGTAAAAAGAATTTATTTTTCTCTCTATAATGTGAGATAATATAATCAGAAAAGGTGCAAAGGCTAAGTAGTTGAACTTCTCATTTCCTTAACTTGAAACATATAAAACCATTGAAATGGCGAAATTTGTATATTTATTAACATACTAGTTTGATGATAAATATTTATAAATTCATTTCAATTTTGAAATAGCTTATATAAATGTGTTAAAAGCGCAGAAAAGTTTGCTTTGGTTATGTTATGTAAGATCTTAATGTATTTAGTCTCATCAAATTCAATTGTAAAAAAATATAAGCATTGAAGTTGGCTGTATAGTATTATCGAAGCCTATTATACATAATTTTCTGATTTAAATATATAATAATTCCTTTATATGTCTTTTAAATTTTTGTAATGCTAAGAATAAAATAAATATTTAAATAAAATTTTAAGGAGCATCAATGCTTATAGCTCAATCTACCATTTTTTTTTGATTTACAAATATACATTAAAAACTTAAATCGCAATTTTATATCAATTTCGCATTCCGAAATATAAAAAAGTAAAATTATTATTTATAAAAAAAAAGTTTAAAATAATTGATTGCGCTTGAACATAAGATGGTATATAAAAATTTCATATAATATTTATTTTACTAATAGCTGTTCAGATAGACTACATTTCTTGTAGCGACCAATATTTTTTTTATATTTTTTAAATTATTGCCTGTAAAATTTATCCATAATTAAATGGTTTATTATAATATTACTTTAATTAATAATTCTATCTCTAGAAACAAATATTCATATTTCGAATTCACCAATCCATTCATATTTCGAATTCACCAATCCATTCATATTTCAAATTCACTAAACCATTATTTTTCTAGAATGTATCCTTGAGATGGTTTATGATATTAATTCATGCTATGATTCTCTATGTATCGAAAATATGCACAATTTTATTAAATGAGCACAATAAATCCCACTATGCAAAATTTTATATTCTGGTAACATAATCACATTTTAAACCATAGAAATTGTACTTTTATTAAAAAAATAGCAGATTTATTTCCTTTTTCAACAGTTGAATTATTTTATCAAGATAAATGTTATAAAACATTTATGTTTCTTTCTATACAAATTATAAATACAATAATAAAAAAATGGTTAAAGTTATAATTTGATCATTTTTTATGATCAAGCATTTTAGATTTTACAATTTTGAATTATAACCAATTAGCTTGAACTCAATTTTTTTTTATTTCTTTTACCACCGTTTCGTGTAATTTTTGAGAATACTTATATTTACTTTTTATTTAGTAGATAATTGTGTTAATTTCGGTAATGACATATTGTTGAATTAGTAAGGAAATGCGATTTATCTGGCGGAAATAATTTATTTTTAGATATAATAAATAGTTTCAAATTTTTTTATCGTTTTGAACATCCAAGATTATGATATTAATTCTTAAATATGCAGAATAACTTATATTATGATTTTTTAGATAATGTGATCAAGATTAGCAAAGAATAATTGTTTTTTATTGAACATTCCTATTATTACTAATTTTTAATTTTAGAACCGTTCTTCATGCTTAAATTATAATCCTTTTTTGTATAAAGTATACAAACAAAATAACATTTATGCCTGGCCATTAAAAAACTCTCGTAAATAATAGAAAAAATGTTTTCATGCACCAATAATATAAAATGACAAAATTCAAAGAATAAATATATAAAATTAGAAATGAATTAAAATTGGCACCCATTTTTGATTATAGCGCTTGATGAATGAAATTAATAACACTATGTCATGTGTTTTTTTTTAAAATTACGGTAAAAATATGAAATAAACTAAGAGATGTTAATTTATAAAAATATATTGCTCATTTTATATAAAAAACGCTTTTGATTTAGACTAAATTTATCGAAACATTCTTGTTTTCTGCATCAACGACGATAAAAAAAGTATGAACAAATGGTTTAAATTAAAATTTTTATTTTATTGGTGCAATTGATGTAAACGAAATTTAAAAATGGCGAAGAATATTTTCAAGTTATTTATTTAATCTATAGCGCATTCGGGAAACTTCAGGGCTTCATATTTCATCTATTTCATAAATATTTACTTGTTATGAAAAATAATGTATTATATTTATGTATCTCATACATTTATTATTACCTTAATTTCGTTTAAATTCAAAAATTTGTGATATAACTTATTGCCTATATTTATCAAATTTTATACGAATAAGCAAAACATGTAAAAAATTGATGTTTACACGTTTTAAAGCTATTTATACACATTCTATAGTGGGAATAATTGATGTCGAATATAAATTTCTCATTCATATCCTTTAAAAACAATAAATTTAACAAATATTGAATTTGTAATATAATATATCAATTTATTATACTCTAAAGATTGTGGTGATATATTTCATTCTAAGATGGTATTATAATGAAATTAAGCAACACCTTTTTAGATTATAAATCAATATTTTGTCGTTTAATACATAATTTAAGATAAATTTCTATTTTATACCCAGGTGACTGTAAAGTGATAGTAAAATCAAATAATATAAATAAAATTCAATAGTATAAATTTGCCTTACCTAAAACAAAGATGGGCAATTTTATTCTAAATAAAATGCAAATAATGAATGGAATTTAATTTTTAGATTTAACAGCAAAAAAAGTATGTATTTTTATTTTCTGGGTATATATATCTGGAAAATTATCCTTGTATGCTCATAAACTAGAGAATATCGATGTTATATATACAAATAAAGAGAGAATAAACATTTTCAATAATTATATTCTATTCTATCTTAATGCTAGATGATAAAACTTTATCATTTTGAGTGATGTAGTTTAAAGGCAAGAACAGAAAGCATGTCTTTTATATTTTCATATTAGAAAATACTTTGATAATAATAATTATATAGAAGCATTTTACTTTATGAAGTATGTACATCTTGTCTCTTAATATGTTTCCCTTGTACGATTTTCTTGAAATGTTTTGATGTAACTGTCTACTGCATATAAAAATTTAAATGACAACTTATAAACGATCTTATTCAGAAAATATGTATAATTGACCCAAAATTCACCATAATATACGCTCTTATCAAGTATTTATAGACAAAAATTTAACTAAATAAGTATTTTTATTTATTGCTAAATTTATGGTTGTAATTTTACTTTTTGTTCTCAGGAACAGCTTGCTTGATTCTCTACAAGCACAGCTTATTTATACATTCGGCTATCTTCTACTCTCCAAAGCCTTCTTCAAAACCCCACCCTCTTTCGAGACCTATTAATTTAAGGGTTTTATCAATACCAAGATTTGTATATATATGCCTCCACTTAGTTCGTGACATCATGTTCCTTTATGTACTTTTTATGTTATCGTCTCACCACACCGTCCCATGTTAAACATAAGAGATAATTTATGTTCTACACTTGTATATTAATGACAGCTCAGATGCTAGCATGTCATATTTTTTTTGATTTTTCGTTTTCAACTATGTTTCTATTGATAATACTTGTCACGCAAAATTTCGATCAGAGTGATGCAGTTCTTCTTTTCGTCATATACAAAAATATCAGGTCTGTCATTCAATAACTTGATGTCTGTTCTAATTATTGTATCTACTTTGATCTCAGCGAATTCATTTAAATTATTTTTTGTACTAAGTATCACAGGATTTTTTTTGTTTTTTGAATTTTTTTCCTTGCTAGTACAAATTGAAAACATCGTACTGTTTCGCTATGTCTTTTTGTACATTCATAACCAAGTATTTTTTTACATTAGATTGTCAAGTGATCGGCAGTTTTAACGGAGTCGCTACAGTGCGGTCATTTCTCTCTTTCACCTAAGAAAATATTTCTATCGAGATTGAGGCATAGCCTAGCTTCTTTTGAAGGTCTTATATTTCGTATTGTAGCCATTTCGATAATTCGTGTATTTCTAGTGTTGAATTTTTAGGCGAATCTAAAAGCTTTGTATGGGTTATTTTTGTTTTTATTTTACCCTATAAACGCTCTTTTTGATTTAATACGAGCTCTGAAAAATCTGGGTTGCTATGCTGTATTTTATCTACAAGAAATCATTCATTTTGCCCAAGTGCGAATCTTTTTCTTTTTTTTACTATAGCAAACATACTTTCCCAGATAATTGTACTATTTTTATTCATGTGATTTTAGTAGCTGAAAATTAATTTTTCAGATTTGCATTCTGTGTTTAAAGATTGCGCCCAAGTTAATTTCTTTTTATTTAAAGTCGTTCTTGATTGGATTTTTGAATAAGTATTCCATTTTCAATCAATTTTCGCCAATGACATAATCTAGCTTTTTAAAATCTCTAGTCTCTAACTTATATAACCCTACGTAGTAGTTGATCAAGATATTACATGTTCATTAATTACCTTAATAAATATTCGCCGTTAAATGAAGTTTAGCATAAATTTTATACTCTTTTTAACATTTCATTTCGTAATTATATCGTTGTTTCGGGTTTCGTTACTTATTTAGAGTCTTCTAATATTTCTGGATATTCATTTCATCCTTTCCTTCTATTAATGTTGCAATATCTTTGTGTATAGATATAAATTTAAAGAATAAAATCTAAGATTGATTTATGAGGTATAGTTTAGTCATAAAATAATTTTATAAAATGGTACAGTTTAGAATATTTATTTTAGATGTAACTATTCTTTATCGGTAAAACGCACGTACGACAAGATAGTTTGCAAATTTGTTCTATTTGATAATTAAGTGCACATGAATGACATATAGCTAATTCTTATGACGCTAAATTCATTAAACAAGTAAAATCAAAATCAACCGATCTCTCAATTAAAAGTATCATAAAAATAATATTGTTTTATAAGATTACAAGTAAGAGCGACTTATATTTCAAGAACTATATCTAATTTTTAAGATCAATCTAGCAATATCAATCATTTATTCCGATCAAAATATTAAAAATTTAATTACAAAAGACATGAATTTACATTAAAAGTACAATTATGTTTCTTTCTATATGCTTAAACTATAATTTTCAAAAGAAAATGTATTATAGAACCGTCTAAAGGTCTAAATTCGCTTATCGATGGAATAAAATTATCATAGGTAGATAATACTTATATATCAGGCAAATTTAATATAAATATTATTTATTTTTGGATTATAGTCGGTATTTGTTAAAAAAATTTGGTTGCGGCAAAATTTTTACAAAAAAAATAACGTTACAAATAATTATATCATATAGCATATAGCATATAAAAAGAATCGATTAGAAATTTAAGAGATCTGTTTATCGGTTCAAGGTAAAATAATAATAAATACCTTTATCTTACAAAGATTATGGTACACAATTATTCAATTTTCTTAAAATAGGTATGAAGTGACAGTTAATGATAAATTTGTATATTGAAATATGGACATTAAAGATTGCGGAATGTATAAACCATGACTTTTTTACACCCTTGAATTAATTATGCATTAATATTTTAAGAGTTTCACATCTATTTTTCGATTTTTTTAAGCTTTTTTTTATTTGTGTACATATATTCTCAAAGATTTTTACATTAATATCTATTAATTATAATTCATGCGTTAATTTTCATAATATATTATAAAATAAACAATATTATAATTTTTTTAGAACTTAAATTACATTCTTTGTGTATATATTAGTGCGTAAGCGGTAAAAAAAATATATATAACCTTTTTTAAATTTAATAATTATTTTAAAAATTTTATGTCTTTTATAGGATTTATTTTATAATTTCCTGCATAATAGAACATGAAACAAGCTGCTAAACAAATTTTATCCAATTTTTTTTTGTAAACATGTTAGAATACTTATATACAAGTATTCTTCAAAAATTTATAAGTAAATGAGTTAAGTATAGAACATGTTTATCGGCTAATTATATTTAATATCAAGGTTTACTATTTACTCATATACGACTGTAATGGCAAAATTTATTAACTATAAAGAATTTAGTTTGACATGTGTTATTTGCTAGAAAATTACAAGAAATGTCTATGTTCGATTTATTAGAAACATGTGTACTTTATAATTCTTTCTCGAGCAAATTACTAGATAAAGTAAATATATAATAAACACTTTTTTGTGTTCAACTGGTAAAATATATTCAGTATCCTGAACTGATTTCATGCTAATATTGGACTAATTTTTATTTATCAATTAATATAATGTATTCATGTGTTTATTCAGATATTTCGCAATAGCAATACCTTATAAAACCTTTTTTATTAATTTGGGCAAATACAGGTGTATTTTTCTATTATTCAATATATAGAAATTTATAAAAACTTCTGAAAGTCTCAAAAGTGTTTAATCAGATATTTTCGGCTTTTTAAAAGTTCATATTGTAATCATAGGGTCTATATTCAAATCTAGTTACAAATTTATTTTTATTTTACTAAAATCAAATTTTTAAAAAGACGCATTAATATGGTGTACCAAAAAAATATACATGAAGGTTGATACGATTTGTTACGGGTCTGTGTTATCTAATCCTTGCAGGGGTTATTTATACAAAGATATGAATATTTAGCTACAATTGTAAACTTTCGATTGGTTGTTTAATTAGATAAACATCTTTATAGCGGCAATACTCTCCAAAAATGGCTACCATACCTTATACCAGTTTACATTTTTTTATTATAAAGATTTTAGTAGTTATACAAAAAGAATGTAGCTTAATTTTCATCCGATCCCGGTAACCTATTTTACATCTAATTTCGATTATTTTAGATATTTTTTTATATAATTACGCAACAAAATTTAGTTAATATTTTTTTTTAAAATTCTTTTGTTTGGCATTTAAGGAAGTTTTACATTCATAATGCAACTAGGAATCTATATTTATTATACAAAAAAATGTAATGTGTATAATTTTTTGTGAATATTTGTAAATTTCTAAGGACTTTTTATATGATAAATATAGGTTTTATTTTAATTCCCACTATTTTTTGGCTTTTTGTATATTTTATAAATCGCCTATACCTATCCACTTTTTTTATGTATAAATTAGGCTCTTGATTCAATTTTTCTATAATTTTATTAATCACAATCACTCTTTTGTCATCGCTATCTATTTATGCATATTATTAATATATTACACGTTACAAGCCCCATAATACTTAGAAATATAAAAATATTACATAAAATATTTTCGGTTCATCTTGAAATTATCTTTAAATAAAAGATAAAATTTTTTTCGGCTTTTAAATTTACGATTGTCTTTTTTTGATTTAAATCATTTTTGTTAATACACGTTTTTTCTTTAAATTTAAAGTTAAAATATTTGAACCTTAAATATAACTTCTTCATGAAGAATGCGTTGTTTTACTGCAAGAATTTAACTATATTAGTTTTTTAGAACATGATGCGTTCGAAGTGAAAAAAATTCAAATCCAAATAATATACTAGAATATGTTGCCCCTTTTATACTGCATATTACTTGTATACAAAATATATTGTATTTATTATGAATCTTCGAAAAAGTCTTCGTTGTTATTTGCGAACCTTCTTTCATATATTAAAGGGTTTGAAATACTTATTGATAATTTTTAATGCTAAAACCGTTGAATATTTTTATTATTTTTAGGCTCAAATACACTACTTAGAAATATATCTCAAAATACTATATATTTTAAGGCTTGATTTCTATATTCTATATGCTTATAGTATTCCATTTATATTTAAAAAAATTTCCGAATAAGACTTTTATTAGATCAAATTACAATGTTTATCTTTTAACTAAAATGATGAATTCTATACAAAATTTACACGAAATCAAGTTTTATACATTGAATAAATATTTCGTTATAACTTTTTAATATTTTTTTTCAGCTTCTAATTTATGTTGTAATAGTTAAATAATGTGATATCCAGTCATTTAAAATAAACTATTTCTTCCTTTTTATTTTAAGATACAATTTTTATGAATTTTGACTTGATTTTTATTTTATTTTTTAAGCATATCTTTAGATGCAATAATGCAAAAATGCTTAAATAATTTTTTTTTTGATTTTATTCCTATAAATATTCTTAAAGTTTTATTTTCTATGATGAAAAACCTTTAGCAGCTCATCTGATGTAACATATGAAATTTTCATATGAATAACTATAGAATGTATAATGAGAAAAATTAGATATAAATGTGGATAAATCTCTTTGTCATCGTGCTATAAATGTTTGATCTGTAGTTTTTTTAAATGCCTTAATTATATTAATAAATATACTTTGTTTGTAGACAAATTTGAGCTTCTTAAATTTTTGCTTTATATTCAAGCATAGGATAAATTTTTAACGTTGGCCCATAATATCTATGCACCCTTGCCTAGATTCTTTTATCTTACATCATCCACATCCCCTCTCTTCTCTTCAAAATTTGTAGTTCATTGTTAACTACAATCCTATAGATGGATTTATGTCTCAAATTATTTTGTGACTTCATGTTATTTCAGGTACTTTTTATGATATAGTGTTAACCCACCATTTTTTGTTGCTAAAATTTATATAATCTTTATCTTACACACGACGATTAACGATAGATATGCTTCCAGGTAGTTAAACTAAGTTTTTGCTTAAATTTAATGTTGCTCAATCTGTTTTGAATGAATAATCTTTATAGTTATCTTCTTCAATATTTTTTCCTATTCTCATATTAATTAAATTTTTATATATATTAAAATTATAACATGCGGCAATTAATTCTTAGGTTGAATTATTATTTGCATCTGTTATTTCTATTTTTCAAATATTTTTTTTTCATAAATTTTAGATCCTTGTTGCTTGCTTTCTTTCTATAATATAATTTTCAGTGATTCGAAATCTAGTAAACGAAAATAATGGAAGTATTTTGATTACTTATCGTATATCTAAAGTAAAAAATGTGTAAAAGTATTCCAAAAGATTATTAATAATTGTACTGGACCGAATAAAAGTAATGAAAATTTTATTTAGTGTAAAAAACAGATGTCTATGTTTTAAAAAAAATTTATTAGTGACAAAAATAATTATGACTTTTTTTTGCATCAAAAATTTATAGCTTGATATGCTGTATTTTTTTATATCTATCTTTGATTCTATTTTCATATATAGCTGTATTTTAAGTCTAAAATTTGACTTTGTTGTTCGGAAATTTTTATAAGATTAGTTGCAATAACATATATATAACAATCGGTTCTTTAGACCTACAATTCTTGCTCCAAACATTTGTCTATAGTTTATCATTATGTACCAGAATATTCCCACATTCATACGCTTTATTTGTTAATTATAAAAAGTGAATAGTTTTAAATTGGACCATAACTCTTCAACTATTCCCTTTTTAGGATAAAATTATGGTTTAAATTCCGTTTTTGCGTAAGTTTATTATAATTATATTTGAAGTCTTTGTATTTAATAAAAAGTTGTCTATTAAGGCTCAATATTCAATCAAGCCACATTTTGAGCGGTAGTTCTTGTTTCAGATCGATTTTGTGTTGTACAATTATAAATCTTTACAAATATTTTATAAATCCATTTTAGTTCATAATCATGAATTATGTGTAATTTCATTTCTAGTAATTATATTTATCTTTAAAAATATCTCTTCACAGTTTATATCACATTCGCTTACCCGTGATCTCTTTATCTATACTATTAAACCAAAATATCGACTAAACAGCTTTTAGTGACCGCCAAAAGTTTATTGATGTTTTTTAGTGATCAACGAAAAAAAAGCTTATTTTTTTGAAATTTAATGTTAATGTAAAGAAAAGGATATCTTTTATTTTTCTCCTTCGAAATCTATTACTCACAAAACAACCTTCAAGTAAAAAATAATGCACAAATATATACTATTTTTTATCTTGTATTGTATATATTTTGCTGTATTGCACTTTTTTGATGTAAATGCTGTTTTATATAAACAATAATTCTAAATTTCCCGCTTTAGTTTTTTATTAGATAGACATTCAACACAGCAACTTTGATTTGATCAATCTAACCTGTTCTAAAATCATTTGGATAATCCGTAATATTATATCAGAAACTTTACAGCATATTCATATGAAAAAAATGTTCTATCAGATTTTAAAAAACCTTATAATTCGACCATAAATGGTGCTTTATAATCACATATTATAAATTCTACTTATCAGAGATATTTCAAAACATATTCAAATTTTGTTTTTGTTCAAACAAAACTTTAATTGCGAGATTCAAAAGCTAATACAACTTTTATAAGAGTACAAAAACAATCATATAAAATTTCTTTTTATGTAATAATAAGCTTACTTAAGTTGTTTTTTAGTCTTAAGTAATCTTCATTTTCCAGATTTTTCATTATATAAATAATAAATCCCACTTAATATAATTTAACTTTTTATCTCGGTTATATCGGTATTTTGCCATATAAATGGAAGACAGAGATATTAAAATATGCTTTATGTGTATATCAGACTATTTTCGTAATATTTACAAAAATAAATTGTGTGTATTACCTAGAATAGTATCCTAGATTTATTCTACAATGAGAAATATATGGTAATATACAAGCGTAAATTATATCTGATACTTCGATTTAGTTATAAAAAACAGATTTTCTGCAAAAAAAATAATTTTGGCAGACGTATCTACCACATTCCTAACACCTTTAAATTACTATAATCGTTTTGATTTTCACCTCTTTCTTATATAATATACACAAAAGACTTATGTTTAGCATTTACTGCACTTTCACCAATTTTATCTGCATTAAATCCACAAAATATATTATAAATGGTGGTTTGTTGTAATAAATATACTCTGATCCGATACATTTTGATTAACTCTAATATGATTTGTGTCTGTTATGAACTAGGATAAAGTATGATTTTTCACAATTTATCTATTTTTATATATAAAATATGATCTTAATCATCCTTGTGCGTGGAATGCAATATAATTTTATTATTGCGATATATCCGCTTTTTATGGCAAAAAATGAATCACAGCTGATTCATCAGCCAAATAAACTTCTATCCAGTATTTTTTTCTGGTAAAAGGGAGATCGAAAAAAATATTCATTCTTGGTAATATTTATTACGATGTATTAGATATCGCTTATTTATGCTCAATAAATTTTTAATTCGAAATATCCTATACAGGGGTAGTAAAGCCGCAGCTCTTTAGAATTGTTCGAATTTATTCCCAGTTTTTTTTATTTTTTTGATATGATTAAATAAAAATTAAGCTCCACAATAAAAAATGAAACTTCAGGCACTCTTTTTATAATCTTCTATATCCATTTTTGACAATTTTTTTTAGAAAAATACCATATAATCATAATAAAATACAAACATACTATTATATAAAGTTGTTAATATATGTATGAGTTTAGGATCATTTATTTACATGGAATTGTGTAAATCTTGAAATATTCACACAGCATTACATATTCGGATTTGTAATTTTCAATATATATTCAAAGGTTATTTATGAAACTCATATAAATATTCTTAATGAAAATAATATATTATTTTTGCTTTATTATGTTTTAATCGATCACTTGTTAATATTATTAAAAAAAGGCATAGTTATTTCGGTTTTTATTGTATATTATGTAAATACATGCAAATTTGTCATTTATGCAGCAGAAAAAACTTTATACAATATATTTGGCTTGTATAAAGGTGCGAGTAAAAATTAGATCACTTTAGAAGTTATTTTTTTTGGAACCGTATTTCTTTTTTTTGTACTTTTTATTATCTGAGCTGCAATAAATTATTTCAAAATATTCTGAAGTTCAATTCACTATTACATAAGAAAAATAATTGCAATCTATCAAATATTTTGGTCTATAATCAATGATCCATATCTAAAAAGACATTTTATTTATTATTAGCTGCCTTATTAAATGGAAATAATAAGCTCCGAATCTTTCCTTTTTACGGACAATTTGACTTCAGAAGTGCCATGTATCGCAGTAAAAGCAAAATCAAAATTAAAAAATTAATCAATGAATATATTACTGATAAATTTATATATCTTTGAAGACTAATCTTATTAAATAGAAGCATATAATTTTTTTAACGGTCATTTTTTGGAGGTTTTAAATTAATCCTAATTCTTTCATATAAAACTATTGCTAAAAAATCTTTATAAAATGTCAAGTACATGTACTTTACAATGGATTCCGATTTTAAATTATTAATAATTAACAAATTTTCATAAAATATATCTTTATAGCTGCGCTACAAACAATTTAGCAAATGCAAAGCCCACATAAACTGAATTTATTATCATCACAATTGAATTTTAAGCAATAGATTAAACCCAACTATATAAAACTTCGAATATAACAAATAAATTCAAATGAGACTAATAGAACGGGTTAAGAAGTCTAAACCATCTCAAATTTACAGACCTTAGAACAGAAATTTTTTTATAGCTTTAAAAAAAAGTCAATGCGTTTTAAAAAAATCGAACTTTACATGCAAGATGCAATTTATGTAACTTAATATTGCAAAAAAATTCTTCTTGTTAGATCATGCAATGTTATTAACTTTTTTAAGAAAGCTTATACGCCCCAAAAAACCCCTTTCATATTGATTTCTTTTATTTAAATAGTTTTTATCCGTGTTTTTATACGAAGTATAATCGATTTATTTTTGGATCCTCCTTAGTCTTCGAAAAAACGCATGAATTTTTCGAGTGCATGTGTAATTATATACATATTTCGTATGTCAAAACATTGTAAAAAAAGACTGGAACATCTATTCATGATGACTGTCATGATATAAACCTCTGCAACTGGAAACACGTAGCATTTTTATATATATTAAATTATACTTAACCTCCAGTTTCCTTTACTTATGATATCTTTGTCATTAAGAAGCTCTAATTCTCATATTTTTTTTGGCCGTTTCTACAGTAATATTCTGCAAACCTATATGTTTTTCATTGACATCACGATTCTCTATTATTAATTTGTGCAGTTGATCAAAATTATAAGGATCGATAAAAAATTGCTGATTTTTAACAAGAATTGCGGCATTCCCAGCATAAAAATTAATACTTTGTAAAATACTAAAAATTACATTTTTAATATTTTTTTATTCCTAACATTGAAAAACCAAAAAAATAATTAGAAAATCATAATAAAATGCTAACATTATATTGCAGAGAAACTTCTAAATACGTATTTTATCATTGGTAATACTATCTAATATATATTTTCTGTACATGGGTTGTTATTTCTAGGTTCTTAAATTTTTCAAGTTAAGTTAATATGAATTTTATAGGTCAAGTTTAAAAATAATAAAAACTTTTGTTATAAAAACTTCACACATCTTATAATATATGTGTTTTATTTGATCTAAATGCAGTATCTTTGATTTACTTTTACATAGATGTACGCTGGTAATTATTTAGCATGATTTTAATTTTTTCCGAATATGCAGTTAAAAACATTTGTTGTTTTTAAGCTCTTCGTATAGCTACTTATAAGTATAAAGTTATACTAAAGTTTTTTTTATGTATAAAAAATGCCTGTCTTATAATTTTTGCTAGAAGCCTATATATGTTCATATAAAACGAATGTAGAGTCCCTTATATAGGTTACGTAACATATCATTTAAATCTGTATTTTCTAGATCAATATGCTCTTTTTATTAATGTGTATTTTTCTTGCCTATGCTAATAGCAGTTGATTCGCAATTCTATGGAAATGTGATGTTCATTAGTATCAGATATTATACTTTTATAGATATGTTTAAAATTTGTCAAAAAAACCGCAATACATAATCCTTTAAATCATTAATTTCTTTATCAAAAAACTCTGTTTTTGTCTATATCTGTAAAAAAAGACTTAAGATGCCTAGCGATTGGTTTATGAATCGAAGATTATGTTTTGGAAGGGACGAAAAAATTCCTTTAAAATGCTTTAATTATATTTAATCGTTAATTTATACAAACTTTATTTCTAAATATTGAAAAGAATTGTATAAAATATCATACTCAACGAGTTCAATATAGCAAATATAACTGATATATTTTTACTGTTGTAAAAAAAATTTATGATTACTGATGAATTTTCATGACTCTTAATTAGAAGAGTATTTGTTTTTTTTAACTAAAAGACGTATATTTTAGAATATGATAATTATTCTGGCTATTATTTCTTTTACCATTTGTACGACCCTTTTATGTTTTGCTAAATATTCGATGAAGTAATATTTTGAAAGAAAGTAACACACGAATAAAACAGGGGGCAAACCTATATGGGATAGATAAAATAAATTAGCATACATATCTGAAGACATAAATGACCGAAATATGCGAGGAAATATGTTATACTCTATATATTATAATTGATCGCCTTTATTACATTATAACACGTGTTTTTTAGAATATATTAATTTTTTTTCTACGTTATTTTATACGCCTTTTCTAGACATATATGTCTTTTCACAATTATCTTATTATTGTATATGCTTTCCTAATCATGCTTGATTGCTTTGCAGTACATATTATAAATTTAAACTGATTATAGGAGTTTTTTTATGGATGTAATTGCACATATAAGAAAATATAAGATTAAAATTAAAATTTAGCAAAATAAATGTATTGGTTTTTTTGTTCTCATATTATATAAATACATAAATATCCACAAGTAAGCTTTGAAATGCAGCTAGTTTTACATATTTATGAAATATGTAAAATTGAATGGTAAGTGTTTATTTCAACTATACAAACATTGTCTAGAATAAAAAACAAAGGCTATACTGTCTCAAAATCGGACTTATATATGTTTTTCATGTGACAAGAGTTGTTTTATTATAGAAATATAATTTTGTTCGGTCAAAGTTTTGTTTTTTCAAAAAAAGACTTAAGAAAAAAAATTAAGCTATTCATTTTGTACCGTAACTATCCTGTATGAAAATTATAAAACCTCATATAAAATTTCAATTGAGTTTTATATACCCTTTTAAGATCGCTAAAAAACTCATTGTGGATTCTTAGAATTTAAGACTATCAATATTTGTGATACAATACATATTTGATTAGATATTATGATTGTAGAGAACAAAAAAACTGTCAGCACAAACAGAAACAATTGATAAAAAATGCGTGTTTATGTTTTAGTTTAATAATTAAGTTCTGGGTCTAAATTAAATAATAATATGTGTGTTTTCTGTCAATTTGTACCTAAGTAAAACAAATTGACGTTTATTAAGCAAATGAATAAGAATTAAAAAAATATTTTTTTCTTTGTTTATGGTTTTTTTTTGTTAGTTTAATATAGAAATTTCATTTTCTAAAACAAAGATAATTATTCTTGTTAAAGTTGATGTATAGCTGATATAGTTTTTAATAGTATACAGTAAATAATAGAATTGCGAGACGGGAAAAAACAGAATCAAAAGGTTTAAAACATTTAAAAATTATGATACAGCCTATAAATTGCTATGCAGAAAACGAAAGCAGATAAGCAATAATTATTGCTAAAAAAAGATAAGATAAATTTTGCATCATTCTAAAATTTTTGAAACATGGTTTACAATCTAAAAAGATTTGGATATAATAAAATTATATTTTTTGACTGAAAAAGGACTAGGTAATATATATGGTATAATTTTATATGCATATATGCTTTATAAAAATAGAAAAGTTTATAAATTTAATTCAATAATAATGAAAATCTTCCTTTTTTTTGCATAGTCAAAAAATCATTGAACCATCTAGCACAACAGTTTAGCATATATGGTTATTTATAATCAAATTTTATTTTTCAGAGCCTCCTAAAGGATTTTAGAAATACATAATGCGAACGCAATAATTTACACTCTAAACTATGTTATTTTAGCTACATTGTTTAGCTGTAAATTTTACGTGATATAACCACTTAAAAAATCTTCTGGTTTTTATCTTATTATATAATCTAAATAAATAGACTTTATATATACATTATATATTCCTATATTCTTTTTTTTACATAATCTTATAAAAAAAGGTATGTTTTAATGGAGTTTCGCATATAATAACATTTAATTTTTATATAAATTTTTTTTGCAGAAAAATTTAAAAGAACGAGATTAATTTTTCGGTTAAACGATATTCATAAAAACTATGCCTGATAGTTGTATTTTCTATGATCATCATAAAGCAAAAAACATTCCAGAATATAAACAAAGGGGGTTAGAAGCAATCAAATATAATTTTTATAAAGTTCTATGAAAACTAAAGAAATGTTATTCTTTTTAGAAATTTTTAATGTATATTTAAAGGACTGATATGTGTCGTTTTATAAGATTTTTTTATATCTTATTACTCAGATATTTTCAAAAATATAGATCAATATTTCCGGATTTTTATTATATATTATTACTCACTCAAATTATTTAATAAAAGTGAAATGGAAATTTTTTGGTCAACTTAACTAGAATATATCTGTAATTTTCTACGAATACAGCTAATTTTATAAATTAATCCAGTGACGTTTTATAGTTAATAACACAAGATCTACTCTAATACATAAAAATATGTTGCTAAGATAGAGAAATCTTAATGATATCATTCAGAAATTGCATCAATATAATCTATCCGATTGATCTAGTTCTACAGCTTTTTTGTGTTTTTAAATAATACAATCAAATTCTTTTATATTTTATGATAGAAATTAGAAATCGGGTTTTTGACATTTCTTATATATTTTCAGATACTTTTACGATTCAAAAAGTATTGTACCATAAAATCCCTTTTTTAAGCCTTCGGCCTTCGATATTAGAGAAATAAAGAAGAATAAATGCGTGTAAATGTATAAATAAATTACCATGGATAGATTTATCTTTCTATCATATTTTTATTTATTATATTGTGTTATAATACCAAATTATTGTTTATAAAAACTTATTAACTTGCCGTTAAGATTGATACAATAATTTCAATGTTTTTTTCCAGAAAAATTGCGCCTTATGCGGTCTTATTATATTTTTCTAGCCTATTATAGATTTTATTCAGATTGAAGAGGACGAAATAATAATGTTTAGTGTGTTTAAATGCTAATTTACTGTAATTTTATGCTATAAATATTTTTTATAATGTATAATCTATATTTTAAATGATTCAAATATTTTTATATTGAATTTATATTAAGAAAACGGTAATCTTACGATTTATTTTTTTACATGGAACTTAAAGTGATTGCATGTAATCGATATTAAAATAACAATTCCACTATCAGAAATTCTGTTTGAATATTTGGAAGATATATCGTCGAGATCCCTCATTCTCTCACAATTAAAAGTAAATTCTTCACTTTTATCACCAGTGATATCTGTAACTGTTTCCACGTTCTTTTTTCCTTTTTTACATTTGGGTTCTTCTAATAAATAATCTATTAATGTAGTTAATTTCATTTCCTCGGGTGTGAACTGTAAATTACTTAAAATGAAAATTCCTTGGCTAGAAATAATTTTTATTGTTGTTATTTTGCTTTGAATTTTTGAATTGTTTCCGTTTTGAATTTCAAAATATTTTTCCAAACTTTGCAAAGTATTTAGATTATCTTTTTTGTGTAATTTTTTCATAAGATTCAGGATTGATGTTAAAAGAGTTGGTTTATTTGTTTCTAATTCTGGATCTAGGATTTCTTCAATCTGCCTTCTGAGATCTGTAACGTATAATCCATTAAAATTACATTCAATTATTATATGTCCTTTGAAAATATGAGTATTAAAAAAGGGTTTTTGGTCGAAGAAAAATTTTTCTATGTCGGGCTTGTTCAACTCAGTTTCATCGGGCCAACTGATACAATATACTGATAAACCCAAAAAATTTATTTTTTTTTGAAATATATTTCCATAGAATTTATGAATATTTTCAATATATCGTGTTATTTCTTGTAAAATCAACTCTATGTATTTTCGGGGGAAAAAATAATCATAGTAATCTTTGATATTCCAATCTATGTATTTTCGGGCGAAAAAATAATTATAGTAATCTTTGATATTCCAATCTATGTATTTTCGGGGGAAAAAATAATCATAGTTGTCTTTGATATTCCAATTAAAACTTTTAGAAGTTGTAGAATTGTAATAATTATATGATTCTTTGCATGTACAACTTCCAGCACCGTTTTTCGAACATTTGAATTCATATTTTGTGTCAGCTTCTTTATTTGTAATTTTCAATGTTCTCCAGACTCGACATCGTTCTTCTATGTCTTTTCTCGCGTAATTGTAAATATTTACAATTTCTAGATTTATTTCTGAATTTTTGGTGAGTTTTTCTGTTGTACCTAAAAATTCTGAAAGCTGCTGTTTCGGTGATATATTGGTGGAAATCGGCTTTTCTAGGCAATAAATAAGAAGAAAGATTTTAATGTGTTTGAAATTATTTGAAATAAAAAATATGTGATACATACGAGAAGTAGCTTGTTTTTGTATGCGTTCAAGCACACATCTGAATCTTTTACAACGCCCACAGTCAATTCTACTTTTATCTACCATATTGGAATTTTATTTTGTTATATTTATAACATATTTTTTAGACAAATAACACCAACCAATAACATTTCATAATAAAGTATCTTAAGATATAGCTAATAATTATCCAATAAAAAAAAGAAAACATCAGTAAAAATTTACAAAATTGTTTTTTAATAGTAAATTAATAATATAAATTCAATTCTTAGATCATATATAAATTTTAAATGATATAACAAGTAAATTTTTAAATTAGTGATGACACTGTTCATGTTGGAGAAATCATAATATAAATTGAAATTACGAAGTATTTATTAAATGAAATCACGAAATACTTAGCGAAATTGTTTGATTAATTTTTTTTCTTTGATTTCTCATCCGTTTATTGTATTTATGTGTAGCTTCTTTTTTACATCCAATAAGAATAATAAAATGAAAATACAAGTCTAATTATAAAAAGCATACATGTTTTAATTGTATAAATCTTGAATTAAGATAACTTATCTTTAGTTATTATAAAAAAATTAACCAAAAATGTAATTGTTCGAGATATTATTTCGATCAAGAATGCTACATCGATAAATAAAAAATGTATTGTTATACAACAGGCAAAGAATCTAGGTAATGAAATTCACGTAGTCAAAGATGGTGAGTTCAATCCTGTTAAAAAATTCGATTACAAGGCCTCGAAAAAAGACAGACACCAATGATATTACGAACCACAACAGAAATTAGTTTATGAAAAAAATTTACGCAATGTATGCATTTAAATGATCTATAAAATCTATGAAGAATTTGGAAATCAAGAGATAAAGAATTTTAATGGAACAAAGAGAAATAACAATCCATAAAGTAACCAATAAAATCCTTAGCGATATAAATAGTGTTGTAAAGACATGTTCTTGCACCCATTATTCCAAAAAAAAAGACTCAAATTGTTAAGATTTCACAAAACTATATAGTCTTTTAAAAGAGCTCACATCAAAATCAAGACACACCAGGAAAATTATTTCATATAGGTGTAAGAAGATAGTTTATTATAGATGTATGAAAAAAACACTGATATGGATTTCTTGTAACTCAAAGAGCAAGTGCTTCGATTTAAAAATCAAAAAACTTCGTAAAGCATTGTCATGCTTTAAAATTATAGATAGAAAAAAATAATCCTTATTAAAAACAATAAAAATACGGATAAAAATAAGGAGTATAATATAATTTTTAATACGGTAATTTTATAACGAACAAATAAGCAATTCAAATTTAATAAAGACGATTCACTGGATTGACATAAAAAAATAATAGAAGTGAAGTTGAAGAAAACCAAATTGTAAGATTTCGGAGATGTGGGGGAAAAGAACGAAAGCTTGCAATTTAAAAATAATCTGCGTGTGTCTATTTATGAAAAAGAGGCTGCTGTTCGTTTTTTTTTCATATAAAGAATTTTAAAAAATAGTCAACTTCCACCCTAATTAGAAAGCTGATCTGTCAGACGAAATTCATAATTTTTTTATAAAGAAAATTTCATATTTAAAAGTTTACACTTACAGCAAAAATAAAGATATTTTATTAATAAAAAAGATGGAAAATGACTGGTTTTATGAAGCAACCACTCACCTCATTCCAAAATTAAATTTAAGTGAATTCGTGTCCTAAGACTGAATTAATTATCTTTATAAATTAAAGACTAAATTTATGTCCTAAATACTCTGGTGTAAAGTTGTAAGATTCATAAATTTTTTGTTAAATCAGCTAGGCATTTAATATGAGTGCAATTAGCCGAGAACAAGCACTAATCAACATTGTGGTGTAAAAGTAATATAGCAAAATAGAGAAAAGTTACGAGTAGATAAACTATGAATATTTAAGGATATTATTTGTTAAACATAATCTTTCTGAGTGCATATAGTATGTTGTTAGTAGAACCATGGTGAAATGTATGATTTATTAAGAAATAACAATAAAGAAATTTGAAAAAAAAGTATAACAAGGCGTATTGCAAGGTAAAAGCTTAGAGCCAATAATTTTTGTGCTGCAGTGATCCACCGGGCAGAGTTAATAACGAAAAATTTCCCTTGTTAAATATACCAGTAAATAAGAATTCTTATAGGTAAAAATATTTACATTTTTTGATGATTATAAGCTGGCATCTAGAGACACTTAAAGCTTAAAATGGTGACCGAGAAAACGATCAATTTCTTTAGTGCATATGACTAGAAATGAAAAAATCAAAACCTGAACAGATTGATGTCAGTTGTGTCGAACATGATCTAACATAGAAAGAAAATATAGCTTGAAATGAAAATAGTATGACGTTTTCCCATTCTGCAATCATGCATAAATATTTGAAAATATTCGCGATGAAATTATTTCAAGAATTAGAAGTCCAACTAAAACAGACCTTAGCGTTTATAATATATTCAAGTCAAACAACAAGCATGCAATCACATGAATAAACTACTAATTGGGCTTTATGGGGCATGGACCTTGAGACTTTGTTAAAACAGAGGAATGCAATAGAAAAGTACTGGTCGATGAATATATAAATTTACAACCAGCAAGTGAAATAAAATATTTTAAAGAACAGAGAAATTATGGAGTACTTCTAAAATTTAATTTTAGCAAAAAAAATCTTTATCAATTTAATAAGATTGCTTACCACTGATAAAATGATTTCACACAAAGCGCACCAATATTAAAAATGGAAGAGGAAAACCAAACCAAGTATCATATTTTACGAATATCTATGTATTAAGCAAAACCATTACAATATATATACATACATAGAATCGAATAATTAGAGAGTAAAAATAATTTAAATTTAAAATATATAATTAATAACTGGATCGAAAATTGTTCTGCATCCCAAATATTTCAATTTTACACAGTTTAATCAATAAGAAAATAATAATAAAAAGAATTAAACCCAAAACTAAATAGAAAGATTTTGTTTCATGCAGGATACAAATATGTTCTTTGGAAAAAAATTAAAATTTCACCACAGCAGAGAACTATAAAAAAGCAGTAGTAAACCATGTGCATATACGTAATAGAATGCTTGGTTATTATTACACACAAAGACCGAAAGATATAATGGATGTATACACTTTATTCCCGTAAAAAAATTAAAGAAAATCAAGGAACTCTGCTTCAAAAAAATTAATCGAGCAATCAGAAATATGAATGGGCACTAGAAAAAACGAACACAAAATTAAGGCATGATAAGTCAGATTTATAAATCTACTGTAAATTAAAAGGCTTGATCACATTTATAGAAATAGAAACAACAACTATATAAAACCTCATAAAAATTATACATGAGAAGCAATTCGAATATCATACTAGAAAATGAACTGTCTCATGTCTTCAAATGCAGACATAAATAGTACAATATGCTAAAACTCGGGATGTCGTTGTTACAAACAACCATAAGTCGTATTTTAAGGAATTATATTAGGATGTTAACAGAAGCGAAAGCGATGCACAAATAATCGTATTATATAAAACACCTGAAAATATTAGTCTTTAGAGTAGAAGATATCTATAGAAACATAGGAAGGCATTAAAGATGATGTTTTTGAAAAAAATATGCGGGAAATATATTCTCAAGAGCCCAATGAAGTTTTTGCTTGAACAATATAAGTAGCTAAAAATAAAATCTGCCCCTAAATAAAAAAAATTGTATAAAAAAAGCTCATTGAGAAATATTTTATGGATGAAAGGTATTAAGCTACATGAGGCAAATATATAATACTGAGCATTCGTAAATTCTTATCGTATAATATAAAATAGAAAAAATAGATGTTCCATAAATAATATATATTAATTAAAAAAATGCATTTTAAATCAATTAATTTTAGTCTATACTATGAATTAATAAATTTTCAAATTTAGGGTATCCAATCATAATTATCGAAAAAACGGCTAGTGATCGTATATATTATAAAATGATGATATTTGAGGCTAATAACATCATATTTTAATTGTAAATGTATTTTTTCATTTTCACTCTAAACTTCGAAACAAACCTCTTTTTGCATGCAAAAAAAGAAGTGTTTACATTAACGATTATTGTAATATAAAAATTGTTTATACATCTAGGAATAAAGTTTTTGGCCAAGAAATTTAATTTTTTATCACGTTGTATAACTTAATCTCTTGGGTTTGAATCTTGGTAGCTATTTTAAAAAAAACCACAAAGAAATGGATTGATTTAAAATAAAATTGACTCCCAATGATAACGAAAAAAAGATACTCATTTTTTTCATTTTTGAAAAAAAAATCCCCAAGAAAGCTTTAAACATCATATTTGAAAACCATGACATGCCAATTATTTTATCATTTAATTTTCAGTCTGGAACAAAAAAAAGTGTAAAATGAGCCTAAAAATCAGAATTTAAATACCTTTAAACTCTATTATTTGTTAAGTTTTTTCTTTGAATAAATTTCATCTACTGAGACATAGACAGCCTATATAAAATATTGCATATCTCTTTAATGCATATTTTGACACCTTAGACTGAACTTATAATTTCAACTGTTCTACTTCTGTCAAATAGTATGATATAAGTGTCTTTCATAGCGTGAGAGCTTGTATGTATGCCTATACTTCATCCGAGATTTTCAAATTCTTTACATATTTTTATAAAATTTTGTAAACGCCAACCCCAAGTCATTACATATGGTGTGGTTTTGAGTTTATTATTTGTATATTTTACCAATGCATATCGCCAATATATCATACTTTCTATATTTTTATTTTCGGCTTCAGTTAAATTTTTAAAGCTAGTTATACCTATGTAAATAAAAGTAATTATATTTAATTTATATTGTATGAGAAAACAACAGGTCTATTTTATGTGGCCTTATGTACGTTTTCACATCTGCATCTAACTTTTTTTCCATATTTTTGTTTTCGCTGATCCCTTGTACTAAGCGAACCAAAATTATTATTTTTTTCTTTAAGTTGTATGCGTCTTGATATGAGTAAATGAAGAAATCTAGCAATTTCATACTATCTTCACGTGTAAATATTACTTATATTTCTCTTGCATCTCGTTTTTAGATGATCATTTGTAAGTTTATTTCCCTACAATAAAAGTACCAATTCATCTCACCTAAAACACATTTCTGCCTTAATTAAATGAAATTCACCTTCTTTACTTAGTTTGAAATTTCTCTCTCATAATGAATTGAAGATAAAATGACATCAACCATATCATGATTCTTTGCTTTAAATTGTTTTTTTTTGTTATGGTTTTTTTTCCATTTAACACAATAGAATTTCTTTTAAAATTTTCTTCTGTTCTCATAGTTGATGATAATATCAATTTTTTATTTTTGAAATAAACTTAGATGGTGAGTGACGTGTTTTGCTATCTTTTCTACTTTCATATTGCAGGCTATGTCAGAAAACTGTTTTAAATCGTTTTTACAGCAGGTAGTTTATCTTCTTTGCTTTATAACCATTCTTAAATAACCCAAGTACATATCATTGCATTTTAGTGCAATCTTTGTTTAATACTGGGCTAGAGATATATAGAAAATATGTTTAGAACATTCGATACCTATTATCAAGTTTAAAGTATTCTTCCTGTATTTTTTTTAAAACGCTAAAATGGTAATTTAATGTAAATTTTGCATATTCATTAGTTGCTTTGAATATATTAGTTGTATTTATTTTAGTCTTACATCAGCTTCTTATTCTTTTGAGAATTTTTTCTTGAATTAAATCATAAGTTTCTAGTTTTACATTAGATTTGATGTCCTCAATTACACCAAGACATTTATAAGCGGAAGGAACCTCTTTACGTACTAAAATATCTGCGCATATTGTATGGATAGTGGCCGACTTATTCTGTATATTTCGAGAACTACTGCACATAAAAAGTATATCGTTTAATCAGTTACATGTTAAATATTTGTGAGATTATTATGTTTTATTTGAGGTCATCTATTAAAAAAGGATGATATTTTGCGCAAAAAGATATTATCATTCATTACGTTAACCAACAGGAAGCTTGTATAAAATTTTTTGCTGCGGTATTCATACATAAAACGAAAAAAAGGATATGACTGTATTATTGTGGTATAAATTTATGTGTATTATATATATATATATATTATTTACCATTTAACTTTGACTATTATTCTACTTAATCCGTTATCTTTTTATTAAAGCATGTAATCCATCTAGGTAAATTCAGTTTTTCAATACATTTACGCTAATTATATTTTCTTTAGAGTCTAATTTTTTGCTATGATCAAGTTTGTGTTAATATAAAAGTTTATGTCTTTTTTAACGCAATAATATATGCACCTTATCTAGTTCTCCTTAGACTATCTTATTATTATTCTTTTTTTCTGTAATCCATTTTTTTGTATCCAACTCATACAATGATTTTTCAAAAGACTTTGTAGTTAATCTGTATAAATTGAACATACAAGTGGTTGGTATAAATCGTTTCGAATATCGAAATTTACCAAACATTCGTCGATATACGCTAATATATGAAATTGTAGGGGCGCGTCATCTTTTTTTAAAGAAATAGGGGATTCTATCTGGTCTTAAGACTTTCCATTTAGGTAATTGTCTTATTTGTAATAAAATTCAAACTTTTTTTTATTGTTTTGGAGGGGGGGTATAAATAGACATAGATAAATATTTTAATTCGTTTTATCACAATTAATACACTTTTCTAACCATTAAAATACAAAAGTTATTAATTCGTTCATTTGATGCATCTGGTTAGAAGTTCTTGTTTTCTTTCAAACTACCCTTTAATTCTTTTAGTAATCGTAATTCATGTGTTTTCTTTTGCAAATACACATGTTTTTTTGTCTGCTATATCTTTTCCTTATTTATTCTAATTTTATCTCATAAACGTTTGACATTGTTTTTACATAATCATCTATATCTAAGATCATGTTTCTTGATCATTTCGATTTCTTAATTTCTTGATTCCTATTTTTCAACTCGAACACGATTTTTTATGCAAATCTAGTGCATCTGTTATTTTTTCTAGATTCTCGATTTCTTGAATTTTTTATAAAATTTATTTACTCTTATAAATAGTAAAGTAATGTATTTCCGTGATTTCGTCTGTTAAAATGGTTTAGTAGAAATTCCAAATATTTTTGTTTAGTTCAGAACTATCTTATTTGTCTTTATTATTTGCGATAATTGTGCAGAAACACCCTTAAAAGATTATTAAATATCCAGCGTGATTTGTTTTAAGGTCAAAAAAAGTAGCTTTTATATTTTTTATGTTTTTTTAAAATGCTATTTTGGCACACAATGTTAATTCTCATATTTAATGTATATATACAAAAATCTATGAATCTTGTTAATGAATATTTAATTTATATTCATGTTCAAAATAAGTTTTCCTGGTTTTTTATCTGGTTATAAGCCATCAAAATTAGAATAAATATGGTAGATAATACATAAAAAAATCCATATTGTTTTGAATGTTTTACGAGTTCTTGTATGATCGGTTAGCCTGGCATGGCAACTTACTCAATAGTAAAAATTAAAAATATAATTTATAAATAAAATTGTAAATTCTGATATAAAATCAAAGGCGATTCTGATCTTAATATCAAAATTACTTACAAATAACGATACCAAGATGTTATCTTATTGTTTTCTTGCTATTATATCAAACTTTTTAACTCTAATTTATATAAATTTTTTTTTGAATTTGGTAACACATGTATAAACTTGTAAAGACATTACAATTTCTTTCAAAAAATACACCCTGTCAATAAAAGGTTTTATAAAAATCAGTTCTAATATTTTAATAATTTAAACATATATTACAACCATAGATACTTTATCCATATATTCCAACTCTATTTTCACTTTATTTGGAATATAAAATCACTAAAAAAGACAGAAAGTTATAATTCATAGAATGAAATTTCAGTAAATTATCAAAAATATATAGCATCATGTATATTATAAAAAAATAAAACTGAGTTTAGTCATAGTGCATAACTTGAACATACATAATTAGATGGAGATTTATAGATGGCTTGGCTACACGAAACAGCCATAAATAAATTAATGAAGAAAAAACAGTCTAAGAATAAAAAAATTCTAAAATCGAATTTTATTTTTATCAGAGAAAGATATCCGCGATATGTTGTAAGCCAAACATGATTAAAGTATAGTCAAGACGAAATAAATAGAAAAAAATTTATAATGTTAAACTCTAAATATAAATAAACAGATTTTACAGCATAGTGAATGCAAATAAACGTGAGATAGAAATTTGAACAAGGCTAAAAAACTGAAAGTATAGAAATTAATATTTTGTCAATGTTATCTAGTCATAAAACAAAACCAAAAAAATTTGGGTTTAAAATATTATCTGAAGATGTAATCGATAAAGAGCCAAAAATTATCTTTGGCATGGTTATAAATATAAAATACATATTCGAAATATAAAGAAATATTGGAGATAAGAAATTTAAAACCAAGAAAAAATGGTATTTTAATCTTCAGAAGATTATTGTGTATTTTGATTAATATAGGATGATCAAAATGGAAATTGAGATGAATCCAATAAAATTTGTTATAAGATTTCAATATTCGTAAGAATGAAGATTGCAAGTCAACTAAAATTTATAAAAAAATATAATTATTTACTGATTTTTAATGTTTATCTAATCTTAATACAAAGTAAAACATTCTGAAATTATTTTATATTTTAATGATCATAAGATCAGCTTCCGAAAATTGTAATTAACCGATTTAATATATCTGATTTGCATGGTAAGAAGATACATGGTCTCCATAATTTCGTAAATATGATACAAATAAAAAGGTTTACGATGAATAAATAAAATTATAAATTGATCCAAATCAAATAATATACGATAAAGGTCTATACATAAAAAAATCACAAAAATACGTATTATTTTCGTCTTAACACAGTGAAAATTATCTATAATAAATTTATTCTAATAGTATTGTTTCTAAATTATTATTATATATTACGTTCTTGCTCATATTTATATATTAATTAGAATTAAAATGCAATAAGCCTTTTTAAATAACATTCTACTATACAAGAAAGGAATAGCATTGATACATAAAAATAATATAATTTTTATAGAGATTAGAGATTTAATTAAACAACTTTAGTGTGGTATATCTTGATAATCTACTCTAATAAAAATACCATTAGATCTTTATTCGGTTTTTATAATATATCAGTGGCAATGGTACTAATGAAATATATCCAGACTTCTTTTCTTTATGCAAGCACTTTGTTATATTTCACCCATAATTCTTTCTTTGTAATTATTGTAAATAAAAAACTTGATGTTTTATTCATATTGATAAAATTAGAGTTGAAAGCCAAAGTAAATTTATTAATGCGATATATAATTTTTATTCTCCAATAAATTTTGCATATTTGAACATTTAAGTAAAAAAATTATGGGGTTAAAGTATGCAAATTAAATTATGAATTTATATTAAATCAAAACTATGATATTTTTATCAATTTAGATTCATCCAATAGAAACCAATTGCGATCTTTATTTCAATTAAAAATTTTTTTTAAGAGTTGTGATTGGGATATAACTTATCGTTAAAGTTTTTCTTTGGGACAATCAAGATATATACACAACCTTTTGCTCATGAAAATATATTCTTTTTTGATTTTATATGGAAATTTATGCTGCAAACTAAATAGATCTAGATCTTGGGAAAATGCTGGGAAGAAAATCTTAATAATCACAAAAAGTAAAAAAAAAGCTATAGATCATATAAAGTTTCGAAGCTATAAACAAACATGTCTGGATAGTTTAGAATGACCTACCAGTTATTATAGATGCAAAAATCGTTTCCGTTAGTCTAATAAGCAATAATTTCATTTATATAATCTTTTCACAAATTCAAATTATAAATTTGGATTTTCCACTGTAATAAAAATAATCAGGGCTTCGCAAGAAATATTATTACTTACTCGTGAAACTCGAAAAATTTAAAATTTCTATATCTAGGATAATATGTCGCATACTAGATTTCAAAGGTTTATAAAATGATCTTATACAGTGTATTCAGAGCCTAAATAATTTACAATTTATAAATTTAAGGAATATACTCATTATTCAAAACAGCATTATAGGAATCTATTTATATTTAAATGGCTTAAGCCATATTTGTGAAAATTTGTGGTGAATTCTAACGAGCTGATTTTCCAATACTTTTATTGAATTTTCCCATATTTAAAAAAAACTTTATGTGAATTAAATTAATGAGTCATATAAATTTAAGTATTTTATCGACCTTTAGTGTTTGCTTATCCTTATGCTACACTTGAAATTAATGGTTTCTAATATACAACCTATGATATTTTTTGCAATAAAAACATATGATACGGCATTCAGGATGTTTCATATACAGGTTTTGTGTGGAAATAACATAGTTTTTGCAATTTTCCGAGGATATATTATACATGGACTAAAACAGGTTACGTAATAAAATTCAGATATTCTCAAATAAAACTGCGAATCAATCGATACGAACATCTGTATAATAAATTTTCGTTTATGGCCCTAAAATTGTTAATTATTTGAAATTTTTTAACATCTCTGCAATATTAGAAGCTAAATTTTTTCCTTACATTATTTTTATGCAAATACAGTTTGATGGAAATATGTTATCACAAAAAATGAAAAAAATAATGACTACTTTCTTTTGTATGAAGATATAAAAGTAAAGGTGGTTGTGGGTTTTTATTTAAAAATATGGTCTTTGGCTTAAAAACTTCTTATCTGATTCAAATGCCTACATATACATTCATATACTCTAGCTAGCAATTTCAAGAACACAAACTACGCATTTTTGCAATACAATTACGCTTAATCACATTATTGTTTACCTTATTTGAGTTAATTATAAAAATATATATAGTAAATATGAATTAGAGAGCATATAAAAATATATTGTTTATTTTATAAACTATGCTTTTTATCTAAAAAGTTAGTGAAATAAGTTTTCAATCGATAAACTTTTTTCATTTATTTTCTATAAAGTATTTTATCTGATTGTGTATGTAAATAATCCCAAAGATTTATGGATTTATATTGGAATATAATAAATAAAAAATAGAACCAAGTATTTAATTGCAACCAATCTAATAATAAAATATATTAAATCTGCTTATTTGTATTTTTTTAATATTTTTTTCTATGGATGATGTCCCCTGGTATATGAATACATGGCAAATTGAAACGCGCTCAAAATATTTATTTATGGTTTTACTCACAAGGAAAAAACAAAACATTTTATATAAGCATAAATTTTATTAATTCGTTCTTATTTACCCTAAAACTACTTCACAGAGTAAAATCTACTGATCATATGTTGATATTAAATTTCAAGTTTATTTTTCAGCAAGTTAGTATTTGCAAAACATGATTTTTTTATATCCTACTATATCTGCGATTCGATAAAGGTTTTATATGTTATTTCAATATAAATTCAGCGATTTAGTTTTGTTAGAAATCAAATTGTGATAAATTGAACATAAATCAGGAAATATATCAAATTAATTATCTATTTCTGCGTATTGTAGTCCAATATTCATATTGGAATATATCATTATCTATGGCTATTTCTTCATTAGGAAATGCCATCCTAAAATGCAAATTCTTTTCGAAAAAATATTTTAGAAAGTCTAGTTTCGTTTCGAAAGTGAATTCTTCTAATATTTATAAAAAAATATTAAGTGATATTAAATACTTTAGAAAATATTATATGCTTCCTTTTATCATAGTGATAATTATAGATTGCGTTTTTTAATATAGATATGTATTAAATTTATACTCATCAATTTATTCACACCTGAGCAAGGAAGGAATCAGATTAATAAATTCTGAAAAAAAATGTGTTTAATTTTAAAAAAATTGTCAATAATAAATATGATGAAGACAATATCCCTGTTGCATGAAACAGCAAAAAAATATCAACAAAATTTCTGGATTTCGTTATAAGAGTAATTCTTAGTGAATCCAAATAAAATTGTTTTATTTTGAACTAAGATGATTATGTTGTGCCTAATTCTGCGCGATCGAATGCATTAGAACTATAAGATGACATAATTTCGAGCTCAATTAAAGAAACAAACATTATGACGTGTGAAACAATCGGTAAAACCCTAGAAAATTTTGATTACGGTGTATTTAAATTCATCACAGCGAAAAAAATATTTACAATCTATTATGCTTGTCTTTTAAGGCGCAATATTAATCATGAAATTGTGATTATAAAAAATTAAAACCTTGTGTTTTTTCATGAAAGCTCTAATTTAAGGATGATAAAATTTGTTTCAAAATTGAAAAATTAAGAAAATTCTTATTTGACATTAAATTTCAATCATACAAACTCAAGATTAAAAAAAATTAAATTGGATTTTTATGAATAAATTTATAATTTAGAATACCCTTGAATCTTTTTTTTAAAAATAAAAAGTCTAGATAGTTGCTCTTAACTAGTAAAAAAAGAACTTCTCTATATGTTTATATTCCGTAAATTTAAGGATTTTCCTTTTTTGCTTGTTTAAATGCTCTTTTTTTTCAATTCATAATATCTTTCATTTGTATAATTTCATACGTTGTAGCATGTTTTTTTAAAAGTTTTTACACAGTCATTTGCAATAAAAACATATAATATAAATGTAATAAAACATTTACCACGTTTATATCATTTATCGAGTCATGACAAGGATTTAAAATATCGCGCTCAGCATTATTTTTTTTTGAAAATTATGGCTATATTATATATGAAATCAATATTACGGTATAAAAATAATAGTAAATATATAAAATATAACAGAGTCTATTTAAATAACTATATAATCAAATATCATGTTATTCGGGTTATTTTATTGTCGTCTCTAAAAGAAATACAACGCAGAAGCGAATTATTTACTAATTTGGGACTATTGGTTGTGAATTTATTAAATTTAATAAGCAGATATATATTATTAGTTGAATAATTTATTTTAATAGGTTTTATAGATAAATAACATTTATTACTTTTTAAATCGATAATGAAATAAATTGTTTCATTTTTATAGGCTTTTTTTTGCTCGATTCAACAATTTTTGAACATCAAATAATGAAACATAGATTCAGTCCAATTAAGTATTCTGAAGAACATATAGAAGAATTATAGATGTTTCTAAAATCAAACATTTCATAATTCTAGTAATATTCGCCACACAGAACGTGCAAAAATTTTTCTACTTTAATTGGATTAAAAGGAAGTGAATCGATTTATCTTTCGTCTGTCAACGAAAATTTAAAACATACAAGAAACTTCAAACTCCCTGGTTACTATTTCGAAAAAAAAATGGTTCTAAATTTTTCCGTAACTGTTTCCTGTGAATGGTTTATAAATAACAAAAAATATATTTTTTACCCTTATTTACAAAAAAAAACATACTAAAAGATATAAGATGTTAAGAAGCTTTTTTTAAATGTAAGTAAATTACATTGACATTGTATGCATTGTAAAATACATAATAGTTGATATATGGCCAAAAAAACGAGTATTAATATATAAATATTAATTTGAGAGTATCAATGCAATGCTCTAACACAAAACTCTTCATAGTAATTTAAATTTCATTCTTATAATATAATGCGATAAATATATCTAGAAGACTAAGATATTGGTTTTTTAGAATAAAGAAAATTTGAAAACAAAAAATAAAATGTAAAGGTTTATACATAAAATCGTTAATATAATATGTATTTAAATTTTGATATAAATTGGTTGTATATAAAATGCTTTATAGCGACTATATAGATACGAACATCATCAATTCCTTGTTATTAGTCGACCCCAAGTACCGTTCGCACTATTATGGCCTACTATTTTAATTACATCTGGATTATCATAAGTACATATTCAGTATTATATGCGCTAAAATGACAGACTCAAAGAATCAAAGCATGAAACTGGTACTAAAATAAACAAAATCATTAAATTAATAACTAAGCATTTTATATATTAAATTTTAGTATTGTAGGCTGTTTTAATTGATTTTTACAACTTTTTAGCCTTTTAAATCTGCTACTTTTGCAATTTTTTTATTTGATTTTATTTTATAATTGTATAAAAATTTTTAAGCAAAAATAACCTTTTTATATTATTCATTTTTCTGATTTTTTAATATTTTTATGCCTTTTTTTAATCTTTATCCCGGTCGTGAAGTTAACAGCCACGCACTTTCTTTATAAGATATGAAGATAAATTTTTTTCAAAACATATTGAATGTAAAAAAACATATTGTGCTTTGTATTATAGCTCTATTTTTCTCATTAATTAGAATAAAGAAATATTATTTTTTTAAAGTATAATACAAGCATTGACATCAAAATTATTATCTAGCTCTCAATAATTTACTTGTTTAAATTATAAGGTTGTATAGCTAAAACGATCAATAAAAATTTTAAAATTATTTATCATTTTACAAAATCTATTCACATATCATTATTTTGGAGATTTTTTGTTTAATTTTCGTAAATAAAATCTGTGCTATTTTCAAACTGGTTCGTATTATGACCATAACTAAGTAAATCATAATTCATATGCTGTAAATATATGCAAAAGCGAAGTCAAAGCAACATCTTTTTACAAAAAAAATATATAATTATAATAATAAAATGATTTTTAAATCCTTCATCGGCATAACTAAGTGAAAATTCAATTCATATATCATAAAATTATCCATTTAAATTGAACTATATGCTTTTTTATCAATATATTACTGGATATGTCTTCATTATTATAAAAATCTATAAATAGAAGGTAAAAGTGGGGAATTAGTTAAATTAATCACGCTATGGCTGAGTATTTTTCTGTGTTTTCTCTTCAATCACAACAAAAGTGTGATTAAGAAAGCAAAATATTAAAATATTTGTTCGGTTTTTAATATAAGAAAATTTCAATGCAATTTAGATTATGGATACATTTATAACGCTTGATAGAACTTTCACCTTATGATATAGTCAATTATAACGTCTTTGACTGGCTAATTTTTTATTTCAATGTCTATAAGAAAGAAATATAATTGTTCTTATCGTGTTTAATTCGAGTCGGATCTCAGAATCATTTTTATTCTAATTCTATTGTGGTTTGAATATATAATCATAGTTTTCTGATGCTTATATTAATTTATCTGTAAATTTTATTTTAAAGTTGCAAAATACATCTCTGAATAGCTAAATTTACGAAAAAATAAACTATATAAAAACGTAATTCTTTTCTTAGACTTTAGTCATGTTATCATTAAAAGTCTTAAAAACAGAAAAATTTACCTGAATATTAAAAATTTAATATACTAGACATGCCTTCAAAGTTATTTTTTTTAGTACAGAATAGTTTTTCTTTGTGAATAAATAAATTCGATAAAATAATCGTTAATTATTTTTTTCTTGATATCTTTATAAATAATATAGAAACTTGGACAATTATTTTAATATTATATATTCTATGATGGATTTATTTTACAAATGCATATCTATATAATTTATCATAATTTTATATTAAATCAAAGTGTTTTTGATTTCAAAAATCCAGCAAAATTATCTTAGTATACTTACATGTTATATCATATAATTTTTTAATAATAAAGTATATTAAATGCATGGTTTTTATTATGTATAGGATCAAAAAAAAGAGCATTAAATATAATTAAAAAATGTTGTTTAATTCGATTATATGTATAGTAAAATTTAAAAAATGTGAATATTTCATTTTTAGAATAGATTCGTATCATAATATGCATTAATTGATATTATTAAATCAAAGATAATTTTATTTACAACATTATGTCATTTCCCACTAATATTTCACAAAAAAATTGTTATGCCACTTTTCCATATTAACAATTAGCACTAAGAAACGCTTTTATCTGCTTTCAAAAATAGGCACATACTTGAGAATCTTTTCTTTGTGCATGAATATGTGTTAATTTATTCGTAATATAGTAAGATTAATGCTCTGCGCCATAAATTTAGATGATGTTTGGAAAAAATATCAAATTGCATATATTAACTAATGCGTATCGAAACCAAATCAAAGTATAGGTCAAGATTTTAAATTCGTGTTAAAAAATAATTAAGCATTTATGGATTAAGAAAATGCATTGATAAGTATTAAGGGCGTTTTATTCTTATAAGCTCGATAACGCTTCTACATAGAACAATTAAATAGATGCTAGCTGAATCAGTTATAATATTAATGTAATAAAATGATATATTAACGACATTTCATTTATATAGAAAAAAATATCTCTATATTTAACCGAATTTAATTTTCTATTGTTGCTATTTTTATTCCTAATTTAACTTATAAGACATAAATTAAATGGTTTAGAATAAATATTGGTATTAAACGCTTCGTTTATGAATTTAAATAATTAGTAATCTACAGTGTAGGACAAATATTATACCATCTGCGTAGTATGTGATAGAGTGAGGGATCATATCATAAAATTTACGCATGAAAACTCAACGTCACGAACCAAAAAGTACTTGATATTTAAACTGCAGGATTCAAAAAAAAGCATTGCGGCAATAGACCTTGAAAAGAAATAAATCAAATAAATATAAACGAAGAAAGCTGAATAGGATTTATAAGTTTGAATACGGGATGTTTATATGGGTAACTATGCACTTTGTGTTTGAAATTAAAATATAAAATTTTAATGCTAAAATCAACCCATAAATAAGAAGAAAATTATATAAAATTATCTTTTTCAAACCGTTTTACTATATTTGTGTTAGAACTGAAAGTTTTTTAAATCAAAGATAGGCATTACGCAGAATTTGTAATGGTATAATTTGGGATATAAAATACAAAAAAAAACTACAAGATGAAACTCTATAATATTTAAATTTGAATATGAATATTTTAAATATTTGTGGTCTTAAAACAAAAGAAAGTTATAAATTTGCATTAATATTTCACCCTTTGCATAAAAAGAAGATTCTCTATAAACCAAGCGGATAATTTTATTTTTTCTAAAAAAATTGATAAACTGACATAAAATAAATTATAAAAAAGATAAGATATATTCAAAAAATAATGAAATTTATAATCTAAAAACCATTTATAAAATATGATTTCATTTCAAATAATATCCTAACATCTAGAATAAAATTTAAAGAATATTTAATTTGTTAAATAGCAATGTATTCAAATTTTTTATAGTTGTTAATTATAATTTAGAAATAAAAAAATTAAGAACTTGTACTTACGCTTATTTTATGACAAACCAAAGGATATTTTTTTGTTTTACATTTTAAACTTTGTTAAAACGTAATCTTAAGTGTTGCACATGTTTCTGCAAACGCGTTGTAATTACCTTTAATATTCTCCTAGCTTTTTTTTACAGATTATGTTGATTTTTTGCAATATTACAGCTTAAATAACAGAAAAACTTTGAGTACACGCTTACTTAAAAAGAATAACTATAGTGACAAGTAATGACCTGATTATAAATAAAAGCTTAAATATGTATTTTTGGGTAATTTAATCGGATTTTTATCTGCATATTTTACCTTTTGACTTCTTTCATTAAATTTTCTTGAGCCAGCATGTTAAAAATAGCAAGTTTTTATGTTGTATTTTCGACCTTATTTCATAGAGGTATATTTTTGAAAATTTTTTAAATTAAACGTTTCATTCCATAATTTTCTAAGCTTGATATCGTTATATGCAGCTAAAAAAGTAATTTTATAGTAAAAACCTATATAAATCCAAACTTATGAAATTAATTTTTTATTTCTAAAATTTAAGGTTTACCTCGTCTTAGTGTTATGTTATAATACTTGCATGAATCCAAATGTTATGAAATAAAATTTTTATAACTAAATTTTTCGCCCTACTTCGTCATAGTGTTATGCTATAATACTTTCATGAATCCAAATGTTACAAACTAAAGTAATTAGTTCCGTTTTTTTCGCCTTGTCTATTCAAAGTGTTGTGCTCAAATTGTTTATAAATTCAAGTCTTACTAATTTAGGTTTTCCAAGCTGATATTTAGGTCTAACTCACAAAACTTTATATTCCTAAAACGATGATATATCGAAATCTTACTAATTTGAAATTTTTAAGTTAATATTTTAGGCCATATCTTATCAAGGAATTTTATGTTCTTATATTGCATGAAGACAAATGTAAGAAAATCGAAAGTTTTTAAGTTAAATATAAAGCTGTACCCCCAAAATGTTTAAGTTCGTATAATTTTAATTTATATGAAATCTCTCTTTATTAATATGCTGCAAAAAGCAAAAAAAAATTACTTCTTGTAACGCTAAACAAAGCAAACACATACACATTTAAAGGACTTATTTTTGAGGCTTTAATATAGCGTAATAAAATAAAATATTCTCAAAACTTTGTTATTTGATTTAAGTCTTAATATAAATTAAAATTGATGAATCTTACATAATTTTCATGTGTATCACTTATATTTTAAAAACTAAATAAAATAATTGGATTGTAATCAATTTTAAATCTATCGGCCTGAATATTAAAAATTTAGTGTTTTCGCACATTTTCATATAATAATTTATATTTAATTGTTTTTACTTATAGATTTTTAAAATGTAATATGGGATTCTGATAAATTTAATATAATCCAAATTTTAATTGAAATTTTTTTAATTTGAGATAGTTAATGCTACTATATAAGGTTTTTATTTTTAATTCGATGATATTTCAACTCCAAAGCATGAGTGACAATTATTATGGTGCATAGAAGTATATTGTTAAATTTTTTAAGTATTGTGGTGCAATAAAATATTTTAATGATATTTTAAGTTTTCATTTAATCAAAAATCAGAGAATTTTACCATAAATTATTGAAATAAAAAAATGATCTTTTTAATCACTCATGATAATTTATATATTAATAAAAAAAAATATTAAAATAGAATGAGATCGAAAAAGGTGCAAAAAATAGTAGTAAGAGGGGGTGTAATCATAACGTTTCAGATAATTATATTCATAACACATATATACTGTGATGATTACATTAAAGTGATTCTTTTCCTGCTTTGTTCGTGTTTATCTTTTTTATTTAGGCGTAGATATCACAAGATCTTATCTTTTATTTTTGTGTGTATTTTTTTCTCCGCATTGCCGTGTTATGGCTATATAACGAGAGATGGATCAATGTTTGCAAAATATATCCGACCCCGAGAATCAAATAATGACACTTCGAAAAATTTAAGCATAAATTCAAATAGTAATAGCATTGAAGCCTACGGAAATGCTTCTAATGTACCCACTTCAGCTGATTATAATGACACAATTAATCAGGATTTGGCTTCCTCTGAGAAGAATGTGAACCATCTAGCTGAGCCCAGTAATCATGATCTTAAATTGGAAAATGTGACTATTCATAATAACCTTGAATCCAATGAAAAATCCAATGATTCTATGATCAAGAATGATAAAATATCAAAATCTATGTCTCAAAATAGTAGTGGTTCTTTGGATAAAGAGCAGACAAAGAAGGACGGTCTTAAAAAGACAAAAACACGTGTCAAAGAAGAAAATATGATAGACAAACGTGAAGAGCCTGTTATTAATTCCCAGAGTAATTGTATATCTCAGATCAAAACAGATAAAGTGGATCTAAATCATCGTCTTAATGAAAAAAAGAATAAATGCCCACAGAATCAAGAATATTCCAATAATAATATTGAAGAAAATAGAAACACTACCGAAGATTCGAAGTTCTCTGAAACTATTTATGAATTAGAACAGAATGATGAACAATTACTTGCAACTAGTTCAAATACAATTGAGAATATAAGTGAGGTTGAAGAATCAGCATCATCTACTGCTCAAAAAGAATCAAATGAAAGTAGTGTACTTGAAGGGGATGAAGAAAAGATTAATTCTGCATCAGATGATTTTTTATCGGAAGAAGAAGATGATAGTTCAACTGTTTCGAACGGGGATGATGAATCGGATGCATTTCTGCCATCTAATCATGGTATTGGCTCTTCCGAATCTAAAAGAGATCTGTTATATGTAACCAGTGAGCATAGTGGTTACAAGACTCTTATTATCAATCTAAATTATGAGCCTATCATTGGTTTAAAGAGAAAAATCCAGAGATGCTTAAAGACAAAAGACGAAGATGCATACATGGATTTCTATGATAAAATGTTTGAAATTTTGAATCAATATAAAATATATGAAAAAATTGTAGGTTTTTTTGATTTTGAGCTTTTTTTGGAAAGCTTAAAAAATAAAGTCTTTGACGATAGCGTCGAAACAAGACATGTAATAATAATGTTGGAGGAATATTGGATTATATTTAAAAATTTAGATACAATGCCCTTAAATGACTATCCAATTCCACATAATTTTAAAAAGATGAGAAATGATAAAGCAATGCATCCGCTTTTTAAGCATGTGGATGAATTTTATGGGAGCCGTTTTAAGAACGGGACCATATATTTTTTGGTTTTTTATAATTAAAAATAAACATACTGTAATAAAAGTGTATTTTTCCACGTGCTATCACCTTAAAAACCAAAAACCCAATTTACCGTAATTTTCTTTCATTATATCATCCAGCCTTTGGGTATTTCGCATATTATTAATTCTTCTGTTACTTTATTTATATCTTACTTTCATACTATTTCAGTTTTAAATTATATTAATTGTAAACAACTATTATATAATTTTATTTACGTTTGATTTCGACATTGTAATTATAGGCTTTATTTTTGAAATAACGTGATTTATTTTCCGAGGCAAATTATATCTACACTTTTAACTATATCCTCTTCTCTCACATCTTCTTCAGTACCTCTTCTCCTCTCAAGAAATATTGGTAAAGGTTTTTTACTGAATCCTATAGTTTATATATACCTCGATTTAGTTTGTGGCTTTGGTTAAAACTATATTATATATCTTCCATATATCGATATTGTACAGCATTAGAAATTTTATATTGCAACACGAAAAAATAACTTATGTGCAGAAGATAAACTTGTGGAGTTTGTTGCTGGCATGAATTTTTCATGCATAAAATCATAACTTAAGATTCTTTAAACAAATTTTGTCGAATATAAATTTTTATAATCAAATACACCTCTGTCACATACTTTTTTTTCGGCAATGTTCAGCACCTACCCCCGAAGGTTTCAGTGGAATTCTTATTAGGAGAATATTGTATTATAATGTTGAGATCTGAATGTATACGTACGTTTTATTTATAAATATTTATTTATTAAATCATGAGGTAATATACGAAATTAATTATATCAACATATTTTAATGTAATAATTCTTATCTATTAAATAGCCCTAAATAATTTCTTTCAGATATTCTCCTATTTAAACCATTTACAGTAGATCTATCGTATTAAAATTGAATTTATAATAATTTCCACATAAAATTACATGGAAACTCATCTCTCTCGTTAATACGTGAATACCTTAACAGAAATAACATAAAAAAATTATTTTATAATAATTGGTGTGATTATTATCAATCATATATATTCTACTTCTTTTTTATTAAAGTGTTTTGTAGGGGGTTTTATAAAGATCTATTTTAAAATGGTGTAAAAATTTGCTTTTTACTTCTTTCTTTTTGGTATGGTCACAAGAAAAACGAATGTGAATAAAATTTATTGTTTAAATTGGTTTCATCACAGTATATATAAAAGAACATCAATAGTGGGATATAATTGATACAAAGTTTTAAAAACTTAATGTGACAAAATTTTAATAAATAGATCAAATTTTACTGATTTCTGCGCATAAAATCATATATTATTGTGTTAGTTCATATAATATTTGATTTTTCTTTTTATAAGATATTATTATTGCCATTTTTTTTCGGGGCAGAACTTATGTCCCTGTTTTCAGCATATACATATTTAATAAAGATTCAGCGTTGAATATTTCGGATAAAAAGAGTACCTTTTTATTTACATTTACCAACGCCCATTCCCCACTTCTATATCACATATAGCAATTAATAGCCATTCTACATTTTAACGTATGTTTTTGATTGATTTCCTAGAATTTTAGTACTTTATTTTTTACAATATATTTACCTATCCTTTTCAATCCAATATTTGTATCATTATACATAATCAGTAATCAATTTATCGTATATTTTGGACTAAAAATTAATGAAGATGTAACTTACAAGCACATTTATATTTTACTATTACAAAATATTAGCAATAATTTATTATTAAATACATCCGAAACAGAAGGAATAGAAGCAATTTACATTAATAATGGTAATTTTAAAGTTCTCCTAGAATTTGTTTTTTTTTGTGAATATAACCTGTACTTCATCTCATTTTCATATTAAAAACCTTATATGCTTGAATTTCACTTCCAATTAAAATTAAACGTATCATATTTTTTCATTCAGAATTTTAACGTGCTGATAAATATAAGGTGATTATATAACTTATGTATTTATGTTGTTTCATATATTTTTATTTGTAAAAGAAATAACTGGTGAATAATCTAAAAACTTAATACACAATTTATGTTGAATATGTTTAAAAAAAATTATTTGATCTAAATAGAATAGGTAGAGGATTTAATTTGATCGCTTCATAATGGCATAAAATTAAAAACTGCATTTCGACTCTTTTTTTTCTATTTAAAAATCATTTTTCTGTCTAAATGTTAATATGGATTGTGTTCTTTAAAACCTAATCATAGTCTGTTTATAAGATTTCTTCTTTCTAAAACTTAAATTAAGTTTTTTGACTAAATATAAGAAATAATATTTTAATTTTTTTTTGTATCATATCAAAAAATCAATGATTTAAATAAATCAAATTTTGACTATTTCTGCTTTTATTTACAAAAACTTATATTATTAATGGAATTTAATGCAACAATTCAAATTTAGATAAACTTGATTCAATTTTATTAAATAGTCAATAAGGAAATTTATGAAGAACAGCATTAGGGAAGATTAATCATGATTTTATATTAAAGGCTAACACCATCTACACAATTGCAGATTTATATTGAATATATTTACGATAATTTTAGCGGAATAGAAAAAATCATATACATTTGAAATGCTTTTAAATTTAAATAGGAATTAACGTAAGGGTCTAATATCTTTTAGATATGTAGCCCAGTTTGGCTGTTTTTGCTATATAAATAAATGTTTTTTTCTAAACATTTATATTTTCTAAAATCTTATAATTACCATATCTTTGGTCATCAATACTTGTTAAATATTCGAACGTAATTATGGTATTCCGATTTATATCTATTTATTATTCATATTATAAATTTATATAATCGTTCAAAAACAAATTGATTTTAACATAATCTAATAAAAGTTAGTATTTAATATTTTTTGTAGAAATTCCAACCAAATTTTATCTTAGAAAAAAGATGATTTTATCAGTAGATATGATATAAATATAATTATTTCGATTAAAACCCCTTAAAAATTGAAAAATTATATGTGGAACATTGGTTAGAAATATTTTAGTTGAATTTCATATAAAATGTAAGTATGTTGCATTTATATTTATTTATCTGCAATTTTCTTAAATTTATAGATTCCTTTAATAAGAAGTTGTTGGACCACTCGCAATATATCAAAACTCTTCTTTAAAATTTACGACGCCTGTACCTATATACTATTTATATCTTCCTCTATCTTCAAATCTTTTGGGTTTGAGTATTTGCGAAGCTTTATAGATTTCAAGAACGCATCTATTTTTTCGTTTAACAAACCTATAAAATCTTAATGTAATTTGTAAAAACTCCGTCCAAGTGATTATATTCGGTTTAATTGTTGCTTTAAATATTAAAATTAACTTTAAAATCGGTAATATTCATTTTTTTATTATGTCCACTTTATTAAACTTCGTTTTATAAAAAATCCGAATTATTTCGTTCATTTTAAATAATGAGGATATATATAATAGATTCCAGCATAGACTATTTTTTCTTTAATTTTTATAAAGAGAAGCAATTTATATGTTATTTCTTTTGGATTTATTTTTATGTTTTTTTACTTTAATATTAAATATATGCCTAATTTACGAATTAAATTAATAATAAAAATATTTTTTATCTTTCATATATTACGGGTTTATCAAGAATTGTGATTTAAAATTCTGTGTACAGAAACGTTGCATTGTTTTTTTTACCGTAATTCCATTAAAACCTTTAATTAACTATATTAAACATTAAACAATACTGCATTACCGTATAAAGGTATCCAGTGTTTTTTTTCACCTTTGATTATGGATTGATTTAAAATTTCTAGAAATAGATGGTCATGTTACAAAGATGCGTTGTATTTTCTACCATTTTTAGTTAACGGAATTATGATAAAACTCAGTGCAAATGGCAGTTTTTTTGCACAAAATACCAAATTATTTACATGTTGTTATACCATTTGAAAGTCTATAGTACGCCTATATTTTTTACAAGAGTCTTTAATGTTATTTCTATTGATCACTTTCTTATTATAGGGATCAACTTCTATTGTTATTTTTATAGTATTATTGTGATTTGATTTTTGTTACTGTGTACAATTAAAACTCAAAATAACTTATGGGTATATCTTTTTATTGCTCTTTAATACATGAAGAAGAACCAATAACTATATATTCTACAAAAATAGCTTGTATATTTTATTGGAATTTCTCTTTGACCTATTCTAAAAAATTATATACATTTTATTGTCCATGAGCTAAGGTTTAGCGTTTTTTAATAATAAAATCATTAATACTTATTTTTTAAGCTCTATCAGCGCCCAAACAATAGGATTGAGAAATACACTTGAATATATAGGTCATAAGGGAAGAACTATCATTGATGAAGATGGTAAAGATGATGCGGTGTAAATAAGTATCAGCCATATCTGTTCTATAGAGCAATCTAAAGTGTTGATTGAAAACTATTAAAGGCTAAAAATCAAACTAATTAATAAATAAAAATCATTTTTTAAACTCCATATGTAACCAAAAACGTATAAAGTTATACATTTAACTATGTTCATTGTAGAAAAATAACAGCTTTTGAAAATATTTAAGATGCTTGTGCCGATTGATATGATTTTAATTTAAATTCAAAAAATATATATTGATAAAGGTGTATTAATTCTGAACCATTATATAGACACACATCTATGTTATTACATATATCAAAAACATGGGCCTTATCTTTTGTAACATCTTCTGCGTGCTTTTTTGTTATTCATTTGATCAGCAATACAGTGGTTTGTAAACGTGAATATATATTATTAAACTACAAAAATAATTAACTTCGTTTTATTTATTTATTTATTTTTATAAAAATTATCCGTAGATGAATCCTATACGATTCTTTATGATATATCTTCAATGGAATTATTAATTAATACATAATTATACTCTGAAAATTTGCCATTCTCATATTCTATTGGGAAATTAGCTTAGAAGATTAAATATATGCTTATCTGTTTTACTGAAATATTTTAAATAAAAAGTAAACATATGATTTGTAAGCTGGGAATATTTTTTATTTTGCATAATACGAAATTGAAATTAAAATTGTGATGAAATAGATAAATACAGGCGTTAAAAATACTTCAAATGAAAAAAGATATTGCGATTTATATCAGGATAAAAAATTGGAAAACAATAATTTTCTATAAAACCACAAATAATTGTTATAGATACATAAAAAAACAAAAATATAATAAATAATGGAAATAAATATGTAAGATTGACATGAAATATTTACTCGATGGATTAATCGGATTTTTTTTTGTGTGTTATAAAAGATCGTTAGATCTCATCTAATATATTATTGGCCAATTTAAAACACATGAGAAATTCATTAGGGTATATAGATAGGCTCGGGAACTTAAGGGTGTCGTTTTTATAAATTGAACGTGTGGCTAAACTATAAAATACCGATAACTTGGCTGATTTATACAAATATATTTTGTTTGGTTCTTATATAGGCATAAAATAGCAAAAATAAACAAACTACTAGAATCATGTTATTAAAATTATCTATATATAACACTGGGTGCATTTATGTAAGTATTCTATAAACGCGCTTTTTCAAAATATAATTTAAAAACTTATCCATTTCATTTACGCAACTTGTTTAGACATTTATGCTTACTTCATATTTATAAGATTGATATATATATAAAATAATTAACCTTTTTATAAAAAAAACGCTAAAGCAGAAATAAAAACACTATAAAAATCATCTTATTACTTGTGTAAATTCTCAATACTAATATTTGTTTCGTTTTATTATGTATTTTATAACGATCTATATTATTTTATTTCTTCTTGATAATTAATTAATTTATATTATACGTATTATTAAAATTGCTTCATATTTCGTGGACAGTTTTTTTATATACAATATATTATGAAAATCGTGTTTTTAAAATCTAAAATCCCCGTAAATGTTTTTAATTATATTTTCTGAAAAATATATTCAGATTTAATATAATATGATACCGAACGCTTAAAAGTGAATCTAATTATTTAAATCTCTTTCAATGTATAGTAACTAATATAATATTAGAAGAGATATTCGATGCTAAAAATTTAGGATTTTCTGTGTCCATGTACATTATATTTTTTTAAATATGAAAATTTAAACTTTTTTTATGACAATCGTAATATATTATATATATTTTTTGATCCTTGTAAATTTTGAATGTAAATTATCGTATTTATCGTAATAAGAAGATTTATAGCGGGGGTTTTGCCGTTAATAAAAGCATTCACTGTCTCTATGAACTTTCGTATTCCCTTTTTAATCTTTTCGAACTTATTTTTTATTATATTGAATACTATTGAAAATTTCATAAGTTAAACAGTAATAATATTAGAATTACTCTATTTTTAAAAAAATGATGTAAAGACTACGATGAATAGCGTATTAATAAATAGGTTAGTATGGTGAAAATAAGTTATTTTTTTAAACTTTTTAGATGTTATAGTCTAAAGGTTTCTATAATTTGATTTTTTGGTGCATAATTTTTTGTCCTACTTGAAAAAAACCATGATAAATTTTATGATTTATTATATGATCAATGTATGATTTTTAATTATTCAATTCATCAATAATTATCGAGAATATACAAAAAATGTATAATTATCTTATATTATGTTTTTTTCTTATTTGTTATACATAAATGGTTTTGGTATTAATAACACATGATCTTAAATTATTAAAAGTAGTAATTTATATTATTGTCTTTGTATCTTACTATAGCTTTATAAATCGTTTTATGCTATTTTATATTTTTTATTCTGATTAAAATATATTTTCAATGAGAAAATCTTAAAAAATTATGCCTTTTTAATATAGGTTAATCCAATAAAAAATTTCTATCTTTATGAGTTTGCCGTTTTTTTGTATTAGAATCTATAAAAATTAAAACTTAATTATCGTAGGCTGATAATTATTCAGGTCAAATATTGTATGGAAACTAAATGAAATCAAAATTGGAAATAGACAAATTGAATTATGTTATTAGGTAGTTTATTGCCTTAAATATACAAAATACGGCTTTTATGGGAAAAATTGCACTATTTTTATGAAATATGCATTTTAAACTTTTCTATCTTGCTATTTTTTATTTTGATGGGTCATTAAATCGGTCTATCGAATTAATTATAAAAATAAAATCTGCGGTATATTCTCTTATTAGTTTAACCGAAAATTTTTTCTTAAAGATATCTTTTAATACAATCAATTATTTTTTTGTCTGATAAGAGGGTAAATTCTGATAAAGGGTTAGGAACCCGTATAAAAAAATATTTCATTTTATTATATATTTTGCGGCTTTTTCACAATTTTATCTATTGAGACGTAGCCGTTCCATTGGGAATATTTTACAACTCCTTGATACACCCTCCTCTGATCTATCTTCATCAACAGCTCTTCTTCTCTTATATGAGATGAGTTAAAGTGTCTTGATACTAATTAATAAGTTTTTATGCATAAATATTGTAATTTGAACAAAAAAATCACAGAATATAACACTTAAAATTTCTAGATATAAGTAAAAAAGGGCCAGCTTTTACCGTGGCGATGGGTTTCTAAACACGCTGAAAATGTATATAACATTAATTTGCCCTTACAATTAGATTATTTAGAATTGAAATATATATTAAATAATACAACCAAATATAATGATAGTTTATGGTTTATCTAGTATTCCTTTGTGTGTTTACAAGGTGTAAATATTTTTTAAATAAATAAAAATATAAAGATTATATCGCCATGAATAAATCTGATAAAAAAATATATTATTAGCTTTATGATGTATGAATTCTGAAATAAAGAGAACAAAATTTTTTTCTTTGTGTTATAACATGGCAATGAATTAAACATAATATTACTGTTTATATTTTATTCTATTGATCTTCGCCAGTTTTGGCGTATCCGAAAGATTAAGAGCAAAAATATGGATATAATTTTGCATGTGAGCATAGTAAATTATTATAGAGTATTATATATTTTGTTAATTACGGATCTTAGATAAACAAAAAATTTACGAAAATTCCAAATAAAATCAAAGATAAGAAATTTGATAGCTAAAAATATTATGATTCAGTTAAGGCATAAAAGCATCAAAAAATATTATATTTCACATAAAATTGGTTTTTATTATTATTATTTGAATAGATATTATTTTTGCTATATTTTTACAATCGAACGTTTTATCACCCTTACTAATCTTCAATGTTTAATCTAATTATAGGCCTCTTTCATCTGGAAAGTAAATATTATAAGATAAATGTATATTTATTGTATTTATATATATTTATATAAGGTATAATATATATTATGATTTATTTAATGGTGAATTTATGATAAGTGTTCAAAGGCTATCTTTTGGAATTTTTATAGCTATTAGTTGTATAAAAAACTTAAAAATAGCCCTCTATAATTATTGTGAACGAAACTTGTAATTATTTTAACAATATTCATATACGCTGAAACTGCTGTTTATGAATGCATAAAAATTTTCATTTGCAGATTTATAACAGGTCATATGGATTTTACATTTATGTTTTATTTAATAACTATAATAATTCAATTAGAATCCATATACATTTATCTGGAATTGCAAAATTTGATTTTCTTATTAATATTTGATTAATTTTCGCATGTAATTAATATGATATCAAATCTTTTTTTATTATCATTTTGATCATATATTCCTACAAATTGTATCTAATCATATTGGCCTTCTGACAAATGAAGATATTATTTTGTAAAAGACTAGGATTAATTAGGCTTATAATTTATGTAATACAGATTTCTTTAACTTTAGCACAATTTTTTTGTAAGAAGTCATATTTCTGGATACTTTTCATTTTATGTCTATTTTTATCCATATTTCATCAAAGAAAACGAAGGATTATATGGTCGATTATCATATTTAATGGATTGTTCGGAATCAGACTTGCATCGAATATTATTATTAAAGCCTTGAAAAGTTCATCTTCTTTAAATAATACTGAATATAAAAATAATGTTAATGAAAATGAAGTAGAAGCTTTGAATAATAAATGTGATGCCAACTTTTTTGATAACAGCAACACACCTCGAACAGCGGACACTGCAAATCGAAACTGTGAATTTAAAAATAAAAAAAATATAGATGAACAGGAATCATTGAGCAAAACTATAGACCCTGGGTGCGATATTAAACAAAATAACCATTTTTCGACCAAAAAAAGGAATTCTATTGTTCATGCCTCAAGACGGGCAATATTAGTGGATAGAAACAATAACAATAAACTTCTTAATTTAAATCAAGTTCAAGTAGAACAGATAGTGAAAGAACATAAAGAAAGAAGACAGCCAAATTATAATTTACGCAATGATTTGGTTCAAAAAGACATCCAACAATCGAGATCTGATCAAACTGAGAATTCCGGCTGGAATAAAATAGAATTAACCAACAAAAATCCAGAACTTCTCGAAAAAAAAACCAATTTTAAAAGTTTAAATGAAGAAAAAGATAATAGAGAATCGTCGAATCACAAAAAAGATGAATTTTTAAACAAGAAGATTAAGAAACCATATGATACAGAACAAAATGAAAATAACAAGTTAACCTTGTTATATAAACGAAAAAAAACAAGGAATGAAATACATAGAAAACCATTTAAAAACAGCTCGGAATCTTCTAGAAAAAACGAAAGCAACCAGTGTGATTCCTTTTCTGATAAAAAATTAGACAGAAAACATTTATATGGTCAAACATTAAATTCTAATGAAGAATTAAATTCTATAAGTGATATTTCAAATGAAAGAAAAAATTCCATAAAAGAAAATGACACACATGGATGCCTTGAGAATACAAAAATTTGCATTTCATCATCTTCAGAAGAAATTTTTGGCATCTATGGCATAAAACAATAGCATAGTAAATATTTATTGTACAAATAGAAGTGGAACTGTATTTTTATATGTGTGTACATATTTGAGAGGTTCAGAAAAAATTCATTTTTACAAACTTTTAATCTTCAATTGTGTGGAGATAAGAAATACAAAATCATACATGAATCTTTAGAATGCACTAAGAAGCTATTTATTATCTCTAATTATCTCAAACCACTGCTGTAAAAACAATGCTATAACTTTTACATTAAACCCATTTTTGATTATATGTACACAAATAAAGGTGTTGCTTGTATCTATAATTTTTATCATTGTATATTTTATATATTAAAAACATAATTATATATTACTCATAAGCTAATTCGCAATTTTTTTATCCTTCGTCAATAATTCTTGGTTAATGAACTAATATTTGAGACAACTTTTTTGTTATTGCATATAAACAATTTTAAATTTTCTTGTCAAGCGCATATGTTACTAATATTTTGTCTTTATTGCATAACAAAATATACTAAAATAATTGCTTATTTGCCATTTTTGACTACTGTAGTATTTTTTATTTCGTTATATATATCTTGATATAAAAACATCGGAATGGTTTTGCTGTTAAAAATTATCTTCTGCGTATAAATGTGTTTTTATATGATACTAGTTTATACATTATCACCACGCCACGTTCGTAAAAAGACCATAAATATGTGTATCGCGTTTTCTTAATATGGTTGCTAAATTTTACATGTATTAAATTTCAATTTTGCACTTATTCATAAATTATTATGATTAATATGTATATTTTCTCTTCAAGAAGTTGATTCAAAATTTAACCATCACGTTGATTATCTTATCTCTTTTTTATGTCTTTATATAATTTTCGCTGTAATTCGAACTGCAACAGTTGTTTTTATGACTGTCTTTTAAATATATGCATATAGTTAAAATTTTATGATTCAATTTATATGAGATATGTTTTTTTATGGCGAAATAATGAATATAGAAGTTTTTTTTGGCAATATAATGTTTTTTGAATTCTTGATTGCAATTCTGTGCAGAAAATAAACTCCATGGTAATTCAAATATTGAAAAGCCTGTTATTTGTTATATTCATTTAGTAAAATACATCACATATATAAATAATAAAACAACTCTAAGAATTATTCAGAACTTACACCAACCCTGAGATTCATGAATATATATGAACATCATATTAGATAATGTTGTGTAAAGTTATAATAAAACTTATCGGAAAACCAGTAAAATATTTTTTAAATAGAAATCGTACTTTAATTAAAAAAAGGACAATAAGCGGTTTTTATTTCTTTTAATTTAAAATCCTATCTATAATATTTCTATAAAATGGCCAATACCATCCATAGATTTGTTATATAGGATTTTACTGTTTTTAATACAAAATTAAAAAACTTTCATTTTTCAATAAATCAGAAAACCTAAACAGACCGTTCTTTTTTAAATTTTTTCAATATATACAAAGAAATGAATGTGGCCAATTATAAAAGTGTTTTTTACAAACCTAAAATGCGAGTTACTTTGCTAAATTTTTATTTCATACTGGTATAATTAGAGATAAATTTCAGCTTCAGCAGTTATTTTTAATTATTATGCCAGCAGAAAATAACGATGCTGAAACTATCTGTTACTTTTACTAATTTCCACTAAAAAATATCTTAATGGCTAAAATAAGTCAGTCAAATATCTTTACCTATAATATTAATATCAACAGTGATATCTCTGAGCTCTAACTCCTGTCTGATCATTTATTTCGGTTACAAGAAGTAAAATTTTTGCGTCTATGTACATAAATCAAAATATTTTTTTCGGTGTTATTTTTTCTTACAACGGATCTTACTTTAATTTAATATAGTCGATTTATAATTCTGAATGTATTTTTAATTCCTTCAACTGTTTAGTTTCTAATTTAAAATCAACTTTTTGAATTTTTGCACTATAAGTCATAATAAATGCTACTAAAAATCCCATATCTTACTTCTAAACTAATAAACACCTTTTAGGTAGTTTACATAGTAGAGGTCTGCTAAATTTATAAAATAAAATAGCCATATAAATCGTTTTTTTATGTAAAATAAGTGGTTTGCAAAATTATATCTTGAATCAGGGAATATAACAAAAAATATCAAGATGAATTGGTAAAATTGTTTAGATAATGGTTTTTATTGAATTAAAAACACTTGGTTACGCCGATTTTTTGCATGCGCAAATATAATTATATTTATATGAATACTCTAATTATTTTTATTTATTGTTTACTTTAACAACTAAATTGCGATCTTATATTCGCGTGTGCTTTTATGATAAACAGACATATTATTTTCATTATCAGATTCGATATTCTACGTTAAATCTTTAAAAACGCATATTTTCTCTCTTTAGATTAAGATGATATGTTTTGACTCAAAATATGCTTTCTTCTTTATAAATCCATATTTTCACTATATTTATAATATATTCATACATTTATACACAGTTTTAGTTAGCCTAAAAAGGCATAATGCATAATCAATTTCATTTAAAACATACGAAAAAAATATATGAACGGAATTATACCAATAAAGTAATTCTATGTAGATTTCTTATTTTTACCACTAAAATACATGGTTTACTTATTTTTAGTATAAATTTTTTGATATTATAGTATTCTTAATAATAGAAAGTCAACTAATGCTACTCGATTGTAATTATGTAATTTCTATGTTATTTGCAGTAAAACTAGATGTTAATTTTTTAGATCTTATAAGAATATACAAAAGGACAATAAAATCTTTCAAAAAATAATAAATTTAAAAATGCGTATTTTAATTAAATATTAAGGAAAATATATAAATATTTGTGCTAAAAATAATACTTTCTAAAATAATTAAACTGAAACATAGCTGTATATAACTACTATTTGAATCGTATAATTTCAAGCTAAAGGCATCAAAAAACTGTTTTATTTTGTATTGTGATTAAATTTTATTTTATTTTTAAAACCAATTTATCATGCAATAAAATGATGGTTTTACATTTCAATTTATACTGTGTAAAAATAGCCGTATCTTAGTAATCGACGTATAAATTTTTTTTCACATATTTAAAACTTTCTAATTTTATTATTACACTCTGAAATACTTATAAATCTCACAAGAAAAACATATAAAAAATAATAATAAAAAAATTAAAACAGTAAAAAATTAAACTAATATATCAATCTGTTCGACAGATTAAATATAAAATAATTAAATTAATAGAAATTTCATATAAAAAAATTAAAATATTTGTTCAAAATTATTAGAAAATGGCATGAAAATAGATATGTGTTTATCTGTGAATATTAATTAAGTCAAGTGGAGCTTCATAAAAATTACATTTTTATTTTCAATTTAACAAAAAAATACCAATATCTATTCGTCTCTAAGTTCTTTTCTTTTCTTTTTTAGTGCTGTATTTCAGGTTGTTGTTCTACGAATAGATATTTGAGCATTTACTTTAAATCAGATCAACAAAAGTATACTTTTGTGTTATTATATGGTGTTCATAGTCATTAAATGGAATATAATTTTAGCCTTTTTATTCATCCGTATGTATTACTGAACCCCCTCTAAACATCACTTAGGGCATTTATTGGTTTTGTTTCAATGTATTTGGAACAATTACAGCTAAAACTTTGCTAAATAATTATCAAAGGTCTAAAATATTCAAGACCCGGGTCTGATCTGTTGGTTTTTCCTTAATGATACTTGACTATGTAGTTAAGCATTAATGAGTTAGCGTTTGCAATACAGCCAGGCGCACACTTTCATACTATATCGTTGCTATGAGTTATATTTAAGATTTTCTTGTCCATAATTGTTAATATTATAGCTATCATTCGATTCATGTTAAAAAATTGCATACATTTCTTTGTGGGTAGCTTCTTGTTAAGAAGAACCGAAATTTTAGCAATATTCTGATGAAGATTTAAAAATTACTGGAAAATATATCTTTTTACTGGATAACGAAGTTTGGTATTTATTTCTGGTTTCATTCATAGACATTCAGTTGTGAACATTACAGTTATATTTTGTTGCTTCTAAATACATTAGTAGACTTGGTGGCCTATAAAGACTACCCAATTTATAATTATGCAATAGATTATCATTTTTACAATATTAAAATATCTTTTTTAGTTTCAGCTTCTAAATTACTTAATAATTGAACATTTGACGGGTGGCTATAGGTATTTCAACTACATAAAAAAGAAAACCTGACAGAGAGGATTTGTATCGATCCATAATTTTCATTAAAACTTATATTAATGATATTTTCGAAATATATTTTTAAATTTTATTCTAGTATAATTTGATGGTTATTATTTTTTTATGAATAAAAAATTTTTACAGCAAGAACATATATTAATAATTTCACTGTATTTATTTGCAAAAATTATAATTTTAATATGTTTATATTACACAAAAGCTAATAATTTTCGCCCTTCTGAGTGCAAAAAAATACAACTACTTTACAAATATTGTTTTCTGATTTATAGCATACTCGCTTGTATCTCTTAATAATAATTTAAAAAAATATAATTAAAAATAACAGCGGCATCAATTGCACTCTACATAAAAAAGAGGAATAAAATCCTTTTCTATGTGTAGCCACTAAAAATGCATTTTAATGATCACATATAATTGCTGATAGTAAATATAATGCATATATATAGTTTCTATTGTGTAATCTGCATATATAGTTTCTATTGTGTTAATCTCCATATATAGTTTCTATTGTGTTAATTTGCATACATAAAGCTTCTATTGTGTTAATTTGCATATTTTTTTAATAATACCTTTTCATTTCTGCATAGAAAGACTATATGATTAAGTTTTCAAGTAATGCGTGAAATATGCTGATTCAAAAATGCTCGAATTGATAAGCGTATTTATTTGCTCGAGTTTGTTTAGCATTTTATGTATGAACATCAGTAAAAGTATATATATACTCAATCGTTGAAGCGGTATCTTTATATGTTGCATTATATTTTTTTATTGTACATCGCCCTTAAAGCACATTTATAAGAGATTTCAGCGTCTTTTCAATAAATTTTACATAGATTACTTTAAATCTTTACATAGCGGACAATTAGTTATAAATACATTTTAATGGTTTCAAAATTATATAGTAATATTATAAAATAACTAATAGAATTCCCTTGTTTTTTTAAAGATTATTTTAGAGATTTTATGTATAATCTGCGTATCTAATGTGTCTTTTGTTTAGATGGTAATCAATTTTGTTCTATTATCATTAAATATGTGCTGCTTTGAGCCAGAAAATCATAGTTATCATATGATTTTATAAAATAATAATAATTAATAAAATAAATTGGACCTATATAAAATTTACAACATTTATAGGCTGCTATGTCTCGAAATTAATTCAATTGAAAGAAAAGGTTTTATCAGAGGCGACAAAAACCACATTATTGAATTATATATTTATAAGTATTTTTAGATGATTTTAGGTATTTAATATTATTTTGTTGGGCAAAACTGGATTTAATAATATATTTTTCGATCGTCAAGACTGTGAAGGTTTTAAAATATTTTTTTTATAAAAAATACACAAATAACCCTATTTTTGCTATGAAAAGAACGCCAGTAAATATCTAAAAAAACAATGAATTTTTTAGCGCTGTTATTTATGCCAAAAAACAAGAATTTTTTGTTTTTGTATTCTCATCTGCATATATAATATTTTATTTTTAACAAACAAAATTCAATGGTTGGAATATGTTTAGCATCTGTTTTTTTTTACTCAAGCGATATTGAAATCGCATAAAAATGTAAAAATCTTATAATTGGCTCGTATCTAGTATTTTATTTTTCTAAACTTTTTTGAAAAAAATCTTGAATTTAAATCAAATCAAGAGGTTTCATAATTTGTATTAGGTTGTAAAAATAATAGACCTGATTTCTTTGCCGCAAGAGATTTTTGCTCTCTAATTTTTATATCTTATCACGGCAATAATAATATTTTTGTAAATATATCAGTTAATTTATTTGTTGCATATTTATATTTAAAGAAATATTTTTTATTGCTTACAAAAGTTCAAACTTCATTAATTATCGTTAATCAATAAATAGTTCTATAATATAGTGATTTTTTTATGGCTTATGCCATCCTATCTAAAATGTTCTATTTTTAATTTTTATAGTAAAATACTTATTTCATATATTTAATGCCATTAAAATCTCGGATTGGGATATATTTTCGTAGTAAAATGTAATTAGGTCTCAATCATATATCCAGTCTAAATTTCTAATATTTAGTTTATTTTAACCCTATTTACTTTTTTCCAACTTTTTTGTTTCCTTTGAATCTAATCCACTTAATTTTATAGTTTATATTAATGGAATTCAAATTTGTGTGATTTGCTTTTTATAAGACATATAAGATTCATAGTTTAACTGATAATGTCAATAGAGTCATCACTATGGGAAAACATCTTTATTATTTCAATTATGACTGTAATTACTTGCAATTGAATATAGGAATCGCTTTAGTTTTTTCATAGACATATCCAAGTTTATCATTTAAGCCAATAGCTTACTTTACGTGGGTCGGTTTAGTAATTTTTCACTATCCCTTGACCCTAGAATTAATTATAGTTTGTTAATTTATCCTTGCATTTCCATAGGGGATAAGAAAATTCAAACATTTAATTTTTTATTATAGATCGAATGTTTAGACCCCTCAAACATCGCCACTTATCTTTTTTATTGTAAATTGATTCGTTTATATTCAATAACTAAAATACCGATTTTATAGTATATTAAAGAATAAAATAAATCTATGTCTGTATAAAACCTTATGTTCTAATTTTTTTGCAGACAAAAAATTTTTTCATGCATGAAGTTTGAGGTATCTAGCCTGTTTACACATACAACATTCTTGCCGAAATCTATAATATAATCTTGTTTGACTATAGTTATATTTTCTATGGCGCGAGAAACTTGAACTCATCTCATTTGAGAGAGAAGAGCAGTTGTTGAAGATAGATCAGGGGAAGGTGTCAAAAGATGCATCAAGTAATTTTGCAATATTCCAATGGGCTGACTACGTCTAGATCTATAACATTGATTGAAGGAAACTTCACCCATAAATAAAAGATACATGGTAGTTCATTCTATAGTGATTTTTATAAGAATTTGAAAATAATTGCACAGGAATTGTTTTATATAGTTTGATAATCAAATAAAATGACTGAAATTGTAATTTCATATGTTGGGTCAAAAAAGTTTAAATGGTTAAAAATCATTTAATTTGTGCATCTCGATATATGTCTTCTGTACTTACTGCTAAGTCTAACTTATGAAAAATTTCCATTTAAGTAGGACCCTCTTTGGCTAATTTTTATAAACTTACTTTTTAACCTATATCTATATAATTAGATGGTAATGATACCATAAACAGACTCATTTTATATATTCTGATAATTTTCTTGGATTTCATGAATGACCTAAAATTATCCCCATGCATCAATATCTTTGTTTACATAGAGTTAATAATTTTTTACTTGCATATCTCAGTACTAATTATTATTGATGTTTTCTATCCAAAAAAATATCCTTTCAACGTTATATGATCGAATATGTGTGTATTATGATACAAAAAACACAAAATTTTACATATTTGCATATTCTGATTTGTTATTTCTATGTAATGCACATTCATAATTCTATATATATCCATATACTTCTATTAAATGTATTTAATATAACGATTTTGTGAATATACTCTGCCTTTTTAAAAAAAAATAAGAAAAAAATATTAAACTTATATATCAGATAATCTCATAATTTATCAAATTAAATTACAAACTAAGTAGTTTTTAGAAAATTCGAAGGCCTTTTACGTTGTTTTATTACTTGGAAAGAGTCGAATTATGCTGAAAGCCTACAATAAAGTGCAGATTGTAAATAAAAACATTAAATTATATTTAAAATCCTTGATTTCACTGTTTATAATATGTAATAATTTAGAAGAATAAAAGCATTATGTAAAAATACGTTTTGGTGGACAAATGTGCGAGAAAATTGCACATCGTGCCTATTTTTATTGGATTATGCAGTTGTAAACTTTGTTATATATGAATCAAGATAAAGATATTTTAGACAAAAATATTTGCTTGAATTCTAATTATCGTGTCTTTAAGTGATTCAACTGCTTGCAAAAAAAAGGGGTATCACTTTTACTGTAAATTGTATCTATGTTTTTATTTTCGTTTACCGATACCTTTTTTATCCAAACATGTGTCGAATATTAAATTTTTTTATCAACTTCATTAAATTTATGTTGGGATTATATTACGCGTTCCTAAATAACCATAATATAAAATAAAGCGGTTTTAATATGGTAAAAGAATTGATAATTGGATATGGCGTTCTAGTCCATGGTCTTATTATTTTTATCTTTACTATAATTTTCTTTTTTTTGCTATAACTAAATCTGTGAATTTTTTTTACTTTGCTCCTAAAAAATTACGCTTTAGCTATTTATTATATCAACATAATATATAACCTTTACGACCTTCATTTAAAATATAAATCGTAAAATCTAAATATACAGATTTGCTAAAAAGAAATTTATCCGACAAATATATTTAAAATTTTTTTTTTATTAGTTTTAATATATGAAACTGCGCGAAAATATTGATTATTATCATAAAAGTCTACTTTTTATTTATGGTTAATTTCATTTATACTGTTTAATTTTATGTCGTTTGAATCTTTAAAAGGTGTTATAATGCGACTGAACACTAAGACTGTTCGCATAATCTTCTCCTTTGAATTCAAGTCAAGTCAATCTATTATTTTTGTTGTATAACCATTCTTAAAACTATACCAACAAACATAATTTTCTCATTTTAAAAAGTGAGATTTTGAATAAATGGTTATTTTTAGGACATTATATATTTTGGTAATTATGTTTTTTAAAACATTAAAATACTATTAAACTTTTTTATATACACTAAAAAAAATATAAAAACCGTTTTTATTGTTTTAACACATGTGTTAAACTATAAAATTTTTTATATTATTCTTTTGCGCACATAGAAAATAAAGACATAATTTATTTAAGAAATTTGTTTTACATCGCTTATATTTATTATTAACAAATAAAATGCATATAAAAATTCAATTATTTGTATTTTCTTGGGATATTATTAATATCTGTATTTTGATTAGTTAATGTTCTTTTATTTACAAAAAACATTCTTAGATGCGTAGAAAATAAAAATACGCTGTTTAAAAATATATCATGTGTAAAGTTATCATTATATGTGTTAAAAAAGTAATTAATAGCTTGCTTCAAGGGGCGATCTTTGAATCTGTAATTTTGAAGAAATTTTATTTGTACTATTTGTAATCATAATTATCGCTTTTATTATGACCATTATCGCATCTGATTCATGAATATTGATATTTTTTTCCTATTTTTATCTGATGTTATCAGAAAATAAAAACAAAAGGCTTAATAAATATGTAGTATAGGTTGATCTCTATTCTTTTTTTTTTCAAAAGAATACAATAAAAAAATATATGAAATCTATTTTAATAAATTTTGGATTTTTATCTGCATATAATTTGTATATTATATTCTAAAGATATTAAATTTTCTTAATCTATTTGGCCTAAAAATTTAAATCGAGGCTTAATCATGTTTTAAGTTTTTTTTCGGTTCAAAGAGAGAAAAATTCTTTTTGTAAATATCAATCAATTTCTATTTCAAATTGTTACTAAAAAAAATATAAATTATTAATTTACCGTTTTAATCTTTTCTACTTTTTTTTCTCGATTTTTTTAGTAACATCATATATTAATCACTATATCAAGGCCGTTTTTACTGGTAATATAGTATTATTCAATATGTAGGAATGTTTAACAGGAAAAAACCAATGAATCGGTTTTATATACAAACAAACTTATATTTAATTATTTTTTTTCAAATTTCTTTTCAATATAAACGTTGTTTAGAAAAAATTGAATAGCGAGTTTTTTTTACGCCATTACGTTCTACAACCATGTTTTCACGTTTATGTATTTAGAATTTTTTTATATATAAGTTTTCGCTTTACATTTATCTAAAATTGCATGCAGTTGTGTTTTTATACACTTATTGCACACCACAGAATGAATTTTTTATTGTTCTTAATTGAATATATTATAAATTAACGAAATCAATACATTATTTTTATTTGACCTGTGTTTGTTGCAAATAAATTAGAGCTGTAAAATCATCAAAATATATAATTTTTTTCGATTTTTTTATTTACAAAAGATTCGCATGATAAAATATACATAAAGCATTTAAAAATTCATCTTTATTACCGTATAACATGTACATATATCTTCACTACACTGCATTTTTCGTCTAAGAAAATAGGCATCATTTATTGGTGTTTAATCTGTCTAATCTTAAGGGGTTTTTCTTGCCTGTAAAAACACACTAATAGGCGAGTTTTATTTGAAAGAAGTTGGACAAATCGTTAATTGTGCTATTTTAAATTTTATATCATGCAATTATAAAAACGAAGCATTAAAATCATGCTATTCTTTTAATGAGTCATGTATAAAGATTATATTGCACTATAGCTTAGTGTTCTAATTGAAATTGGTTTTTTTATATTAAAAAGCATATTTATTTTGATCTAATGCCAATAAAATTAAAATATCAAACACTGCAATTTCATATATTTTGATGATAAATATTTTTTATTTTTCTTTTATCTCATGTAAACTTTTTTTTTCTAGAAAAATTTACCAAAATATGCGGAAACCTTTTATAGTATCATTTTTTTTTATTGGGAAAGAATAGTAAAACATAATGATTCTTCTAAAATATCTATGTAAAACCAAAAATAACAAACATACCTGCGAAGATTAAATGGTACTACTATATTATAATAGTAAATACGCTTTATTTTATACTTTAAAGCTCATAAAAAATCATATTTATGAGCAATCTATTGTCATTTTCTTGGTTTGCGCAAAAATTTATCCTTTTAATATTTATCTACGCCTTTAATTTATTTTATAAATAAGCAAACTTCTTTTGATTATTTTTTCACAATTTTTATTTGCTAGATTTGAAATATATAGATCATAACTCTTAAATTTTATTTTATTCTGATACCTATTTTGTATTTCTTTAGCTGTCTTAAATCACAATTAATTATAAAAATATTGTGTAATTAGGTTTATAGATTATTTTGTTGTTTTTGCGTGCTGCAAAAAATTTCATATTTGATACTCGGTTGTGCAAAAAAAATTAAAAAATCTAACATAAATTATTAAGCTTTGAAGATGCTTCAATCTATTATCATATATTAACCCAATATAATTTTGTCATATATAATCATGAATATAAAACATTCATAGAATTTACTTGTATATAAAAAAACTTTTGAAAGCTTTAAAAATAAATCTTGGCCTTTAAAAAATATTTGTGAATAAGGCATAGATCAAGCACTGAAAACGATTTTTTCTTTGAATATGTCATTATGTTTTCTTTTTTTTACAAAAAAGCACCAAAGAACATAGTATAAAACAATATCTGATTATCTTTCTTAAATGACATGTAAGCGACTTTTTAATCTTTTTTTTTCGTGATGCCGTGCCATTTCAACGCCGAAAAATTTCAAATTAGGATTCTAGAATCTTTTTTGTATGTAATTTTATGTATCACATTATAATATATTGAATAAATAAATTCAGCAAGTCTTCTACTGTCTAATCTTATTTTTCACTAAATTTTATAATTCTAGTATAATACTGGCTAAATATAATATGCTCAGAATCAAAGTTTTTATTTATACTTTTTTATATAAAAAATATAAAAATTATTATTTTAAAAATAAATGATGCTTACGTTGGCGCAAGCCAGCCAGCTTTTTTGAATTCTTCATATAAAAATTCCGTATAAAAACCATTTTCCTCAGAAAATTAGTACCAAAGGCATAAATATATGTATTTATCATAGCTAAACTCTTTTTTGCATCTCTAAAGTCTTCCGCTTTCTATTTTTACTATCATAACTATTTAAAAATATCAGAGCTTTTATTTTTATATTTAGAACTTTTCTTGGGCAAATGAAGTTACGATTGCGTATTTATAATATGATTTTTTATTATCTGATCTCAGATTATGACTTTTTCGGCATTCATATGCACAAGGCTCTCTAACAAGTAATATTTTATATAAAATCATGTTATTTAAAGCAAAAGTTTCTTTAATTCAAAATAAACAATATTTGGTAAAAATTAGATGATAATTGATAGATTTAGAAGTATAAAATCACACTTAAATACATTGTTCTTTAAATAGTCATTATATTTTTACTTCGGCGTAACTGCATAATTATCGTGTTTTTTATTATTAAAAAAAATTTAAATTCGGAATTATGTACACAGTGTTATGATTTAGAGTGTATAAAGGTGAATTTATCATATCTAATTTCTTGGTTCTCAAAAAAATCCAAAAAATTTGATATTTTTAGGTATAATAAATTATTTAAATATAACATGGGAATTGCATATTCCAGTTTATGGTGGTAATATTGGATAGAATAAAATGTACAAATGTTATGCTGAAGGGTTTTTTTCCGTTATAATTGTTTCTACTTATTCCTATGTTATGTATAGACGCTAACTTTGATTTTTAATTATGTAATACAGGAATAAGTTATTGATACTAATATCCAAACAATAAAAATTTTGTATTGTATGGTTATTTTAAAACTTACATTCGCTATCTTTATCTTTTAAATTTATGTTCTAGCTACAGTTTCATACTATAGTTTGTTTAAATGTATTTTCAATGCTCTAATGAGTCTTTTAGATTCCAATAGCTATCTGTTTTTCAAAAATTCTTTAAAATAGTACAAATTTGTGCTTGTCAAATTATTTTGCTGTTTTGTGTGAATATATGCTGTGTAACATTTTTTTATATTCTCAAATTTTTTATGCATCCATAGAAAAATAATATATTTTGTTTTAATGCTGCACTTCAACAAAAAAGCCATAAATTTAGTTTGAAAGCAAAAAAAATGGAACGAAAATATCTTATTGTTATATATTGACAGACTAAAGTAAAAAATTTTACTGGCTAGACCTTTAAATACCACATGTTAAACCCTTTTTTTAAGTTTTTACAAATAATATATATAATATATAAGTATTTCTTATATACAAGGATGTATTTCATATCAATATAACTTATAAAGATATCAAAGGCCATTAACACAAAACTTATAAACTAGTATCTTTTAGTGATATGTAATTAATAGAATGTGCCAGAAATTATATGTTATAAAAAAAGCGACTACTAGCTTCTACTCAGTAAATTATATTTATGTATCAAATGTTGTATACTATTCACAAAAAGAATTATATCTTGGAGCAAAATATCATGAATTTACTTATGAAATAAAACATTCTAGAATTATCGTAAAAATTCGATAGAAATAGCCCGATATAAAATGTGAATAAGCGATGAAATATTGATTGCTGTATTCTTTCTGCTATTAATTAGTAAAGCATTGGGTGTTATTATATCTGAAACATAACAGCATTTTTTTATCTTAAAAATGCGGGAAAATATACAAATAATAATTTTAGAAAATTGAAATATAAAATAATTATTGGATATTTTGCTCGTGTGATCTTTTTCTCGTTTTATTGCTTATTAAATAAATTTTTTCACAATTTTTTTTACTTAAAACGTTTTTAAATTAAATTATTAGGCTTTAAAATTTTTTAAAGGGGTGTTAAGGCTTTTTTATAGCAAAAAGATGCGCATAATGGTTTTCTAGCCTTATATTACATCAAATGAAACATATGATATTTCTGGCTAATAAATATATAAAAAATTCATTTCAGGTTTATTAACGAAACAAATGCTGTGTTTACTTCAGTATTCGTGTTTTTTAATTTATTTTAGAAAATCGCAATCATTTGTTAATATCCAATCTATTTAATTTTAAATCCATGAAACTCAAAAATTCTATTTTAAAAAACCAATATTGTATTTATAAGTTTTTTGATTTTTTAATTTGCATAGGACATATTCGTACTTTAGAGTAACAACTAAATCGAGGTATATATTTAAACTATAAGATTGCGAAATTTTCTTAAACTAGTCAGTCGTTAAAAGAGAATAGGTATCGAATAATATGCGTATAAAAGTAGATATACTCAAAAATTTAATCGATTTACCAACGAGAAATTAATAACGCTAAGCTTAAAGAACTTATATAATATACAAAATAGAAATTAACTCATAAATAAAAAGATTATAATTAAAAATTTTCAATTTTTATTCAATTGTATTTTTTGAAAGAAAATAAATAACACTCTTATTTCAACTTATATATATATATATATATATCGTTTAATTTTTAAAAACAGGACTTAATCAATGTATGAAATTTTTATATCAAAAAATAATAAGCATTTTGATATCTTTTCTGTTTTCTTTCTATTTTTTTAATGTATTTATTTAAGTAATGTTTCCATTTATCTAAATAAAAAAATATTGCCGAATGTATATATAAATCTAAAAAAAACCCAAGTTATACTTATTTTAACCATAACGGTAGCCTTATTGCCTATATATTCTAGATTTTTTTTAGAAGAAATATTTTGGCTCTTGAATAGATATTTCATAATGATTAAGTTGCTCAAAACAAGCCATGAAATTATAAGTGATATGTTTTTTATATAATTTTAGCTTTTACATTATTTTAGAACTAGCAATAAAATATAAAAATATTACTATTTTTGGTTTAATAGATCTTTGATTGTGTCTAAAAGCACACAGTCTTGTTTTTTTCTTATAATCTCATCATTATATCTTCAAAACATGAAATAAGTGGTCTAGCATTATACTACAATATATTATGGTTCATTTGTTATAATTGCGTATATAAAATTTTATTCATATTAAAAATTATTAAATTTAGCTAAGCATGATCAATGAAAGTTATAAAAATACGATTTATTCCATATTTAACTTAGTAATTTTATTTTGTTAAACCTTTGAGTCAGGGCTTTTGGGTGACTGAGTTTTGAAAGCTAAAGCTTTTATTATTGCATACACGGAGCTAAATTCTAATCTTAAATCAGTGATTCTGATACTGAAATAAACAATATTCAAAAAAACTTTAAAATTTACATAAATAAAATTGTTTTGTGTTATGATAGGCTTAATCCAGCAATAATTATTCTTCGGTTACATTTATATGTGACTAGATGCTGTTTTTTGATAAATAAGGTTTTCATAATGTTGGACTTCTATTCCTTAACTTTTCTTACAGGCTAATTTTGTATGATTCTAGTTTGTTTTTAATTTTAGTTTATATTCATTTTTTATGCACTTTCAAAGTTAAATAATGATAAATGCATTCAAGTTGACTACAATATATTGAAGAATAGAATAAACTAAATAAATTATATGTTGAAAAATAGGCGGATCGAATGATATTTTAAGCATAAAACTTGTTTATGATTGCTTTATTTCGCATATTACATTTTAAATATTATTCTCTGTTATTTATATTTTTAAAAAAACACTAGAAATAGTAACAATCAATGTGAAAGTAATCTAGCTTCATTTACAGGTTAAATACAAAAACTAGAAGCATAATTTTCAAATTAAGTTTTAAATGTTTAAATTTTCATGAAGACCGCAATGTCGAAAAAATTAATTGGTTGGTTGAATTAAAGCTTTAAATGCTTGCTTTTTAGTGGGTCTCTAATTTCTTCTGATCAATTTATTAGATCATACCAAAAATGATTGTAAATTTATAGAATCTAATTCTAAATCCGCGATTCAGTATCAAAGCTTGATTTATTAAATTTATATATTAAGATTAATTTATTAAAATCATATTTATGCTCATTCTTGATAGAAACGACTGTAAAAAATGTATCATTATAATTATTAAATAATGAATTTTTTCTAATTTTTCATAAAAAGATGCTTTTGCTGGATACTATGTAAAAAATTGTTTGTTCCCCTTTAGGTAAAAATGCAAAATTCTTACTTTTTTGATAAGAATAATGTTTAAATTCATTAAAAAAATACCCTTTATAAAATCGCCGATCCATAGAAAATTTTATAAAAATAACAACTGCTGAATCAAATAAGTACCAAAGAAAGCCGAAAGCATTAAAGATATAATCTAAGCATTAAACAATGATGAACAATCAATATAAAAGAGGAAATGTGTGGATATTTTTCATACAAAAAATGTTTTTTTTCATTAATTTAATTAACATAGAAGCCCATCCAGATGAAATCGTCGTTTCTAGTTCAAGTATTTCTCTTGATTTACTTCAAAACAAAATTAAAAAAAATTCTAGCTTATTAGAAGAAATTAGTGAACAAGAAAGTATACTTTTGGGATTGAATCTAGAAAACAAAAATTATGATCAGATTAAATTTCCTTTGCCCGATAAAGTTAATGTCCATAATTTTTTAGCTCTTTTAAGAGAAAATTATGTCAAGGATTATGCAGTAGATAAAAATCGATATGATAATAATATATTAAAAAGTTTTGTGGCACTGAATAAATCACAAGTTGATTACATAAATTCGGAAATCCTGACATACCGAAAACTAATTAGAGGTGTTGATAATCCCGATAGAAACTGGGAATTAAAAATATTCGAATCCCTGCTAAAAGAAGGAATTAATGAAAAGAATAATACTTTTAAGAAATCGTGCGTCTTTTCAAGTCGCAGAGCGTTATTCATCAAAGAGTTAGTTCTAATCCAACCCCAGGTAATAAAAACTTCGGCGAAGTCTACAATATAAAAGGTAAACTGAAACGAGATAAAGAAAAAACTCATGGAATACTATATTACGATGATTTTCATTTGATGTTTTTAGATTTGACCACGAATAAAATATATTTTGTTTTATTTAGTAGAAATAATGGCCTTTTCATTGAAGTTGAAGATGAAAATGCCCAAAAAGTGCATAAGAAATATATAAATTTAAGACCATTCCATGTGCCTTATTATATGGGATCGTGTATTTGGAGGAAGCATAATTATTCATTTGACAATATAAAGAATAAAATATGCGATAGTGATAAAGAGAAACCATTCATATATTCTATAGCCTTAAATCATCCGATTTATATTAATCAATCAGAATTCAGAACTGTTTGCACGGAATCGAAAGATAAAAAATAATTGCAGGTGTTCTAAGATATAAATAACTATCAACCTTCAATTTATAAAGTGTATAAATCATATAAATGTGAAAAGGGTCGTAAATTTCTTGAGAACAATATAATTACTGGAAACTAACCAGAATTATCTAAATAGATTAAAACTAAGAATATATAAGATGATTCATCTATTATAGCAAAGATAACACTTAATAATCCAAAAATAAATTTGTGCTACCCATTATAGCTGTTCAAAGTATTCTTTAATAAAAAAATAATGCCTTGCATATTCGCAATGTATGAATAATGCGTAAATTAAATAAATTATGGTGGGGTAAATTTATGTTTTAGATAAATATCTATTTAATTTTTTTTATATTTTATTAATATAGATTCATGCAAATGATATATTTATCTTTGAGGAATCTAGATTAAATTTGAATATGTTATGTTCTTTACATTCCGATTTTAAGATCAAATCACATCTACTCTATTAAATATCGGCTGGGTGTGCAAAAACAATCACATTATGAAAAAAATGTACTCGATCAAGAATATGTTAAATTTTGAGCAGAAATTTTTCCTAATTACCAAAAAATCCTTTCAGCTAATATTTACGCATTGAAAACTATTTTTCAATAAAAATACTTCAAACTTTTAAACTTCGAATTTTTTTTTCCAGAAAATGCAGCTCTAAATTTATGTTCGGAACAAATACATAAAAATATCTATTGAATATTTCATAAAATAGCCAGAACAAATTAATGAATAGTTTAAAGTTTGTGTTTTTTATGTAAAATATATTTCTCCACCTATTTAACAGGTTTAGTTTGAATTTGTATATATTTTTTTTATCACACGTATACACTCTCAAAAAGCCTATATTTAAATTTATATCATGTTATTATTGCGATGATAATATGTTTGTGTCTATTTTTAAATAATTATGCCAGTACTAGACTTAGTTATTTTATTAGACCATAATAGAATCTAAATCGGGGGTCATGGCTTAATTTATATGATACGGTCGTTAGTTGTGGTTTTTTGTATGAGTATGGCAAAGAGCAGGGAAGGTTTTATGTGTAGGCGCACCCTGATTCTAAATCTGGAAAGATCTATGATGATAATGACAAGAATGCCTTGCTTTTTGTCACGTGTTTGTGATCAAGACTATATTAAAACAATATAGGTTTTTTATTTATTATTTTTCATATGCCTTATCTCATGAACAAATTACTTCCTATCCTGCCTATTTAGTTCAATTATATTTTAAGATCTAACCTGGTTTTTAAATTTATTTTCCTGTTTATTAAAATAAGTAGCATATAAATGTTTTGAATTGTTTTTTTATCACACAATTTAACCATTATATTGTAAATTAAAAGAGGCAATTTATAATTTACGAATCGTTTTTAAATTAAAATAACAGATATTTTAATAGAAGTAAACCTTCCCTGTAATATGGATGCTTTAAATAATTAAAAATTTATCGCTCTCGCCTACATAGATTTAAATGGTAAAAATTATATTTTAATCCTAAATATATAAAATGTTGTGTTATAATTGAAAATTCTAAACTGTAATGTTTTGTTAATTGGGCGTGCTATTCTGTCTGTTCGACTTTGATTTATGATTTTTCGGTTTTTTTAGTATAATTATATTCTTTATGCATTTATTTGTATTTTAGCACATTATTTGGCTATTCTTTATGTTTATAGTGCTATTTTTCTGCTTTTATTATATAAATATTTCTATTAAGCAATTAAAATTTTCTGGATTCATGTGGCTATAAATAAAATATATATAATATTCTCTTTCTGTGCTTGTATGAGCTTTTTTTTAAATATTTATGTCACATAGAAAAATTTTTCCGCTTAAAAAAAACCACTTGGGGCATTATTTTTCATGGTAGATTGACCCTTTTCTATTCTATTCTAATATTTATTTTATAATTTCATTAAATATTTATAGTTTTATTTCTATTTATTAGCGCAAAACAAATTAAAAATTATCGAAAAGAAATAGTCCATAAATGAAATCAAATTATTTCAGTAATTATACAGTTATATACCCAAAAAACCAGCTAGGTTTAAATTAATATTATCACAAAATGTATTCTTCTTATTTTAATTTTATGTTTATTCACCGTATTGGTAATGTGAGGTCATTAAAAATTGGTTTTCAATTTTTATCCTAACTAAAATGTGAAGGCATGGCTTTGTAGAATTCTAATTGGGTTATATGTAGTTAAAATTAACAATTAAGATATAAACAAAAAAATAAAAAAACATATTTTATTTCTCTAGGAACATAAATGCCCTTTATAATATAAACTAAACACAGTTATTCATTTAAGCTTAAAATGCAGTTTTTGAATAAAAAAAGCTGAATAATAAATATATGTGTAATTTTTAAGAGATGCCGAAAAATTCATATTATTTAAAAATATTAAGTTGATGAATTGCTTTCGGTGGATGTTTAACATTTCATGAATTTCTATTTTCAATAAATCAGACCTATTGCTTATTTCCAAACCGTTATTTAAAAAAGTTATTTTTATGAAACTAAAATCGTATATATTGTGATCATTGTATGTATTAACTCCGTATTAATCCTGGATTGTAAATTTTTCTACTATAAATACATTCGAGAATGGTGAAAATTAAAAATAATTGGATTTATAGAACTTTAACAAGCACAAAAAGAATGCGGTGATAATACAAAAATGGTAAGTGCGTATATTTATGGTAAAATCATATAATCAAATTAACTATAAATAATATATTAAACAGTCATTAAAACAAAATTAAAAAGAAATAAAATAAAAATGTAGTTATAATATTTGACAGGGTAAATATAATTTTAAAAATCGATCATGTAATTTCAAACTCATAAAAACTAATATTAAAAAGATAATGCACCTTTGTATGGTATTTTCAATTTCTTGAATTCCTTGTAATTGCTTTTCTTCATAATAGTCCGTCTCTTAGTTGTATTATAGGCTTAAAAAAACGAAATTGTCCTTTATATTATATTGAATCTATATTTTTATTCATATGATATATTTTTTATGTTTTTACGCCATATTTTGTGATCACTCGCTGCATAGCAGAAAATAATGTGTCGGATTTATTACATAATATTTTATTCGAAAAAAATTTAATTTTGTTGCTCAAAATAACTATAAATATTCGTAATCTATTTGGATTTATATAAACGCACAAATGAGCTAACGAATTTGTTTTTCATCATTACAATGCTTGTTGATATATTTAGTTATAGCAGATTATAATTTTCTAGGCATTTTAATTTTTTAATGAAAATTTTTGTAATAAGTATATTGAGTCTGTCGCTATCAAGCACGGATATTATGCATGCTAAAGATTTCTCAAGAAATTTTAGGCGCAAATTTACTGTATTGATAACATAATAAATAAAATGTTGCTAATAAATAAGGGTGTTTTCATGCAATTTGTTATTTTAAAGAAATATTTTTATGAAATATGTTCTAAATGCCATAAATTAGATCTATAATCTCATTATAAAGAACAGTACGTATTTTTTTTTATAATTCTTTGTTTATTAGCCACAATATATAAATTCTCTGAATTTACAGGCGTAATTAGATATTTGTCTATACTTTTTGCATGATTTTTATTAACTTTCTATTATTCTGTTTAGCTTATATGTAAAGTTTTGGTCTAAATATTTTAGTTGATATTAGATAATTTAATCTTTCAAGTTGCCTCGAAATTATTTATATGATCCTAAAAACAGTTTTTTGTTGCTTTCTAGTTTCTTCCAAATTGGATTTGTTTTTTTATATTGGTAATTTTCGACGATTGGCTATTTACGATCAATAATAACGATTGTCATGAATTTCGTATAAATTCAAATATTAGTAAATTAGTTTCATTTTATCCTAAGATATTATTTGTGTTAAGATTTAACTTTTCGTATATTATAACTATATGAATCAAGGAATTCTGTGAATAATATTATAAATTTTATATCATTAAATCTATCATAATTAAGGTGAAAAGAATGTGATTTTATATAAAGTGTTGATTTTAAAATACAAAAATAAGAATTATTGGAATTTTATTGTTTATTTCGCAAGAAAAAACTTAAACTTGAAAATTTTGGAATATTCCAATGAAGATTAAAAGCCACTTTATACATAATAGCCGATCTTTTACCTATAGAATATTATTTTACAATTTTAATTCCATAGTAAATCAACAGTAAATTCAATTGTCATAATTATTTGTAAATTATTTTTTATAATAAACAACTCAATTGTCTATTTTTATTTTTTTGAAAAAATTTTTCTATGACACAAAATTTTATACCTTATAGGTTTATTGTAGTAGTATATGTTTTTAGTAAGAATTTTGATTTTTTGTAATACGTTATTTTATGCTTTTGTTAATTGATAACTAAAAAATCCATTCTTTGTATAATATAACTTTTGAAAATAATAGAAAATTTCTGGTTATATAAAGGTGATTATAGAGACAAATCTAACGTAACTTTTTACCTTTATCAAAATACGGTGTATATCTTGACAATTTTCTTGATACTTAAATATAAACATCGTTTTAAGTCCTTTGAAAAACATATTTCCTTTTTTTTATAAGCATTGGAACATGATATATACTATTGTGGTCTAAATTTATATCGGTTTTATTGCAATATAGTGGTCAACTTTTTTATTAAAAATATGTTTTCTGTCAATTTATATGCAACTAATGCACTGCTACTTCACCCAAATGTTATCAATTCATATTCTTTCAATGATATTGTATAAAAGTTTGTTGGTAGAAATCTTTTCTAAATCAAAGAAGAGCATGTTAAACAAACTAATTTAAAAATTCCATGAAAGATTGTACAAGCCTTTTAGGTAATTAAACGAATAAAATAAACAATATTTCCCTAAAGCAAAAACTCCAATATTAAATATATGAAAATGTACTATATTCGTTAACTTTGGTTTTTTTTAGTAATTTCTAAAGGAAATTAAACTTTTGTTTATCAAACATGGTTTATTTTACTTCGAAATCTTTATAACGATATGATTTATATTTATAGATACATTTTCATCTTGAAATTATATTCATGAACAAAAAAAAACATATTTTTATTTATATAACTCCTCATTGTGGTGAAGTATTATTTCTACAATAAATCATCAATATTAATGTAAAACTATGGTTATTATAAGATAAAAAAAAGACTTAAGTTATTCGATATCGATCTACATGAAATGTTAATTGAATTGTTATTAATAAAAACATGCAAAAATATGCAGTTTTATCTAATTTTATAATCCTATATCTAGTCAAAAAATCGAAAAAATTTTGTTTTGTAAGATGACATCCTGTGGGTGTTCAATTGAAAAATTTGTGTTTTGCAGGCCAAAAGCCAAGGTTTTAAATTGTTTTATGGTTGTGTATAAATGCATTATAGAATATTTTATAATTTCTTTGCCTATCAAGAAGATTCTTGCAATATTACACTATATTCTCTAATAAACAAAATTTGAATTGATTCAAAATCTATTTTATGTTTAAGTCAAGTATTATTGCGTAATCAGGACCGAAAATTCCTGATTCACTTATAACTTTTTGATGCTACTATGTTTTTTTTGTGAATTCTAAAACAATCAACGGGAAATTTGAACCTACAATCTTTTTTTTGTTCGGAAGGTCAAATATTGAATCTTAAGCCTTCACTGCATAAAAGAAATTCGATGTAAGGAATTAACGATTATACGAGATTTAAAAATTGTCATACATTAGAATTAATATTAAATATAAATTTAAATAAATTTTTTGCATTTTATAATACCTTTAAACGCAATTTCCAAATTTTTATTCAAAAAGGATTTGTACTGTTACCGATGTCTTTTTTTTCTGAATATTAATTCTATAAAATTTTTGATTGATAAAAATGGCTGCAATTTAAAAATAAATTCTCCCAAAAAGATATATTTTTAAGAAAAAATTTAATATGGCTAACTGCTTTTGCTCAAATTCAGAGGAGAATAAAATCGAATAAGATTAGGCTAAACTCGATTACAACGCATTATTATGTTTTTAAAAAAATAAAATAGTAAATTTAATATTTGAAAAGAACTTATGTTTGTAGTCTTATAGGTTTCGACTAAATATGAGGATTCATTTGTTTAAAAGTATACAATGAATTTTTTATATTATTTTATGCGTGGGGAATCCAAAAATAGTCTTTTTTGAATTTCTCATTTCAAATCATAATATAGGACATAGCAAATTGCCGTTTGTACAGTTATATCTAAATCTGGATAACTAATTTAAAAATATTTTTTTTCAATGAGGATCTCTATAGTATATACATATAAATAAAGAAAACTCCACATAAACGAAACTATATATATAAAAGAATATAAGTATGAGGTTTTAAAATTTTTATATTTTGCATAATTTAATCGATTTATACGCCTGCTGTTTCAAAGAAAGATGCCTTATAAGATTATAAAATATTATTCAATAGCGAAAATACAGCAAAACAATTCACATATATAAAAGAAAAGCCAATATAGTTCTAAATGTATTATATGTTGTCATTGAAATGATCATAAAAAACGGATCTTATATTTTTGTGTAAAGAAATTGTATTTATTGTTCCTATAAACACCAGATACTTTATGCTTACGTTTAGTAATCATAAATATAATATTTTATAAATTCAAAATATTTTCACAAAGAAAAATAGGACAAAAGATAAAAATTAAAATAAATTATTATCAGCAAATAATATTTTTAATTTAATCTTAGAAGATTTGTTTATATTTATAATGCAATAAAAATACGTAAACTTGTTCTGTATAATCAAAGTCTGCATCAATAAAATTAAGCATTTTGTATAAGTCATTATTTAATTAGATTGCATTTTTTTTGTTTTAACTTTGTATAGTGTATAATTTGGAATAAAAATATTTTCATCATGGCTCCAATTTTTAGTTTATTTAATGAATTTCATATTTAACCAATTAAAAACTGCCTTATTAAGTAAACTCTAAACGTCGATAGTTTATAGATATTACGATGGTGTTTAAATATACATCGCTAACTTTTCTCAAGATCATATAGCAGATTTTTTCTTGTGAACATCTAAATTTTATTTAACATGTACTAATCAAAAAATTAGATGATAGTTTTTAAAAACCTTGGTACCATTCCGTGTTTAAAAAATTTTTTTATTCGAATTGACCAATAAACACATAATATATTTATATGGAAAACAATATTCTTTTTATGGTTATTGGTTTTGTATTTGATAATTCATATTTTCACTGCTCCTATATTATATTTTATATGTTTTTCAAATCAATTTCGTGCTGTTGTTTTATATATTTAGTTCATTATTATTTTTCGGAAAATCTGAACGATGAACATAGACCACTTAGCGTAAAAAACATAACCGAAAGAATTGATGGTTTGTTTTTAGAATATGAATATGGAGATCCTCCTGTAGAAACAGATGATTTAACAAGTGGAGAAGTGAATCTAGCTTCAAACAATATCTCTTTAGAAACAATAAATTCTATTATAGAAGGAAACAACTTTAATGAGAAGATTTTATTTACAGAAATAAATATAAATCGAGGAGAAAAGATTAATAAAATATGCGATGAAAATAAATCTGAATTCATAACTGAACTTTGTGAAATACACGAAGGTTTGTGGAATGTTCCTAAAGATTATATTGTTGTTAAAATTATGAAACGAGACGCTACTATTCCAACCAAAAATGAATCAACATCTGATGACATCCTTACTTTAAAGAGATCTAGATATAGAGACGAAGTATGTAGAGGTCATAACATGCACTGTCTATATGATCTGAATCCATCGGTCTTTAATTCATATTATGATCAATATTCCACAGAAATTGATTTCAATGATGAAGGGATTTATGCAGGAAGCCCGCAGAATTTTTGTCAATGCTTCGAAAAAAGTACATTAACAGTTTTATTGACTATTCTACGACTTTATAAAGACCACGAAATGGAAATAATGTATTCTACTGTATACTATGATATACAGGTAAAAAGATATAATAGCTCAAAAATTTATGATTTGCTACATGATGAATTAAAATCGATTCAATTAAATGATGAAAGGGTTATGGTTAGTGAGATGAAAAATAATATAAAGCCTTCTCGTTTAGTATTTTTGAAAAACGGCATTTCTAAAACAGATTTACAACGCATTCATGAAAATTATATTTCTTTTTTAGATTTATATGATAATGAAAAATCTGAATTCAACATAAACATAATAGATCATACTGAAAAAGGGTCAAAAATATCCGAAAAATCAGCGAATGAACTTTCAAGCTTTTGCTTAAAATATGGTAACAATCTCTTATTATATTACTATAGTATGAATTTAGCAAGAAATTATTGGAAACTGGACATGAAAAAATATAGAACATTTTCACTGGAAGATAATGGATCAAGTGGTGTTTGTAATGGATTGTCTGGTGGAAAATATAAATTGTTTATGTCGTCGGATTTAACACGAAGTGTTAGTGTAATTGAAATTTATATTATGAAAACAATCATAAAGGATTACGTTTTTAGATTTGAAAGCAAGGAAAGTCTAAAAGGTAAAAAAAACAATATAAATTTTATGCTTAATATAGAGAACAGGAAAAATTCCGCTTGGTTTACTATCGACTGCAAGCTTGAAGTAAAATATAAGGATACATATAATCATTACACACTAGATTATTCCATAAATACCCCTGCAACCAACTGTACCAGAGTTCCCCGAATCTGGAAATATGATACCTTCGATTTCATTAGTCCTTCTAAAGTAGAGGGGATAAATAACTCTGTCGAGTATTCGTGCAAAGTTTATCATAAAATATTATCGTGTATTGAGACAAAATCTAGAACATTTTTAAGATTTTTGCATGGGCCAAACTTTCATATCATCTTTAAAGATTATCACTTATTAAGGGCTAAACTTTTCTATGATGAATCTATCATCCTTTATAAATTACCATCTAAACATGAAATTAATTTTTTACGGGTTCGAAATGCTGTTGCAATTTTATTAAAACCGTTATACCATAAAATTAAATATAGAGTGTGTGCATATGAAATCTCGGAAACAGCCACAATTGAAAAATTCTTGTGTGTTTCAGATTGTTTTCAACGCTTTAAAAACTTGGAAAATAATTTCTGCATGAAATCTGAAATTATGCGTGCCCATATACTTGATCAAAATGAAATTGGTTCTTATCAAAAAGAAGTTCTCAATAACGAAAAGCATGGATTTATTTTGCATATTATCTGCGAGTTACAATACGAGACACATGAATATATTTTGTTTTTAAGATCAAAGAAATTTTGTAGTTTGAATTATGACGCAATCAATTTTGGATTTTACAATACCAAAGAAAAAACATATGATTTATTGGCAGCTAATCGTTCCTTATTCGTTATATCCGATTTTTTCTCGTTGGTTTATAGCATATTTGCGAATATTATACTTCGTAATCTTGAAGATTTACAGTATTCAGTTTATTTTATAGCATCATCTACCATGGTTGATGATATAGAACTTGCCAACACAATTATTAAGAGATTTCAGGAGTTAACTGTCAAGAGTGATAGCATTGTAAATATTATTTATGACGAAAAATATAATTACATAGCGGCTAGATCTGAAATAAAAGCTTTTAAAAATGAATTGAACTACTTGAATGAAAGCTTATTAAAATTGATATTAGACAACATAGTAAAAGGTCAGAATTTAATGATGGGTTTATTTATCGAAATGAATGAAAACATAAACTATCATGAAATTAATGCCCAGTTTAAAAATATATGCCTGAATAATGAAATATCACAGGTTGAAATTTCTTTAAATGTCTAGATAAAAAAACTAATTGAAATTAAGATTCGTCTAATTTATTATATTACTGTTTTTAATTTTTTAAGAATATTTAATATTTTTTTTATTTAAGGGCTATATTTATAGTCGTAATTTTAGTTTTTGTTCTCAGGCACAGCTTGCTTGATTCTCTGTACACACAGCGTATTTATACTTTCGGCTATCTTCTCCTCTCCATAGTCTTCTTCAATACCCCTCCTTCTTTCGAGACCTATTAATTCAAGGGTTTTTTTCAATCCCAAGGTTTGAATATATGCCTCAACCTGGTTCTTGACATCTAGTTCCTTCAGGTACCTTCTATGATATCGTGTTTAAGAATATAACAATAATTAAAAAAAACATCAGGAACTCTTGGTTCACTGTAAATTAAATAATTAGCTAAGCAATAAATTTTACACTTCAGGATTAGTCTTGGATAATTAAAAAGAGAAAATTCTATGTGCTTCTGCATTTATTTTAAAAAAGGCTATTAATTAAAGAATATTCATCTAAATCAAATACAAGAATATCTTATATTTGAAGAATACGCAATCAATTAAAGGCGCTAACTTTATTCTTATCCTGAAAAGTTCTTATCGTAAAATTAATTTTTAGGAAACTCTATGATACGTAAATTATAAATTTATATAAAATCATTTTTTATATTTAAAATAACTGAATTTGGTAATTTAAAATTTATTAGTTCTCTGCGTGATTTAATATAAACTTCAAAATTCTTTCAAAAGATGCTTTTAAATTCTGATCAAAAATATAAATTATAGATTTTATATTTTTTCTTTTAAAAATTCTCTAATCTAAAGCTTTAAGAGTTATGATTATTGTTTCATGATATAAGAACAGTTTTTAAAAATTACAAATAAATCACGTGATTAAAATTCATGCAACAAAAAAATATTTTAAAATCATTTATACTTGATGGTAAAATCTACAGCAAAGATTTTTATAAAATATATCATCTCGAGACTAAAAAGTTAAATTATCAATTGGCTTTAAATCTACTATAAATAAAGTTGCTGTAAATATATGCATCGAAAATGCTATTTTACATACTTTTCTATAAAACTACTCATTATGTTCTGTAAAATCATATATTTTCCATTTATAAATTATATTTCTTTGCCGATAATATTTCCAATAAAAAATTTGAGCCTAATTTGTTTAAAATTCGTGGAATTTCGATTTATTGTTGAGTGCGAATGAAGAAAAAATGGATATTTATATCGTTTTATATTTTAAAAGCAATGCTCCAAGGTAGAAAAAATAGAGGTTTTTCTTTATTTTAAAAACTAATGTTATAAAGAATCCTAAATTCTTCTATGAATCGGAATGAAGAACTAATTTTAATTATAAATATAACTGTTGTCGATTATAATGCATTTCAATTTAGATTTGGAGTGTATATAATGGTCTCGTGTAAATTTTTTGTCTCTAGATCAATATGAATCCTTATTTTTTTATTATATTATCATGCTTGATTCAAATTTTTGCTTGTTTCTTTTATACTATAAAAGTTCTTCATTGACAGTTTCGTGCGAAACATAGCGCATTGGATTTTTTCTCATAAAAATAAAACAACTTAATCCGTAAATTATTATGTCTATCTTTTTTTTACATTACTATTGTATAATCTCTATAATTGATATAGGATGTGCTTATTAAACTAAATAGGTCGGCATAAGTAGGTTTTGATCTATTTACATTATAAAAAACAAAATTATGCATTCAATCCGTAATTTAGAAAAAATTTACTATTAAATATAACGGTATAAGCACATAAAAAAATACCTTTACATTTTTCACAAAAATTACACCTACTATATATATTCGCAAAAAAACGCTTTTAAACATACTATATATTTTAAAGGTTTGAAATGTAACTTTTATGCGAGTTATAGAATTCTATAAACGTGACATATTTTAAAAATCTTTGCCGGTAGATATTTAAATATTCCCTATCTTACATTAAAAGAAACAAGTTTTATGTAAAATAAATAACGCATTTATTAGGATGTAATTTTCTGTATAAATAAAATGTAAAGATAATTACAATTTAACCACAAAAAAAGTTTAATCGAATTTAAATATGTATATAATCGGGTCTTTCACAATATTTTCTTATACAAGTTATTATTTGCTGCTTTTCAAAATTGATAGAGCTCTTGCCATTTTAGCCTGCATATACATAAAAAATGTTATATTGAAGTAATAAAATATGATGGTTCGTCTATGCTTATAAGGCTGTTTTGTTATTTTTAGCTCTTTTATGTCATATTAATTTTTATAATTTTAAAATAAAATTTTGAATAATTATTCTCATATCTATACTTCTTCATTTAAAAGGCTATTTTTCACAATTCTTTTTAAAAGTGTCAATTAATTTTTACATTACTTCCTAAATCTTTAAATTGTATACATAAAAACTTTGCATTTATTTTTTTGCAAGTTAAAACTCTCCTGCATTTTTAGACATAAAAAAAATAACTAATACTTAAATATTGAATACTGGGTCTATGTATCGATTTCATTTTTTGTTTATTAATTAAGTAGGTTTTTTGCAAAAAATATTTATGCCTCTCATTTGATCTTTTAATTTATATTGATCTATTCTGCCTATCAACATATTGCAGTGTTTTATTGTATTTTAATATTTTTTGTTTAATCTTCATTTTTTAGTTAAATAAAGTATTTTTTACATATTTTTATACTGCAACCAAGGAATTTCAACGTAGCCGAAAATTTAAAGTTTTTTCATATTTAAGTTGTCAACTAAATTTATCCTTTCATTTTCAAATTACACATACGCAAATGAGTTTTTTTATTGTTATATATTGTCAGGTCTATTTTTCAAAAATTGTTTTATAGTTTCTCGATATTTGAATTCTAATGATAAAATATTATTAACTTGTAAATTTGGCCTACTTTTAGGATTTAAACTTAAGAATATAACTGTAAATCAGCAAATTTTTATTTGATATCTTTTAATTAAACAATATTTCGTGTGATTAGTTTTTGAATCATGTGGGGAAAGAATTTTATACAGATTCCTTATAATTTTACTGCTTTCTGCTACGAATTTAGCATGTAGATGGTTTTTAGCTGTGCTACTATATAAATAATTAAAAAAATCAAAATATTTTATATAAATTTTATATCTTGCCATGGCTAAATTTCCGATTTTTCTTTCGAATCGTAATAGAAGTCCTGATTTAGCCAACCTTATATTTTGAATTTTTGTTATCATCATGACGAAATATGCTGTGCCTAATTATATATCAGATGAAGAATCGACCCTTAATAACATTATGCCTCACAGTAAGCAAAATGTTGAAAAAAAATACGGTTTGAATTCTTATTTCCGAGAAATAAGTGAATAAATGTGTTGAAATTGGCTCTGCTTTATATACACATAAATAAATTTAACCCATATATAATTTTAAATTTTATTTATAGAATATTATTTAGATTCAATAAGAAAAAACCCCCGTAGTTGATCAATAGACAAATACACTGTTCGGTTATATTAATTAAAATCAACTAAAGTTATTATAAGTTGATAAAAAAATTAGTAATTTTTTTTCAAATTATTGAAATAAATTATGATATTCATAAAAATCTAATAGAGTTTATTCTTGAATTTTGATTTATTCAATAGAGATATATACACATTACCTTTATTATGATCAAAAAGCAAAATACCTCATCCATTCGTATCCAAGAAAATTTCTTTCTCTTTTCTCTGTTAAATGCTGTAATATAGCTTGTTTTTGTACGAATAACATTTTGAGCATTGACTAAATAATCAGGATATACAAAATTATACTTATGTGTGATCCTATGTTTTTTATATTCATTTAATGTGGTATATTATAGATTTTCCATTTATCTGTATATATTACTGAATCTCTCACACCACAACATTATAGCATTCATTAGGGTTGCTTTATTTCTATCGAAACAGAGGCAGAAAAAATCAATTACGGGGATATACTTGTGTATAAAATAGACAAAACCCTGGTCTGATGAATCAATTCCCTTCCTCGATATGACTTAACTTTTTGACTAAGCATTGTTTTATCAGCTTTAATAATGTCCAAGGCCCACCTATTCTCACGTTTTTTTAGTAAAGGGCTCCCTTATTAAATTCTTAATCATTCTGATTAACCTATTAGAGTATCTTTGATTCATGCCAACATCTTCGCATATATTCTTTTTTTATGGTTTTTTTAATAGAAGAAATGAAACTTTAGAAATGTCCTCGTATCGATTTTAAATTTATAAAATCCAAGTCCTTTCTAAAAGATATGGTGGTTTGATATTTATCACTGGTGTAATTCATACACATATAGTTGTATCATTGTAGCTATCTTTTGTAGCTTTAAAATCCATAGGTAAACTTGTTTGTGTGCAAAAACCAACCAAATTATATTCATGCGACAGGTTGATAATTTCAAAATAATAATACGATTTACTTACGTTTTTTCTTCTAAATTACTTAAAAAAAAATGAACCTTTTTCAGACGATGATGTAATCCGTTTTATATTTATGTTATATTTTATTATCTCTTTTATAACGTAAAAGAATTGTCTTTTTTTACTACAGATATAAGTTTGCGATCTGATTTGTTGTGTTTTCCGATTTTATCACCTTAAATCTCAGATATCCGTTTCGTTTGCTAGTATTTTTCGTTTTATTATTTGATATATTATAGGAATGAAATGATTTTTTGTGTAATTAAAACATTAAAATGTTGAATAAAATTTTTTTACACTATTAAAATCTAGCCTTATTTACGTATTCTTTCAGCTCAACGATAAGAATAGTAAAAATGGAAGTTAAATGGAATCCTTGGCTTTATTTTCTAATTCTCATATATTTAGTTCGAATTCTAGTTTGTATCTCACAAGTGATTTATATTTTTAATTTTAAAATTACTGCATATTATCGCTCTATTTTTCACGTGTTAATATTTTATTAATGCTTGTGATGGATTTTCACTGGAATTTTTAAAGAAAGTCATAATATATTTACAATGATCTTGTGCGCAAAGGGATTAATCAAGTCAGAACTTTAATGCTGGAAATTAATATAGAATACTGGCAATGTTCTAAATAAATTTTATTATTGATCGATTTAGGGTATAAAAATAAATTAATAAAATATAATGATTAGAGAATCTAGGATTATATTCAAATTTTTTTATAACTAATAAAGGATGAAACTAACAACAAATTTACCTGAGGTTATTATTGAGATGAAAATATTTATCATTAAATTTTTTTTTCTGACATGAAGTTTTTTTAAGTTGCGTAATTATGTACCATGCAATAAAAGTCTATACTAAGATCCTGTACATTTAAAAAAAGGATAGATAGCTTATTATAAATTGATAGTATAAATTTCATAAAAATTTTCACATTCGTGAAATAACAGGTCAAATCTTGTATTATAAGTTCTTTTTAATTAGTTAAAATATAAACTACACAAGACTTATACAATTAATATTGTTTTTATTATTTAGACTCGTCTTTAACTTTAATTTGAACAATAATAATTGTATTGAAAAAAATATGTAACTTAGCGAAGTTTAATTGAATATAAAATAGATACTTAATGTCTTTTGATACTATTTTAATTAAAAAAATCTCAGCAGCTATATATTTTGTTTGCGTAGTTTATCAAATATATCATGATATTCTATAAAAGGAAATTCTACGATTTTATTTGAGCTTTTTTTAAAGGAAAAATTTTATTTTACAAGCACTATAATAATTTTAGACATTGTTTGATATGTTCAATCTGATAATTTATACTCTTTTTATTTAATGCAGAATCTCTTTTGACGTTTCTTCATTGTCTATTTGAATTTTTTTTATACTGCTGATGATTTTTTCATTTGTGCATTTTTTTATATAAAATGCTTTAAAAAGATACAACTTTTAATTGAACACACAGAACTTTACTATCACTATTTCGATGCTACTGTTTTTAGTATTTCGGTGTATAAAATATGCTTCAAGAAAAATCAAAACATGCCATATGCCGTGTTTTTTCTAAATATACTCTTTTTATAATTAATCGTATATATAATTCACAAGTATTTACATGTGTGCCAATTTTTGGCTAAAATAAAAATAAGAATACAGCAATAATAAATAGACAAAATAAAATGTTGAACAGTACAAAAAAAAATTTTTTTTTGAGGTTATATTTCATCTCAGTTCATTGTATTCGCTTGTTATATGTCACAGAATGAATCTAAATTCTTGTGTTTTCATCATCTTAATGATATACCTAAATGCATATGTTTAGCTTAAGACTTGTACATTCAAGTATCTTTCTCTATCTACTTGTATTTGTGTATTCTTAAGCTTCAGTTAGCATCAAAACTCTTTATTTCACAACTAATTGTTTTCAGTTTTGTATATTTTATGTCATAACATATGCTACTACCTTTTTTAAAATGTAGATTAGAGTGAGTAAATTCGCTAACAAATCACATTCGTATGGTTTTACATATATAACTATGTTAGGCTATTAGTACTACTTATTTATATTGCTATGGATTCTGTCATATTTTTATTCTTATCATGTATAAAAAAATCTAGCTCATAATTATTAAAGCATATTTTTATACAATATCACAAATCCAAAAACGAAAAGACAGAATGTTTATGATCACGAGTATGAACCATTTAAGGCCGAATAAATGATTTAAATGGCTACTTTACTTGTATATGTGGTGGATTTATATTTTTTTTATATTTTCTCAAAACTATATATGGAAGAACAACATATTTGGTTTTTTTTTCTGTTTAAACTCACAGATGAACATTGATTAGAAATGAGTATAAGGAGTAAATTATTGACGATTTATAATTTTAGATTTTAAGTTGTGCTCAAAAGATGCACATACAACGTATTTTTAGTAGTTATTTACGATTTTCTTATTTACATAAAGGAAAGCACGAATAGTTCTATGCGCCAAAACTTGTGATATTGGGGTTAAGAAACACCATAAGTCTATAGTAAGGTGCTAAGAATGCCAGCTGAAACAGTTGCACACGCATAAACAAGAGAATTGAGTAGAGAGCTGGAGCTAATAATTATGTAAAAAGATATTTTATGGTTAAATATTGTAAAGATGAGGTGTTTGAAAAAAGTATTCGCCAAATCTGTTCTAAAGAGAATTCTGAAGTTATTCTCGGAAAAGATAAGCAACCTAAAAATCAAATCTACTCATAAATAAGAAAATAATATATCAAATTAAGCATAAATTTAAAATATATAGAAAATAAATGCAATTGGTCCCTTAAAAACAATTAATTTCTTATCTTATCCAATATAGCTATCATCAATGGGTACATATGATCATAATAATCCGCAGGATTTGTGTGCGATTTTTTGTTTAATATTTTTTAAGTCTTATGATCATTTATTTGCGAATAACTAGATTTCAAAAAATCGAACAAAAAATAATAAAAAATCCGATTTTCGCAAATGAACATTAGTTTTGTCTTAGATTCACATAGAAATACACTATATGGATGTTTAGATGTGTACGGATTTAAAGAGGAAAATTTTCAAACAAATAAAAACTTCTATAAAGAAGCAAATATACAGCCAAAACCCTGAAAAAATAGCTTCTTTAAATATTAATCTTCACATTATTTAGAAAAAAGATAATGTTAAACGTTTGCAATGTCATTATGGGTGTATCTAACGCTATATTATCCCATGGTATAATAATTACATATTTATATAAGAAAAATCATTTATCAGCATCCAGAAGAACTTGATATCTACTTTTAAAATTTGTTAAAAAAACATTTCTGATAATAATAGTTATTTAGACTAAAATGCAAAATAACACGTTTCGATCATTTTTGTTATTCAGATAATTCTTAACTTCAACCAATTTCAATATAGATTTATATATAAAATCAGTTACATATAATTTATTATATTCGTTATAGTTGTTCAAATAAATAATTATTGATCTGTAAAATTTGTATCTTATTTGACTTTATATTTGAGACATTCAGTTATATTTGTGTGCTGAAAGAATTATTTATTGAAATTCCTGCCTAATAATCCTTGTAAATCATTTTACTGTAATTTTTTGCTTTATAATCTTCTGTGTTCCCAGGTGAAAAATATCTGCTTCTTAAATAAAAATCCTTTTCCTTCCTCTTGTATTCGTGATTTATTGAATATCTCATATATTTAAGAATATTAATTTCTTCGCAAGATCTTTTGGTGGAGTAAAAAAACTATAAATTTTGGTTCGAGTTTATTCATTTCCTCTAAAAAAAATTCCAGATAAAATTAATTGAAGTATTCTTAATCGTGTATACATTTTAGTCTAAAAAAATAATATAAGAACGTTATTGATGTAAAATATATTGGCATGTGATAAAATGTGGAAATTTGAAGATTATTCTGATGTCTGTATATTTTTATATCTTAAATAAATTTTAGTATACTTGGTTACACAAAAATATGCTCGACATTGTATTTAAATTCGAGTTGTATGCGGGTTTTGTACGTCTTAGTTTTGTCATGTTGTGATCATAAAAAAATTATATACCTGTATTGATTATACCACAATACCATATTGGTAAAAACTTATACTACCCCGTTTTTGAATATAACATGATCAAAATTATTATTTTGAAAATTTCATACATGGACAGGCTAGATATTCAAAGGACAAGTTAATCAGTATTCCAGATATCGGAAAAAACTATAAAGAGGCTTTAAATTGAACATGCAAGCTTCTTCTAGATTTTGCGTGATATATTATTTATGTATTTGAATTGTCGCATTAATTGTTGGGCATTTTAGGTGTGCTATTGTAAATCAAAATAATATTACAAATATCATGATAACTTGCTTATAAATCTATAAGAATAGCATGTTATATACTTTATAAAACCGTCATATTGTAATCTGGTATACAGTCTTAACACTCTGTGTTATAAATATGAGTTCTTGATGCTCACTTCGGTTATAGTTATTATGAATTAATATAGTTGCAATGTTTAATGCACCTTAGGTAGAAGGAAGGGATATAAAGATAGATGTGATAATACATCTAAATTTCCCCCTGTAATGTAAGATAAACATTTTATAATTTGAACAAACATAACAATAAAGAAATTATAGTTTTAAAAGATTTTTTTATTAGCTTTTTATGGAATAATTATTCTTGAGCTAATAATGATCATATTATATATATATTTTAGAACACAAATAAATTTAATGCTGTCGCAAAATAAAAGTTCTTTGTTTTAGTACAACATTGACAAAATCTTTAATTTCATTATCAATATATTCATGCTTTTTTAAATTGTGATTTTTTCAGTGATTCATTATATTTTTAATCTAATTTTTTGAATTATAATTCGTTCTGGATTGATTTTAACTGATTAAATAAACAAGGTTTTGTGATACTCCCACCCCAGTCATATAAAATCCTTTAAAATCTGTTGCCAGAATAACATTTGAGGAAAAGGTGTGTTTTGGTTGCAGTTCAAAGGATTGTTTATCATAACCACAATTACATTTTTTTAGCATAAACGCAAAAAAAAGACATAACGTATAATAGCAATTTTAAATTCCAACCTAAGCAGAAGAATACACACAAAATTGTGTTGAGGGAAAAACTCAATGTAATAAGTGCTGAAGGAGAAGATTTATGGTCTGATATTTTAAAGACATTAAGATTATAATAAATATGAGCCAAATTTTTTATCAAAAAAAACCAAAGATACGCTTGAAAATATTTAACTAGACAAAAACCAAATTAAATGCAAATGAAATTATTTTTAAAAATATTATCGAGATTTTTGCACCTACGCATAGCATGAAAAAGAAAAATCTTAACTAAATATTACATATTTTTCTATTTATATCAATACTCCATGTTCTATCGTGATTTTTTTGTAAATTATTTTATATTAATTTCAGTAATTATTTATTTTTATAAAATAATTTATAATAATGGTACCATCTACTATAAAAGAATTTAAAGCATAAATATTTTTTAGTTGAAAATTAATATTATTTTTTGGGTTAGTTTTTCTTTTGACTTTTATTCTTTTGCTCCAGCAAGACTAAAATTTACCCTTCATTACTGATTTTCTGTCAGCTCTTTTCAAGCACATCATCCTTACAGTCTTCATAAATACATTATTTACGAACAATGTGTATACATCCAAGCGTTTTCCCTGATACTATTTTTTGTGCATGTGGTTTTGCTTTTGTTGGCATCTCGAATTCTTTAATGCAATTGTGTTAAAATACTCTCATTTCTTTTAGCTTTTGAACTAAAATTATTTTTCTTAATTTCCTATATTTATTTTTTAGCAATATTTAATTAATGTGCAAATGTTCTGCTATAAAAATTGTTTTATATTTATCAAACTTAAAAAAACATCAACTTTTACAATATTAATGCCGATTTATTTTTATTTGAATCGTAAGATGTTCTAGCGTTGATATTTTTCTCCAAATCGGGATTAATTTTGTGATATATAAACTTCCACGCAGTGATTATTATTAAAAAATTTTTTTTTGCGGCTCACTGAATTTACAAAACTACATTTATCATTTCTATCACAATAAAAAATATTCCATAGAAATATCCCAACCTTCGTCAAAAAAAGTTTTTTATATAGAAAAGCATCTGGTTATTACGATTGACTTAATATCAAGTCATATAAATAAAATTTGAAGCTTGTCATAAATACACACTTGAATTTGATTATGAATAACACTAACATTAAAAAATATTTGACCCTGAACTTTTTTATATTTAAAACACAAGAAAAGTTCTTAAGCTAAGTGTAGTGTGGCTCTAAATTACTATAAAATTAATTAAAATTAGTTTATCTTTTTGTTCAGTTTAAGATATGTTTTGTAGTATATTCTGTAAATAAAATAGGGAAAATTGTTCTTTTACATGTTTTCTTGGGGTTGAATATTAATGTGAAAATTGTTGTATCGTTTTACTAATTTATATGTATATTTATACTACCTGTAAGCAATATTAAAATTGAATATTTCCGAATAATCATACCTATCAGCATATCCTTGTGCAAAAGATAAATCGAAGGTGAGCTATATCCCGATATATTGAATTCTTCAAAAGTATTGTAACGATATTGGCTATCTTTAAACATTATCTAATGCATAATAATTTACGCAATAAAAATATACATTTTTGCCCATAATTTTGACTATCTTCACACTTAATAATATCTAAAGTAAAACTTTAAAATCACCATTTATTTTTGATACAACTCCATTTTGTGACTTAGAATATAAATGTTTGGGTATATTTAGCTCTAATATCCCACTGCGAGAAAATATATGTGCTAATCTTTGAAACTATTTGTTTATATATTACTATGCAAGTGTTGGCGTGATTATAAGAAGAAAAATTATTAATTTCTTAGCTATTAAATGTTAAAACAGCAAGATTATTTCGTTTGTCTTCTGTGATATTCTATGCTGATGAATATTGATATAAAATACGTCAAAACTTTTAATACGATATTTGACATCCTATCAAAGGTAAAGACAATCATTTAATGATCACAATTCTACTATAAATCAAAACAAAGCAATATAATATATTTTAAAATGTACTACGTACTATGGTCTTTATTACATCTAGTATTTGGCTATTTTTCACGGATTTTCTTTACTTAACTGTGCATTAATAGCGGTTATGGAGTTATACGAAATCTACTTTTTTTCTTAAAAATAGTTATTTATTATTTGATTTACAATCAGCTTTAAATAATATTTGTACATTCTATGATACTTAGAAGATAATTTCGTGCTGAAAAGTCTGGCATCATCAAAGGAGGTATTGTTTTGTGTTTCTAATAATACAGAAACTGTTTATATACAAATAATTATTATGAACATTTAAAATAATTAATGATAAATTTTTAATTTTAATGCAATATTTTAACGAGTAGACTAATCAGAATGCAGAAAAAGACTTTTCACGATTATTAAAAATAATATTTTTAAGGGCATCTTCGTTAATTTTTCTATCTTGTGTACTTTTAATTTAAAGTTTCGGCAAAAAAGTGATCGCTAGGTATAACCATGGAAATATTTGGTTTTCAAAATACATGGAAAATATATAGGCTAATTTATTTGCAAAACCATACAATAGAATATTATATACTCTTTTTATATATGATACGCATATATCATTTGATAGTTTGTATTTTCAGAAGAGTTCTCTGTTTTAAAATATTTTATAAAATATAGATTTGAATTTTCACTCATTTATAATTCGCCAGAACTTTTATCCATGAATTCTTAATTTACTTTAATCTAAGATTTTTATAAAATATATTGTATTATGGCTTTGATCTATAGATGGATTCCTAATCATCATTAATTCTGGTTCTGAATTACATAAAAGTTGTTAAATGCATTTACTCACGTCCATCAAGCGAAATTATTCTAAAGTATGTTATTTCATAAATTATATAAAATAAAAAAACCCCAAAGACACCTATATTACGTCCATTATTTATTTATAATATGACCGTATTGAGAACTTTAGTTGCAAAAATTATTTATCATAATATACGATGCTTTTGATGAAAATAATCACATTTTTGGTATTTTCTATTATTTTGATTGAATTAAAATTTTGAAAAAAATCAATTTCAATCATGATTGATATTTGTTTGAAAATGTAACCCCTTTGACCGCATGGGTCTGGATAAATAAATCCGCTTATTTGCTTTAGTCTCGGGTTTTAAGTATTTAAATGATTGATCGTATATATTTCAAAATTATTTTGATAAAAAAGACAATTTTATAACTTTTCGTCAACATATTATGCAGATACTTTCTTCAATATATTTTTAGAGTAAAATAAATAATTTCAATTCGTAATATACCGGATGATTTTTTATTTATAATGAATATCAAAATGGTCGTAGAATATATTGTTTATTATTTCCTATTCCGTCTCATAATTTTAATTAGATGAATAAAACTAAATATATGCTAGATTTTGCGTATATTCCTTATATCATTAGGCAAAATTTCGATTATCATCTAAGATTAAACATTGGTCTATTATATACTTATGCAATTAATTTTATTCAAATTAATCTTCGCTGGTATTTATAATTTTATTTTAAGTTTCTTGGTGGCTGATTTGAATATTAGAAAAAATATAGCAATTTTATTTTTTATGTAATTCGATAATACAGATTATTTTGGTTTGAAATTTAAAAAGCTTTCAAAAAGTCTAAAATTCAGTATTTATTATGGAAAAAGTTATTAATTTAAATATATTAAAAATCAAAAATCTACTTTAACATTATTAAGAAGTATCCGACCATCATCAAGCAAATTTTCTGTGATGTAAAATATACTTTAGATGAATTAATTGTTATTTTTTGATGAATATGGTTTATTTTATAATTATTCAAAGTTATGTCCAACCTTTTCAATTACATTTGTTTTTGTTGGTTGTGTTGATTACTCGTATGTTTGTTTTAGCATGACTGTAATGATCGAGGTGCAGGTATTTAAACCAAGAAAAAATAATTTTTTTGTTACACTACATTGACATAGCAGTACTTTTGTTATTTATTGTTGGAGAAAGATTGAGATTTTAAATTATCTATTGTAGTATTGGAATATAAAATATGTGTCTAAATAAACAAATCGAAGTTAATCATATTGAGTGATCGCATCAGATCAAATAAAAAGAATTTTTTAAAAAAAATTGAATGCAAATAATCAATTAGCATACAAATCATAATATTGAGGATAATTTGACAAATAGTACTATATTGATGTTTCTACATTTCGAAATCTGTTTATAATATCTTATATTAATTTTAAAATACTACAATATAATGAGTCTTATCGCGGATACCAGTCGTTTTAATTTATATTAAATAATCTTGTGAGTCATCTAATCTGCTTAAATCAATTGATTTATTGGATATTTGTGAACAGGGGACGCTTGATTATATTTTGTGTAATGAACAACATGGAAGTTATTTAATGAATGTATGTCCTTGTATTTTTATATTGAAATTCCAGAACGTAAGTTTTCATTGGTCTATTTGGGCTTATACAATTAAAAGCATATACTTTATTGAATTTGATTATTTTATAAAGTTTTTTGGTGTCATGATTGCAAGCAAACCTCGGAGATTTGAAATAGAACAATGAGTTACTTTCTAAGAAATCCGATAATATGCACCGATCAATATAATTAAGAACAGAGCCCAAAATATATATCGAAAAAGATTTGTATTGCGTGTGCGAATTGTGTGGTCGTATTTATATTTATTGCTTTATAACAAGACATTTATTTCGATGTAAATTAATAAAATCGACTTACGTGTCTGTTGAATTTATTATACTAATATAATGATTAATTTATGGATATTTAATAACACATCAAATAACAATGGTCTTCAATAGTATTATTTTATGCAGTATATTTTAGGTTTTATTCAATTCACCATGAATAGATCTGTCGCTAACTGGATTTTTAAATGTTCGCTAAAATACAAAATTTGTATTTATTAGTTATTTAGTTAAATATTCACAATATCTGGCTGTTTACTCTCAAAATACCACAAGCTGTCTGTTAAGATATCAGAAATGTCAACCAAAGCAAGAGTATACGCACAAACAATAAGATAAAGTAAAAAATTTGAATTAATAGGTATCAAAAGAAGAAGATATGTAGGTGAAGGTCGTAAAAATGTGGTGATCATAAGAAGTATTAGCAAGAATGGATAGTAGAGATAATCTAAATTTTTGCTCGAAAAAATGTAAGCATTTTAAAACCAAACATATCCATAAATAAATATGTAGTATTTTCTAGTTATTGCGGTCGAATTTGTTCAATTGTGTTATTGTTATCATTTTGATACCAATAATGTAAAATACTTTTTGCGAATGAATTCTTTACTAGCAACAATTTAAATTATTTGATATACGTAATTATCAAAAGATTTGATGAAGTATAAATTCATCATATAATAAATAATGTGCGTTTGTCAATTGTGTTGTGGATATGATATAAATGACGCTTTGTATTTATAATATACGTAATTATTAAGATATTTGATGAAGTTGAATTAATCATATAATAAATAATAAGTATTTGTCAATTGTGTTGTGAATATGATATAAATGACGCTTTGTATTTATAATATACGTAATTATCAAAAGATTTGATGAAGTTGAATTAATCATTAATAAATAATAAGTATTTGACTATTGTATTGCTATTAGTATATTCGGATCATTTATGGTACCTAGTTTATTTTGGATATGATATAAATTACACTTTGTTTTTAATATAATTTCAAGAAATACTGTATTAAATTGTTTATTTTGATTATATTAAGTGTTATATTCTAGTTTAACCTACCATTAATTTGATTTATTTGGCTTCTAAATAAAGCAAGGAATATAGTATAATTGTTCACTTGATATGGAAACAAAGTATTTAATTCTTGATGATCATTTTTCAGTCCCGAAATAGGAATTGATTGTATTTATTTGACAGGTTTTTATTTAATTTGATTTTATATAAGAATGTATTAGAAATTATTTATTCGAATCTTTCAAGGGGATATAATTTAATTAAGCAAGTCATTGGCATCAACAAACAAATATAAATTAAAAGTTTTAACTAAGAGTGGATTAGAAGGATTTAGATTAATTGTAATCGAAGATATAAAGGATAGTAATTAAATTTTATATATATAGTAGAATAAGAAATACAGTAAGAAAAAAAATAGAAAAAAGAATATATAAGGAATTAAAGAAAGAAGTTTAAAAATAGCATATTAGTTAGCAAGAAATAAACAATAATCACTAATTTTTATAAAAAGAATATAAAAGTAACTAAAGAAAGAAGTTAAAAAATAGCATATTAGTTAGCAAGAAATAAACAATAATCACTAATTTTTATAAAAAGAAATACTAGAATCAATAAAAATGGAAGTTTTTAAACGACTAATTACAAAAGCCCGGACTATTGTAAAGCGTGCAAAAAAAATGAATCGTATGGTATTTACGAGAAAGAATCTATGGAGATCTTTGTGTTTTTTCTGTACCAGTTTACTAGGATTGGTTTTCTATGTCTTTTATTTAGTTTATACGTTCAGGATCGGTTTACTTTGCATCAAAAAGCTTGAGTATGATTATAGAAATATAGATCAACTTCATCTATTAGCACTTCTAGAAGGATCGAAAGTTCCCTATAGGTTTAGTGTTCATGAAATATCAGTGAAAGTAAAGATTTATGGTGATACAATTTGTACTTTACAGGGAGAGAATCAAGAATTTAAGAACGAAATGGTAATAAATCAGAATTTTAAAATATCGTACAATCCTAAGTATAATTTTAAGAATTTGAAAGGAATTAAAGATCTTAAAAGTGTTGTTTTGGTGGGATCTGCATGTTTTAGAGTCAAGATTCTTGGAATATCTGTATCATATTGGCTTTCCAAGGAACATATTCATGTTTTTGAAGGCGAAGAACAGTGTTTTCAAGTTGTTAAACATGAAATAAGAAATTGGGGTCTGTTTTCCGAGATAAAAATGACAAAGGATTATTGTAATGTTTTTTTTCCTGCCATACATTTCAAATTGAGAATGCAAAAAAATATTGTTGGTCGTGTTATTGTGAAAAATCAAGGCAAATCCTTTTTTATAAATACTGATATTTTTGAATCTTTCGGGGAGAATCTACCTTCATTTATTGATTCAAGCGCCCATAGTTTTGAATTTACGGATTTTAAATTTTCAATAAATAATTATAATATTCATGATCATGTTACAATTGGCAACAATAATAATAGTGAAACAAATGGTTTAAATGATACGGATGGTGTGGATATATCTTTGATCGAAGAGGTGGGTGCATATATTTCTAAAGAATCAAATGAGTGGAAAGCTATGCACTCAAATTTATTATCCTTAACAAATATAATTCAAAGCTCTTTAAAATCATTCGAGATTCATCGCATTAAAAAAGATAATAGACCATTGAATCTAGATCTACCTTTAGCATATATAGATATGAAATTTCATAAAGTAGAAGGAAAGAATATATATGGGTATTTTAATATTCACAGATATCTACTTGACAATATTGTAAATACTGAACTGTTTATTGGAAAATTTATGATACCTGACTTAGTTCTTGAGATTTGGTCTGATGAGCATAAACTAGGTACAATTAATTCAAGTAGTACTCTTGATAGTGAGTATCTTAAGTTTGATATTTGTATTAAAGTTGATAATATAACACCCTTATTCACCAATATACTTAGCGGAAATGGTAAATGTAAGGTGTGCAGAGGTATATGGAATGAGGGCAAGTATTTTTATAAAAATGCTGCTTATAATACCAGCATCGATGTTGATATGACAGTAACTAATAATACTAGTAACATAGCTGCTAATAATACTACTATCGATGTTGGTAATACAGGAATTAATAATACTGATAATATAGCTACTAATGATGCTGATAATATTACTATCGATGTTGGTAATACAGGAATTAATAATGCTGATAATATAGCTACTAATGGTGCTGATAATATTACTATCGATGTTGGTAATACAGGAATTAATAATACTGATAATATAGCTACTAATGATGCTAATAAAACCAGTAACACAGCTGCCTGTGTGAGTAAAATGGATACAAAGGATACCTCATATCTGAAGATTAAAATCGTTAATAGCTGGTATGGTAATATATTCAAAAATATTTGGTTTCTTTGGGATTATCAAACAAACCTTTCAATCACAGGAAAAGAGTTTTTGGAAACAGAAGTGGAAAACTTACTTACTCACATTCCTTTACAAGGAATAAATAAATACAAAGTAAAAACATCCATCAAAGATGAAACAAATAACACATTTAATATTTCTACACAAGTTAAACTACCGCAAAGGTCAGTAAATTCATCTGGATTCTTCCGTGCTTCTTGGAATCCCATTACATTTACACTAAAAAATCAAGCATTTAGCATTAACATAAAAATACAGTCATATACTATGGATTTTATGAAATCATTCGATCATCCCCTGGGTATATTCAAAGGAAATGGGGTTTTGAGCCTCGATTGTATCTTCTCCAAAATAAATGATGATTGGAGTCGATTTATACATATACATAGACACAGTGGTTCTGGCACAAAGAAAATCGCAAATGAAAAAAGTAAAAGTGATTATATCGCAGATTGGCTGTATTCTAAAAGAAAGAAACAAGAAAATAGTGGTTCTATTTCGTTAAAACAAATTGTGGGTGTTAAATTTGATTTTCAAATGAATGATATCATAGGTAAGATCAATTGTTCTAGAGGTTTTGCGAGAAATAATGAGCAATCAACTCTCTCAAGCGTATTTAGTAAATTTACTTTCAAACTTGGTGAGATAACAGCATTGTCCCGCTTTGATATTGATCTCATATGTAAACCTATTCCTGCATATGCATCTGAATTTGAAGTAGACTTTGAATTAGATTTTCCTCGTTTTGAAATAGCCATAGTACAGAGAAAAGAATTACAAAAAATGATAGGTCTTGTATTCGAACAAGGAAAACTCAAATTAACGCGCTCGAAAGATTCAGTATACAACTTAAATATACAAGGAAATCAAAATAATTCTTATCCAGTTGGAATACGAATCGAATATATAACATTAGGAAAATTCATCGAAAAATGGTACTTCGGGATTCTTGATAGAAGTCCCAAGGAACTCATTCCCATTCTTATAGAATATAAAAACAGTATAATTCAACAGGATAATCCCAAAGATCTAGTTTTGGAAGGAAGCGTTGAGAATATCGATGTGGCAGATGATTATATAAAATATGTAGATGAAATAATAGATAAAATAAAGAAAAAAGACAAGAAATATGCTAAAAAGACAAAAGATACAACAGGAATTATGAAGCATCTTTCATCTTCTTCACAAAAAGAAATGAAATATTTTTCTTCATTCATAAATACCTTTTTAAGTAGATTTACTTTTAGGAAACCATCTCATGAAAGCATAGAAATTCAAGGAAGAGATTTAAGAATCTCAGAATTCGCATCTGAAGAAAATCTAAACATAAAAATAAGTGCTGATATTATAAATTCTCAGCTATCGGGTGATTTCGAAGTCGATCTTCCATTTGTAGAAAAAATTCAAGATACCGATTCGCAAAAAGTCAGCAGTAATATAAAATGGGATGACACAGAAACAAATTTTTATGCAGACAAAAAACATATGATCCGTATAGGCTTTGAAAAGGGCCTAGTAGTCCTTCGCAACGAAAGCAATAATTCAAAGTACCAGACACACGATAAATTTAAGATACACTGGAAAACCGACCTTGATTTGATAAAGAATATAAAGGACATGATTGTAGAAATTAAAAGAGGAGGTAAAACTACAATATACCCTCTAACACAAACTGATTTTGAAAAGGTAAAACAGTTTTCAAAAAAAATAATGACTGGATATAAACCTCACATCCCAATAGAAAACTACAATAATTTTATAGATATTCTAAAAGGAATTCACATACCAAGCCACAGATACTCTTCTAATGATGTCGAATGCAGTACAAACAACGCTTACTCCATGTCAAACACAACAGAAAAATATTTCTGCAAATGTAAAACGACCGATTCAAGCGAGTATGATAATTCTTCTAAAAATGATAATAATTTTGGCCAAGAAAACCTTCTAATTGGTGACAATGAAATCGAAAATGTCAATGAAGAATATCATAGCCCCACAACAAACACAAACGTTGACAGAACTAACAATATTGACCAAGGGATACATAATAGCGAATATACCCATGTCGATCGTGATTCTGAACAGACCAAAGATCGAAACCATAATAGCATAACAGAACTTACAAGATCTTTTAGAACGACACAAGAAAAAATAATCGTAAGCCAAACATTAGAAATAACAAACAAAGGTATTCAAAAAAATATAATGAAAGTAATTGGAACGGCTTTAAAACGAATAAACATGAAAAAGTATCCAAACAATGCCGACATAAATATGGAGTTGTCATTTAAGACTCCTTCAATTGTCCTTGAAAATATCATTGTTCCTGTAATTAGAGGCAAACTTACATTTAATGAAACTTTAAAAATACAATACGAATCATGTGAAGATGTTAAATTAATTATTAAGGCTGAAACACAGATAGATTTTAAGGGATTTAAAAAACCAACTGATACAAAAATACAATCTTTAGAATTATCAGAAATAGAGAAAATGACACTACCGTTTGATTACAATATAGAAGATTTTTCTGACATAGTTTATGGAAAAATTCATATGCCTTTAATAATAAACCTATCTAAAAAAATTAAGGCTGCAAACTCTGCAATAATAATATACCTCAACAAAAAAATATGGGCAAAAATATCTCTGTCTAGTATTCTGGAAGATAATGGGCGAAGATATTTAGAATACTGGGTTTGTAACAAAAACTATCCAGAAAATGAATTCGTATTGACAATAATGTATATTGAAAACGAAAATGTAGTGATAAAAAAATCAATATACATGCACGGAATATATGAACAGCTAACAAGAAAATACGAGAAAGGCCCATTAAGCATATTAAAAAACTCATGGCCAATTAAATCTGTCTTCAAAAGCACACTGCAGAGAGTTATAAGAGAAATGATCACGAAAATAAATAACAATGAAGAAATAATCGGTTTCTGGTTTGCATATGATATTATAAAGGGTAGTGTAAAAGATAAAGGTCAATGCTTTATTGATAAAGTCGGTAAAATTTTAAAAACAAGCAGTTCATACATTGGAAAATGCTTTCCTTTCACTCGTTAAACTAGTAAAAGTGGCGAAATCATCGCTAAAAACATACATAAATATTGACAATATTCAAATTAAAAGTCGGGCGTGTAAGAATAGTTTAACAAGGTTTTTATATGCTCAGTACTAGGATTGAAATTAAAAGATTATGCCAAGTAATTAAATAGTATTGGATCTATTATGCTAAGCTATAACTTTAAAATTATGTTTATCATTAAAATGACAATATTATACCAAATAGTATATAATTGAATCTATCATTGGCATTTTTATGTCCATATTTTTATTATTATTATTACAATAGCAGGATGACCCCAAATAATATATAATTGAATCTATCATTGGAAGTTTTATGACTATATCTTATTTAATATTTAAATGTCAGGACGACCCAGATAATATATAAACGAATCTATTATTGGCAGTTTTATGTCCATATTTTTTGTTTATTATTACAATGACAGGATGACCCCAAATAATTATATAAACGAATCTATTATTGGCAGTTTTATGAATATATGTTCTTTCTAACATTAAAATGACATGATGATCCCATATGTTATATAATTGAATCTATTATTGGCAGTTTTATGAATATATCTTATTTCTAACATTAAAATGACATAATGATCCCAGATGTTATATAATTGAATTTATTATTGGTATTTTTATGAATATATGTTGTTTCTAACATTAAAATGACATGATGATCCCAGATGTTATATAATTGAATCTATTATTGGCAGTTTTATGACTATAAATTGTGGTTAAGGTTCAAAACGATCCGTATGATTTCAAATCTAAAAGTGATTTATTATTAATCGAATTAAAATTTATAAATGAAATTTTATAGATATTATGATAGAGACAATAAAATATTATGCATATTTATTTTTTATTTGGTAAATTCACCGATCAAAATCAAATTTGAACCACCACTGCTGTACATTTTTATGCGTTGTATACATAAAGATAACTTTTTAAAAAAATAAATTTTAAATATCTGATATTTGTTTATAATTATAAATCGAAGGTGTTCGCGCACAGTAGGTAATTTATTAATAACAGGAACATATGGAGAATATACCAATGGATAAGAAAAAATATTAATTCATGTCAAAGTATATCGATACATGTCAAAAAAAATTGATTTTTATCAAGAGTACACTGATTGATATGACTATTTTATTAATTTATGTCTAAAGTATATTGATACATGTCAAAATATATTGATTTGTTTTAAGAATACACTGATGAATATAAAGAATATATTAATTTATGTCTAAAGTATATCGATACATGTCAAAATATATTGATTTGTTTTAAGAATACACTGATGAATATAAAGAATATATTAATTTATGTCTAAAGTATATCGATACATGTCAAAATATATTAATTCATGTCTAAAGTATATCGATACAGGTCTAAATATATTAATTTGCATTAAGAGTACACTCATGAATATAAATCAGCGTATTTTTCATTTATTTATAGGTTAATTTTCTTTTTATCAATTTCATCTATATAGGCTCGGTCAGCATATTGGAATATTGCACAACTCCTTGATGCATCTCTTGACACCTTCCCCTGATATATCTTCACCAACTGCTCCTCTTCTCTCAAATGAAATGAGTTCAAGTGTCTTACGGAGTGTGAGAGCTTGCATGTATGCTTCTACTTCGTCTGGGATTTTTAATTCCCCTAAATATAAAGAATATATATTTAAATTCACTAATATTTCTTCAAAAAACTATAAAAACGAATTTTTATTTTTTTAACCTTATAAAATCCAAGATGCCGAAAGACACGGGACGGCAATTATATTCAAACATTTTATAACTAACAGATATGAGAGGCTAAAATATTTTTTCAGCGACTTTTATATGCTTAAAAGTGAAGTTGGATATTATACACGGTGCGTTTGGCTTAAACCCAGACAAGAAGAACTTATATTTGCGGATAAATTTTTGGAAGTACCATAGTAGGGTTAAATAGCGTGTGACAAGGTTTCAAGCTATGGTTTCATATGTTAATAAACTCTTCTATTAACTAATTCGGGGTCTTTTCAAAACTTCTATCTGGCGTATTCTTAATAACATTTGCTAAACTATATAGAATAAAGATATTGCATGGATGTTATAATAAGTCGACTAGGAATTGTAGTAAAAGTGGCTGATACAAAATTGCAAACGAAAATATCAAAGAAGCCATCGAGTAGATGGATGTTGGGTCCTTGAGATACTTAAATAATTAGAAGCACTGAAGGAATATTTCAAATGTCGTGCCAGATAATATTTCTAAATTTTAATTGGGATTTTGAAGAAATATGTGCATGGAGACAGAATAATTTATTTTGACTGTTGGAAAAGATATAATAGGGTGCATAATACTTTTTAGGATTAAACTTTCTAATGTCATCTAGTTTTCTTTATTGATCATAAGATACGATTGAAGAAAACGGAACAGGGCAAGTAATCAATTGTGCCAATCCAAAAAAGAACAAAAGAAGGAATAAAAATAATTTGGTTATAATACATTTAAAAAGCGTTGTAAGCAAAGAATCATTATAATTTACTTACCAATTTTAGCTTTTTTAAATTAGGCTAGGTTGTGTAAATATATTTTTAAGGGTTAGAAAAAATTAAAATAAGACTATTATCGATTTATCTGAAATATAAGTATATTCCCCCGCAATATATATAAAAATATAGTAACTATAATGATGCATCGATATAAAACCTTATTTATTAACTTTACAAGGATCTGGTACACTACATTAGAAAAAATTGATCCTTTAAATATACAGTGTATCATTAAATTTTATTTGTTTTTTATTTATGGGCTAAATTTATAGTTGTAATTTTAGTTTTTGTTCTCAGACACAGCTTGCTTGATTCTCTGTGCGTACAGCGTATTAATACTTTCGGCTATCTTCTCTTCTCCAAAGTCTTCTTCAATTCCCCTCCTTCTTTCGAGACCTATTAATTCAAGGGTTTTTCTCAATTCAAGATTTACAGAGTGCCATTAAAAATATATTATATTGAAATATATAAAGAAAATTCTGAAAGCTTACTAATAGATAATTATTATGTAAAAAAAACAATAATAATTTTTTTAGAATAATCACACAAAAACTTAAAAAATAAAAAAATACTTTTTGCTCATTTCTGCTTCCCCAAAGTAAATTATAAATCATCTTTTTTATAGTTTTTAATGATATTCTTTTTAGGCTTTCCGAACTCACAATTGTTATTATCCACCTTCACAATGTCTCTATGTACTCCATTTTATTAATCTTATATATCTAACGCTATTTTATGTCTTTTAAATTGTTCAAATTTACATAAAAAAATCTTTTATGCTTTCTGACTACATAGATATAATAAATTATACTATTGTTTCAAAATAGACTGTTTTTTGTGATATACCACTGAATTAAAAATGCATAGTCTGTTTTTTTCAATTTACTGCATGTTTTTCCTCAAATACACAATATGTTTTCTTAGAAATGTCTTCTAATATATTTTATTCTGCCTATGTTGGGCTCGTCTGCCTCCTTTATAATAATTAATGCGTCTTTATAAATCTTCTTAGGTTAGAGAATTACAAAACCTTTTATAAATAACTCTACAACATTTGATAGATTTTGGCCTCTCGACAACTACACTTATATTTTTATTGGTATTTTTGTCTTATGTAGAGGATTTATAAATTAAAAGTCTTTGTTTAATGTAATTTTAGTAATGTAAAGTAAGTTATCAGCATATGAAACTGTTTGAAATCAGCATTAATAGTTTAAAATCGTATATACAAGCCTTTATCTATCTATTATAGCTTTTCTGCAAATTACTTTCAAATTTTTCCCTCTTTATCAACGTAACATACAAATTTTTTTAAAATTTATATACTTGTTATGCAGAAATTACTTGTTTAATGTACTTATACGTTTGAAAAAGCGAGCCCTTAAAATTCAAGAAAAAAAATTAAATTATAAAAATAATTGCCATTAGTTTCCAAATATTTGTCGAATGTAAAAATACGAATGACTAATATCTATTATAATCGGCAAATTTTCTTTATACATAGATTTATAATAATATTGTATACATTTTTATTTTTTTAAAACATGATGTATAGCTTTTATTCTATAAAAAAAAACCTAGTTGCAAACATGTTTAAGGATTTTAAGGATTATAATCGCATGTTATTTTTGAGATAAATTGATAACATCGAAATAGGTCATGTTTAAAAGCCATAATAAGGTTTGTAGGTAGAATTCCAAGAATATCAAGGATTGATTCAACATTACTTTTGAACACTAGCGAAATATAGTGATCCATAATAATCAAGAGTATATTTTATTTTATTCTGCTGCTATTTTTTTTATATTGCTAAACTTTATAAATAAGAATTTATAAATCCCTTATTTTAAGTCTATTTTGTAGAGGAAGCCGTTCAATCAATTTTAAGTAAATATTGTAAAAATATTAATACTAATCCGTTTTGATTTTATGTGTTTCAATAAAAAATATCCTTTATTAATGATTTTACAATTTAAACTATTTTGGAATCTGTCAAACACTATAAAATTATTTGGAACTTTACAAAATTCTTTAAAATTAGTGAAATAATTAAATCGTATTCTGATAGTGTAAATTCATCATTGAAAAAAACATGTGTACATGCCTTTTGTAATAATAGTCATTTTTTTCTAACAAGAAAATTCATCGGTTCAAGGATTTCGTTCCCAGATAAAAAAACTTTATGCACACGACACATTCTTTTTTACTTTAGAAGCAAACGTGTTGCGGTTTATACAATATCAAAAATATATTATATTTAAAAATATGGAGAGCGCAAATATATCTGCTTAGAATTTATTTACAAATATTTTCAAGAAATGGAACACCTCTTAATTTGCTATTTAGAAAACAAAAAAATACTATAAAATTTAATTTAAAACGTTTCAAAAGAAAGATGTGAAAATTTGTTTTTCATGATTTTCTCACATGTATTTGCAACTAACTCATGTTTTGTTGTTTTTACTAAGACATTAAAATCGATACTAAAATTTATAATCACTTATATATGGTAGGCTAATAAATTATACATATTTTACATGTTTTCTAGTTTATTTTGTATACTAACAGTCCCTATTATCTATTGGTAACTAGGGTAGTATTCAATAGATAGCTGCGATTTTTAGTCGATTATATTTTATAATTTTTTTCATTTAACATGATAACGATATATATAGTACGATTCAAAAAATTTTTTGTTATTTTTTTGCTGTAATATATGTTTTTATGTTTAAGTTAATTACAGAAAGACATTACAAAATCATCTTTCTCAAGTCCATAAAAAAAACGAAAATTGAATAATTAATTGTATTTTAAATCTAAAAAAACTCTATTCATAATTGTTTCGAGTGATTAGAACAAAATTCGATCAATTTTTAAGTGATAAGAAAAGTTTCTTGGGAAGAAAGGCAATTAAAAAATGGAATTTCAAACAAAAAATTCACAATTCATTTTTGTTTTTCGCCATAATATGTCTATTTAGTATTGATTTTGATCATGATGGAATAATAAATATATATTTTTAATAGTATTTGATATGAAAAGCAGCCCCGAAGAAATAAGGCTGATAATTTTTATTCAAATACCAAACTGCAACACAAAATAAAAGATGCATCTCTTATATCCCAATATTTTTATTTTAACTAAATTATAAATAATCTGTCACAAAAACTAGTTCTAATGGTATTTATGTGCAGTTAAACAAATTTAAAATTTATGAATCATTGTTGAGAAGAGGTCCCGTAACCTGATTTTTCTTACATCATAGGTAATATTTATGCTGTATTGTTTGAAATGATATAATTTTGTCTATAAAAAAATTAAGAGTTCATATCGCTTTGTTTTTTGCCTAATTCCTGGGTTAAATTTAAATAAATTTATCTCTTCTTATTTTTTTTTTAATGTTTAATGACTCATAATATCAACATAAACATAGCAAAATATTTTCCAATATATACGAAATAAAATTTTGGATGTAAGAAGCTAATCCTAAATAAACTTTAATACTGTGTATAATAAGGGCTATTTGCACTATCACACAAATTCATATTTATATAAATATTTAGTCTTTTAGTATAATGTCGGTTATCACTACTTTTTTAGCTTTTAATTATATTTTTAAATCCTGGTAAGGAATGTTCATTTACTAAATTTTATTAAATTTTAATATGTATTTGATTTACATGCAACTTTTTTCACTATTTTTATTTACATTTATAATTCTAAATGATAATGATTTGCTGGTTTTTCATATATTGATCCAGGTAACTTACAACAAAGATAAATGTAAACCCAAAACCATGTCGCTTTTAGCAATAAATTAGTGAATTTATTGACTGAGCAATAGTATTTTTATAATTTTCATTATTGGAACAGGGTGTAATATATTCCAACTTTATGATTTAGTAAATTTCTAATAATTATTTTTAAGGTAATAATTCATAGAATCTACCCAGAAAATATTTTTTAAATGAAAATTCACTTTATAATTAGGCTCACAAAATTTATTCTTTCTAAAGTCAAAGATTATTAAATGTCTCTTGCAATTTGAATGGTGATGTTTAATGCAAGAAGTTGTAATTATTAAATGTGCCAAAAATTGTTAAGCTTTGTGGTTTCATATCAAAAATTAATGTATAAATTATTTATGCATTCTTATACATGTTCTTATAATATTTACGGTTGTAAAATTAAAGAAAACATTTATAAAATAAGTGCAGTAAATTGATAAATTTCAGCTCATTAATTCAGGAATTTGTAATTTACTTGAATTGTTTTCATCTATTCTTATTGTATTATAGTGTTTTCAACAGTGTTTTGCTAAATATTTAGGATTTTATATTTATAAACAGTGATATCTCGTCAAGTCTATTTCTTATAATATCAAAACATTTCCATTTTGTTAAGAATCGGACTTTACAACCTAAGAGTTTCTAAAAATGCGAAGCTTGAGATTTTTTACAATTTTTTTGTCTTGAATACTAATCAATGTTACATGATTGTTTTTATAAATAAATGAAAATTTGTAAAAAAAAGATCCGCTTGTGTTTTAATATTTGCATGTGCAATGTGCGGATTATGGATATTGAATAGGTGGAATAATTGCATTCATTGGGTGATTATTGTGGCTTCGCGCATGGTTGAAACGGTAAATTATAATCTGATGTTGTCTTAAGTCTTATAGAAACCCAATATAAGTATGAAAAAATTTGACTAAAGCACATAAAATAATAAAACAAGGGTTATTGATTTTATACTCCTTTATTAGAGAAACATAAATTTTTACTTCCATTAAATTTTTTTCATCGAATGAATGTGTTCGATATAATCTAATTAATTTATCTTTTATTTCAACTTAACACATCGATGAGCGTCATTCCAACGAATGCCGTAAAAATAAATTTTTGTGCATTTAATTGGACATAATATAAATGTTTACAGTATGAAAATATTAGACTGGTTTTTTAGATTCATTTAACAATAACCTTACCCTAGTTTTAGAAATAAAAACGAAGCTTATTTTTGCTTATAAAAAGCTTATTTAGCATTTAAAGTTGTCTTATTTCTTTTTGGAGAAAAAAATTTGCGTGTTTTGATTCCAATTATTTTAAAATACACACACAATTTAAACTAAAGTTTTTTTATAAAAGCGTGGTATAAAATATTCTATCTTGACCAGAACATGTGGAATAGAAAAATTGATTGATTTTAACGTATAAAACATTACTTATTCTTGAAATATGCACACCTAAAAGAATCACCTCTATTACTAGGGGGTTTTATCGGCAAATCCATGTTTATTTAAAACAAAAAAAATTTGCAATTAAAAATAAGATCTAGTACATTATTTGATCATGGTAGCTTCAGTGAATTTATTTTGATAATGATGATTAAAACAAAAGCTTATAACGTTATCATTTACATCTACGAAAAATATTAAGTTTATTTTCGGAAATAACTTATTATTAATTTAATAATAATCAACATTGATTCATACAATAATTTATTTGTAATATCTATACTTTGAACAAAGCTATTTATATTTATCTAAACATACTCTATACATACATTAATATTTTTTTGATTCTTTATTTCTATAGCATACTATTTTAGTTTGAAAAATGCTATGATAAATCTAACAGCAAATTTTTATGGTTTTTTTATTAATTATTCTACGTAATGCACCTATTAGGCTGTCTTCTATAATAAATATTTTTTTATTCGATTGATTAGATGTATCGTGTATAGCATTCGATTACAGAAGTTCTATATTGTACGTAAATAAATTAATGGCTATTGAATGTCACAAGGAGATACTCGTATTCTGATTATAAAACATCAAGTGAATCTAGATTTGCATTATAGTGTAAGTTTTGTTCCAAATAATTGTTCATATGTTTTATAGTAAGTTTAAATTAATTTCCACCTAAATTTCCCTGTGATTAAATATGGCATTTTTAAATATTTAAGGCGTTAAAGAATCATCATATAGGAGCAATTTTATACCCCCTTCACGATATTATCAATAACTTGAGTAATTAAATGAATCTAATCTAAATTAAATTTAAAAAAAAATCCTGGAATTTCATGGGCTGAAAAATAGTTTATATTCTATTCAAACCGATTTTATTCTTTGTATATATGTTTTTGCATATTTTTTACCAAGCAAAACGATTGATATCTTTATATAACAACCCATATTATTTTTACATTTATCACAGCATATTTAACAACGACAGCATAGAATTTCCACCTTTCATAAATTATTTATTGAAGTCCTTTCCCAATCCTATTATGTGTACCCTAGGCCTTCCTAGATTCATATGATTGACTTATGACAGCGTTTAATCTGAGCATATTTTGACTATAATGAGCGCCATATGATAAAATATGTGAAAACCAAACATTATAGGTGTCATTTGATAGAGTTAAAGTTCCAATTATGTCAAATAACACATACAAGCAATATGGTTTTATGAGAAACACAGATTTAATAAATATTTAAATGAATTGCTTTAAACATATGAGTATCTATATGACATTAGTCAAATCTGCACATAAACTAAAGTTTTATCAACAACTTATGTCTTCTAAAATCAAATCATTCCATAAATATATATTTACATACCCAACAATATTTAGCTCAAAAATTTATAAATTATCGAAATATAATCGAATTATAATATCTTTTTTCATACTTAAATGCGGAAAAAATCTTATGCAATTTTCATTAATTAATCAGTATTATATTTTTCAGTTTCGCCTCCTCGGAAGGGAAATTTTGTTATTTATTTGTGTTTTGGGGCAATTTCGAGGCAGTAAAAATCTGTTAAGTATATTTTGGTGTTGTATTGTTGAAAAAGTTTATACTTAAACATATTTTATCGATAATTGGCTTCTTTTAAGTTACTTATTTATAAAACTACCATAAATTATATCATTAATTGCACCTTCAAATAAAGTATGAAGGTACTGTGAACACTTACAAAAATCTTTGACATTTATTCCACTTTAGGTGTGGCGATATTGAATATCGAGCAGGTATAAAATTAAATACCACAGTATATATTTTCGGGTTGTTTTATTTAATTATTTAAGGTGTTGCTTCCGCCTAATTTTATATATTTCCTGTCTCTTTGTGTTTATTTGATTATTAAAAGCCATACGGTATTTCAAAAGAATAAATAATGTTCAATAATTTTTTATAACGTCAAATTCGTTTTATCAAAAAGGGTAACACTGAATTTATTTGGTAATTTTTTAAGAATGTGTATATTCAAAAGAATGACAGTTATATTACTCTTGATACATAGTAGGCTAGTTTTCAATTTCAAAGTAAATATCTTTATTTACTTTTTAACATATACAATACTTTAATTAACATTTCCATATTTTAATTTCTTGGTTTTTCTTCTAATACTAATATGTCATTTTATTTTTATCGATTTAAACTGCTTTTACCAGAAAAGGCTTGGATTTTAGTAATTATACGTGTTCGGCATTTAAATATGTATTTAGTTAATTACTGATCCCATGCCTTCATGTGACCAAATTTTTTTTTGTGATTTTTAGGGTATAAAATAACAATACCGAGCAAATACCACACCTAAACACACTATTTATTTGTTCATGTATTTATTATACCTATTGTTAACCCATTTATACCAAGGAAAACAAAATAAAATCTTGATCAGCGATTAGTGATTTGATTTAAAAATATATGTGGAATTAAATTTCAATTTAGAATATACATTTTTAATACACTATTATTCTTTCACATAAATCCTCATATGATTCAAAATATTTACTAATAATTTTTCAAGAAATTTATTCTAGCTAATTATTTATTATGATATTCCCTCTTCACCTTTTCTTTTATTTCCAGAAGAACAATATTCTTTATAATCTCACGTTTGTCTTTATCGTCTGTACAAGAAATTAGAGCTTTTTCAAAATAAATTTTGCCCTTTGCTTGATTTTCCTTTGAAAAATATTCACCTAATAATAATAAGGTTTTACAATGGTACTCATCTTCTTTTAATGACTTGAAAAGATGATCTAACTTGGAAATAGATAAATCGTTTTTGTTGTAAAATATTTTTTCCTTTGCTTGATTGCCAATATCACGCTCTTTATTTTCATCATCTTTGTTATAAGCGTCTGTTTTATTTCTAGTTACATCGTTTTCTTCAAGAAAGACTGTCTTTTTTTCTTTATTTTCCATGTTGCTTGAGTTTCTTCTGTTTGTTGTTTTTTTGTTTCGGCCTTTGAATCCCTTGTATTTGATGTTTTTGGTTTTTTCTTCGCAAATATATTGACAGACTAAAGTTCTTGGATCATTGCTATAATTTTTTTTCATTTTTTCTAAAATACTTAATGATTCTGTATAATTTTCTTTGTTCATATAAATTTCAAACGCTAAATACAAAATTCTTATGTCATTTTTGAATAAGACCAATGTTTGAGATATCAAAAGATTGTTATTCTTTGCTAATATGTGATGGGTGAACCAATAAATTCCTTGTCGCATCAGAAGTTTCAATATTTCTGAACTACTTTGTTCTGAAATATCTTTTTTATTTTCTTTCATATCTTCGCCTACTCTGTTAAATTTATGAATATCATCTATGAGAACAGATTTTTGTTCTTTTCTATCATCTAAAGACCTCAAGATATCTAGATTTTTTTTCAACAAACTTATTTTTTGGGTGTTTTTCATATCATTCTGGAACGCAAGGTTAGAATTGTTGATGCTAGTCTCGAATGAATTGAAACGTGGATGTTCTTTTGCTTTTGTTTTATTAAAATTTTTATACAAACATAAATTATTTTCGTTTTTAAGTTTATTTTCGGTCTCTATAGCCGTTAAGTATTTATAATACAATGTAGAAACATCTTCATATTCCCGAAAAATGATTTTTTTCTGGTAATAATCAAATAATCCATTTATATACGCCACTAATTTCCTTTCATATTCATTTATTATCTTTTTACTATTTGTTTGTGCATCTTTTAAACAGTTATATATTTCCCCTTTTCTATTTTCTAGAATAGCAAATAATATCCTGCAAAAAATACTGAGCGAATCCTTTTTATATCGGGTATAGTTCAATAATTCAGAAAAATCAGAATTTTTTAGCATAAACTTGATTTTATTGAATACTTTTCGTGTTGTATTTCTTTTTATAGAAACATTCACAATCACATTCGAGTTTTGTTGGGACTTAAATTTATATTCTTCTAAAACTAGCACATTTAAATTATTTTCTGGTATTTCTTTTATGATTAAAATATCATTTTTTGTTTTCCCGCCTCCTTCAGATTTATGTGAATCTTTAGAGATCTTCTTAGCTGCAACTTTATCTTTTTCAGTTTGAAAATCTTCTAGAAGTAATGGAAACGTATCAAAGAAATTTTTGTAAGCAGTAACACCTATTTTTCTTGATCTATATTTGAGTAGGCACATTTTATGATCTATCACATCATCAAGACATCTTTGTATCTTAGATGCATATATGTATTTCTTATTTTGACAATCCTTTTGATTCAGACACATAAATCGCAATACAAAAAGATCATATAATTTTTCTATTCCCGAATTGCATAACGAACTTATTTCAATAATGTCACTATCAAATTTAAAGAAGTTAATATTTCTATTGCTTTTTATAAGAGAAGCTGCTTCTCCTATTCTCCCGGTATCAAACATTTTCAATATTGTATTTTTCAAATCAATCTCCTGTTTCTGCATCTGACTTGATTGATTATCTTTATTCTTGAAATTAAATATTTCTCGTATATAATTCAATGTAAATATACTTGAAGGCTTGCTTGATCTTATTTTTTCCGTTTTAATTGAAGTCTGTGATTTCTTCGTAAAAATATTATATATTCTACATGTTGAATATATCGCTAATGCGCCGACTGATGCAATAGCTGAAATAGTCTTGATGTTGTTTCCCATTAAATTTGGGTTAATTTATGCTTATTAAATTAATTGAATTTCAGATCATAGGGGAAGCTTCTATTTAGACAACAAAATATACATCTATTATTATAAGCCCATTCAATGATTATTTAGATTCAAATTTTTAATTTTTCCTTTGGAATATTGCATACGTATATAAAATATGAAATAACATACTATTTTAGCAGAGGAAGTAAAAAAAATTGCAGAATGAAGAGATAACGGCCTCATTCTAGTTCTATAATCCTTTGGGGAAAATATATCTAATATAAATCAAGAGATCCAATAAGTAAAAGAATAAAAAATCTTTTATAAATTTTAAAAAAAATCAGCTTCTAAGAATTTATGATTAATTTACAATTACGTCCAATTCATGATTGGTCTTCATATGTTATGAATATAATCATCCTTAGAAAAATCCAGAAAAAAATAAAATATAATGTTAAATAAGAAATTTTCAAAACTAAACTGCAAAATAAATTTCTGAGCTTAATTTGTTGCGAATACACGCGTATACAAAAATATTTTGTATCTTTTATAATAAAAAGTAGAGTTGAAGTGAGCATCTTATTTTTCTCCACATAATCGTTTTAATGTGGTTTTTTATGGTTTTGTATCTTTGATTAGACAAACTACAGTTATTTTATATTTTTGGATAATTCTTAATAGTTTGAAATTTGACGATAAGAATTTTTTTATAAATAAAAAACAGTTTGAGTATATAGTTAATAAAAAAAAATATTCTGAAGAATAATGACATATTAAGCAGGCAATCAATTCAAGTTAGCATGTGTTCCAAAAAAAATATTCTCTGTTTTAATTATAGATTTAAAAGATATGTATTCTTTTTATCTGATCTTATTTTGTATGTGTATATTTCTTAATAACAAAAAATACTTTATGTTGATTTTTAAAAATAACTAAAAATAGTCGATAAATTAGTCCAGTTAAATTAATAATAGCCAGAATATTATACAACGCTTAATATTAACTCTCTAGCACATAAAAAATAACTCTAATGGATAAACGCTTTTAGATCTTTAAAGATTAGAATAACACCCCTACTGATTTTTTATATGGTTTAATTTTTTAGAATCTGCATAAAAATAGAATCTACAATTGCATTGGAGATTAAAATCGTTTCTATAAACATTCAAGACGATACTGCAAGAAACTGATTTTACAAAAGGACTTACTTTGTGGTAATAACGCATAATATATGATTCAGCAAAATAAGAATGTAAAAATTCTAATCAATTTATATGTGTTTTCATCGACACATCTTAAGCCGTGTTTCTTCTTTTCATTGTCGATAAATTTTTTTATTTTTTCTGCCCGGCATAAAAACTTAACTACTTATGGTAAGGATGCGCTAGTAATATATTCCTAGCTTTATACAAACTAAATAATTTGTATTTATTTCTTTTGTTGATCATAGCCCAAACTTATTAAAATGGATTTGATATCTGCTTTGATATCCACTTATTAAACATCATTATGTAATATTCATGGAATATTAATCTATAGGTAAATATAGAGTACTATAAATATATGTTGGTCGTTAAAAGATTTATAGTCAAAGTTATGGTTCTTCGAAAATATCATTTGGGCTGTAATAACGATTTGATAGAAAAATTTTCAATCCTAGTATAATAATGCTAGAATTTAAGCTTTAAATGCTTTTGAATTGAATTTTTTAGATAAGGAATTAAAAAATTGCGCTATAAAAATTTTTTGAATTTTTGAAGTGTCCAAAAATAGTCTTATAGTGTCTGCAACATAATTTAAAATGTAATTTTAGATCCCATAGATTATTTTGTTTATATTAAATATTTATAATACAGATAAGGAATTTAGAGAAATCTATTAATTTATTATAAGGAATTTTATACTTTCTTTTATAAATTAAATCTAGATAAGTTAAATAAGTTCATTCGTTTATTATGTATGGCTGTAGTTTTACAGAAAGTAAAATTTTTTACCCATTTTTGTGTGTTTAGGATGATTTATTAAAAGTATAGGTGATTTTATAAAATATATGAAGGGCACGTTTTTCGGGGATTAAATTGCCTGAAATATGATTTTATTGTGTGCAATTCTTAGTATTAGGAATTTTTTTTCTTTTCTAGGCTATTCTACCTATCCACTTTTGCTCGAACAAAATTTCGGATCTTTCTTAGTATCAAAAAGAACCAGATGTTAATTATCTTCTAAAAAAATGCAAGGCACGATAATACAAGAGAAAGTCGTATAAAATATATTAGAGAAATTATTGGATGCTTGTATTCAAAAATTTAAGCAAAGAATTTAAGAAATTCGACAGAAAGCACGGTGAAATTTTCTAAAAAGAATATGTATATTGCACATGTGCTTATGAATTTCTTCTAACAATTAGACCAATAAACGTGTTTAATTTTCTTTAATGAAAAAACCTTCGTCCAGCAATATAGTAAAAATGCTTTGAAATTAAATATCAAGGTTTTTGAATCGATCTAATAGAGTCTTTTTCGGATAAGTACTGTTAACAATCCTTTATGCACTTTAAAATAAAATGAATTTCTCATCTGAGGAAATCCAAATAGTAGTAATATCTTTAAATTTACCATAACATAATAATACGTTTTGATCCTATAATTATGAAAAACTTAAAACGAAAATTATATGCTTTTATTGTAATGAAAATAGTTTTTATTGCCAATCTATAATAAAAAAATGCACGCAATAAAAATATATAAAATAACAATGTATTTTTTCATATTTAAATATTGTGGATAATGCTGTCAATCGTCAAATAAAACGGATTTTATTATAAACAAGAGCCTATTTCGATAGTTAAAATAGGAAATATGCGAAAATATTAAAAAAAAATACTATCTAATTTATATGTAGATGTAAAGGGGAATTTATTACATATAAATCAAAAGGGATGGGAAACTTTCGCCTAGAACCGTTGTTTCTCATTCTTACAATACATTTATTTAAGTGCGGTTGTTAATTGTCTATGTCTGTAAAATATGAATATAATATGTTGTTTCTCATGCTTTAAATACACATATTTAAGTGCAGGTATTATTTGTCTATGTACCGTAAGATATACATGAAATTCGATGTTTCTCATGCTTTAAATAAATTCAATTCAAGCTCCGATATTTTTTGTTTATGTATGTAAAATATGCATATTTAAATGATGTTTTTGTACTAAATTTTAAACATGTAGCTTTAATAAGAAGTTTGTGATTATTCCAGATACTTTTTTTAAAATATTGACGATAAAATAAAAAAACACAAGCTAAAAAGCCTTTAGAATATGAATTAAAAAAGGTTAAAAATTAGTTTGATTTATAGTTTTAATTTTGGTTTAAATTCGGAGTTAAAATCGTAAATTGTACATTTTTAATTCAATACACGTTCCTTAAAACGCCTTAAATTTAATCAAAATACGATTCTTTCGAATGATGTTGCACAAATCTTATGTTTTGATCTAATTATCATGCATAATATAATCCTATAAAATGTTAATTTTGATAATTTAGATATTATTAGCGGTCATATCTGGAATTATAATTATTAACATAGTTGAAAATTCTATAGAATTTATTATTATGAAATTTTAGATCTTAAATTTATTTCTTTTTCATATTTATTTATTCTGGCTAATAGTTAAATTTTTGGGTTTTCCCCTTATTGCCTAATATTAAAATTAAGCTTGAAACACCACTGTCATGAAAATAGTTATCAAGAGCTGAAAACCTATATAAAAACATTATTCTATAACAATATATCCCAGTTTCAGAATATTTTGATTTTTGAATGTTATTACTTCTTGACCCAATAATGTACCCTAGAACATCATAAGAGCTGTTTTAATGAAGAAAAGTGCTAGGTATGAAAATACAAACTCACAGAGAACCCTCCACATTAATGCTCGATCTATAAAATCATCGATAAATAAGATTAGATCAAGAGAGACAGCAAAAAAAGGCAGCTTTTACTAAAACAATAGTTAAAGAAATTTGTATTCTTTCACAAACTGAAACTCATACCTCATGATGAAATATGAGCATTTTATTAGTATAAACCGGGAAAAGATTTCAAAAGAGGCATCGAGAATTTTCGCAATATTTACATATGATAACCTATCTTAGTAGAGGAAATAGATAAATTTGAAAAACCTCACCTATGAATAAAAATTAAAAGCTATGATATTTGCCTCTAGTACTATAAATTCCGTTAAAATTTAAAATAACAAAAATTGAAAAAAGCTATTTAAACAATATGTGATATTAATTTTATATTATATCCGCTATATTGCAATTCCTTTTATGCATAAATTACTTGGTATATACTTTAGTATTCTATATTTTAGTATTATTCACATAATATCTCTGACTTGTATTCTGATTTCCTAAATACTAGTGCATATGTTGTATTATGTAAATTAAAATATTTAAGTGATTCACATATCATACTAAAAATTTTTGATTTCTTATTTTTGTTTTAAGCATAATATTTATTGGATTTATCGATATTTACTTTTTTAAATGTTTTATAAATAATTATTTACCCTTGCTTTTTTAATTATTTTATCTTATGTTGTTTAGTGATTTATACGATGATTTTAATTTTTACATATTATTCAAATTTTCTTTTATATCTAATATAGTTAAGAATAGATGCAGGTCTATACTTTAACCATGATTAAGTTATTTTTTAAAATAAAACACGCGCAAATATAATTTTTTGCGGTATGGTCTGTAATTATATAATTTTTAGAATACTTTTGGAACTATGCTACGTGCTAACATTTTTTTATTATTCTTGAAAATAACAAGATATCAGGGAAAAGGCTAAGGGTGATTGAGCTAATGTATTTTTTTCCTTTTTATTTTTATTCAGAATTATAAATACAAGCTTTTGTATATAATGGTATATTTTTATAACAATATATGCAAACGCACGAACAAAACCTCCTTTGGTTCTTGTATTATTAATTCTCTTAGATCAAACTATACAATCATCTAAATGAATATTTCAATGGTCTAATTAAAGTACTGGTTGAATACTTGGTTATTTACAATTTTCGGCAAAAATATATAAATATTATATTCTATGCTAATTTTTATACAAAAAATTTAAAGAAATAAGAATTGAATATCATTGAAGTGGATTTAATCTACACGGACTAAACAAAAATTATCATTTAATTTGTTCTGCAACCAAGAAAATATATCGCTTCTATTTCTTTTATAAGTTTGTCATCTTCAACAAAAAAATCCGAAACATTCAAAGCCTTTACTTCTTCGAACTCGATTAAAAACAAGACTTTTGAGGATACTGGAAATTCTCGCGTACCATAAGTGAGGCACAATATTTCATCAATATGCTTATTATAATTCACAAGAGCTTTGTCTAGTTTACTGTCTTTTATTTTTAAATATGATTCTCTTTTAGTGCGGGATAAACTAAGCGCTCGTGATAGTGCTGATTCTTCTATAGACAGATTCACTGGATAAATTGAAAAATCCATGTATCTACTTGATAATATCTTTAAGCGGCTTCTCATATCTACTATTATTTTTTCTAAATGCATTTTTTTGCTTCCGTATAATTTCAAGGAGTTCATAGCCGATCTTTCACTAACAAATGAAATTTCGGATAAACAAGAACTCCATCTTTCTAAAATTTCAAGCGATTTTAAAGATTTTTGCTCAAGACTTCTAATTTGTCTTTCTAAAGTTATAAAATCCTCGATGACTTTAGTATTATGATCTAATATTCGATCAACTGAATTTTTTTGGCTTTCACTTCTTTGACTTTGTGCATTTAATGGTCCAAAATCTATATTATTTTGTGTATTTTGACCAATTTGTGAAATTCCTATGGCACCTGCACCAAGCTCGGATAAAAAAACTAGTTTCAGCATTGTAAAAATGGATAAATGATGAAGGTAAAACATTTTTTCGACAATTTTATGAAATTATATTTAATTTGTGGTATATATATAAAGATATTTCCTGATATTTATTAAAAACACGTAACGGTAAATATGTTCACGGAAGTAGAATTTTTTTATATTAAGTGTATAGATAGGGAATTGTTCAATTATCAAGTAATTATATTTAAATCGATGATATGATGCATTTTATTCCAAGCTGATAATAACATTTTAATTATCCATTTAAGAAATTATTGCAAAAAAATTAACACCACATCTCCTAAATATCTTAAATAACAAATAATATCTAAATTTGTATGTGGCATGGGAGAAATTTTTTTGATCAATGTATACATTAAATGTTTTCTAAAAATAGATAATTTGACATACGAATATAGAATTATCATATAAGTTCTAAGTGTTGAGGAAAAGACGGAAAAATCAACTGGATACTATTTTATGCTGTTTGATTAGAAAAGGCAAATATCGGAATTATAAATAACATATATCTGAAAAAAACATAATTTGTTTCATAAGTTCTGTTTTTTTTTTGATTATTATTAGTCTTTATATATTTCTCACTTATATCATTGTTAGTATGCAAAAAATAGTAAATTTTATTATTTATTTAAAATTTAGCATAAATAAAGTTATATTTAACCCTAGGATTATACAATAAGGAAAATAAAAACATCATTTTTAATCACCCTTTTCCTTAAATTTGTATATAATTACATTTAATTCTACAAAATAAAAAAATTTCTGCTCTTTACCGAAAGGTTTATATATTCTTTGCCAAATTGCGTATTTTAAGCATGACAGTCTCGTTTTTTAATTTAAGAAATTGCATCTTATGAAAAAATAATTTTAAATTAGCCATTGGATTTCATATTTTCTTTAAAATACGTTTATCATGAAACTATGCCTTAATGAAATAAATAATCCTTTCCAACGGAAATGCTTCTTCATAGAAATATACTATTCATCTTGTTAAAAAAAGCCACGGTAATTTTTATTGAGGTATTTAGATTATAAAAAAAATGCATACAAACAGAGATTCTTTTTATTGACAGTACGATATGATTGGGATTCATCTAATATGTGAAAGACGCCAAAGAATTTATTTTTTAATAAAAAAATTTTCCGCGAATATTATTATGAATTATACATTTTTATCTTATGTTTTGAATGATATAAAAAAATTTTTATGTTTTTTTAGTATTTAGATAAAGTGTTTTTCACATATATGTTTTTCTCTTCCATAAAAATATATTTTTAGAGTTATAGTCTTTTATTTCCTTCATGTGCTGTAAATTCAGAATTATTTTATTCATATTTTAAATAAAATACCAGTAGATTTATTCAACTTTTTTGGGAAAATTTACAAATTATTATTAAAAAATTATGTAAATTATGTAAAAATTATACGCTTTAGCTGATATGGTAAAGGCTTTCTTTTAATAATTAAAAATAAAAGGTTAAATTAAATATTATGTATTGTATAATTTCTAGTTTGGTTTTTTATTATAAAAATTGTTGCAATAGTTCGTTTATTTTTATTAAATAGTTAAATATAACGGAATGAAGGATATTTCTCAATAATATGACAATATTAACGCATTTAAACAACAAATGATAATCCTTATAATACCTTTTTTTAAATTATTATATCATTAGATCACATTGATAGAAAGGGCGCAACCAGTATAAAAAATAGAAAATAGTCGAAAACGAGAAGCCAAGAAATTATTATTTGATTACATATAAATTAATATTAATCCCGAGATGTAGAACAAAGATGATGCCATTTATCGTAACATTGGATGCAGGGTAATACATAATTTAAAAGAACATGAAGTCACAAATCAAATTGACGCATATATTCAAACTATAGGACTGAAAAAAACCCTTAGACTAATAGATCTTGAAAAGAGGTGGGAATATAAGATGATGTAAGAGAATAGAACATATCCAAGAGTATAGATCTGATCTTTTCACGAAAATCGTTCGCGGTATGCTTAAAGAAAAAATTTGAATATCATACCAAAATTATCTCATAAATATAAAGATTAAAATGCTTATTTCAAGTAAGATTTATTTTTTTTTATATAAAGTCGCACTATTAAAGTGTTTTTTAATATAAAAAAGCCCCCTTAGGCTGATTGATTAGAACAAAATCCATGATTCCTAAATGCATTCAATCCTCAATAGCTACCTGGGTATATGAGAGAAATTATTGCTCAAATTTCTAATTTTACGAAATTTTACGGTTAATATCCGTGCAATCTTTATGATACTTTTAATATTTAAAAAAAATTAAAAAATAGACACATGTAGATGATTGGTCGATCATTAAAAAAATTTATTAAAATTGAAAAACAATTACGATCTAAAATGGTATTTCAGTTCGATTTCTTGGATGCTTAATCTTTTCCAATTCATATATACACCTTGCTTTTTCGACATCCTTTAAGTAAGTGAGTTCAACTATAATTTTTATTTTGAAATCAATATATGATATTAATTTCTTCATTCGTTCTCCAAACTCCTTATTCATAGATTCTATAAAAAATTTTTTTCGCATGGTCAAATCATGAAGCAATTCGATGGTTTCTGAAGTATTTCGAATTTCATTCACTGGAAGAAGCATAAATTGAGTCAAAGGAGAAAGCATAGTTTCATAATCATCACCTTTATTTGGATTAAATATAATTACCGGTCTAGTATTTCTTTGTGGATGTGGTGTAAATACATCAACTTTTTGACATCTATTGATATTAACTTTAGAGGTTGATTCAAAGTTATCCAATACCTTATCAGTACTGCAATGTATATGTTCAATTTTTTTATATATCTTTATAAAATTATATCTATCATTTGAAATTTGTTTATTGTGTCTTCTTATTATATCTCGAAGCTCTCTTTGGTCTTTGCTATTAAATATGTCTACTTCAGAATTATTTTCATTTGATTCTCCTGTTTGAGTTCCTTGATTCATGATTCTAAAATTTTCCCTTGACAGAAAAACATTGTTAGAAAATAACAAAATATATTTTAAATATTTTTGCATTTTTTTTTATTTTTGATTCTTATTTAAATCTTTTTGACAATATGTGTTTTAATTCAATAATGGAAATGTCTTTCTATAATAAATTGCATATAAAATATATTTAAAGACCAAAAAAAATTAAAATGGTCATAAATATGTATTAACGCCATTTTGGGGATCAAACATTCATAAAAATTATTTTTTTTAGATTTCAATTTAAAAATGAAAATAAATATCCGGAAATTTATAATAACTTATACAATAAGTGTCTATAGCCATTTTTTATATCTTTTACTTGTTTTTTTTTGAATATCTTATTTTATATTAACAGGATTTACAATATATTCAAACCCAGAGAAACTATTGTGATTTTTGGATGGTTTTTATAAATTTTGTGGAACTCTACATACTTCAAAAGCTATAACCGCGTTATATATTTTTTTGTATTTTATAGGTAATTTATATTATTCCTTTTCTGTGCTCTACAAGAGCCCCGAAGTGGGCATCAATATAGCTTCGAAAAATCTTTGAAAGTAAAATGAAATTTCAAAAATAAAAACAGATCTACAAAAAATATTTTGTTGTAAAAAACTTAGCTATAAGAGATTCAGATTTACATGTTAGGATTAAATTCACCAATTTAAGGTTTTCGATCAGAAAATTGGCGAGAATAGATTTTTTTAAGTAATAGAATTATTAAAGAAAATTCACTAAAACTAGTGTTATATATTTTAGATAAAAAGGGCCTGATAATAGAGCAATTCATATTCAGAGTATGTAATAATATTGAAAAAAAACTTTAATACAAACACGTTTGATGAACTTATTATCTTTTTAAGGGAAGTTATTTCATAAAGTATGCATATTGAATGATTTTTCGTTGTTTATAAACAAAATATAATTTTTTATACGCATTTTATCAGAGTGTTATAAACTACTTACAAAACTTTACAGCATCATTTTTTAACTTCTTCAATATATTTTTTATGCTTTATTAATTCTTTTATTAGATATAATTAGACTTTTTTATAAGTGTAATAATCCGAAAATTTTATATTATCGTATTTTTTAAGATTATTGATATCAATATAATTAAATATGCATGCTTATATATTTAATATGAACAATATTTTCTGCTCTAAGTAATAGAATTAAAAAATGGGCAGATATTGTGACCATCATGTTCGATCTGAAAAAATTTGCCTACAAGAAAATGAATTTTGGGATAATTTTCGATATAAGTAAGAGAATGATATCCTTAGAGATTTGTACGTCGTTGAGATAATTAATTATGTAATATTATGCTTAATTTTCAGGAAACCTCAATTGATGCTGCAAAATGAATAAATTCAAATTTGCTGTATTTTTTAAAAATTTAAAAGACATTTTTACTTCGAATCACACAATTTGAGATGCAAAAACTAGCTATAAACCCTATTTTTATGCTAATTATTCTGGATAACTAAATATTTTTATTTTTAATTCCAATTTAAAATAATTCGATTCAATACACTCAATCTTAGATATACTCAATATAAATTCTAAGATTCTTTTATTATATAAATACCAGTTCAGTGCTTCGTTTCCGACAAAAGAAAGAACAAGAAGATGAGTTAGACAGAAAAAAAATTTATTAGAAAAATTAGTATTTTGAAAAACATGAAAAAATACTTAAATAAGCTCGAAGATTAAATTTTGAATTAGAAAACGTTAATAAAGTTTCTTCTATGGAAAAAAATTTCTATCATTTCAAAAAGACTTTGATTACTTGCACCTACACTATTTCAGCACCTCAAAAAATTATCTGTTTACAACCAAAATCTTTCTTTTACTGAGGTTCGGATACCAGTGTTTTTGTACCCCTTGAAGCTAGGCAGCGTGAAATCTCTTTTTGGTATTTCAAAAATGCTTTTTATATAGGAAAGATTCAATCTTCAATGATTTAAAGTTCCGATTTGAAAACATCAACAAAAATTTCCACCAACAATGAACACGAATAAAACAATAAAAAAAATTATCAATATTTCTTGGTAACTTTCAAGATGATACTAATGAATTGGATATATTAGAAGAATAATTGGTTGTCACTGATTGATATTTTTATTTGAAGAAAATTCAAAAGAAACTTCAAAAGTCGAATAAAAAATAGTTGGCTAATTTTTTCATGTATCAGGAAATAAATTTATATAATTAATATCTTTGCAAAATATAAATATGCGAAATTATATAGAATCATATGATCAACAAATATAGAGTTTTCCGATTCGAAATAATAAACATGTATTGAAAGAAATGTAATGATTGCAAAATTTAATTATAGTTTGTTTTTATCATTTATTTTTTTCAATCCAGTTTCACGATAAAAAAAACCTTTTTTTATATTTTTTGGAAAATTCGCGATCTTTAAAATTTAAAACCAAAAAAACTTAACGTTTATGAATATTATTTTCATTTAAACAACATAGATTCTTATTTATTAGAACGCAAGATCAATTAAAATAAAAATATAAAAATAGATTTATTTAATATTTTTCAAAAACTCACAGTAAAAATGAAATTCAGAAATACCAAGCTGCATTTTTTCAATTGCCTTTACTTGGGGAAAATATAGGCTGTGTTTTTATACTATCTTTAAACAATTTCCTCATTTTCAAAACTTTAACCTTCCCTAGTATCCAAATACAGTGCGATATGAAAATCGAGCCGCAAATCAGCAATGCTTGTCGGTTCTACAATTTGATAATAATTCAGGGTATAATTATCGGATAAGATCTAGTATGTTAACACTGTGAGAAATCCCAAACTTTTAAGCCATAAATCTTTAATTATAGTAAAAAACAAATTTGAATATTGTCGAAAATTATTAAGTACATTTTATCTTTTCGAAAATAATTAGATAAAAAAATATGCATTAGGTACAGAAAATGAATTTAAAAACAAATAGAATCAAAAACTATTCTTGTGATATAAAAAAAATAAAAAATAGAAACAAAATCACAATAATATATTTATTACAATTCAGTAAAGTATATAATACTCTTTAGGGTTTAGGATAATAAATAAGTTCGAATAAAATGTATCCCGACTAGAGAGTAATAAAGTTAGAAAAAAACTATAGCATAAATAAAAACCATGATAATAAACTTTTTTTACCAGGATCAATATTTAAATTATTTGAAAAAATTGAAGAATAAACAGACATAAAATATATTGTAAAAATAAATAGAATTAAAAAAAAATTGTTCTAATAAATTATAGGGTTCGATATCTGAATAAATAAAAAAATATACTTTATACAATAAAAAATAATCACAAAAAAACAAATATTAAAACGAATAAAAGCCAAATTAAAATGTAAACCCATCCTGATATAATATAATAAAAGTATCTAAATCAATAGTTTTCAACCAATGCTAAATAAAAATATAAATCCTATCGGATAAAATACAATCAAAACAATAAGAATTAGATCAGTTCGATAACAACCAAATTTTACCCAATATAACAAAATAATACAATCTAAAGATCTAATTATAGCGATACTTAGTATATTTAAATATTTTAACTACAAAAACGCAATTGAAAGCATATAAAACTGGTTATCTATTTAAAATGATTATTAAAGGGTGTAATTTAAATTTTTAAAATAAAAAAGAATATAAATTACAACGTTACCCAGTTCAGCAAAAAATAATATGTATAAAAATTAGATTGGTTTACTATGATATAGTAAATATTAAATTACACATGATATTTTTATTTTAGAATTTCTTATTGCCATATGCACAATTTGGTGTATTATAAAGCCTCCAAGACATTTTAAAAATGAAATAAGCATTTAATGCAGCTAGAATGTAAGAGCAGCGATCTATTTTGGCTTTAATATATTGAATTTTGAAAGAATGAATAAATCCAATTTTAATGATATTACACATAGTTGTATCTTTCGTTTTACATAAAATGATAATTACTTTTACAAACATTATATTTAGAAGACTTATTTATAATCTTTTCTATCATTTAGTTTTTAAATATTTTTATCAACAGTATATATAATTAACACTGTCAAGAAAATATATTTCTTATCGATTCAGATTTCTATAAATTTTTCAAATTTTTTTTTGCATAATGGATTTTCGCCAACTATTTTTATTTATTTATTCTTCATCGATTTTTAATAATTGTGTAATAAAAGGATTATTTAGTTTTTATTCTCGCCATATATGATCATTCGGCTAAATATAAATTTATATGGTGTTTTTAAAAACCCATTTTTCTATGTTGAGTCTTTTATATTTTTAAAATTTAAAATTTATACTTTTTTTTACCGTAAACACATAGAAAATTGATTTTAAACTCATTTTTCTGGTTTATGTTTTATTTTTGCACTATCCTATATTTCTTAAATATTCTTTATATTTATTTTTTATATTTTTTTTAAGCATTCATTGTTAAATTTACGTTTAGATCATATAAATTATGAATCGAAATTTTCAGAGTAGCATAAAAATTAGATTTTTCTGATAGTAGCGAAGCTCACCTACATTCGGGATCAATTATCTTTTATGTTTTTAACCAATAAAATTTCTTTTAAGACAATAAAAAGTGAAGCAAATTGTATTGTTGAGAAAAAATGTGATTTAAAAAAAGGCAAGATATTTTTATTTTTTTTAATCCGAACAATAAGTAACATTTACATAAATAGACCAGGCCATATAGGGTATGTTTATTTTTCATCTTTTATTTTTTTTTCAATTATTATGAATTAATATTTATTTGTTGATATTTTAACTTTACAATTTTTTATTATTCTTATTTTGTATATTTATTTGGGATATACAACTGCAAGAAAATCAAATTGTATAGAAATTATTGATTTCTGATCATGATTATTTCTTCAAGTTGAAATATATAAGAAAATTTCTTTTTCTCGTCAAATATACTAGAACACATTACAGTGTCCATCTTCTTTTCAATATTTGACAGCAATTTGTCTTCTAATCTGTCGACTTTCTGGACATGCATATTAAATTGCTTGTTTTTTTCAAATTCCAGTTCTCCGAATACATGCATGGTTGCTTCTATATCTCGAACTTTGTATAAAATATATTGAACGCAGTTAATCATCGAATTTTTAAATTCTTCAAACCAAACCAAATCAATGTCATCAGATTCAATGCAATTCCCCGCATTTGTGTCAGATTTGCAAATATTAAGACTAGACGTTTCTGGATGATCAATATCTGCGCTTATTCTATTTTTAAGACCATTAAAGGTTTCTATTTGTAACTTTAAGGCATCAACTCGATCTATAACATTTTTATAATCCTTACATACTTTATTATTATGGATTTCTATCATTTTACGTAAATCCGTTTGGGCTTTATCGCCATACATACCATCTATTCTTGAGTTACCAATGGTGTCTCTATCAAGGGAACAACATGTACTTGCATCTACTTTGTTCTTGCTTTTAGGATCATCTAATCCACCACTTGATTCGATAAATGATAAATAAGCAATCAAAAATAAATAATTAAATTTCATGATTAATTTTTATTATTCTACATGTAAATAAAATTATTTTTATATGGATCCATATTCGGCATTCTATTTAAAGAATCTCGTCATTATTGGTTTTTTTACTAAGCTTTGCATATATTATTCACAAAAAAAGAAAATATTTTATATTTTAATTAATTTAGGATATAAATTCTTTTGGAACTTCAATCTATTAAAAATCCAGAGTCGATTTTTCATATAAAATTTGTATTATACTTAAATGGGATTACAAAAGTCATATTTTTTTAAAAAAATACATAAAACAATAACTAAACCATAACAATAGTAAAGTAAAACCAGCTAGATCCTATTATTTTGTAATCAATTGGCTCAAATAAAATATAATATTAAAACCGTGTCTAAGTGTTTTTAATTTTTTCTTTTGCTAATTCCTTATTATAACTAAGCATTACTGTCGATTAACAGATATTTTATGGCCATTGTTAAGAAAATACCCAATAAATAAAGTTTTAAGTTACAAAAAACAAAGCAAATCCACATTTCTCATTAAATTTTGTTCTTAGTCAAGGTTGAATTTCAAAACATTTTTTTTAAGTCAATGGATGCATTTAATACACTTCAAAAAAAATTCTATCCATAGTTACCTATTTAACCCCCTTTTTAGTTAAGTCGGCGCAAAAATTTTCCGAATTTCATGCCAAATTTTTTAATGTGTCTATCGACTTTTACCCATGATATATTTTCTATAATCAATTCATAATATATTTTATTAGTTCATAAATATCACCTTTGCCATTAGGAACTTTATAAACTTTATATTTTCTTGTTTAATTTTTCTATTTAATTAGTGCGTTCTCTAAATAAAAAATTTGGCTATTGGTTGGTGGCTAATTGATATAACATCCTTATACAATATTTTTTATTCTATACTTATAATTCATATGAAATAATTATTTCAACTGTGTTACAACTAAAGTTTCAATAATAATAATAATAATATAATGGATAGCGTCCCGATTTTTATTAAATTATGTATTTACAGCACACAAAAAACAAAATATAAATGAATGAGTTGAATTTTAAATTCAGTCACCATAAAATCACAATATCCCAAATTAGAATTACCGAATGATGTATTTTGAAGATAAACTTCTTCGTTTATTTCTAAGTTAGAAAAACTTAAGAAATAGAAAAATTCCGCTAATTCGATAAATTTTATTCCTAGATTCTTTTTCACACTATCATAATTATATTAATTAAAATATAGATTGATTACTTGGTTTCATAGAGTAATTAGATAGCACGAAAAAAATAAAATTAATTTCTAGTGGTTTCAAGGAAGAAAAATCGGATATGTTTTATTATATGAGCTTTTTATTCAAGATTATTTAAATTCAAAATAATTATATTTTGATTGACAAATGCAATGATAAAAAATAATCGATAGAATCGTATTTCATAATTCAAATAATCATAAATATATGCTAAATCAGACAGCCAAATTATTTCCTTTAGAATTCAAAAGAAATTCCCGCTTTTTTTCTGAATTAAATAATGTTATTATATTTGTTTCTTGAATTTTGATTTTAGAAATTCCTTCTGAATTGTCGTTAATTTATTATTTTTTTATTATATTTATATTCATAGATACTTTATGTTCTACTTAAAATTTCCTAAGCCCAGAAAATTTTATATTTTATGAGCATCAATTATGCTTTAAAATCTTTACTTTAACGAACAAAAAATAGTAATCAGATCAATTTATTTTACCTTTAAAACAATTTTAAGGAATTACGATTTGTATATTTTAAATCAATGTAGATATGCACATTACATCATTGAAATATACACAACCGCATATAGTCACCATAAATAAATGTAAACATTTTTTTTTAATTTAAAATAAAAACCATGGGATTTATGAAAAAATATAAACGGAGAATCGAATTTGATGATTAAAATATCTTTTGTTTCTTAATTAAACTGGAACAGTTGTTAGTTGATTACCATTTAATTTCAAACCAGATTTAGAAAAATTCTGAATGGGTCTATATAGGTCGTTTTGAATAGAAACAGAATTGTCGGGTACTAAATTAAATTGGTATAAAAAACATATTCTATTGGTGGCTTTATTATGGATAGGAATTATTTATTTCCCAGTTATCTAAGCCTTGAGGTATTATGGGGTCTGTTGGATGAGAGCTAGATATAGGTAGGTCTTGCATTGTGGGTTTTCTGTTTTTCCGTTGGATTTGTGTGCCTAGAGACTGAAAGAGGAAGAAAACAGCTGTTAAAGTACGGTAATTTTTTAAAATTATATTTTTTTGGACGATATTTACTTGTGTTATACATTTATAAAAACTGTATAGTAGATAATCGCTTAAAAAAATAATTACAGCCTTTCATATTCAAAAATAAATTTCTATAATTTATACATTCGATATATAAAATTATATATTTAATCATATAGGAAAACTTAGAGTCCACATAAAATCCATTTAAAGAATATAAAAAGATTCTTTAATGTATAATATAACTACAATAACCCCTTAATGAACAGCAATAGTAAACTAAGATTTAACAATGATTATTTAAGATTTTATTATTGTTTAAACTTTAACCATAATCTATGTATCTTAATTAACAATACCTTAGCAACAATTTTACATTATCTTTTACTAATATTTATATCTAACCTCTAATTTAATCATTATTAACTTTTGTGCTTATTTGAATTGATATGGAATGTTTAATAGTAGGAAAAATATTTATTTCTAATGTTCATATTGCAGAGGCTTAATTTATTAAAATGTTAATCATCTAGCATTCAAAAAAATTACCTACTTTATTTCTAGCCAATATTTTTAATACAGTATTCCTATTTCTTTAAGATGTTGTCCTCTTTGCGGAATTTTTAAAACATGATACAGATTTCGGTGTTCCATTTAAGACTTGAATTATGCCCATTACCGTTTCTTGGTACAAAATAATTATATCAAATAGCCAAATATTTAAAAAAAATTTAAATTGGCAAGGTTTTAACATGTAGATATGCATACAAATATCATATATAAATTTAAATTGGTGAAACAAGAGTAAAAAAATTTCAAATATCCAATAAACATCATATAAAGGAAATAAAAAAAGAATAAAGTTTGTCATCAAGAAAAGATGTTTGAACTTTTAAATGCATTCGTGTATAGCTTTAAATAATTTAAAAATTAAGCGGGTCTATTTTCATTTAAAAAAATTTATGGTACTTATTGTATATTTCCAGGGATTTTCCTATATTTGTTTTATTTACGATTTTTTATGGTGATAATTTCTCTTTCTCATGCATTTATATGAGAAGACATTAAATTCATGATTATAATCGTCGTAGAATCTAAAAATATAATTTTAAATTTTTGCTTTTTTAGTTGGTTTTGAAAGAAAGGATGCATTAATGAAGATTTAAAAAGCTAAAAGAGTATCAAACAAGTCTTTTATATAGAGAAATCAATGTTTTATTGAATAAATTTAATCGGTTGAAAATCAAATATATATTTTACATGTTTATGGGTAGATTTGATTTTTAGCTATTTAATCTTATTCAAAAAAACGTTTATAATTCTTTATAACATATTTGGTGGAAACTTCTTTCGACCTCATCATCCTTACAATCTTTATGAATGCATCCACCCATTTCAAGACTTATATGTTCAATCGTTTTTCTTATCCTAATGTTTGTGTATGTATATGCTTCCTCTTCGGTTAGTATTCCTAACTTATTAATATATTACTTATGGTATTTGTAACCACAACATCCCATGTTATGACTTATAGTACTTTTCGTGTTCTGCATTTTAAATCGAATTAATCTATAAAGAAGTAAATTATTTTGAAATTTATTCATAAACTTGTATAATAATTCTGTAAAATCGATTCCACAAGTGTCGCTAGTGTAGTGGTTATCACGTATGCCTAACACGCGTAAGGTCCTCGGTTCAAACCCGAGGCGACACATATTTTTTTATGGTTTTACCATTGCAATTTAAGAAATATGAAATTGAATTAAAATGCTTAAATTGACCATGAGTATTAGAGTGGTTTAGGTAATTCGTTACAATTAAAATTCCCGATGCAATATGCTTTTTCTCTATTGCTTAAGTAACTTCTTGGTTAATATCGTGAAAGTAATATTACAACATAAACTAAAAGTAGTCAGTACAAATTGCTTTTAAATAGATTTTACGTTAGTTTATTTTTTTTTAAATGTAAACTTTGATTACATGATAGAATAAATTTGCTTGATGCTTATTTCAGCCTCATAATCTTTAAAATATTTATTAATGGTCAATTAAAATCCAAGTAATAGTTAATGGTATATTTATCAGCAAATTAAGAATCATTCATATATTGTATCTTACAAGAAATTAATTAGCTTTCAAGATGGATTTAAGATTCTAATTTATGCATAAATTATATAAATAAAGCTTTTTAAGATGGTAATTTAAAATTTAAGTACGTGACTCAATATCTTATATTGTACACAAATTGAATTTGTTCGATCTTTTGTGTTTTGACTTTAAATTTAAATTTGTATGATTGAAGCAATTAAAATAGAAAATACATCAATATTTAAATTGAAATATAATCGGTAAGCTTATGTCTTTTCTAGCTAAAATATAATTGATGTTGCATAAACCAGCAAACATGAAGACTCATATATCGTATTCCAATTTTTTATCCCAAAACATCATGGTTTGAATCTTTGTGTATGAGGCGACTTCAGTAATTTTCCCATAAATAACGACGTTGGGCTAATTAAAATTGTAATTTTGGTCTTTTTTATATAAATTTGTGCTAAAATACCGACTTTGTTAATTTTCTTCTTTTACTATCACTGTCGTTATATCGTCTACAGCTAAAATAACAACCGATTAAAGATTAATAGTAAACACTTATCAATTTATCTAAGCCGTATATATTACTAGATTTTTATCTATGTCGATGATAATAGCCATCTAGTTATGATTAAAATAAATATGGTTAAAAGAGTTTCAAAAGAAAAAAAAAGATCAATACCTGCACCAAGTACATAAATATTACCATAGACAATAGGTTATCATGCATTTGATATCATCCCTTTTTATACATTTTTATCAATCCTAGCCAAGATTTTTTCATAATTTTAATAAAAAAAATGGCTTTAAATTCTATGAGTTTGATTTGCACTTATAATTGTGAAATCATGTATCATGGAAGATTATCTCAAAATGAATCTCAATTTACAAATATCTTTATCTTTGTTTTTTCGGAATTTTATGAACTTTGGTCAAAAACCTATCTATTTTACAATTATATCCAATTATTTTGATTGTATTTGTGAAAAGTCGATCATTTATATTATTAACTGGCGTTTGCTAATTATTATGGCGTACTTTTATCACTGTTTTTTTTTGATTCCATCTAATTAAAAAAACTATTAATATCTCGGTTTCAAATATAATTACCACACAATTTCCTTCGTATTTTAATTGGAGTAAAGGTTTATTTACGAGGATTTATTTATAAATTTATGCCATATGTATTATATTTATATGATTGATATAAATTTATTTTTTTAATAGCATTTATATTTCTTTATCACCGGGAAAATGTAAATTTTTTCATGGTTTAAGCTATTTTTTATGTTTATGTAGTTCTAAAAAATTGACTATCGGGAACATAATTTATATTTATCGATTATAGCGAGAAAATTCTTCATTATAGTTATTTATTTTTTATATACACTTAGAAGTAAAGAATATAAATGGAAAATTTTACTATATACATACCAGCTATATCGAAGATACGAACCCCCAAATCTAATTTTAAAAAAAAATAAAAATGTTTTAGCTGTACATAAATATCTGAATTATTTAAATTAAACAAGTAAGATTTGGTTTATTTAATGTTATTCTGTTTATGATGTAAATTATACTCTTTAAATCCAATAGATAAACATTACAAGATCTAACAATATATTGCTTTTAATTTTCTAATTGCGATTGTGAGAGATTGTATTATTGTGTTTATTTCAGTGATTTTATGTATTTCAAAACAAAAACAAAATGTTTTTGTATTTAAAAAAGATGCATTGAAGTTTATACAAGATGTTTTAGAATAAATACAATAAGCCGATTTTTTATCTAGAAACAAAATTAAATGATTAATTAATGCCTTATCGAAATATTTCTGTTATAATGTACTTAAAATGTATATCTAATTTGCGGTAATGTTTTGAGTTTGAATCATGAGTATGTAGAAAAGGACAAACATAATCAACATTATACACTTAAATTTATATGAGTATATCTTTAATTTTCTAATAAAATTTTTATGCATTTAATTGCAATAAAACTTTATTGGTTTTAAAAAAAATATAAATACATATCAAAGTTCAGTTAATAGAATACAAACAAGCTGTGATAAATATTATCATGTTAAAAATCGCGAAATATATTTTTTTTTCAGTATTAATTTATCAAAGATATAAATCATACAAACTCAAATAATCCCTGCTGATATTTACACGGACAAAGTTCAAACGTCGTAAAAATTTCCCCCTATTGTTGTTCTAATGTCAATGGATTTCAGTTTTTACTTTTTTTGCCTTATATCAATATATTTTATTGGAAATTAAATTTGAACAGATTAAAAATTCATCATTAATATATTTAGTTATTCGTATGAAAGAAGAAAACAAGCCAATTTAGTTTTTATTAATGAAGAATTCTGTGATTAAAATGTATTTTCAACCAAAATAAATTTTTTTGATGTTTATATTTTGTGAAAAGGGGGGATTATATGTCATCAATAGCAAAAACTCACGAAAATGAATTAATTCGGATTTCTTAAAGAATGAATTTTTATGAAATATAATAACGGTTTTGATTACAACAAAAATTAAATTGATTTGTGATCTAATTTAGCATTAAATAAATGAACCACAATTTTTATAAATTAGGACAACCCGATAAAGGTTTTATTTTTAGTACAATTTTCTTTTTATATTAGAAAAATTAGGTCAAACTTTGCTAATTTTTATGCAGAAGATTTATTTACTTGTAAATTGTGATTCCAATTTATATTATATAAACTTGTATATTTTCCGAATTCTTACATATAATATTATGGTCATAGCTTTAGTTTCGATCATGCCGTAAACTCCCGTATTTTTTTTATGTTTACTTAATCGTATCACAGAAATCCTTTTTCTAATTTTTTGGTTTATCAAACAGATCATAGATTTCAGTTGCAAAAAAAGAGAATTTTCTTCGATATTTATTCTTTATCTTGTTTATTTTTCTTACATAGTTTGTTTCTTGTAAAACTTATCAAATATGTTGCGCTAAGGCATATTCGTGTACATATTCTTGTCGCTCTTAATGAGTCAAACACTTAATATACAATAGATCGTGTAATTTTTGTTACTATAAATATGTTAAAATCAAAATTAGTCTGAATTATTTACCTCAATACATATTTACTTCTTACAACATGCTATAACTTTAAGCCAATATCGACTAATATATTTTTAAGTTACATTATAATGCTGGAAAAGTTCAGTAAGCTATTTTAAGTGCATTTTTTTTTATTTAAAAAATAAACAATAAATATCAATTTTCAACATATATTTCACAACATTTTTTTAAGCAGAATTAATTTGGATTTAAATGCTATTTTTACCATAAAAATCTTTTTAAAATTTAGATTCATTGATTATTGTTGTATTCCACCAATGTATTTAACAATTTCCTAGTGATTACAAGCCTTTTTTCTGCGATTTACATGTAAAATAATTATAAATATATTTTTAGATTTATTATAGTTTTTTTTTGCTTCTTTTTATTTTTGATTTATGTTTTATTTATATTCTAAACCACTAAAAACACTTTTTATTCAAAGTTTAATTTTCTATTGTACATCGAATATTTTGTCTTATGGTAAAAATTTATCTGTTTCTTTTAACACACCTTGTATTACTGTTTCAATTTTTCTCCCCTCATTTCTTCGTGTTATTCATCCCCTTTTTCAAGACCTATTAGTTTAAGAGGTTTCCTGGATTCTATAGCTTAAATTTAAGCCGCGATCATATCAAAACATCAATTATATTGACAGGCTGTTGTGCCATATATTGTTAATATACATGCAATGATACGAAGCATGTTTAATTATTTTTAACAATATATCTTAATTTCTCTTATAACTTTTATTGGTCTATAATGCAAGAAATGTATGAAATTATATTTATTTTCCATATTTTATGTCTTAAATCGTGATTCAACACAAATACAGTATAAATATCTTATATAGAAATATGCATCCTTTTGTATTTCTTCATTGTAAGAACATCAAAAAAATACACACAGAATAAAATGAAACAGATCGAAAATTATTTTCAGATTAAAAAGAAACATAATAGCGCATCTGTTTTGGCTCACTAAACGTAATAATTAAAATGTATGATGTATTTTAACATATAATTTAAAAAGAAGGATAACAAATAAATTATGTGTGATATAGAGAGTTTTAAGTATATAAATAATAAATGATTAAATTTGCGGGGAAAAGGTATTTAAATCCAAAATTAAGGTTTCTATAGGAATTCATCGAATTTATGATTATAAGTGAAGCATATTTTAGAAGATAGTTCAAACTTATCTTAGAAATAATATAAACCATAAAATTAATCAATGAATAAACCAAAATTTTCATTAACATTTTGAATAATGCCGCTCATAATATTTCTAGAAAAATAAATTACAGAAGTTTGTTTTCATCACAGATTATCTCGAGAAGAAACTAAGTTACTTTATACAGTTCTAAAAAAAATATATAAAGCGTTCTAAAATCCATCTCTAAATCATCATGAATCATTTAATGAAGCAACAAATCAAAGAATTTAAAATTATACATTTTATTAATTTTAAATGAATCATTTGCATTTATATTATCGTAATTAATCGCATTTTCTTTGGTGTATAGTATTTAAAATATCCGAATTTTTCGATTTTTATTTGTAGTATGAAAAAATTGGCGAAAAAATAAGAATTTCATTTATTTTTAAGACTCTTGAGCGTTCGAATACGTTTTAATAAAATATAATTAATATCAAATTTCTCTATTTACGAGGACACAAAAAAAATATTTAGCTCTTATATTTAATATTGATATAAAAAAAATATATATAATATGCTAAAAATCACAATATTAATTTTTGGCTATAATTAAGTGTAAACACGGAGAATAACTCGTCAAGTTCGAAAAAAAATAAATGAAAAGAATTGTGATTTTTAAAAAAAAAATTTGTGCAGAATTAAAAATAAATTAGCATAATATAGTAGACTTTATATATCTTAAATATGTATTAAAATCATAAGCATATTTTTAATTTTCGAAATTGGCTTAGAAGTTTTTATTCTTTTTTGCTTCGTAACAGACAATCAATAGTTACATGTAGATTTACATATCATAAATTCCATTTTTTTATCCAATTTTTAGTTTTAAAGACGTATTGTGGTGTTTTCATTTTATATATTATTTTTGAATTGGATTTTTAGTTCTAAGCTACTAATTAGCGCAAAAAACAGCTATTATACGTTTTTTGTTATTACGTAATATAATAAAATAATTTTTTCCCTTGATCTATCATTTTTGATCGCTTTTAAAAATTTTTTATGTATAGCAAATATTTTTCCGAAGTAAAATTGAATGATTTACCATTTTTTATAATAAATTTAATTGTAGAAGTAACAGGAATTTTTTTTTGTTTGATCATTATTTTCAACGATTGCATGATTAAACTCCAGCTTTTATAAATATGTTTTTAGTTTGCTTTAAATTAGTTTATTTTTTCATCTTTATGTTGTGAATGATCGCTAATAACATGGTAAAGTTGCTTAACTGATTCACTTACTGTATTTTACCCGACACTGCTAATCGCCCGTAGTTATCGGGGACAAAACCCTTTTTTATTTCTGAAAATATTAATAAGGAGGAAATATCACAAGAATCTACTATATAATACGAAAGTAATATGCTAAAACCGTATGCTGCTTTTACTATGCATCTTTCTAAACAATGCAGGTCATTTAAACACACTAATGATAAAATTAAACAGCATATACACAAATTTATATTTTTATCGGAATTTTTTATTTGATATTAATTATAATTTTCTGATTTTTGAATGTTTCTTCGTTGATTTTCTTATTTAAGTAATGCAAATTTTATAGAATGGGGGGAGAAACACTCGGCCAACCATTAAAACGCCGCCTATCTTGCCACTGAAACAAAAAACCAGTTTTAATAGAACTTCATATAATCATTTTTTTTCACCCGTAAATCATAAAGAAAAAAATTAAATGGTTTTACATATATAACGTTTATATCTAGCGGGTTTCGTTGTATACTTAATGCATCGAATGTTTCTATTGAACGGAATCGATATATTTATTTTGATTTTGATTAATAATGTATTTTTTAAATTAAGTTTACTAAGAGTTAGAAATTTAATTCTGTTGTGTAAAAAAAAATTTTAATTTATTTTTTATTTTTGCTTACGTAATGCTGTAAAAGAAGGCTAAAAATATGATTTTTTATATACAAGGTATTAGAATTTATAATTAAAATTTTGAAACTCACCATATTGTGCAAAAAAACCGACTTTTTCCCGGATTTCAACTGTTAAATTATGTGTAAAAGAACTCTTTTGCATCAAGTTAAACATTTTAGATCATTTAAAATAATCCAGAGTTTTTTCAATATATTTGTTGTTAATTTATATATTCAACCATCAATATATGACAAATGCAGCAGCAAGAAAAATATATTTTTATTTTCCAAAAATCAGAGTGATTCTCTAAATACGATTTTAAGCAATGATTATTGTTTATTTTATGATATTTTTCATCATGAAATCACATACATTTGGGCGTAACTCTGGGATAATTATTTCTAAAATTATAGTTTTAATATAATATATAAATTGCTGAATATAAACATCATATACATTATCAAAGCAGGTAAATTTTTGAACTAGAGGTTCAATATTCGTCATTAAAATCCGCCATTGTTTCTCTTAAAACAAATATATTTATTTTCGAGATTTTATATTTTGATTTTTTTTAACTACTATAAAATTCCAGTCAAAAGACATGATATAATCTGATTAATGTACAAAAAAATTATGATACAAAATCAATGACTCGTCAAAAAATGAATGTTGCTTGATACACATAATATATAGATCTATGCTTTCCTATGTTCTTATATGCAATCAAGTAAGGAAATCTATAGGTTTAAAGATGATTATCTAAAAATTCAGACGCATATAACACCACACAAATTCCTCTCATGGCTTTTGATATTTATGTAAATATATGACTGCCTTTTTATATCGAATTCAAAACTCTTTGACGTTTTTGATATCAATATAGCATAAACTTATTAATTTCGCTTTTACAATGGTGAATGCGAACAATATCACATATTTATGTCTTCATTTGTATTTTATTTCTCACGCTTAAATACTACTCTTTAATATTAATGTCAGCCACTTTACCCTTTGTTAGTGGCTTTTTGCTTGCCTTTTTATGTATAACAAGTATGAAATTTTTCATTCGTATTATTTAAGCAACAAAAATCTTTAGAATCGATATTTCACTCCTTGAAAGGGGGCAAAAAACATGAATAAAACACCATTTAATGATATAAAAGGAGCTTACGTTTTAATATCTATGTTAGTATTTGAGATTTCACAAACTGTACCTCTTTTCAATTAAAGCATTTCATCTATAATTATTATTTTATTCTGAATATTAAGCTTGTTTTTTTATTCGATATCCAAAAGAATATCCGCTTTTTTAAACATTTACTCGTATTTTTATTTTTAAAATATTTTATAGCATTTTTTATTTTCAAAAGGGACAATATATCTTATTTATTTATCATATATTTCGAAATAAATTTTTTTAAAAATTTTTCCATAACTAATTTAATTTTTTCGATTTCATAATAGAAAAATGTGAAGGGGGTAAAGTTTATCATGCTTTCAATTGATTAAATGCCGCTTGAAGTATCTTAGAGGAAGTTATAAAGCTACAACTGAAACATGAAAAGGTATTTTACCATGAAATAAATCTAAGGTATGGGGAATTTATTCTTTTAGTTTCTTAAATCCAAACTTAATGATAAAAAAAATTCATGTTTCATCATTTAAATTCTGCATCATCTGTGAACATATACTACACAGGAGTTCAATAAAAAATTCGCAAATTTAAATTAAAAAAATAATTACGACTATTATAAAGGTGCAAAATTCGTCACAATACATATTCCCAACACAAATGAGACTTCTAGAATCATAAATTTAATTGAAATCAAGTGCTTAGTACCAATAGAAATGGCTAATGTATTCATAAAACACTTGTATTTTGATTATACAAAACTATATCTATTTTATGAGTATAATTAAAGTGGGCTTTACTTCATAAATAGTCCTTTATCTGAAGTATTTAAAACACAACTTTATTTCTGATCATTTATTTCATTCATTAACATATCATAAATAAGATTTTTATCTGTTTATGTGCACTTAAAGGACCTTATATTTATGGTTAAAAAGATTAATTTTTCGTTTGTAGGGTTTAAATATTCAAAAGATATTTTTTTTATAGGCTAAATTTATTGTTAGCATTTTAGTTTTTGTTCTCAAGCACAACTTGCCTGTTAACATGCGCGCACAGAGTTTTTATGCTTTCGGGGATCTTCTTCTCTCCCATGTCTTCTTCAATACCTCTTTTCCTTTCGAGATCTATTAATATAAGAATTTCTCAATCCCAAGGTTTGTATATTTGCCTATATTTGATTCGATCACATCTGGTTCCTTCAGATACCTTTTATGATATCGTGCCACCACACCGTCTTATGTTATAACATATAGGATGATTTTTGTCTTGCATTTGTATATTAATGACAGCTCAGATTCTAGCAGGTTTTAACATTCTTATATATATAATTTAAGATGATTTTGATAAAATCATTTTACTTCGAAACTAGATTTTTTCATAATAACAATATTATCATAAAACAAAGAATTTAAAATAGAAAACATGAATTTTTTTTTGCAGAAAGTTCAATTTTTCATACGAGTGATGTTATCAGTAAATTTAATTTTGTGAATTAATTGATTAAGATAAAATTTAATAATGGTGTAAAAGCTTTCCACGAAATAAATTTTCATACCCATTACAAACATATTTTATAATAAATAAAAAGCCGATCGGGTGAATAAAAAAAGATTTCGAGCATAGCGTGAATTTTTTTTGCCTCTAAAAAAACAAATTAAAAAGAGGATAAAAGCGAAATGGAAGATGAAATCAAGACTTTACGAAAAAAGAGTCTAAAATGCAAGAAATACTAATTATCAGATAAGAAAGAAGGATACATAGATATATTCCAAGAATATGCTAGGCATAATTAGATAAATTATAATAATATTTTAAAGATACAATCACCAATGAATATACCAATATGTTGAAGACAGTGGTCTTTTATCAAAAAATATGTTCATATAAAGGGAAGAAAAAAGGATAAAATGTATACATTTGTGTTGAGATAAATGATACTGAAGAATTTCAAAGGCCATTCTTATTAAAAAAAATACGCAATTTATGATTTATTATAATATCAAATGCAGTTTTTGTCGAAGAAAATTTTTTTCCCCCTGCACTCTAAAATTCAAACGCTTTAGCTATATAGGCTATAAAGTATCATATGCAAACTAATTACATAATTACATATTTACGTTAAGAATTAGCCTTCTCGTTTTTACAACGTAGTTATTTTGTTTATTTTACTATAATATAGACTAATAGATACTTTTAATCATTTAAATCTAATACGTTTTACTTTAAATTTTTTTTAATAGAAGTGGCTGTTTCTAGTCCAAATCTGAGAAGATTGGTTCATCGGCAACTGATTTATTCTTTTTAACACATACCACACTCTCAGTACTTCCCCCTTCTTTATACCTCTTTGCACCCTTTTTGTCTTTAGCATTTAAATCGCTAAAATTTATGCTCATTTCTTCTTGCAATTCTTTTTCACAATTATTATCTAATTTTTGTTCAGCTTGATCTGGATTGAAGGTATTTTTGTCTTGAATTAAACTACTTGTAATCTTAAAATCTGCATCTAGCTCATTATCTGCATCCAAATAACATGGATACTCATAGGCTCTGCAGTATAAATAAATTTTTTCTTTTTCCTGATCTTTTACATCATCTGAATGATAAATCTTTATTATACATTTTAATATAAAATTTACGACTGTATTCGATGTTATGTTTATGAATTTAATGGGTTCGGTACAGGGTTCGTTCATTCTGATATGAAAGTTTCTGCATTTACTAAATAAAACATTATGTGTATTTTTAGTGCTCAAACTTAAAAACTTTAAACAAAAATCATCATAAAAAATTATCCCGCTGTCTATTTCTTCTTGAATGCTATCCTGTTGCTTTAAAGAAAAACTTCGACCAAAATATTTTACTCCGGGCGATAATTCAAAGTTATTGCCAAATCTTTCACATGATATAGCGTATGCTTCTTCTCCAATCAAACTTAGATCTAAATTCAAATGTGTCATCACATTTCTCTTCAATAATCTATCATATATTTTTTTCTCGTGTTCAATTCTAAATCTATAATCTGGTGGTTCCCGCCTATAAATATTATGCACCCGCCAATTTATTGTTTCAAAATCTTGTTTCCCAACTGCCATGTCTTCTTTGTTGTTTTCTTTTCGACAACTCGCAATCGCAAATGAATTTTTAATGCTAGTTCGTGTTAAAGCCAAAAAGTTGCCGATATTTATCTCGTTCGCTTGCGTAAATTGAACATCTGAATAATATTTTTTTGATGTATCTAGCACACAAAGAATTTTTTCTGCACAAGAAAACTCTTCGCGCGGATCATGATAGGCCTCTTCTGGGGTTTTACATGTTTCTGGGGATTTTTCTTGGTCTGTATCTTCATTACTTTCATGATCAAACCCATCTGCAGATGTACCCCCCGCATGGAGTTCTGTAAACAAGAGAAAAAAATGACTGCTAAACATCCAGTTGATTCCTCGTAAAAGTAATGAGGTTCTAATTTTCAATATTTTCATGTATATTATTATTCCTTTGTTTCTTCTATTTTTTTGATGTTGTTTAATATATTTGAGGGGTCTAGATAATTTTTATTAAATGAATTTCTTATTTTTGGTGCCATAATTCATAACATCATTGTAATTAGCTGATCAAAATTCTTCTTAAGGAAAAAGAATGTAAATTTTAAGTTTGAGCACATATATCGGTTCAGCTTCATGAGGGTAGCATCAGATATTGTCAATAATAGCTCTAATACTTGCATTCGCGAACGGGCATCATGTCAAATTTTTTCAGCATCAGAATCAAGTGTTTTTTTAAAAGATGAAAGCATACTTATAAAATAGTTCAGATTATCAGTGTTTGCTGGATTCCTTGTAGCTATTTGGTATTAATTACGTGTTTAGTAATTTAAATATGACATTTCTTGTAATTCATTCTCAATTTTTATTTGATAAACGAGAAATATGTAAGAATATATCAGAAGTGGATGCAAAATATGAAAAAATATTAAATATAAACACCGATAAATATAGATAAATTTTCTTTCATGAACAAATCCAGCTTAGATATGGAAATAAAGAAATAAACCTTTTTTATATTCATTCTTGATCGGGGATTTGTGTAATTTATATGCTATCGATTTAGTGCATTGATTTATGAGTTAGAAGTCATTAAATTCATAGTCAGAAAATGAATGATAACAGATTCCATCATAATAGTTTGAGATCAGCAAAAGAATAGTTATATTTATCTCACATTAAAAAAATCAGTTTAAAATCAATGTTGCTTACAATTTATCATGGCTTATCTATGTATGATAAAGAAATATAAATGCAATTGTTCATAATGAATTTAAAGAATGTTTGGAATCACATAGGCTTCTATATAGAGTTATGGTATTTTTAATAATAAGGATCTAGATTCAAAAAAAAATGTCCGAGTGATCCCAATATTTTTATATTTCGGCAGAAATAAGATCCAAGAAATCATGAATGTAGATAGAATATCGATGAATACGTATTTTTTATGGAAAAATTCCATTGCCTTTGTTATATCATGATCAAATAGTAAACAAATAAGAAAATGTATGTATTATTCAAATTATTTTTTTATCATACGATGTCGATGATTTCTCTCCAAAAAAAAATTCCAATAGAATTGTATAATATGAGTGAATAGCCTGATATATTTCACCACAAAATTTTTTACTTCAAAACACCACGCTGCTCATTCTAAATTGATTATTATACTAAATAACCCATTTTCGATTTTTAATGCTGATTCATAAGATGTGTCTCTTTTAAAATAATTGTCATAATAAACAGCAACTTGAAACATTTGAAGTGTATTTTATCAAAGTATATTTTATTAAATATTTTTATTTCTCATATTTTTTTTTATTAATATAGTTCACCTTTATTTAAATTTATATTTAAAAGGCAATATGTATAATTATTTACCTGTAATCACATAAAAACGAGTATTTATTAAAAGAAAAACCCCTTGCAAGTTATTCCATAAACCTATAAGATTTATAATAACATGGATCATTGATTCAGAACAAATATTGTCGTATAATTGGATATCAGATATTAGAATATATAGTTTTAATATATCGCAGTTGTTTCCATGTGTAAATTCACTACCCATTACAAACACAGTTTTTCTCACAAAAAAAAGCTTTAAATGATAAAAACAGAAATTTATCACACGGCTATAGTTTTTTTTTCAAGCGAATATTTTAGATGCTATGAGAGATTCATCCAGAAATTTTTTTTTAGCTGTTTAAGATTAAATTATATTTATGTTTTTTTCTGTATTTATTTCATTTTAATTTTGTGCTGGATAGAATTTAATCATATTATAAAGTCAAAAAGTAAATTTCGAAATAAATTTTTTTAAACAGCAGTAAATAATCCCTTTTTATAGATAATTTTCAATCTTAAACTAGTCTAATTTATAAGGACGTATTAATATTTACACTTTGTTTTCATGTTTACCCTATGTGTATTATAATCGATGTTTCTTGCTTTATGCTCGATGAATTTTTTTCCATGTGAGATTATATAGTCAATAAATTTTACGATTTTCTAATCCCTGATCATGAAATTATTATAAAACCTTTTAACCTGTAATATAAATATAAAATATAAAAAGAAGCATAAATAAATTTAGAAAGTACATATGATACTAAAAATATAATTTCTTTTGTTTTACTGAAAAAATAATTGATTTTTAGCTACCCACTCGAGAATATATAAAAAGAATAAAATAAAATTCTAATAAGTTATTTAGATAGAAATTTTATATGAAATAACAGCAAGCATATTTTCTGAAAAATAAATGTCATGACATTTAATATCCGCAAAGCTCCAAAAAGGTGTTATGTAAGTATTTACCCTATAATATTTGTTCCAATGCCTAATGATTTAATTCGATTACCAGTGAAGCTTAAATATATAAAATTTGATAAAACCTTCAAGTTTGAAGACCTACTACATTTTTTTTTACAAATAAACCTTTTTTTTAATTCTTGTCACATTATTACTCTGTGTAGATTCTTTTAATTTATACTTAATCTTTCGCCTTAATATCTGATATATTTTACAAATATATAATAAAAAACCGTTTTTCGAAACAAAACTATCAAATAATATTTTATTGGGTTCTTCATTAAAGTTAAATTTTTTCAAGTGACTATAGTTATATATTATGAATTTTTGCATAATTTAAAATAAAAATAAATCTTTTTAGTGATAATAAACCAAATGAAGCTCTTAACACACTCATAGCTACCTTAATCAAAAAAAATGTGTAAATTCATTAAAATTTTGCGATTAATCTATTACCGAGTGAATTTATATGAGTTTATACGGTCATCATATAATAAATAATAAAATATTTAGCATTATATAAGAGTGGACTAATAAATTGTTTATATATACTATAACGTATAAATGATAAAAATTGTTTTTTACGATTTCTGAATCTAATTTAAGTGTAACTTATGAATTTTTGATAAATATATATATATAATAGTTAAAATACAAGTTATTATTCACATCCGGAAGTCTTTTATAAACATAAATAATCTAAGCTTATTTTACAACTGATTTATATAATGTTGTTTTATTTCTAAAAATCATTAATCTTTAATTAAACGTAATAGCTTATCATATAATCGGAACTCCATGCGTAATTTCACTTTACAAAAGTTTTCAAAACGCATTAGGTAAACCTTCTATAAATTCATAGTTTATATTAATTTTATAGATATATCGTAAATATAATAAAATAATAACTGAGAGCATCGTATTAATATATCTTCATAAAATCAACAACCCTGAGGATTTTTTTATTTCAAATCCCAGATCCTGTTGGTTATTAGCTTGAGATAATTATCTTGAGCAACAAAATATAAATTTTTGTTATGCGGAATAATATTAGTTTACCGGTGTCAAATGGCTTGATTTAGAGCTTTAACTTCTACCGCATTTAATATCGGCCTTTTCTTTGAGATAGTCGTTCGATAACGGTTTTGAAATTTTGCTCGATGTTTATCTGGAACTATTGCAAAATTTATTCTTTTGGTTGTGATCACAACATGGATAGGGTGTGTCATTCATAAAATCAAATTAAACCTCTGTGTATATGCTCCATTTTTTAATGAACTTGAAACATATCAAATTTTTATCTATATTTGCGATCTAAAAGATATTACTTGTTTCTTTTTTTGCCTGAAATCTTCGTAATTTTTCTATTGACATTCTGACTTATTATAAAATAAAAATTTAATAATTTTGCGAAATAAAGTTAGAAATTTACACTAAAAATTACCTTAATAGAGTTTTTAATTGTTCACAGTCTCATTTTTTCTATTGTATACGATGAAAAACAAAATATTTAACTATATAAAGTATTAGCCTGGCCTGAAAAAAACAATTCATGCCTTCGATATGAAAAAGTGAATAGTACGATATTCAGTCGATATCACTTAGTATATCTATTTATTTATTGTCTCTATTTCAATCTTTATTTGCCATGGATCATTTCTTGAACTTTCCACCATTTTTTTTTGATTTTACACACATTGAGATAGCCTCTATTATAGAACCTATTGATTTAAAATAGGAATATGTAATATTTGTAATCTCTATGTCATGTTTTCAACCCTTGATTAATGTTCTCAAACAACAATTCACAATCTTCATGCAAAATAATTAATAAATTTTGATGCTCTAAGATTAATCTTGGGGTTTATTACAAAATTCTTTTTGATTTTTTTTTCCTTTCATTCACGCCAATTGGCTGTTCTCCCTTTTAGATTTTTAACTTGTGCAGTTTAGGTTTTAACTCTCCGTCTTCATTTGTGATAGTCCGAATCATTTCAAAAATAACTTAAAAAATCAATAGTAAATCTAAATGTGATCCTTTTTTAAAGTAGCTGTCATTTATATTTTATTCCAGGCAAATTTTTTTGATTAATCTATTCATGTTTATATGTTTGAAAATTGTATCAATTCTTTTAAAAATCTTAAAAAATTAGTGATTTTACAATTTTAGATTGAGATTTTGGAGATGGATTTTTGATTTCATTTGATTTTTATCGTAGATAAGAAATAAAATTTTTGTATACGAGCGCCCAACATTTTTATCTTTTTTGTAATTTTATCTTGGATTGTATGATATCAAGTAACAAATCTGATCGAAAATTGTGTCGAATAGAAAAAATTCGTTCCGAATAATTATGATATATTTTCTTTTCAAGACTTGCCACTTTACAGAAATATGAATTTTATGTAATGTTGATCAATATAATATCAAATATAAAAAACTCAAATTCAATACCAATAATCTCTTTTTCCAGATAGTATTTTTAAAAGTACAATGTGCATCAATATATAATATATAATATTAATTTAAAAGATCATCAACCAAACATCATAATTTAGTTTTATCCTTTTCCATTTATTCTAAATTTACTGCGGATATAATTCTTTGTCACCAATATCTCAAACATCTAAATCTGCTATAGCATTTCTACACAAAAACAATAGTAATGATCAAAAAATTTGTTTCAAAAATATAGTCGAATTAAATTTCGTCATGAGTTCTTGTTTGTGTTTCTATCCTATTTTTAAATGGTTAGAGATTTTGTAGGCAGTTTATTAATCTAAATTCTGATCGAAAAAAATTAAAAATATATTTACCATAAAAAAATCCACATTAAAAAAAAACAATAATAAAGATTGTTTCCTCAGTTTTTTTGTATTCTGCTAAAATGTATTCGAATGAAATAGCCTATATCGTAACTTAAAACCTAAATTTATCGATTCTTAGAAGTAAAAAATAAGGTTTATAGTACACTATAAAGGAATTTCATTAAAAAATACTCGTTTATTTTATTTATTTATATTTTATTCATTAATCCAACTATATACAAAAATATGAATGGGTAAAATCCAATAAAAATATTTAAAAATGTGAATACAAATGTATAATTTAAATTGTGGCTCACTTACAATGAAATGGAATCGATTAAGGTAATATTTTGAGGTCCCATTATTGCTATCAACTATATTTCAATATGCTAAAATCATAAATAACAAAAAATTTATTAAAATGTTGTAAAAAAATATTCTTATTCGATTGTGTTTATATATTTAAATAAAATTTATATAAAATAGAGGTAGAATGCAAAAAAATAATCAACTACTTTAATTTTGTCGTCTTACAACTTTCTAATTTCTTATAAATATACCTAGTGTATAAAGGTGAGTTTGATTATTGTGCCTGCGCCCGGAAATAAGTAAATTTGTTTCTGCGCTTCAATAAAGTTAAAATTCGGCTGCGAGAAGGCTGATTGTGTTTTTTTATCTCTTGCAGCTAAGCCGCATAATATATAATTTGTTTTTTTTACAATATCTTTCATGTATAACTCAAGCCCGAATCATTAAAATTTATGATAAAAGGTACGGTTTGTATAGCACCTTGTTAGCATTTATCAAATTTTAAAACGTGTTACAGTTGATTTAATTAAATATTAAGCAATAAATAGAAAATTCCATGATATATCATATTATCTGCTTGTATCACAGGCATAATGAGTTCACGTGTTTTCGTTTTTTTACTAGGTTCGTATTATATATTTTTATAAGAATAAAAATCAGATTAGGACAATTTCTTTAAGGAATCTTGTCATTATTTTAGGTTTTTATCCATTAATTCCAATTGTCTTTTGATTTTTAAAAAAATATGCCCACTTAGTTTAATCGAAATACCGATTTTTTTCTATTTTAGTGACATTTAAACCGTGATATGGGATAAAATAAGTATTTTAAGTTCACTTATAATTTATGATTAGCATTAAATGCACCTTTAAATTAAAAATAGGCAAATTAAATATGTAATATACTGCAAATGATTATAATCTACCTTTATACACATTATAAATCTGGTATAAGTTATTTAAATCATAAAAAAATACTTTCAACACGTATTTCTTTCAAAAACGCTACAGTATATCATAATTTTTTAATAAGGAAATAAAGGTTTCATAACAATATAATATTTTCTATAATGTAAGGAATTTATCGCCGATTCTTCTTTCATTTTCTTTTCGACTTTAACCATTTATAAATATATTTTCAGTTGAAATACCTTTTTATCACATTAATATATCGTTTAGTATAAAACTTTCTTATTAGATTAAATTTCTACACGTTAAAAATATAAATGTTGGCTGAACGATTTATTTTTAAATCCATTAAAATTATAAAAAAAAAGAAAAGTTGTTGTAGTGAACATGGATAATATATCTACAGCGACTCAATATCATTAATTCAAATCGATTGAGAAAACATAATCAATACAAATCCATTCACCCTATTTAAATGAGAATCATAGGAAATTAAAAGAATCATAGGATTAAAATCGACAAAGAGACAAATAATCAAGAACGATGCTCCATTGATTCATATTTTAAAATATAGTTCGCATTGAAAAGCAAATATAGTAGTGAATTCTAATGATTACGTATGACTGAAAATTTACTTAAAGATATTCTTCAACACGTTTTTTCAAGTCCGATAATCGTCAATTTTTCTGAACCCAGAAATTTTTTACCACCATATTATAAGAACAAGAAGAAATGAGGCACAAAAAAATACAAAGGAACGTTAATTGATCGTGTATCAATCACAACCGGAGGAATCCAAAACTAGAGTCTGCATATTAAAGTAAAAGATTGACAATTAAACGATAAATACAAATTCTCGTATAGTTTCATACATGATTTTCTGTGATTTATAATTGAATAAGCTGCAAACTACGGGTCATTTTTTTACACCAAGGGATTGAGTTGCTAGCAAACGCGCTTTTTTATATATATTGCGCACTAGACTGAAACTAAAATTTTTTAACAGCGAGTACAAAACCTTCAATGTTTTGTATTATAAAAATATACTAGGCCCCCTTTGTGATTTCAGAGATTGAAGAATATCATTCGAAAAAGTAAAAAAAAAACCAAGAAAAAAATATATTAAAATTTGGATTATTAGTATGAGGGAACACACGAAGAAAACGCTTTTAAACATTTTTTAGTATAAATAAGAGACACAAAAGACTATTAAAGAAAGATAAAAATATAAATTATGGTAGATTAGCATATTATTATCAATATAGTATGAATAAATTCAACCAGCATAAATGATTAATATATGCTACTGATCACTTAAGATTGTCAAATTTTTTAACTACTCATAGAACATTTATTAATACCATTAACAGAAATTTCCCAGAATTATATCCCGTAATTTCTGAGATATATCATATAATAGAAAATAATTTCATGTAAATTATCATCATCAAGAGTGACGATTATGTTGATAAAATCTCATTCTACTGAAAATTAAAAATAATAACGTTTATCAAGAATCTAGATAAATTATGATTTGACCCTTATTAAGCATTTAAGCAGTTTTATAATTTAATTTTATACCTTGGGTCGATCTTTTGTCGCTTGAAAAATCTGGATATATAAAATAGCGACATTTGGGACGAATATCAACATCTGAAACGACCTTTCAAGTTTAAAGCACAAAATTTTCTAAAACCTTTTTTCATTTGCCCTCAAAGTAAATTAAAACTTTTTTTTTCCTCAAAATAAGAATTAGCATCGATTATAAAAAACAAAATTCGGCAATTTTTAAGACAGATTGCTTCAAAATATATTATCTTGCGGAAATTATATAGATATAATTTGCTATATAAATATAATTAATCATACATATACGGTGTATCAGTTGATAAATATGCATCGAATTATGTGTAATAAAATCACATAGATATATGATAGAGAAATATCTATCATACGAAAACTGTGTTTCTTTTTGAATACATATAATTACAATTAGAAGAAAAAATATTATAGCAGACACCTTTGCTAAAATTCAAATTTATAAAAACTTAATATGTTGGTATTTCTTAAATAGATATCTAAATGATGCATTCGATACACGAAAAGAACACCCGTATCTATACAGTAAATAATTAGCATGTTTATCTATAAAAAATAGGCTTCTTAGAAGATTCTAGACGCTACCGAATGCCCACCGATTTATTTGAAGCGCGGATAATATTGATGAATATTAAACTGCGACTTTTTAGATAAAAAAACAAACAATTATCATACTTTATTTTAGATGTTGTATCTTTTAAGATGCAAATAAAACCCCACGGAGGCGCAAGGTTTGTAGTTAAAGGTCAAAAATTATTTTAATTCAATTTTCATAAATCTTACTAAGAACTGCAATTAAATTCATAATTTTTTTATCTTATAATGTAAATTATAAAAAGAAGAAACGCACTAGATTCCAACTATATTTATTTTTTATCCTGAAATTACAATTTTTTGATTTTATTTTGCAAATATTTCTGTATAAGTTCGTTTTATTTATGATATTATTTATCACTTATGCGATTAAACCATAGCAACTATTGATAATATAAAATATTTTATTGATCATTAAAAAAAATTTATGCATGAATATAATTCTAACAAATACTGTTTATTACTTTTTTATTATAATTCCTTTAGACTATTATGAAACTTCTTTGTCCATATTTTATAATTTAGAAAGAAATTTATAGTTATATGACAATAAGTAACAAATTTGGAAAAAAATGTTTGTGGATGCTCTAAAAGGTTTTTTTTATATTTTCAGGTATAATTTCTTGGTATACTAATTAAAATTGAAAAATATTATTATTTCAATATTGCTTTAAATATATTTTTTGAAACTTGAAAATCTTTTTTATATTATTAAATTTTTTTAAATAGTTTTTATACAATAATTTCTTAGCAGAGATTGAGTGAATCCATATCTTTAGCAAAAAAAAAGCTTCCATAGGTTCTAAATATATATTTCTTAATTTTTAATGATTCATAAAATGTTTTTTTTAGAACTGTGCTATTTTGTAATTATACTATCCACACTCATAAAGTTTTGCTCATAATCATGAATTTTTAGTTTGAGGAATATTCAGGAATCTTAGTCTTTTCCGTAAAATTAAATCGTCAGATTTTAAGGGTCTGAAATATGTGTGATGGTGATATAGGCTCAGAAGATCTAAAAATTTTCAGGCATTTATCGCTGCCAGATCACATATTTTATGGGGATTAAAGTAACTTTATCAACTCAAATATTATGGATTTGTATTTCCTGGATATAAAATCGCCTTAAATATAGAGAGGCCTTCTAATCGAAATAAAGGTGATGCCGTATTCATTTTAAAGTTGATTTTTTTATCTCATGCGATACACTTGATTCTATGTGAATCTTAATACCAAATACAATATTAAATTTTTGTGAAAGTATAGACAACGAGTTACTAAAAAAATATCATAATTAACGGTGTTTTGTGATCAATTAACAACTTTTTTCAAGTTGTATTTAATATTATCTCATATATAAATTCTTGCGCGCCACCTATCGAAATTTTACAAAAAAAAAATAAGCCGAATGATCACTTTAAAGGCAAAAAATAAAGGCAAGTTATAAACTTAAACATTAAAAAATCTCGATATTTAAATAATATAAATAGAATTTGCCCTTTAATTGTAATATAACACTTGCATTATGTGTCCTCATTCATATTTAAATCATTAAATTAATGAATTTTGTTTTACCATGGTTTAATTTTAAAATCACAATTTTGCACAATAAAAATCAAAATTATACCCAATTATAAATTTCTATTAAGCACAAGTAAAATAAAGATTGAGTATGAAGTAAAAGAAGACCGTTAAAAGCCTATGAAATGAAAAAAATGATATTTGATTGCAGAAAAATTTGTTTTTAAAGATAAGGCTTTTATTCCAAAATTAAATCAATTATTTTTATCTTTCTGGGTTCTGCAATCGTTTGGCAAAAAGACTATTGATATTTGATATCTAATTTTAGAAGATGTTGCGTAAACAGAGTGATTATGTTTTATGAATATGTCCAAAATATTAAGAACATGTTATGTTTTTGCTTCAAACTGTTTTTAGATCAGTTATTAAATTTTTATCTTATTTTTTCAGCTAAAACCTCAGATTGTTATATAGAACAGGTTTTACTAGCTCTTTCTTTATGTATTTTACCTTATCAAAAAAAATTTCATGCTTTTTCTACTTCAAAAATTATATTTCTGGTGTTTTGCTGTTCCTATTATTTCTGCATAAGCTTCGTTTCGGTCGCAATTCCCGATCCTTTAAATTACAATTTGTATAAGGTTCCCAACAAATGTAAATTCGAATTAAAATTATATTATATTAAAAAAAATGGTTTTTGAATAAATAATTTTAAAATAATTAGGGGTATAACACAATAAATCTTTCTCTCTACTACCAAATTATTATTGTCATATATAACGTGTAATTATTGTTTGTAAACCTCCAATCTCATATAGTTTCAGTCAAATAATATTTCACCACTATTCTGTTGATATAGTGTTGGCGCTCTTCTTAAGGTTTATAATTGAGTATTTATTTATCAAAAATTTTGAGCATAAATATACCAAATATAGATAAATATCAAATTTTTATATTTTAGATGTGCATATCATCCTCAAATTACTCCTTTATGAGCAATATATATTAAGGATTTGTGTCTTTAAGTGTCATAACTTCGATATGAACTCTAGTCAAGCGTGTGATATATCAGCTGGGACCGAATATAATTTTATTCTGTGTACTTATCTTCATGGTTCTTAATATTATTATGCCAGCTCCCACCAATATATAAATTACTAAGTCATATTTTTGTAAAATACAAAGGATCCTTTTATTATTCGAAGCAAGACATATTTATTGCGGCTTTTCTTGTATGTCTTTTAAGATTTATAATTTTTTTTTAATTTATTTTAATCGTTATTATGCTATGAAATACGAAAAAGATTCGCATATTACATCTCAAATTATTATAAACTAAAAATTTATTCTTTGTTTTTCTGTTTATAATTCGTAATTTAAAAAATGATGACAAAGTATTCTTAAATAAATTCAGACACGGGTCCTAAACTAATTTAAATCGAAAAAAATATTTTTATTAATTTGCTATTCGAAAAGTTATACTATTCTGTTTAACTGTCACTTTACTATATTGTTATAATTAATTTGTAAAACAGCTAATATTAATTTTTAAAAAATCTAGGCGTTATGTTATATTTTGTTATGAAGTAAATTAAGAAACTCAGCGATCTAAAACCCTTACAAGATTTTACTATTTGTTTATATATTAATAAAGGAATATATCGAACCGTATCTACCATAAAAAAATTTATTCGAAATAATATCTTTTTAAGCATATTTCTTTGATCTAATTAATATATATATTCAAAGAAAAAGAAATTCTGAACGAAAATATATGCTTTATTATGCCAAAAATTTTATTTTATGAAAATATTGTATCTAAATCTCTATGTTTGTGATTAATTGTATTTCAGTCTAGAAAAATCATTATCAAACGAAAGAAACTGTAATAAGGCTGGGAAAGCCGGGTTATAATTTTGGGAAATTGCTGGGAATTGAAATATTAATAAAGAAAATGATCTCCAGTCACAGGATTCTATAAACTTTATAATCGGGTTTAAAGGGCTTTATTTGTGATACTTGTGGTTTTTGTAATCACATAAATCAAAATATCATATTCGCATAAGGAAACAACAAATTAAATCATATTAAAATTTTCTATAATTTTTGCAAATTTAAATCGATAAAATAATCAAAAAAACATTTAAAGCGGTTATAAGTACCAAAATTAAACGAAAAAGGCACATTTAAAAAATAATGCACTTAACTTGAATTATATGCTTTTTTAAAATTTTTTAGACGAAATAAGTTTCTTCTCTTCCGAATGAATTTTTTAATTTTAATAACAAAAAGCTATAAAGTACTGAATTACATTAAGATCTCATAATGTAAAAAATATTGTGAAATAGTTTGTCTATAAAATTTATATTTGTAGTCAAAATTCGCCCATACATCATGAAAATGAAATCACATGAATAATTTATTTTTATTTTATTATAGAATTATTTATTTTAAAATTCATCTTCACCACCCTTTCTCATTTATCCATTTATAAAAATTAAAATTTGGATTGCTACGTTATTTTTGAACATGAAATATCTTAATTATATTTGTGCAACTATAATATTTTAAATTCTTCAGATATTCTTTAAGCCAATGTACCATACATAGACATGATTGTAAACAAATTAACCGTTAAACACGTTATAATCACCAATATTAAAAAAAAATTCAACCAAGTACATAATTGTAGTTTTTTTTATATTAATTTTTTTGACAAATAAATTTAGACTCTTGTCTCTTGTGCTCCTAATTTATATTTGTTTTGAGTAATTTAATAAAATCAACCGCGAGTTTTTGAAATTTATTTCTCTTATTATTCACGACCAGAAATTATAGAAACAATTTATTTATTAATTTCCGCATCTTCACAACATTTTAAAAATACTACCTACGAAAAGTAAAAGGAATATTAATAACAGAATCTGCACCATATCATCCATAACATATTTATTTTTGTAACACGATATGTTTTTATCAATACTACCATGGGCATTATCGTTCCCAAACGATTTTTCTTTCCTATATCCCAATAGGTCTCTATTTGTTTCTTGAATCCCGGATTTGCAGTTTATCATTTGTTCATCTAAATTTGTGGGAGGTAGTTTTAGGTCGTCCTCATGATGAAATACTCCTATTTCCGAGCGAAAACGCTCGTGATGGATTTTAACGCTAGAAAGATATCGATTTTGCATATTTTTAACATTATCACGAACAACCAGCTCATTATATTTATTCTCAAAACAAGGATAATCATAAGCTTTACAATATAGATAGTGTATCTTTCTAACTGGATTTTCATGTTTTTTGTCCCAATAATAAAATTGATTAATACAGTATAAGATAAAATATACGGCCACTTCGGATGTTACGTTTATATATTTTTTATATTTCTGATTATCTTTTATAGTCTCTATATGAAAGTTATTATCGCTGCTAAACATAACATCATATGTTTTTCCTGTATTGAAGATTAAAAACTTTAAATGAAAATTACTGTAATAAATTATGCCTTTCTCTACCTTCTCATTTATTCCCCTGATTGGATTTAAAAAAAAACATCGACCAAAGTATTTTACTGGGGTATTTACTTCAAAATTAGAACCCAATCTTTGTGGACACAGATCTTTTGATTCCGAATCAATCGAATCCATTTTCATTTCGAACAAATTAGATGTTTGTTCGTTTTTTAAAAATGAATCATAAATTCTTTTCTCAATTTCATGCAGTTTTTGGCAAAGCTCACATACATGAACATGGATTTTGCCAATAATTGACTTTATTGTTTCAAAATCACAGTCAGAAACTTTGATGTTTTCCTTCAACCTTTCATCACGGTAGTCTACCATCTTAAATCCGTGTAATTGGTTATTTCGCATTAAAGCGAAAAAATTATTTACTGTTATGCTATTTGGCATTGAAAACTTGGTTGGTCCATAGAGCGGTTTACAGAGTGGTAGATTTAAAATAACTTTTTCAGCGTAATACAACTCTTCCCTTAGATTTTCTTTCGTTTGATTTTCGTCTTCTAAAATATTTGGGCATTTAATTTTCGAAACCGATTTGCAATTAACTTCAAACAATACATCTTCCTCTGTATGTGATGCTTTTATAGGACATTTTTGCAAAGAAATGTAAATGAAATTATACGTTAATAAAATTTTCGTTGCTAAAACCAATTTTGAAAACATATTTTTGATTGTTTAAAGAAAATCATACTATATTTATGCATAGCATGTTTATTTTTTTGGCGGGTTGTGGTTTAGAAATAAAAATTTAGATTAAATTATCTTATCTTATCCTTTAAAAATAAAAATTTTAAGAATAATAAATATGGTGATCATTTTTTAAAACTAAAATATGTCGATTCTCTTATAAAATCGATACTATCCAGAATCATCTAGCCATAGTAGCATAAATAAACCGTATATCGACAATAGTCGCTTGAAATCAGATAAATATGCTAAAAATGGTATATTATAGTTTAGAGGTAACATTTAATTTAAATTTTTTACAAAAACACAACCATCATATTTTTTTCGAATCAGAAATTTAATTGTTATCGGTGATAATAAAGTATCGAGTCTTTGTGCTTTTTTAAAGATCAGAAATCATTTTTTTTTGACACGAACGCAAAAATATTTACTTCTTTGAGTAAGAATATGGGATAGTATTATTTAACTAAGATAACTAGATTAAATACTAATTATCACAATAAATTAAATTGTATCTACCTAGAGGCTAAAACCAATTTTTTTGTGTAAAAACTTTGCTTTTTATTAACTCCACTATAATTTCAAACTTTATAGTGACATTAATAGAATTGAATGCTAATATTGATCACAATAATTCATCACAACCATAAAATATAATTTATTGCATGCTAAAAAATTAATAAATAACATATTTTTTAACAAAAAACAACTGAATAAACAAGAAACTGAATTTTTGAAGAAAAGGTTATTCTAATGTTTTTAATGATCCTATTATTGGTCTAATGTATATTTTTATTCTTTTGATAATCTTTTCGGCAACTAAAATTATCTATATCACTTATTCCACCTTTTCCCGTCATTTTAATATATATCGATCATCTTTTATTTTGATGTTAGTGGAAATTGAATGTGAGATATAGATCAAAATAAATGATAGATCTGTAGAATCAAACCAAAAAAATTACATAAATTTTCATTTATATACATTGAAATAGATACATTTTCTTGGCAAATATTTTTATTGATATTATTAATATATGATTGTAAGTAACTTTTATTACAAGTTCAAAAATTGTATTTTTTTAGATATAAGTATTTAATAGAGTGAAAATCATTTTCGCTGCCCACCTATCTGCCATATTTAGAAAATATAAAGATTTTACCAGAAGATTTACTTTTTCATTCTAGCTTTTTTATTATTATTATTTTTCAGAAGTAGGTATTCGTTCTTACTTCAAATTAAGAAACAAACAGAGCTCATAGCTTATTATATATTTGTATTTCTTACTGACAAGGACATTACATGCATTTTATTTTCAACAAAATAATTTAAACGCATAATTTTTTTTTGAAACGTTACATTTATTCGGATTTTTAATTAGGCATCATTTTTTTCTAACGCAAAAAAAATAGTATGCCGAACAATTTTGCATCTTTATGTGGGTGTATAATTAGGATGTATATTTGTATCCGTATAAATGGAGTTGACTTACCAAATCTAAAAAAAATTCATATGATATTTTATTACTATTATTAAAACCTTTTAAACCAAGAAACTAGTTCGGAAACAACATTCGGGTTGTATAAAATGATAAGAACACAATTAAAGTGACTTTTAAGGTATTTTATTGGTAATTTTATCGAATTTATTAAATTTGAAATGAAAAATTTTTTATCCAAGCATTTTTAAATTTTTATGTTACAACATTATCTAAATTTACTCTACTATATATAGAATCGATATAATCTATGTAAACAACGAAAAGCAAAATTTCGTATAATGTTACAAATTCCGAATTTTTCCTACCTTATAAATTTCAGAATAGAAACAGTATATCCCGTCTATATTGTGATCTAAAGCCTGCCAAAAACGATGGAACTTGTTTATTTTCTTTCAAAACATTTGTACATATATTAGCCCTTTTAAATTTAATTTAAATGAGATTTTAAGTTAATTTTTTAAAATTTTATAACTAACCTATGAAAGTTAAATTCAAATAATTTATAATATTTTTTTATACAGTCTCTGTTTACATATATAAGAATAGAAGAATTTAAAAAAATTAGAGGATTATATATTGATGTTAATATAATGATAAAATAAATAAACACCCTATACTATTTAAATTATAATGGCACATTCTCGCTTTTTTAGAAAACATGCCTTTTGATGATATTAGATGTGTAAAATAACATCATGAATTTGGTTTTTTCAATAAATTATTTGAAGGCAAAAAGCTATTTTTTTAAAATTATTTTATAACAAAAATAAATTCATATAATATAATCACTCGATCGTAAAAACGGAAAATAAAACTTAAAATTAAAAATTAAGTTGGATCATTAATATCTTATATATGCATGATACCATTTAAAACGCACCATTTTATGACATTTACTTTATTTCTAATAGATAAGAACATATTTTTGGATTGATCAAGCTGATGCAAGACCAGACAAACCCCATAATCCACTGTTATTGATCGAAAATAATATGTCATAATATAAATTATGGATAACAATTTTGATAAAAAACATATATTTAAATGTAAATACAAAATTATAATCTTGGGAATTGCATTTCCAATCATAGGTTGGCAACCAGAAATAATTTTTTTAATGATCCTTCAGATTAAAATAAATTTTTTTTGAACCTTTCGCATAATTGTACCATGAAACTATATAATATCATTTTTTGGAAATAAAAAAAAATTATTTTAAAACAATTTTGCTATTCATAAAAGCCGAAAGAAATATTTTAGAGGTTATTCATAATCTTTCAATTAAATTAATATTGATTGTTTAGGTGTAATAAAATAAGGCGACATCTATTTCCAGAAACTATAAAAAACAAACTAGCTGGCATAAAAGTGGATGTGAGCATAAAAACTGGTATTAAACCGTAGCTTGCCAAACCAGATGTATTTGTACAATATAATAAGAAAAATCCAATAATATTAGTGAAAAAAGGGATGACAAATATCGATAATCAGACTAGTGCTGAAAATAAGAAACCAAGAAAATTTTAACTGTTATCGAATGAAATATATCTAATTTTCAGACGTAAAATATGGGTATTATCATATGCGACATCGTGGTATGGTGTGGTAACAAAACACCACAAGTTTTATATTAAGGAGTTTTGGATGTCAATGAGAGCTAAACAATATGCACAAAGAATAATATTTATAAAGACGTTTGAATTATAAGTCTTGGGTTTATAAATGGATTATTGTGGATTGTAAAAAATGATAAAAATGCAAGAAGTACAAGTTGGATTCGTTTTTTTAGAGCAATCTAAACTTTTTCGCAAGTAAACATAAAAATAAAAAAAATACCCTTAAATAAATGGTAATTGCACACATGTATATAAAAATCCCATCCACCTCTTAATTATGAATCAATCATATTATTTCTTTCGATTTTATATTTCGGGCCATATATCTTTGTGCATTTTACATACTTTGATTTGATTTTTAGCTTTTTATAGTTATTCAAGAAAACTTTAGATTGCTCTGTAGAACAATTTTGCCGATACTTCTTTCCACCTCATCATATTTACAACTTTCCTCGGTCCAATTTCCTCTCTCGAGAATTTTCGGTTCAAGTGTCTTCTTCAGTCCTATTGGTTGTGCGTATGCACCTGTTCAGTTGGCATTCTCAACTCCTTAGTAATCGACTTGGGTATTTTATAACCACCCCATCCCAAGTTATGACGTATGGTTATATTAAGTTCTTATATTGTAAATAAGGGAGTGTTCATTTCTAATAGATCGTATTTTCTTAGCCTCACATTTTAAACATTCGTCAGATTATCAATACTTGTTATACCTATTTTTTTAACGCTGCTGAGTCTTTTTCTTATCATACACGAAAGTATTTGGTCGATTATATACTATTATCATTATTATTTTGGAATAAAAATGTTGATTTAATTTTTTGATCCATGTCGTCTATTTTAATGTTTATATAAATTTTTATATCTATTTCAATTATTTGCCTATTTAAATAATCAAATTAAAATATTAAACTATTTGTTATCTAACCATAAGAATTATAAAAGTAAATATGATCCATTATTTCAAGAAAATTTACGCTGCTCTTTAATAAGCTAAGGGGTCAAAATCTAAATATGTGATCCCATAGAATAATATTAAAAAAAATTTCATCAAATACAGATTTCATAGAAATATTTCACACCATAGTGGCGCATAAAATAGACCATTATCAAATTTAAAATTATCTTTTACTGGTTTCACAACCAATTTGCATATAAAGTTATAATCTAATTTATAATATTTTGAAATTAGTTAAAACGGTAAACTTTATTTTAATATTTTTTTTAATGCTTATTTATTTATGGGTTGAGATTCTTCTTATCTATATAGACGTGGTCAGCCCATTGGTAATATTGCACAACTCCTTGATGCATCTTTTTAGACCTTACCCTGATCTATCATCATCAACTTTTCACAAATGAGATGAGTTCAAGTGTCTTGCGAAGTGTGAGAGCTTGCATGTATGCTTCTACTTTGCCCGAGATTTTTAATTACTTAACATAATATTCTTTTATATAAAGGGAAATTTTATATGATTGGTCTTTCCATAAATCATATAACATATCATGTGTAAATACGCATTTCAAGTTATTTGTGGGTTGGTTTCATGCTATTACTCCGTTTCAATACAACATGATTTTATATTTCTAAAAAAAAGTCAATCATACATATTCGTGCAAAAAATAATAAATTTCAAATTTATGGGTTAGCTGTAATTCATTATTCTTTTTTAACACAATAGAATTTTTTGATGACTCTTTGGAGCTGGCCATATGTATACTTCTTTCAATAATCCCTCTTTAAATATTCTTCTCATTTGATACCTTATAAATTCAAGTTTCTTTGCCAAGAATCGCCATCCTAACTCCTTAGATTACAACTAATGTTTTGTTTGACCACCCCATGGTACATGGTTATATTTATTCAAATGTGATAGCATGCGAAATTTTTATTAAATATATGCGTCAAAAATTGATTTATTTGAAAATGTTTTAAAATCTAACTGAATATATTTTTTCGAAATATTTTATGTTTCTGTTAAAATCTTCAGAAAAGATTACTAACCAACTATTACACATTCATTAAAGCATGGATGATTTTTTCGTTTCAAAGATTTTACATCTTATAAAACATATAAATCATGCATTCGGACGAATTTTATACTTTTGAAATAATAAATGAAAAAAAGTGCATGATTAATTGCCCTAAATATATCTTTTTGATATAATTAATCATCTAATTTAATGAAATTAGAAAAAATATTTAGATTCACTTTATAATTTAGCAATTATTTCAAATGAACGATAAATTCTTATATTTAGTTCAATCAAAGAGAGTTTTATGTTAGCTTTAATGTTCCAATAGAATCCTATCAGATGGTTTATTTTCCATTTTTGAGCATAATCTCACTATTCATAACAATTATATCTCACATGTTCATGTTATGAACGGAATTTTCTAATTGTCGATTTTCATTTTTACCTCCAAAATTACTATATATGATATCTTAATCGAATTGAATTTTTAAAATTTCCCTCCAAAATTAAAAATGGAATTACACACAATATATCTATTTTCGATCAAAATATGCCATACATTGCGGCTAAAAGGCATTAAAAACTCACAAAGTACACAAAAATAGAAGCAAAACAAACTATCGCGCCCAATCTAACAAATATATTATATTTAGCAAATTTGATAATTCTTATCATGGCTTTGAACCATGAAAAAGATATGGTGAATTGATTATGGCCGCTCTAATTATATTTATTTAAAATTGGTATTGCTTACCATTGTATGCAAGCTTTAAATTGCATTTATTGAATTTCCATTTTCTATATATGCCTATTATAAAATGTGGCCCTAAAAAAGTAGACAAATGCGAGAAAAAAAGAACTATGAGTTTAAAAACGAAAAAAATGAAAATACTTTGTTGCCACCTAAAACCCCAATGAAGCGCCAATCATATAAAGATGTACGTATAGAAACAACACCATTTAATGTTAGCGTGTTAGACATTAAAAACGGTAGCATAAAATCAAAGAATATAAATAATACTTTTTGCGGTGCACGAACCAGTTTTCTTAACAGCAGTATACATAAGAATAATGATATTGAGTATATTCAAAATGACGATACATTTTTTTCATCCGAAAATTTTAGTGATTTTGATATCGTTAGTAATTTATCATTCACGGAATCTAATTTGATGATTTACGAAGAAGGAAAAAGCTTGATCTTTAAACATATTGAAAAAGGATATTTTGAACGAAACTTTTCTGTTGTTAATAAAGTTGGGCAAGGTGATTACTGTGAGGTTTATTTAGTTAGGAAAAGAATGGATGACACTGCAGATGAGCTAACTTATGTTGATTCATCGCTTGAGGAAAGTCGTAATTATTTTTTAGAAGGCTCAAACGAACCAAAAAATATAAAGCTTGGATTCGAAAATGAAGCTACGATTAATAATGATGAAAGCCTAGATGAAAATAGAGATAGCTTTATTCAAAACACACCTAATTTCTTAAGTAAAACAAATTATTTTTACGAAAATTCAGATTCTCAAACATGTGTTAAAATATCTAATAAACCTTTTTTGGGTGCAAAAGATCGTATAAATAAACTCAAGGAGGTAGAAATATTGTACAAATTAAAAGGCAAGAATAATATATTGCAGATAACTTCGGCATGGGAGGAAAAAGGAATATTGTATATTGAAACGGAATTTTGCTCATATGGAACATTGAAGGAATTGATTCACCATGTTTATTATGAAAAAGGCGGTAATTTTAGCGACAGTCTGATTTTTAAATTTATGTATGAGATGGGAAGAGGCCTTAAAAAAATGCATGATATGAATATTGTTCATTCCGACATAAAACCAGATAATATTTATATTTGCCCCAAGTCCAAAAACCCAAAGAGATATGAAAATGAACAAATAAATCAAGATACTAATGGCTCTTTGAATCAAAAAATAAATACAGGGAAAAAGCCCAGAAGATATTCTTGCTGTTTTAATTTGAATAGCGAAGAAGAAGCTAACGAAAGAAATCGTATAATTCTGGGCAGTGAGGATCAAAATAGACACGCTAAGAACAGTTTTTTATTGGATGGCGATTCTAGAATTTTTGTAAATTCAGATAGGGATAAAAGAGATATGAATAATCTCAACAATAAACTAAAAAATAAAGAAAAATTTAAAGGCAATTTATATTCATCGCCTTCAAATACAGCAGCACTACATAAAAAAATAACAGAAAATAAAATTCTTGCGAATAATTTAAAATCGGTTGACGAAGAATCAAAAGAATTTGAAAATAACAGAAACAAGTACGCGTTTATTGATGATTTGGATTCTTTCGAGTTTAAAATAGGCGATTTTAACATTTCCAGATACATAGATGATGAGTTCGAAGAAGATGGTGATAAAAAGTATATGCCCCCAGAAAATCTTTTGGGTAAAGGTGTCCCACAGAGTGATATATACAGCCTGGGCCTTATTTACCTTGAACTAATCACAAAAATATGCTTGCCAACCACAGGGGACAAATGGCTCAAACTTAGAAAAAATGATTTTAGAGGACTTAATCTCAATAAAATCGTTCAAGATAGAACTTTAAAGGGTATGTTATTTAAAATGATTGATAAGGACTGGGAAAAAAGAATAAGCGCAGATGTGGTTGTTAAAGCATTCACCAGGGCAAAAAACAAAAAACACGTATCATAATAGATGACAGTGTCACAATGCATATAAATTTTTTTGCGATATTCGGGGTAGTTCAACTCAAACAAATATTTGATCAGCATCTTGATTACATTAATTTTTATGCCACAATGTGTAATAATTATCAAGAAATACGGACAAAATAAATTAAAATAACTTTTTGTATGTTTTTTTCAAATTATATTATTAAGAGTTTCTTAAAATTTAAGAATTAACAAAACCATTTTTTGTGTGAATTTTGAATTATTTGTCTAAATTCAAATAAATCTATTTTATATATCTTAGAAAAAAAGCCATGTGTGATGCAAACGAAAATAAAGGCATATCAGAGATATTATTTCTATTTATTTCTATAAAAGCACATTACAGACATAATCGTATTAATATGTAAAATATATAGCAGACTTTTCCTGTAAAACAAATTTAATTTACCATTAGAATTATCAATAAGATAGTGCCACGAATAAACAAATTAAGTTCAAAATAATGAATAGCTATTTATTAAGTTTTCCGTGATTTTTTTTCTTTTTACACAGGCGCAATTCATGTTTTTATTGATTGTCTGATTTTTGTATTATCATAATTATGATGAAAATTTGCTGATTTTTTCGAAACAATGCTTTGGATGAACTTTAAGAATTTTTAAGAACACTTATATATAACCCTTTTGAATAAACCATACAAGTCTTATATGAAGGATTTAGGTATGCCACCTGAAGGTGATACGCAAATAATAGAAACATAAAAGCAACAGAGCTAAAAAAATTTGGCCTAATATGATGCCCTAAGAAGCTTTAGAAGATGTGGAGGTTGAAAGAAGCATTGAATAAAAATATTATACAATAATAGAAATCAAAATATAGCGGATCCAAATATATAAAAATCAAATTCATTCCTATTTAAAGTTAAGTTCAGAAAATACATATACTTAATATTGATTTGTAAAAACTTATTCAATGTATTTGTCTCCAATTTAATACCCTAAAAATATGCAGTTTTTATTTTAAACTTGACTTCAAATACCAAATATATTCGAGAAACGGAAATGCTCAAATTAATTGATGCTTGAAAAGATTAAATGGGCCGAATTATTATTTTTCTTTATTCATCAAAACATTAAAGGTAAATTAAAGATTTGAAAGATTCAAATTGCATCATGTCAAGATATTAATGTTTGATTTATGAAATTTAAATAAGAAAATAAGAAGAAATCTCTTAATGCCAAGAAAAAAGTAATATTTAATAAAATGTAATAAAAATCCATGAGATAATTCATATATTATTTTCAAAAAAAACTGCGTGGGCAATCAATTGATTAAACACGAAAATAAATTATAATTTTGCCAATACTATATTAATACGTAATTAATAGACAATTAAATCAATACATGAGCTTAGTACGTAAGGGGTCTTAATAGATAACTTTTTTTTTAAACTCACGCAGTGCAAAAATTTACATAAAAACATAATTTTTTCATATTGTGGGTATATCAAGTATGATAGACATCGAATTTTTTTGTATTATTATAATTAAATGCTTAAATCCGAAGTATTATGCAAAAAAACAAAGTTTTTATAGTATATAAATCCCTAATTTAATACAAGAAAAATAGATCTATTAATGCATGGAACATAAATAATTATAAATATACAATAAAAAGTATTATAATATGCTGCCAGTGTTTAAGAGTTGAGAAATTAAAACTTAGATGCAAAATATATATCAAAATCTTGCTATATACTACGTTGTTTTAAGGTTTATTTTGGCATAGAATATCTCAAAAATAAGCGTTTTATAGCATATTTGTTTATAGAGAGAGTGTATTTTACCTTATTGTTTTTTCTGTAAAAATTTTTTCTAATTTATGCTAATGATATGTTTTCAAAGTTCGTTTTTTATGAATCTTTTTGTAAAAAACAAATAATGTCTATAGATGAAGATAGAATGAATTAATTTACCAATTACAAATATATTTATTATTAAACCATTGTTTTCCATAATTTAAAAATGTGTTTTTGCTCTAACCCTTTACATTATAGTTTTCATACTGAAAATATATTTTATCGATATAAATTAGAATAGATGAAACTGATCGACCCCATTTCACTTTTTAAATGTCCGCTAAAATATAAAGTTAAAAAAAATATTATATGCATTTAAACACTTAATAATCTCTACTTTAATAATATTTCAAATGTTTGTTTGTTTATTTGCTTATCTATATCCAAAATATTTCCCAAATATTGCACTCGAATTATTAAACAGGTTATACATGTATTCTATAACAAGATAAAAATAATGACTATTTTATGAATATTGTGCAAAAATATTATTAATTTGAGTTATTCTAGTGCATATTAGTCGATTCATTATGTTTTTTTAGTATTTGATCAAGTAAAACTTAGTTTGCTAATAATATTCAATCAAATTTATAATAAAGAATATCTAGAAAATTCAGAACAATATATATATGGTAACTTAAAACAAGTGATATATTAACATAAAATAATTAAGATTATATAAATTCGTGGTATTGGGAACGTCTACCAACCATCCAATGACTAGTAAGAAAACAATTTTATTGGCTTATAAATATTGAAAAATACATTACGTGTACATATTTCAAACTCTATCATAAATTAATAAAGTTTTAAATACTTTTAGTGGAATTTAAAACCGACATTTCATACATTGCAAACAAGGTTTTGCTAAAATCTCTTAAATTCTTTTTAATAATCACAAAAAATAAAAAGAACATCTTTAAAAAAATGACAAAAAGGCAGAAAACTAGAAGTTTGACAGATCTATAAAAGAAAGACAGCCAAACTTATATATATATTCTGCACGAATTCCTAAAAAATGTTGTTTGTTTCATATTACCAATATTCACTTATAGCTTTACTCTATTTTAATCTAAAATGTGGAATGTTTTTACTTAAACTCTAATGATTTTGAAGGCTCTGCCATTTTCAAAATCCAATGTTAGATAGCAATAAATAAACATGTTCAAATTTATAGAAATCACACTATAATCAGTTTTAAAGAGCTAAGGCATCTTCCGATTTTTATTCTTTGCTCCTTTGTTTTACAGTTCAAGTTTCAATTTAGACAGCATCACCTATGGTTTTTTATTGTATTTATATCTTTAAAAATATCAACATTCTAAAATTTTCTTTGTAATTTTTCAGTAAGCTTCAATAACAATCGCATTTTAACTTAATCAGAAAATTAAACGTCAGTTTTAAATCATTATTTCATGCTCATCTTACTTTTTTCTATATTAATTTTATAATTTGTTGCATGCATGTTCTTTTTAGTATTATATCAATAAAAGTTTTGGATTAAAGAGAATATATTCTTTACATGATAAAAACCAATAATACTATACAAGGCGTTGAAAATATAGAAATATTTTTCTTTCGATGCATGATACAGAGCTCTTTTCGAAAGATTTTGCTATTAAAGAAATTTATCAAAACATCTACTTTTTGAAATGTTTTATCGAAGAAATACATCTATTAAATATGAACCTCTTAGTTTATTGCGTAATATAAATCAAACAATTAAATATGCTATTTAGTTTGTGTGCAGCAAAGACGCCTTCTTTTATTCCATTATATAATCTTCAATTGTATTTTGTGATTCACCGGTTTATAGAATCTATTTTTTAGTTATTTATTACATTTTTTTTTGCCAAATAAATTTTTAAAATACATTTTTATACGTTTTGTATCTATTATCTTAAACTAAAAAACCAGGTTCAACATATTTTCGCAATAAATATCTTCGATTTTAGACTATTTTTTATTTAACATATATAACAAAAAATATTATGGAATTCGCACAAATTCAACTATGCTTCAACAACCATCATATCAGGTCTGTTGTTATTTTCCTTTAGAATAATTATTTTTAGATACTTAATATCGATAAGAGCAAAAAATATCCCGCATAGAAAATTCATGAATGTAACAATCTCTATTTGTGCTCAAATATTAATGTCATAATATTTCTCATAAATAGATAATTAATTATTAACAATGTGCATAAAAAGTTTTAAAAATAATACGCAGCATAATTGTTCTTACAGGAAGTGTTTTGTGTAAGCCTTATATAGGCTAAAATGTCGATTTAAATGACTCTGTTCTTTGTGCCTTGGAAATATCTGTAAAAGTTATATAACCTTCAGAAAATATTCCTATATATTTTATATTTAAATATTTCAATTTTATGTTAAATATTTCAATTTTATATGTGCTTAAAAGAAAAGAAAAAAATTATATTTACTTTAAACATTATAATATTTGGTATTATTATAAAAAATATCTTACTCGAATATGATCTGTTACTTGAGTGCTCTAACGAAGACAAAAATATATTTACGATGCCAAAAACATCGTTGATTCCTATTTTCATTTTAGTCTCATCTGTTGCTGAAAACTGCACTCTATTTTTCCTGATCATATAATTTTTTTGAATGCATTACATAAAATTTTCAGAATCGGAAGTTTTTGAATTGTACGTATATATTTATTTTACAAAAAAAATATCACAATACCATATTATGTAAATTCCAGGCTTGTTATGCTTCGTAATAGCTATTATTGTATTTAGAGAAAACGTGCTTGATTCATTTACTATGTCACATTCTTTGGGTCAAATCTCTGCTGAATTCTTCACTATATTTAATAAATTACTATATAGTCTTTTTATTGCTTTGAACACAACATTTTTTCTATTTGCAAAAAAAATAAACACCATAATAAAAAGATATGTATATAAAGTGGGATATTAAGACAAATTTGGCATCACAAAATAGAATTATTGCGCCGAGTTCTTTTTTAAGTGATTTGAGTAAACATAAAGCCCTATAACATATAAAACAAAGATTTAAATCTTTTTAGAGATTCGTAGATAAAATAATATGCAAATTCACATGTTTTCTAGTCAATTTAAATATAATGTGTAAACCGGATACATGCCTTGATAATTTGGATAAATCATAATACCACAAGATAAATCATAATTTAAATCATGCAAAAGTCAATATAAACAGGAAACTGTAGATCTAAAAGTTTGTTCAAGATGATAAAACCATATAATTTAGTTTTTTTCTAAATATAAAAAACCGAAGTAATATTTGATTGCTTCAAGAACAAACAATTTTGTATATTTTTGTGTTGATACTATGGGGATAAGATCAAATTATTTTAGTTTAATATATACAAAAATCACTTAGTCGTAAAAATGATACATTAAATTCGATTGTAAAGGTTGCTAGAAAAAAAGGATTATCAATAATTTATTTTTTATAAAAAAATTGATTTGAGATCAAAGCAATAAATAATATAGAATAAAATATGTATAAATATTTAAATACAACCTGAAGGAACTAGATGTAACGAACCAGGTTAAGGCATATATTCAAACTTTATGATTTAGACAAACTTTTGAATTAATAGGTCTCGAAAGAAGGAGGGGTATTGAAGAAGACTTTGGAGAGGAGAAGATAGCCGAAAGTATCTATACGCTGTGCCTACAGAGAATCAAGCAAGCTGTGCCTGAGAACAAAAACTAAAATTACAACTATAAATATGGCCCATAAATAAAAAATTAATAATATTTAAATACAAAATTGGCATATTTCAATCGAAATATATATCTAATTCTAAATTGTATGCATATAATCATATCAAATAAAAAATCGCAACTGAAAGATCCGATTTTACAGCATATTTAGGCAAACTAAATGTGTGAATCTGATAAACTAATCTTTTAAGATTATTTTTTGTTTTTATTTAACAAGAAAGTTCAAAAATATAGAAAATTTGACTTTAACGATAAGAAGACCCCGATAAACATCCTATTTATTTCATAGCTAACTTAAGCAAAAAATAAAGCATGTCATAATATTTATATGTCTTTTATCGTGATCTAAAACCACATATAATGCTTATAAAATAAATATCCATCGATTTTGAAGTATAGATAAAAAAATTGTGATTTTACGTGTTAAGTTAAGGTTTGCCTTCTAAAAAAATTTAATTGCTGCAAAGAAGAAATTCCGATAAGAAATATATTTTCAAAAATTATATAAATTATAATAAATAGGGCAGAGTATTAGTAAATAAAACGATGATTATGACCAATTATGCAGCTCTTAAATAGAATAGAACACACAACATGCCATCATAGAAAAAAAATCGCATATTTATTATAAAAATTTATATATTTTTTGGTGTGCCTAAAAAGCCAAATTAAAAAAAAACGATAAAAAAATTCATGTGACATTGAAAATAAAGCTTTATATTAAATTATGAATGTGTCATGTCTAAATATAATTTTTTTTATTAACTAATGGTTTTTTTAACCAACTACCCAAAATTTAAAATGAAAAATTGTATTAAATCAGAAAATCATCTTAATTATTTATTAATAGTGATATTACGTATTTTTACTGTCTTTAAATGTTCTATAATTTAGAGAAATGTCAAAAAAATATTTTACTGCACGTTTTTTTTTGTAAAAATTAAAGATTATTATGATATATGGTATTAATAATCTCCGAACACGTAAAAAAAAATGTTTTTATTTGTTGTCTTTTGTCATGTTTGACTTTTTAAAATAATAAATTTAAAAATTTAGACTCAAAAATTGATTTTCAATAAATACAATCATCATTTTTATTTAAAAAAGTGCTTGATTATTTTTTTACAGAAATGGCTGTAATTTTTTTTATAATAAAACTCATATGTTTTCTTTATAGAAATAAAAAACAATTGTATTGATTTCTTTCTTCTATAATTTTTTAAATCCTTTTTTTGCTTTCCTCTATACATATAAAATGATCGAATTGCGAATGCCACAAATTTAATGCTTGTTAATACATCTATGTTTAAAAATATAATGAATACAATTCGATTCTTATGTTAATATTTATAAGAAGAGAACTAAATAATCAAGTTGTATGTTATTTTTATATAAAAACACTTCATCCATGCTATAAATTCAATAATATTCGTGTAAATGTTTTTTTTGATGAAAAAATCACCTAGTTTAGTATTTTAAACATCTTTATTATATTTTTTTAATATCTTAACTAAATTTTTTTTTAAGTTTACTTTTTTTTTCAAATCGATGTGGTTAAACATAATTAAAGTTTTGTGTGTAAATATAAATAAATGGTCAAAAAAAGGGTTAATTAATATTTAACTATTTCAATATACTCAAGCTGAAGTTTAAATTGCTATATACTAATTATTTGCTTTTAGTTTATTTTCCCTTCGGCCCTTTATTATTCCGAATATTATTCCTTCAGAACTTTTTGCCCGATATTTCTGACAATATTATTTAAAATTTATATGTTTCTTCTTGTGTTTGTTCTCCTAACTTACAACACACACCATAATTATTATATTGTAAAATCAAATTTTCTTACGATGATGCCATTAGCCCCTTTATTATAATTTTAAGTTGTAGAAAAAAACTTATAATTAGGCGTAAATAATATGTGTAGCCTATTGATTTTTTATATAGATAAAAACAGTTTGAATAATATCTTTTCCATATCAAAAAGCTAAACCCCAAGAAAATAAAAAAATGAAAAATTTATGTTTAACTAAAACAATTCAAAAAAATATTTTTAACCTGCATGGACGATTGAATGTCCTTTTTTCGCATATTTAGAAATATTTTATCCGGGTATAAATAATGTTACATCATAAAAATTCATATATCTTTTTCTGATTTCTTTAAAGGGTTTGATGATTTAAGATCAAATAGTCAAGGCATATTTTATTTTAGTAAAATTTTTTTTTAAACTTATCGTGATGGCGAAAAGGAGTGCAAATATAATTTGAAAGAAATGCTCCAATAAATCTGGGATTCCCTAAATTACGTATTTTCCTTGATCATTCTTTATTTTAAAAATAAGGTTCCAGTTTAAGTGTTTTTTTATATAAGATTTTAACAATAATTATCAATAAAGAAATATTTTAAATTTAATTATAATATATCATGAATTTTCAGGCTGTAGAATAAATGCGGGCTGTAAATATAAGAAAAATATCATGATGAGTCTATACTTATTTTTATGGTACTATTTAAAAAATGCGAATATGCATTATTTGAGTCCAATTAAAATTAGATGAAGATTATAGTAGACCTTAAATAAGAATTAAATATCCCTTATATGCCATACATTTTGTTTTCACATAAATTAGTCAACCAGAATATATCCATGTGAGCACTACAGATAAAATCAAGCAAAATTAAATAATTTAGAATTAAAGGTGAAAAAAACATATTTATATGTATTTTAAAAATATATTCTGGTTTCAAGATAAATAGCAATGCTTTTGAACTAAATTGGAATTTATTCATGAAATTTGCATCGAAAATATGTGGGTAACTTGGTAATCAGATATTATTACGATATTAGGGTATTTTTTTTTATCAAATTGATCATATTATTTAATAGTGATCTGAATTGATAATCTTAAATTAATTTTAAATATGTAGTTAAGGATAATCTAAGTCATTATAAGAGCTTAAAATACAATATAGATGGTTAATATAATTTTGCACGCTATATATATTTATAAAACAGGTTGTGATTACCCCAATCAGACTTTCTATCTGATTAAAAGTTTATTTTATTGCAATAACTTTTACATTATGCTTTTATGTAACACTAAAAAATATTCAGGCCGTCATATTTCAAGTTTTTTTTACGATGCATAAAAATTAGAAAACAACGTTATGCGAAAAAAAAATTAATTATAGAAAATTAGCCATTAAAGACTGACAATAAATGAAGGAAAATAATAGGATGGCCTAGATTCAGAAAGAAAACTTTAAAATTTAATTAATAAGAAAAAATATGCTTCAAAATTTTTGTTTGAAAGCCTTTTTAGATATCAAATCCAGAATAAATATTTACGGTATTATTTTATAAATGTCTTTCATTACTTTTGTAAACTAATATCGAAAATTAAAAAAATTACAGCGAAATTTGTTTTGACGAACGTTTACTTAAATAATTTAGTACGAGTCATAATTCAAAAGTATTTTTTTTTACATTCCATAAGTTCTATTTCTCAGTATTTTTTTAATTTACCAAGAATATTTCTATATAGATTAAGCATAAAAATGCCTAAGGGTCATTAAACAAATAAGCCAAAGTTTATGTTTTTTTCAAATGAAGGTATTATCCTCTTTTTACTTTTATAGTTCAATTTATAATTCCAAAAACTTTAATCTATTTTTATTCGTCTTCATTTTTTTTGTTTAATTTTACTAAACGACCATATAATACTTTTATCTATTTAAAAAAGTAGTGTTCGAAATTTTTGTAATTTTCCATATGCCGATAATTATATTCAATTCCTTTGATATTTTTGCTTATAAAAGAGACTAGCATGGTGTAAGCTTCGACGTTCTTCCATATAAATCATTTAAAAGAAAAAATATTATAATTATAAGTCAATGTAAATTATAAAACCCCATCCTAGAAAAAATAAAATAGAAAAATTCTTTAAAATTCGTAATAATGGTAGAAAATATCAATCTTGAAAACATCTAGTTATATAGATTCTAAGACATAAACAGTTCAAATTTTTTATATTAATATATATATTTAAATGAACAAATTTATACCCAGGCCGATTAATACAGTTCAAAGAAAAAAAAGTCATTTTATTTATAGCTACAGTTTATAATTATTTAAAAAATCAATATTTTGTTTTATGCAAAATTTATTGTGCCCTTAATATATAATTCAATAGAATATTTATTATTCGGAGTTTTCTCATATAAAATTCCGCATTATTTCAAAACTTTAAGTAACAATGAATGCCATATAATAATTGTGCTATTCTATACAGTTATTCGACCACCAACATTATTAAACCGCTATAATTTATTTAATTATAAATCCTTTTTAATTAAAATTCTATTGAGAAATATAACGACGATATTATGATAATTATATTTTTTTGGAAGGTTTTATAATTTATGATTGACATAAAAGACCTTAGTTGTAACTACGTAAAAATTAAATTCAAAAATAAGTTCAAACAACATATAAAACCTAAAAAATACCAAATACATACATATTGCAATTATTAGCGGTTTTTGATGAATTAAAACGATTTAATTTACCGCTTATTTATTTTTTCAAAAATACTATGCACATTATTTTAGCTAAAATCCGAGAAGCGTCCACTTCTTTTATTAAATTCACATCATCTCTCAAGAGGAAACAGGTCAAAGATAAAAAGGAATTAAAATTTTCTATTCCAATAAATAATTGTAATTTTAACTTCTTTTTTGTGATATATTTAAAAAACAGGCCAATAGAAAAACAGGATTGTTGTAGCTTAAAAAAAGATGGACATAATTCAGCCTTATCCATAATAATGAACCTATTGGATACATTTAATATGCGTGTTATTTAGTAATTATGATGATTTAAGTTTTTTTATGAAATTTTAAATAGAAAAAGAATTGGTCTCCAATAAAAAGAAAAGAATATTTCAAAGTAATGATTTATGTTACTTTATTTCTTATAGAATCATTATGAAATAGGAACTATAATGGTTTTAAAATTACATACTTTTCTATTAAATAGTAAATAGGAACATAATTCGCATACCATAAAAATTCAACCCTTATATTTTGTGATTTCTATGTTTAGAGAAACTTAAGATTTTTCAAATTTCGTTTCTTGTATGCTAAGCAAATAATTTTAACAACAACAAATTGTAATTTACGTATTTCATATTTGTAAGTAAGCTATCGGTTTGTTATAATTATATTTTTCAAGAGTAGAGTCGAAATCAGATCCAAGGGCAATTGTTATTGTGACTTTCTTTTTGATAATATTTTTTCTATCCTTTAAATTCACACCCCACTTCGAAATTTATTGTGCAATTTAAAAAATATAAAAATTTTATCGCACAAATTCATATTTTTAAAATTAAAAATTATAAACTGTTACCCAAAAACGAAGAAAAAGGAAATTCTTCAATCAGCAACCAAAAAGAGCATTATTGAAATACATGAACGATTTTATGAAAAAGACAAACACATTCAGAACTATTCAATATTCTTTGCTCCTAAGCATAAAAATAATTATGATCAAAGCAGCAGATAATACAACAAAGTAATGAAATTGCTATATTTCATCTGCACGAAGATGCTTCTATCGAAGAAAAGCAGGTAGAAGGAAGAGATCCCAACGAATTGTGGCTAGTTCAGAAGCTATTCTTGTCATCTACCAAAATAACAATCATAAACTTTTTGGCTCTTTTACGTCCGGACCAATTTCATATTTTCGAAGTCAGTAGCGATAGAAAAGAAATAGTTGGAAAGTTAAGAAAGATAGAATTCACTGATTTATCCATTATAAAATTGGTGATTGAAGATCTTGAGGCACACGAATATAAACAAAATGAAGATAGAAAAATATTAAAAAATATTTACGATACCTTAATAATGGAATGCAAAAAGTCTAATAAGTCTTCAAATGAAAATACGTCTTATGATTTATACAAAAGGAGAATTGGAAGAATATTTGATGAAAAGCCATCCGAAAAATACTTCGGTGGTTGCTTTTGCGCTAAAAACGAGAATAGCTCAGTTGACGAATCTAATGATGGAATAATATACTATGATAATCATCATTTAAAGTTTTTAAGTTTTAAAACAGAAGTTTCGTATTTTGTTTTGTTTAGTCAAAGTCATAATTTTCATCTCGATATTGTCGAGAAAAAAAAATTTGGTAAGATATATCTGAACGTAACAACAAATGAAATAGTAAGTTTTATGCACGAAATAATTGAGAAAATATATTCCTGCTGTGAAAAAAATAATAATTCAACCAAATCAAACCTTTATTTGTGCTGCAAATCCTACCAATCAGAATGTTATAGCGTCAATTCAAGGAGTAATCATTTGCATACTACTCTCAAATCTCAAAATTCGGAATTTTATGGGTGTAATAGAGACAGGAAGTATTTCAAAGACCGACTAAACCAAGGGGAATATTTTCAAGTATCAGATCCTCAAGTTTAAATCTATATTGACGGAATAAATTATTTACACCGTTAAATAAATATAATTGAAGAAATAATTAACGAGAACGAAAGTTTAATATCAGCAGAAAAACTATAAATAAACTATAAAACAACGAGTATACATTAAAATATTTTAAAATGATAATTTATCTGACTATAAAATACCAAGACTTGTCAAATTAAAAAATTTCAGTTTTTTATCTGAAGTATATTGATGGAAGTCGTATATGTTAATTTGATTATTAAACCAATTAAATAAATAGCAAATACGAGGATTCTAAGTATTATTATACTGTGATGCTATATTTATGTAAAATAAAATAGAAAAAAATTTTCCTTAAGTATAATTTAATTATATTTTATTGAATGTTTCTAAATTTGTTTAAGCTTATTATAATTTATTGTTTTCGATAAATTTTTTATAGATGAATTAAGTTTCTTTTCTTAATATTTCCATCTACTATAATGTCGACAACTCTTTAGGAATATCCTACAACTCTTTAATGCATCTTTGTGCACTTCCTCAGACTTATCCACATCAACTGCTCTTCTCCTGCCAAATGATGTGAGTTCAAAAGTCTTCGAAGTGAGAATGCTTGCATGTATGCTTCTATTTTATCCGGGATCTCTAACTTCTTAACATATTTTTTATGAAATTTTGTATCCACCCAGCCCAAGTAATTACATATAGTATTGCACTGCATTTGTTTATAAAAAAAGCTCATTCTATAAATGTAATACTTACTATATTTCTGATTCTCAACTTCAGCTAAGTTGTCAAGGTTGGTTATACCTATTATAACACACCTAATAATATTTGTTTTCATCTTAAAAAAAAATTCAATTCATTTATGTTTTATTAGTATATCCGTTAATATTCAGATGTTTACCTTTATTTCTCCATGTCCATTTTCGCAGATCTATTTTACAGTATAGGTTCTGGTCTTTTTGGTTTTCTTGAAGTTTATGAATCTTGATAAGAGGAAATAAAGACATTTTACAATTTAATTGTGCCTTCGCGTGTAATACAGCCCTAAAATTCTCTTGCATCTAGTTGCCAGGTGGTCGATTTTTTCCTGGATTCATTATAATGTCGACTTTTATCCTCTCACAGCAGAAAATGTTTCTGTCTTGAATAAATAGAATTAAAATTCCTCATTTGATTTAATATAACCGTCTTTTAACCACTCTGACAATATTAAGACATTAACCGTATCATGATAATTTGCTCAGAATGATTTTTTTATTTTACACAATAAACTTTCTTGTTGCTTTCCCCAGTGTCTCATAGTCGTTGATATCAAAATGATATTTATTTTTGAAATAGTCTATAATTAGTATGGGTTACGTTCTGTTTTATTTTTCTACTTTTGATATTGCGGTCTTTCTCGGATAACAGTTTTTATAATTTCAAAGCAGTTTTTATTAGCTGGTGGATCATATTTACGCTTACAATTTGTTATTACATATCCCAAGTTCTATTTCATTTCTTCTTATAATTTATCTTTATTTATATATGCGCTGGAGATAGATAGAAAATCCATTAAAATCATCCCTTATCCCATCATAGAGTTTAACATATTCTTCCGGTTCTTATTTTAATACACGTATATGGCAATTCATGTGTTAAGTTGTATGCTCATTGATAGCTTTGGATTGATTTTTTGAATTTAGTTGGTATTACATAAATTTCTTATTCTTTTAATTTTATTTGGAAATTTAATCATAAGTTTCTATTTTCACACCCGATTTGCTGTTCTCAATTACTTAAAGATATTTACAAGCGTTCGGGCCCTCAATAATGTTGATAAATCTGCGCATATTTAATAGTTAAAGGCTGACTTTAGTTTTTATTTCATCCTACAGCATTAAAAAAGCTATTGAGTCATCCATCAAAAATGTTTTTTTGGAGTCTTTGATATTAGTTTATGGTCGTCTATGAACAAGAGATGATTTCTTGCGTAAAATATTTCATCATTTACTAAGCTTACCCCGGTAAGCATTCATACATTATCAATACAGTGGATTCATACATAAAAAGAAAAAAAAAGAGACTGATTACCTCCTTGTAATATTCCCAATTTTAATTTATTTATGATTTCTTCACCATTAAATATTAACGAGATAAGCTATTTAACCGCTATATTTTCAATAAAAGGGGTGGTCCATTCGGGTAGTAAAAGTTTGAATACATTTATGCTGGTAATTATGTTCTATTCAGCCAAATGTTTTCTTTAAATCAATCCATGTTGTACTGCAAATTTCATGCTCTTTATTTATCGCAATATTTATATGAACTTGTTCTTTTGCTTCTTAGACTCGTCATATTGTTGCCTATCTGTTTTACGTAATTAATCCCCTTGTATCCACCACATATTGAATGATTTTTATAACAGATTTTGTGTTAACTTGTATAAATTGGACATGCATGTAATTTTTTTGTTTCATTGAGCATTTGGAAATTTTTTTACAGTAAGATATTTTATACCAGAATAGAACCATTCCTCCAGATTTTTTTAAGAACCTTACATTTGTCTTATATATTTAGATATATGAATTTATTGGGACTTCATCTTTATTATAAAGAAATTGAGGATTAACTCAGGTACAACACCTTTGCAATTCAGAAACGATCTTATTATGTCATCAAATTTAAACTCTTTTTTAAAGCATGTTTTTCTTGTTTTGGGCCGTTAGAAATGGACATTTATAATCATCAAAATCATTTATATCGTATTTTCTTGCATTTATACACATCTTTATTGAACAGCCATTAATTTGTTCATTTGATACGTCGATTTTATAGTTATACTTTTCTGTCGAACCTCTATGGAAAAGTCTTCTTTAAGGCATAAAAATATTGTTTACTTTTGTATAGTCACATAATTTTTTTGTACTGCACTATCTTTTTCCCATTTTTTCGGATTTTTTATGTATACCCATTCAACATTGTTTTTAGATAATCATCTATATCTAGAATCATGTTTTTCGATCGAATCATTTTTCTTAATCTCTTTATTGCCTCTTTTTCAACTTAGATACGGTTATTTTTATGCAGATCTAATGAATCTCTTATCCTTCTATGAGCTCAATTTTTTCAATTTATTACAAAAATATTTTTTGTCTTTCTTAAGTTTTTTTAGGTCGTTTATAATTTTTTTGCGCAGTCTATAGCAAAACTGCAAAATCGGGCATATTTTGGAAGTTTCGGTCGGTATTTAATGACCCAATCATCTTGTATATAGCTCTGAGAAAATTGAATCAACTTTATACAACATAATTTTTCGGTCTTTATAAACTAGCGATTTATGGGTTTTCAAGCTTTCATATATTTATTTAAATTCCTTTCTACATCAGTCAACCTTTTTATAGTAAAAAATCACACTTAATAATAATTCTTTTGATTTTCTCTGCATCAAATATTCAACAGCCGCTTTCGTCCTATTTTGATCGATCAATATCCTCATAGCACTTTGTTTTTTTCACTAGCGACAAATACATTGTAATTTCCGCTATTTTATTATTGAAGTTTCTTCCATCAGAAGCGTTAAATTCAGCGAAAGGTTTTAGGATTTCTTATAGACATCTTGAAACCATTCATCCAAGATGAGTCTGTTGATGTGAAAATCTATTTTAAAGTTAAATATCTTGTAGATGTTTTTAAACGTGCTTTGTATATATTTCGTTGCTAATACATCTTTTTGCTCAGTTACAGCCGCATTTTTGCATAATTTATCTTTATAGTGCTCTGTTTCGGTCTTTTCTGTTGTACCCATTTCGATAAAAAATATATAATATATTACTTGATAATATAAACATGGTCAAAAGTGAAAAACCAAGAAAATATGATGTACGAGAATCTGTATTGTTATTATTCTAAAACTTTATGACAAAAATTATGCAATATGTACAAAATGGGATGAAGTTGTAATAATATATCATTTTAAAGTACCTGAAAGAACTCAAAGTCATAAAGTAAATTGAAGCATATATTTAAACTATATATTTGCTAAAAACTTTTGAACATATAAGTTTTTAAAAAAGGGGAGGTATCGAAGAAGTGTAAGAGAAGAGATTATAACCAAGAGTATAGATATGATGTGCCCATGAAAATTTACTAAAGTGGAGCTTGAAGAAAAAATAAAAATTACAAATTCAAAATTAATCTATAATAAAATTATTTATTTTTATGGCCGAGTCTAAAAGAGCAAAACAAATTATAAATGAAAAATATATAATTTAAAAAAATAAAATTATATAAGGTTTTGGCTCTCTAAGAAATATTATAGAGGTGGTCGGTTACCTATTTCATTAGAAACTGTTCCTTCATTTTTATTTATCACATAACAAGGGATTGGCTTGAATTCAATTGTAAAAAATAATTGTAAGTATTCATAGCCATTGAGGTTTGAGGCCTGGATAAATACATTTTTGTATATTAAATATATATTTAAAGAACATCGTAATATATTGGTAAAAATTGTTAATCACTTTAAATTGTGCTTTTACCCCTACTTCATGAATTTAATTGCATTAAACAATATTGAAAAGCAAAATACAACCTTTCAAATTTTTTTATATATAAAAAAGCATATAAGTTCCTTTTAAATAAATTTATTGATACATGCTTCCTCTATCAATAAGTTATATAAAAAAATAAGTTGGATATTTTTCTATTACTAGTACAAAGCAATCATATTTTTACATATTTTCATATTTTCAATAGAACATGTAATCGCCTAAAATATAGATTCTACTCCATTTCCTACTAAAAAGCTTACTTTAGAAAATTACGTGCTTATGCAAAAGTATATTTGTGTAACCTTAAGGTTCAATGATTTTTTTAATTGACCGTCATATATTCATATCCTAATTTGGGATATTTAAAGGAAAGCTGCAATTCATCATTTTAATCATGAAACATAAATATAAAATTATAAATTTGCTATTCTATTATATTGACATTTATTTTATTAAAATTATATGCCAAAAATGGATTTTAGATACCCATTCCAAACTTTCCATACAGAAGACATCTCAACACATACCTTTTATACATTTTAATTAAAAAATTCTAATCAAATTTACTTTATTTATTTATGTTTTACTTCTATTACTTTTTAGGAAGTTCGCTTTATATACATAGGAACTAATGCTTGACTGCTGCGTCTCTCTGTGGGACTCCTCCAGCACTTCTTGTCACCCGTAATCACCGTGGATTAGGCCCTTTCTCATAGGCGGCAGTCATTATGTGGAGGGAATGAGATTCTGTCTACTGTTCATCGCTACAAGTTACAAGCTCAACCACACTCTACACTTACCTATATCCTTGCTGAACGGTGTGGGATCTTTTTCAATGCTGAAGGCACAGTTCAACGGCTTACACAGCAACCTCCTTTTTCTCATGGCTTGTCAGTGCTTTATGGTTTATCTTTTATGGTTCACTAGCCGCCCCCTTGGGTATTTTTCTTTAGAGTAAATTCGTTTCGGAAATTAGTGGGGTGGGTGGAAATAGAACCCGCGACCCCTGACCTAGGGGTCAGACTTGTAAACCACTCAACCATACCACCCCTTACATTTTAATAAATATTATTTATTTATTAAATTACCATGCGTCATAACTTGGAATGATTGTTAACAAAATACCACAAGTCGTATATTAAGGAGCTAAGAATGCTAACCGACGCAGAAACATTCCACAATCAATAGGATTAAGTAAGAAACTTGAACTTATAACTCTTGAGAGAAGATGATTTAGGGAAAGAAGTATCATTCAAATCTATTCTATAGTGCAACTTAAACCTTTGCTTAAACAACTATAAAAACACAAAAATCAAATTAACCCATAAATAAAAATCAAACTATATTAACTTACATGTAATAGGGATATTATTAAGTCCTCTTAATATTAAATTTTCTTATTTCTTTAGCCATGCAAACATCCCAAGAAGAATCAATAAGAACAAAATAAGTAGTTCGTTAAAGGTATAGTATTTTGTGTATTACAAATTAATCTCTGCTAAATACAATAAAAATATATTTATCACTTTATTATATTTAAAAACGGTTTACCCATCGTTCTATTGTTAAATTTGATTCGTTGTGTTCAGATTTATTAAAACATAGAATAAACTTTATATGAAATTATATTCCTTCTTCCACATAATTCTTCTGGAATATGTTCAAAATTTTTTGTAATTGTCAAATATATCTTTTCTTATTCTTCAAGTTTTTTCCAGCCATATGAAAATGTTAGACAAAATGATCATATTTTCTTGATTAAGAAACTTACGATAAACATTATTTTTTTTTGTAAATATTTAAAAAAAGCATATATAACGTCAAATTTACAATTTAGATCAAGATTTTCTTAGATAATGTATTCTTAAGAAGAGAATCAAAACATAATTCATATAATTTTGTTGTATGCTTATTCGTATTTTCCCATATTCTCACTGCAACCTTTAACTACGAACTAAAATTTATTAAATACACCTTATAGCATAAACTATTTATATATTTGGATGAATAGTCAATAAATATGGTTATTTTTTAAATTAATCTGAGAAATATTTAGAAAAATATTGAATTGTTACTGTAATAGAAATTTAAGACGCATTTTAAACAAAGATGACACCAAAATTTTGATGTTTTTTTTTATTTTTGATGGGTGTGTTGGAAGATAATCGAGTTTTAATGGGCACATTGCTTATTTTGCTAAACATTTCGAATTGATCATAGATGAAACTCAGAAAATAAATTACACAAATAAACCGAAATAATTACAAATATAAAGATATTCGTTGTGTAATATATGTTTCATGTAATATAATCGGCATAAAAAAATTCTTCGATAAAAAGAATTTTCATTTGAAATATAACTTCTGTTAATATAGCATATTTTATAGCCTTATGACATACTGTACCCAAAGAGACAATAAATATCAGCATAATATAATTTTTAATTGATATTCTCCCTATAAAGTGAGCCTCATGCAAAATACTTCTAGTGAATTTACAAATTAAAAATAAGATAATTTATGGAGAAACATATGATAATTTTGTATGAAAGAATCAATTCATGTATAATTAAAGAATGCATTGTTTTATTGATTATCTACAAGTGAAATTTTGAGTTATGTCTACGTTATATGCCCAAAAGATAAACACAATGCCACCAAAATATATCTAAATATATTCTTGTATTAATTTTTGCGCTGTCTGTCTGTATGCTAATATAATATTTATCCATTTACTCAAACAACTGTAAAATATAACTATAATCATACAAATAAAATAAGTTATATCGGTGTTTAATCATTTGATCTATTTCTTATATAAAAAGCAACTTTCAGAGCTAAAATATGCTTGAAACATCAATTATAACAGCCTGGACTACACCTATTCTACAAAAAGCGCTTTTATAACTGAAAAAAATAATTACATGGAATTAATAAGTATTCGCAAAAAATATTTTAAATTTCAAAATTTAGCTTATGCGCATTATTATAAGCTTTTTTGTAAATTTTAAGCTATTCCTAAGAAATTTCGGAATTCAAATTTAAAATATGGACTAAAATAAGAATATTTTTCCAAAAATAAATCAAAGAAAGCTTATTTATTGGTTTTATAAAAAAAATTCTTACGATATTGCATTTCTGCCTTTTGAAACAATTATGCTTAAAATTTTTTTTTATTTTCTATAAATAATTCTGAAGGTTTCCCCTCACCCTCTACGATGTTTGTTATGATACATTAATGGATAAATACCTTAGATATATATTTTATATATATTATACATTTTATGCAGTATAATGAAAGATTCCAGCTTTAATACCACAGTTTTATTAGTAGAACTATAATTAGCCTATCCGATAATATAAACCATTTTTAAATTGATAAAAACACTATATTTTTATTTGTAAACTTATTAAATAAAGAATAAAAAAAATATTAATAAAAATTATGTTTTATGTGCTATTTATGGGCCAATTTGATGTTTTCTACTGTTTATATTTGTTCAAGTATAACCTTCGATTCCTAATAATTGCTTTTATGCACAATTCCCTTTTAAGATCATTATTTTTGCATCATTGTTGTATTTATTTTACTCTAAAGACTTATTAATATAAGTATTTTTTATATTCCTGGCTTTTGTGCAGTTGTTTCTGCTTATAGGTTGGTACCCAGACCCCACAGATATGACTTATGGTATTTTGGGATCGTTTCACGTATCTCGAATGATAATATCATGTACAAAAAAATTTCAATAAAAATGAATTTATTTTAGATCCCATTATCCAGTAAAAACCATCGAAAAACAGCAATTTTAAATCCCATGAAAGTATAATTATATCGATTTTTAATTGCTAAAGAAGCGTAAATTAGCAATTAAAATCAAAGTTTTTATTTATTATGTGTAAACAATTTATTTGAGATATTATTCATGGTAGGGGTTTCAGCCGCACTACTTTTAAGTAAAAATAGACATAGTAGCTATTTCTAAATGCAACATAAAATATGATAGATCAAAAATACTAGTTTTAATAGCAATACTATAATTAGATTTTGCAATGAAATTACTAATTAACAACAAGAAAGCTTAAAAATTAGAAATAAACCTTAATTTAAAATTTTCTTTGTGCTTAATGTATAATATTTATTTTTAAAATATTTAGAATCAATTCTTGAAAAACTTAATCAGACTATAAATGTAAATTAAAATAAATTTAAAGTTAAAAAAGAAAATTATTGTATTTAAGATCCGAAATCTAAATGAACTAACTAATATAAAATTTATAGAATGTATTAAAGTTGAATATATAAAATATCTTTGCCTAAAGAAAACCAAAAAAGTTAACGCTTGACTTCTGCTATTTGGCATTTCCACTTTTTTGTCTTATAAATTAGGTTCTGATTCAATATTACAAATTTATACGAAAATATTTTATGTTACAAAGCGCAAAAAATTGTAGTAGGCAAAATTATTATGGCAATTAAGTTCTAATACAATTCATAAAATTTACACGAAAAGATTTTTAAGCTATAAAGCCCAAAAATTTAAGACTGTAATATTAATAAAAAAAAATGTAGTTCTATTTCAATTTTATAAATTTATGCGATAGGGTTTTTAATAATAAAACGTAATAATTTTATGATTGTAATATTATTTTGGAAATTATGCTTGCATTGAATGTTACAAATTTATGCAAACAAAATTTTAATAATAAAACGCAAAAAAATTAAGTCTATAATATTATTTTGGAGATTAATTTGTGATTAAATAAGCCTTCAAATTAATAATAAAATTGTAAGTTATAAAAAAATTATTTAGTATAAATTTTTATGTGTGTAAGTTATTTAAATCCAAAACCTTACAAATTTTGTAAGGAAACCAGATTAGTTTTTGAAATTTATATTAGATTTAAAAGCAGACACTTTATAATAAAAACATAAGAAAATAATAATAATTCTTTAATGTGAGAATAGAAAATAAATAAAAATTGGTTCTTTAGTATTATTTCTTGGATGTAATATTAACAATAACCGAAACTTTCAAGAGAATCCGCATTAAAACTGTATATCAGATCTATAAATATATTTTAAATTATATCTCATGATATTAGTGCATAAATTAGAAATCTTACTTATTAACTAGATTAAACCAACGAATTTATAGCAATAAAATTTTCATATCTATCCTTGAATTATACTTAGGGTTTATCATAGAAAAGATATCTAGAAAAACAAACTATATTTTTGTTAAAATATATATAGCTTCGAGTAATAGTATAAATTCAGGTAAAAAAGAACAGAATATAATTTACACCGGAGTAGTTTTCAATAAAATATTTCGGATAAGTTATAAAAATGTTAATTCTTTAAAGGTGATATATTGATGGGAAAGAGTTTTGATTTTACTCATAGATTTCAAAATAAAAATAAAATATTTTTTCGAACTCTGATATACTAAAATTTATAATACAAAAAAATTAATAAAAAAAGACTATTGGAATTAAATAAAAATACAAACTATATTATACCATCTAAAAAAACAAACGCTCACATTTAAAAAATGGACTAAATACAATTCTTGAGCTAATAAGTTCGGAAAAAATAGGGTGTAAGAGGAAGATTTAGATGATAAAGAGATAGTAAGAATTTTTAGCTAAATCTGATAAGAGAGCAACATAAAGTTTTGTTATAAATTTTAAATTTAACTCGAGTAAATCCTTATATTTCTCTTTATTATGAATTTGCTGTATAATAATTATAAGCAAATTATCCTTAAAGTTTTCATCAATACATCTCGCCCGCTCAGGACTCATACATTCAAGTATTTAGCCAATAAAAAAACCACAATTAAAGCTAAAAAATGACGCGTAATCTTTATTATAAAAGATAATACCATAAATTAAAATATATGTTTCAATAAGTTTACAACTGAATTAATAAAATTTCGTTAAAAGAAAAGGGTTTTTAAAAAAAAGAATTAATGATAATTTGAATATTTTACACAAAAAAAGTTTAACAAGATATCTTGAATAAAATTACAAATAAATAGTTTTATAATAAGTATTTGGATCTAACTTCATTATTTCCAATAAAATATTAAGCCTGAATAATTTTTTAACCCACAAGAATATTTTTTCGAGACTCGTTTTTATGTAAATATAGTATAAAAAAATCAAACAATTGTTATTAAATGTAGAAAGACATAAAAAAGTGGTTTATGATGCGTAAAAAATATTTGAACAGAAATAAAGTGAATTCAACCCATTTACATCTTCAGTCTTTATCAGGGTAAAAATTAAAAAAATATTTTAAGCGTTTTTTTCTTAGTTTAAAATTATTTTTACTATATTTTTAATCAATATCCATGTTTACTTTAATAGAAAACGACATGGAAACAATTTTATATAAGTATTTTTATGTGAAAATATTAATATGGCAATTAAGATACTCATTCCTTAAAATGAAAAGCTTTTATAATCGATTATACCGGTGAATAAGTTTATGAATAAGCAATTAGCTCCCATCCTTATTTTTGCTTTAAAAATGCTTTCGAGCATTATATATAGGCATAGCTAAAAAGTTATAATGAAAAAAAATCATTAACTTTAAACGTGATACCATCATAATTTTTTAATCCAGTAATTATATTATTTCCCTTATATACCATATATTTTTCGTTAGTTTTCGCATAATAAGTGCTTCTGAAGATATTTCTGTGCAAAATAAATGCGAATACAAAATACTGTAATTGTGAAACCCCATGGTAACAAATCAAAACAATAATCATTTATTTTTTTAAAAAAAATTTACAATAATCGCAAATATTCATTTTGATTATTTTTAACTATCATGAACTTCCTCAAACTTCCCGATTCCCCACTTTCCAATAGTTTTATCATAAAAAATATCATATACATGATTAAAACTGCAAAAAGTAATGAAACGAGGCATAAAAAAAGATGAATTTCTATTTATATTACCAGAAATCTATTTGAATTTATACAATAATTACGTAAGAAAACATAGAAATATCTTATCCAAACACTAGCCCCTAAAAATATTTAGGATTGTAATTTTATAAAAGTAATTTATGCGAAGAGATTCTTTTTCATGAATAAAAATCATAATAATATTTAAATAATTATTTTGTATACAATTTCTATTTATTTATGCTATGTAAGGACATAAAAAATTTAGTTTAAAATTTTTATTTTTAAATAGTAGTATAATGATTAATCTTAACAGATTTAAAATTTTATTCTCATCTTCTATATTGGTCACCATTTTTTTTATCATTAAAATTTTCAAAATGTGTGTTTTTATACAGATCATCTAACGATTGTGAGGCATTATTATTTACCGATGGATTTTGATTTGAGCCCAGTTGTCCATCAATGCCATTGTTTGAATTCATAAAATTGTTTCTACTTCTTTCTGGCACAAAATTTCTTTCGTTTTCGTTATTAAATGGACCTGAAGATCTTGACTGATTAAGAGGATTAAAATGATTTGAATTTATGCCTTCATTCAGTCGATTATCGTGTTGCCTTTCATTTTTAAAATTATGACCCCTTCCTCCAAAATGATTATAACCATTATTTCGATTTTCTTGTTCTTCGTTCCCCCTTGTATGGACTGGAGAATCATTTCTGTTTTGTTGATATTCTCGATTTTGGTTATTTGATTTATTTTCATCTAATCTACTATTATAATTAATGTTATCAAAAAACCTTTGATTTGAGACTTGCTGTGCATTTCGATCAGATCTTCCACCAATCTCATTTTTATTCACATACCGTGTGGGTTTGTTCGCATCACTCCAATTGCTTTGATAATTATAATTGCTTTGATCTCTTCTATTTTCATCCACATTTATTGTATTATTATCATTTCTATTATCATAAAAATGTGCTTTTCTTCCATAATAAGATCCAGCATTCCGATTATCATATGGTTTTCTTTCATTTGGATTATATGTTCTTCGATCATTCGATAAAGAATTTTTGAATGCCATGTTGTTTCCCCAAAACCTATCGATCTCTTGTTTATTTTCTATTCTTTCCATTTGACTATTATCATTTTTCAATATTTCTCCATAAACTTCACGTGCATTAAAAGGGCATATAAAAACATCGGGAGACTCACGAAGATCAACAACACGTTCATTACCCGAACAAACAACATCTCCACTATTCAATCTACACAATTCTTGTTTTAAAAAATTGTAATTACTAAGCCACATTGAATTAAATCCATTTTTGAAATTCTCAAGATTATTTCCTGCCTTCATTTGAAGATAAAAAAGATATATCTCTTCGGGTGAATATTCTGCTAAAGGAAGATTGGGATAAGAAGTAAATATCCATTTAGGTGGATCAAGAAGATCGGTCTCAATCGCATGTAAGAATCTACATTTTTTACCAAATCTACATGTCTTCGACGCTTTGTAATCTCGACAAAATAATGGATACATTCCGTATTTTTTATGGTATTTTTCTACTTTTTAATGTTTTTGGTGTTTTATATTTGTTTCTTGTGATTTATTTTTATTTGTTACTTGTGTTTTGTGCTTTTCTAAAATTTCTTTTTCTATTTCGGCTTTAATAAGGACTCTTCTGATATAATTATAAATATATTTCTAATCGGGATATTGGTCAATTTTATTTTAGATTCAGATTAATAGATAATTTTTGAATTGAAAAATCACTATAATCTTCTATGAATTAGCAACTGTTTATTTTATCAAAAACTTATGTGTATTATAAGCTACATTTCATCTCTATACTCAAAAATTAAATCATTAAATCATTTAATTATTGATCGCATAATCGAAATTAAGGAGTTATTGAATAAAAATCTCGCTTTTGCAAATTATATTGATACAATATTTATTCTAAGAGAAAAAGGAGATCTGGATAAAATTTAAACCAATATTATTCACATTTAAAAAAAAATATTCGCGATTGTTTTTTATTACTAAAAACCATATATTTTCATGGCTATATTTTATCGCACATGGAAATAAAATTTCCGAGGCATACACACCTTCATATAGTCGATGTAATTTTTTATTCGGATTATTATTGGTCTGAGAAGATACAGCACACCCCTTTTATATTCTTTGTTACTCCATTGCTACAATTCTACGTATGGTTTTCACACTTGCAGAAATCAAAGAAAACCATATTGAATTGTTTTATAACCGCTTTGATTTCATAATTTTATTTTTCAAAGCTTATCCATTATTTTAAAGCAAATTTATTATCTGATTATGCAATTTATTTATGGTAATAAGTATATCACACAACAAGCCTTTTTCTATTTAAGTTTTAGATCTACGTTTTGCAAAAATAATTGCTTTTAGTTATTTTAAATTCAAAAATTTTATAATTTCAACCTTTTGTCAATAAAATGGCAAAATTTTAACTTTTAATATATATTTAATGGGTGAAAATGCACAACTTAGTTCAGAAAATAATTCAAATTACAACATTTATATTTTTAAATGTAAAATTTCGCTAATTATTTCGGAAAAATAGTTCCAGCCTATAATTTATTTGATTATCAATACTACTAAATAAAAGCAATATTATCAAACAAATTTTGGATAGAATGCGATATATTTCGAATATAATGTTACAATACACCACTAATAATATTATAAACTAATTTTTTATCAAATATATTATCTTGAGCCCCTAATTTTTTTTAACAATCTTTATTCAATAAAATTGATCTAAAAATTAATAATATCGAAATACTAGTAAAAAAATTCAGTTATAAAAATCAGTTCTGATAATAAAATAAGAAATTATTAAAAGATATAGAATAATTTTTTTATGCAAGTGACCTATTTAAGATAAAGTAAAAATTATTGAATGTAATCAAAACATAATTTGTTCAAATTAATAAATAATACGCCTGTTGCAATAAACAAGAAAACATATAAATTCCATCTGTTTACATTCTTCTGTTGGCATTTTTTTGAAGCCATTATCTACCATATATAAAAAAATATTATAGATCATTTAAATTACAACATTATTTTTTAAAAGTTCTGTTTAAATTCTTAATATAAAATTATTGTTGTAAGTGGGATACTCTTAATCGAATTTTCATGTTTAAATACAAAAACCCCCACTTCACAAGAACGTAGATATGCCCGATATATTTGTAAATTGCATTTATAATAACCCATTATGATCAATAATTCGATAAGCAAATTTAAGTGTAGATTCTATCTAGGAATACCAATAATAAACTGTTTTTTAAGAATTTTTATTATTGTGTTAGATTGATTTTGACGGGTGATTTTATTCTAAAAAATCTAAATTTTTATAAATTTCATTATCTGTATAGGTTATCGTGTTTTATCAATTTTAAATCACTAAAGCTTACATTAAAAAGGCATAAAAAGAAGATATCAACAATCTTTCTTATGACCGAATTCCCTCAATACATTCTAATATACATCTTTTTATTTAAAAACTTTTAGATAGAGTTTTTCCGATTCTATTTCTCGTGGGTATTTTTATTCTTCTAAAATTTGACTGCATACTTTTTTAAAATAGAATTTATATAAACATATTGCAATACTAATATAAAAGGGGCATCTGCCTATATATGAAAACTCACATTCTTATTATTTTACCAATTACTTAAGTCCTAAAATCCATCAAAATAAACACAATAAAAAAGATAGAAAGCGCAGGTGAAAAATTATAGAAAAATGCCACAAATCGGAATTTACAAATTTATTTCTACTCCAGAAATATACCAAATATTATTTTGCACAGCAACAATCGCAGAAAAATAATGAAAATTTATATAAACCTAATTTGTAATTACCTACATTTTATAAACCTTATCATTTTGTATTTATAAAAAATAAAATGGCAGACAGTTATATATAATTATATTCCATAAAAATCACAAATAAAAAGCAAAAATACGTTTAATATCATAAAGGATCTATAAATTTATAACAAAAATAAGGCTATATATCATAACATTGAGTATTTGGCCTATATAATACTAAAAATCAAGCATTAAGAAATCAGGAATACCAACTAAATCAAAAGCACAAATCCAAACAATATTATTATTTTAAATATCGAACCGACAAGCCTTTAAGGGAAAGATTATATATAATAAATTTAAAAAGATTGTGATTCTAAAGGAACTACAACCCAATATATTTACAGAGAAATCTAAATAGCCATAATCAATTTAATCAATAAATTATATGGCAAATAAAAACAGTAAAACCCTTATTATAAATAAGTTATGCAATAAAAATTTAAATATAGCATTCGAAAAAATACATTTTTGATGAGATGCGGATTTTCTTTCGCTAGTGGATTTTTAATTTTATTTATTATAATTTTTTAGACAAAATATGATTCTTTCATCGTTATAGAATTATGATTTTGAAAAACATAGAAAGAACTTTTTAGATTCTACCAATTCCTTCTTTCAATCAAAAATATCAAATGTAATATTGTTATAAAATTAATTGTTGAAACTTATTTCAATAATCAAAGACTTTTTAATTTTTACACTTAAATTTCACGTGTTTAGTGGTGGATAGTAAAATATGTTTTTCTGTTCAGAATGAAATTACATTAGGGCGAACGATCTTATATCCGCTTATAATTGTTTATAGGTGCCTATCTACATACAATGCGCCGTATCGCTCTAAGGGATTCATTTTTGAGTTATGAAATAGCATTTTAAAAGGTTTTCTACATTTTATTAGAAGTTATGGAAAAGGGAAAATGGCAGTTTTCTAAGATATATATTAATTTATCTAGTTTAAATATCATTTTATTCAACTGATCAAATTCTGGTTTTAAAAGCATTAAACTTTTAATCATAATAAAATAATGAAACAATACAGAATTAAAATTGATCTAACTCGATACTATCTATTAAATTTAATCAATCAGAATCAGAATATAAAAATATAAATCGTTCTTCATAAAATTACCAGTTTAAAACACATTTTAATGTTTATGAAATTATATCTATAGTCCCTGCTTGAAGTAAGATGGGATAGAGTAGCAAGGCAATATCATAAAAGGTACCAGAAAGAAGAGAATTCATAAACCAAATCTAGCCATGCAACCAAACAAAATGATTGAGAAAATCTTTGAACTAATAGGACATGAAAAGAGGTGAGGTATCGAAGAAGATATAGCAAAGAGAATGGCAATATTTTTTTGCAAGAAATTAATCGCGTTGAGCTTAAAAATTCAAATTTACGCTACCGAAATGAAGCCATAAATAAAAAGATATAGTTCCAGCCCATGGCTTGATTATCTATATAGAAAAAGCCATATAATTTTTATTTATTAAGCTTATTTTTCATGATTAAATTTAAAACATGCACCGAAGCATTATTAGTATTATATTGGCCGTGGGATAATATTGGCATAAATCTGCTTATATTCGAATGAATGTCTTATTGTTGATTTTTTTAGCCTATAGAAAACATAAAATACACGGTATAGTGACAAAATAAATAAATACTTTTGCGTAGTTAACTATTTAATCCGTATTTTTATTTCAAAAACAATTTATTATAATTATGTATGGTTTAAGTTTCGTCAACTCATCTATTTCTTTTGGCTAAGAAATAATTTGTCGATTGGGAATATCGCAAGGACCCTTAATATATATCTCTTGATACATATCATCAACCCTTCCCTCAAATAATATGAGTTCAAGCGTCTTTTGATGTATGCGAGTTTGCATATATGCCTTTTTTTTTGAGATTTTGACACTTAATATATCTTTTGGAATATTATAAATACTCCATTCGAAGTTATTACATATGGTATCATTTTTGTTTACTTTACTGCATAAAGCCAAGTTTGTTCTCTAAAATATATACTTATTATAGTTTTTTTTATGTTTTCTGTTAATTTTACAAGTTAGTTATACCTACTCGAGCAAAATTTAGAATTTAATTTTATGTAATTTTACTTCTAAAATATTTTTTTGATGTATTTTTCTTATGAATAGTAGATATATTTTCTCTTGGAATTTCTATATCAGATCGATAACGAGCAACTTCATACTCTATGTATAATTAAGAAAAAATCATGTTTTTTATCTCTAATTAAAAATTTAAATTCTTGAAATATAATTTCAGTACACACGATTTAACAGCGAAATAGTCTATTAAATATTGATTTAGTGTTCTTAATATCTTTTAATATTAATCGGATTAATTTTTTTCGCATATTCAAGCCATATTTATCATGTCTTTCTACCTGTTTCAGTAACTAGTTTTTCGTTTTATCTCTACAAATTCATCGAATTTTTGCTTTTTTCATTATTTATTTGTATCAACTGTTTTTCAAGACAAATACATTCTTTCTGTAGTTATACCTGCTTACATGTTTTGAATAGCTATTCGAGCTCAAATATTAAAATATTTGTAATTACACAAGACTAATACAAATAAAAAGTGAAAAAAAACATGTTAACTATAAGGTTACAAATCTTGAAAATAGAAGAATAAATAAGGAAAGACACAAAAATTATATGTTTAAATCTATATAAATAAAACTAAAAAATATTAAGGAATTCAGACCTTTATAATTTATGTAAATCTAAATGACAGTAGATGCGTGTTTTAAATAATAATTTACTCAATAGCATAAAGTGGTTAAAAAATTTTAGACAAGTCATTTAATTTCGCCCGAAAACGAATAAAAAGTGTTAGAATGATTTATAGAGTTATATTAATGCGAAAAAAGATATATTTCAAAATATGTAAAAGATACGAGGTAATATAATTTAAATTGCGAGTAAGATTCTCGAACAATAAAACCGGTACAAATTTATAATATGAAGAAAAAACAACAACGCGCTAAATATATTTGATCTAGAATCCGATATAAAGGACTCAAAATATAACCACAAGCAAGACATCTTCAAGATTACCTAAATTACAAATGTGGTGACAAGTAGCGAAAAATTATAAAACTATTATACGATTTTAAGGGAAGGTTTTTTGTTAAATATTGCTGATTACGGTGCTAGTATGACTTGAAATAATACAGGATCCTAATTAAAAATGATGACAGACATTATTGTCATATGATAGTATGTTTTTAGGATGATAGGGACCAGCTCCGTAGTTGATAAATTCAATTATCCCACAATAGGTTCATGACATAAAAAATATAATTATTATAATTTCATAGATACAGAATAATTTTCTATAATGCATATATGCACCATACAACCTTTTATATCAATAAAAAAAAGAATAACTGTGTTTTATATTTGTCTTTAGTTTTTAGAAACAAACACCTCTGCCCGAAGAAAGTCCATGTTATATGTAATTATTGCGTTTAATTTCGTTTAATGTCGTTTTTCTACAAAAAAGAGCCGTTAATCATCTATATTGAAAAAAGGCTATTTATTAGTTTTTAATAGTTAAAAAGCTTCATATTGTTGAAAAAAGCCTATAAAATCCTCCTTTATGATATCGACATTATGCTGTATTATTTTTTTCTTTTGAGATTTTTTGTTCACAAATTTTAGATGTGTATGCAGATCTGAATTTTATATAAATATTATGCGCAACAATCTTTGATAAAATGCAGTTTATGCTTCTTTAGGCAAAAAAAGTATTTATAATGTTCATGTTTATTACTATTAGAAATCACATTCTATTTTCATTTTTTAACCTTCCTTATGTATTTAATTTTTTGATTGTCTTATTCTTAAATTAACTAGACCGGTATTATATTATGCCCTTCATTAAGTTCTTTTGTTTTTTATTGGTTGAAGTTATGGGGTTATTTTCTAATTAAAAAAAATATGACTCAAATATTTTAGTAAAGTAAACTATAAATTCAATCATTAACGCCTATTGAGATCGTAGGAACAAAATTTATAAAAATAGTGCTAGACCTAAACATATTTGAACATAGAAAACCTTTCTTGTTTATATCAATGCAGAAAAATCGAATTTACATATAATTTATATAATATAATATCATCGTAAGATTAAAGTATAGAGTAAAAGTGTACAAAAGCATATTGAAATCACATATTTAGCAATAATATATTGATTTCAACAGATAATTACCTATTAACCTCGACAGTATTATAATTAATTTTTGTTATTGGACTCCAATATCGAAGCTAGAATTCCCAAATTTAAATACGAACCACATAATTTTAAAATAATGCCATTTAACCAGTCTAATAGCACATATATTTAATATACTAATTATGCACAATATCATCATTTCGATGCTTAAAATATTGTTATAAATGTTAAAATTAGATATATTTAATTTATTTTCGGGTTTTTGACTGCTCATTAATATAAAATCTTCTATTTTTATTTTTTGTTTCGTTTAAATGCTTATTTTAAAATAAATATTAGAATATAAATGTTTAGAGAGTTGTTAAATAATGTAAATTCCATTTAAAAGATGTGATCTATGAAGTTTAATAAATCCAATAGAATTAAAATGAAACATACAATAATTTGCGTTATATTTATCAATTAGACTTTAGATAGTTAAAAGGAAGCATTTATTATATAAGTAAAACATGTAACATTTAAAAACCAAGGCAAACTGATTAAATTAAAGGTAATTTTTTGTTTTTTGCTTTATCAGCTGTATGAAACATAAATTTAAATTGTAAATCTAACTATCTATATTTGTTAGATACCGTATATCTAGTTATATGAAACAAATCACATAGAAATTATATTTCATCATAGTTTTTTTTGTAGATTTAAGATCAGAAGTGAAAAATTAAAATCTGATAAGACGTTATTATATTATTTAATACAATTTAAACACATAAATATAATTCACATCATTTTCTAGCTGAATGATTTATATATTGATAAAATATCATTATTTTTAAATATGAAGTCATGAGTGCAAAACAGTATATTTTTCAATTCTCCTAATAAAGACTTCTATTTTCAAATAAAAAGGTATATTTAGATATACAAAAAATTTATTAACCTTATTATTAAGTATTTTATAAAAATTTAAAGACGAAAAATATATATTGAATATCAAAATTATTTTTTCACATAGAGTATATAAACTGAATGATAGCATTCTAGCGAATTTCATCAATAATTGCAGTAGTTTTTTGTACAGTAAAATAAATTTTGCTAAATATTTACTATTTTTATTTGTTTGAGTATTGTACTGTGTTTTTTTCATATAAAAAGGGCCAATAAACAATTAAAATACGATACTAGCAGAAACATATATAAGATTTGTTTTATATACGCTATAAAATTTATGCTGCTTATTCTATTAATAGATTTAACTGCTGAAAAAAATTATATTTAAGAAAAATACAACTTTTATGTCTAATTAAACCCAACAAATGTGATGTTTACAAATAAAAATTCCTTATGTTTATAAAAAATGTTATTTTTATAATTTTAAATGTGATTATTTTCATTATAAATACAGATAATTATCTTCTACCAAATTTTCGTTTGTAAATATTTATTAAATGATAAAATTAAAATAAAAAATAGAGCCAGTGTATATTTAGATAACTACTATACTCAAAAAAAAATTTTAAAAAATATTCTATTAAGAAAATGTATGGAAATCCAATGAGTATTTTTTTATAAATATATATTTTTTAAATCATGCGATCATAAATTTAGTTCTTTTTCATAAAATTTATCCGATTATAATATTTATTTCAAAATAAATTGTGATCCTTTTATATTTTTTCATTCAATATACATATTAAGAATTTATGCATTAAAAAACGATTTTATGATAACTTGATGTTTAATAACCTATATTTGGGGACTAAATATACTTCTATATAGATTTTTCGTTCCTAAAAATGCAAAATAAAAAATTAATTGTTAAGATCATTTTATTTTTAGGCTAATTTTTGACATGAATATATATATTCTCAAACAGAATGTGTGATAAAATCCTTGGAATAAACTTCATCAATACTTTTTACCATATCTTCCCTGCTATAATCTCATCGATACCCCTTTTTCAATCAAGAAGTATTAGTTAGGACTATTTAGAATGTATAAATATACCAGAACGGCTCGGATTTATAATTTAACATTAATTTACCATTTTTAAAAAACCATATTATAAGACGAATGATTTAAAATAAAGCAAATGAAATTGAAATACTTTTATCGAAGATTTTAGAATATACATTTAGTATAAAATCATAACCTTATGAAAGTAGATGAACTTTATGCCAAGAACAGGTTTTTATATCAATTTACCGAATAAATAGTTCGATTAAACTAGAATTTGCATATTATTTATTGGGGTTCTATTTGATTTTTAATTATTTAAATTTTTCATGCAAAAATTAAGATTGCTCTGTATAAAATATTTGTTTAATACTTCCTATAACACATTCTTTTTATAATCTTATTCTATATATTTTCTTCTTTCATGACTTAATAATTCAAGCTTTTTACGAAAATTCAATTGTTTGTAGATTATAGCACTATTCGCGGGGTATATTTGTAACTTAAGTTAAGTTAATTTGTTAGTAAATCAAATTTACTCAACAAGTGTAATCAATATTAGGCAGATTATCAATGCTCGCATTCCCTTTTATAGCATATTCATAATATATGTTCAGATATAATATTCGTAGAATATGCCAGCCAAACTACAGAATAGATATCTTTTTTAAATTTTATTACGATCTACGATCGAATGAAATATTTTACAATCCCATTGCAAAATCCAATTCAAAAATTGTTTAATCTTCTGGGGTAAGTTATTTTGAATTAAGTTAAATGCCAAATTAACAAAGAATCCCAAAATGACCAAAATTAACTTGTTAGCATTAGGATGAAATAATTGAAAAAATTACAAGTTATTTAATTCAATAACAAAAAAGATATGATCCATTAATATGTGGTAGATATTCATCATTTTTTGAATTTTTTTATGGCTAATGAAAAATTTTAACTCGTAAATACACTATTTTGGATATGTTTATGTGTTTACTATCATAAAAAGTTACATTTGAATCAATTAATTTGCATTAATCGCAATCTTATCACAATACCCCCTTTTATTCATGACTATATTCAGTTATAAACCATCTTTTGAGCATTGATATCATGATGTGTGCAAAAACTATATAAAAAAATAAGGAGTACGTTTGCTAAATGGAAGAAAAATCAATCTCGATGCATGTTTTAGCTTCTTTTATGGTTTTTGTATCGACAATTCAGCGTACCCAAAATCAAGACCTTGTTACCGAAACAGACATCATTTTACTGCCAATTATAACAATTTTAGGAATGCTCTTAGTATATCTTTCGGTATGGCTTATACCAATTTCAATTCTAAACATAATATTTGGGTTGATGTTTCTAGTTGTGGGGTATTGGAGCATAATAGCAAATTTATTATATTTCTTTGAGTTCTTTCAATATGAAATCGAAGAAGTGGTGTATGGGGAGGTAGATGAATCAGAATTCGAAGAGATTCTAGTAGGTGAAGAGAAAAAGGAAACAAAGAAAATCAAAAAGAAAAGATCATATATGGAGAGATTTTGGAAATATTGCAAAGGTATTTATACATCTTTAAATGTGATTTACTTTACAATATATCTTATTGGTTTTTTGATAATGGCAGCGTATTATTATATAAAACACTGGGTACTAACAAGTTTGATTTCGATGTCTATTTGCTATGGAACGATTCGCGTGGTTAAACTTGATAGTATTATTACAGGATATATTCATTTAGGAATACTTTTTACATATGACGTAATATGGTTAATTTTTGGGTCTAAAATAAACGAAGGTATGAAGGATATAAAGGTTCCAATTTTTGTGGCACTTCCAAGTAAATTCCATGGATATGAAATGATTGGGTTGGGGGATATTTTTATACCAGCTTTATATATTTGTATCATTAGGAAATTTTGTCACCATAAAATGAATGGAAAGATGGGAATATATTGGTGGACGTTGTTTTCCTATAACATTGGTTTGGTTATCGTGTTATTCAATGCCAAATATCTAAATAATCCTAAGCCTTCATTGTTAGTTATAGCTCCGTTAGTAATCTTAGTAAGTATTATAGCAGCCATGTACTATGGATGCTTAAAAGAATTTATTTTCTATAAACGAAACCAAATATCCTAAAAATATCATGTTTAAATATGATTATAGAATTTTTACCCATAAAAAATTATTTTTTATCATATTTTCATTTCACAGGTTTTGAAAATGAAATGTGATACTAAAATTTTAGAACGAGTATTCATAATGTAAATATCCTCAGAAAAGACATCATCATAAGTTTTAATATTCGTTTTATAAAAAACCGATATTATTTTGAACATATAAAAAGATGGGTACATGATTAAAAAATGCAATCACATATTTTAGTTGAAGATTTGTCAACAATTGATGATGCTGATATCAGTGGGTATACGCGTTCTATTTTTTGCTCAAAATATGTGAAAAAATTTTAATAATATCATTCTCATAGGATACAAACCCATGATTAATTTTAACAAGAATTTGATATAACTTTTCGTTTTCTTAATTTTTTGGCTGTATCTTTAGTAAAACTTGTACCATTTAAAATATTATAAGTGTAAAAGGACGAAATATTTGGTAGGAAAATTGCTGAATTACAACACTATCTAGAAAAAAAACTTCTATGCACCGAAAATATCAAATTGTAGGCTTATAAATATACTTGAAAATATAATTGTAAAGATTAGATGTAAAAAATATATATTAATAAAATCAAAAAAATCAAAAGAATTACACTAAAAGGCATTTAAAATTAGTAATAGACATTAAAGAAGCTATAAAAAAATCATAATTATATTCTCCAAACCATAAAAATGGAACATTAAAAAGTACTTGATATGTGCTTTATAAAATTTACACATATATTCTATAAAAATAATATATATAATTTATATTCGCCAAACCCTCAATCGAATTTCTATAATACCATCTTCAACCTTATCGAATAAATCATAAGAACATTAATTTAATATACATCATAAAAAATATACTTAAAAATCATCTGGCTCAAGCATAGCATTTACAAAATTTTAATGTGCAAAAAAATCAAGCAGTATCAAACCTATAATAGGGTTTCACTCGGCTATTTATTATGTTCGCTGCCTATTTTATTTTCGAACAAATATTTTTTTGGTATCTATTATAGAGGATAACCTTCAATAAAGCTATATATAATCCTTTATCAATGTAACTATAGTGTATTTTTGTTTCCAAAGAATTATTTCAGCCAAAATTATTGCCAATAATTTACAACATCTTGAACTTAATATCGAAATATGCCTTTTTACGTGAATGGGAATTGAAGATCGGTATATTTTCTTAAATAGCTAGAAATTAATCCTTGATCTATTCATTGTTTTTCAAATGATACTTGAAAGCGTAAATATGTGTTTACGATGCAAAAAAGTTGTTAATGGTTTGGTTTAAATATATGTCCATTACATTATTAAACAGAACTCACATGGTTCCTATAGTAATATTAAGAATTTGAACTTGTTCTAGGATCTAAATATTATAAGCAATCTTTGTATTTTACGATTTTTTCAAAATTTTCTAGCTCGATTTAAGGACAAAGAGCATGTTCATATCCCATTGATAGCTTTTTACATAATTGATTAAATTCTTCGAATACAGTCACAAAACTTATAAAAAATTAAAAGCATAGGCACAAAACAAATAGGAAATCGTTGAATAAAAAATCACTTTCTGAAAGTAATATACATTTCATTTGAAATTTAAAATACGTTCATTTTTATAATAATTTAACATTAAATATATTTTTCATTTGTTTTTTAATAAAAATTAATTTGGATCTAAACAGATCGAAAATATTTGAATTCATGAACAATTTCATTATTTTTATATTTATACAAAAAAATTATAATAATCCTAATTGTCACATTGACTGTCAAAAACCGTCATAGAAACATATAGAAAAGATCAAGAAAAAAAAAGAAAATTCAATATTAAAAATACCAATTACAACAAAATAGTATAATTTATAATAAATTGAAAACATTAAAAATATTATTGCATGTTAAAAATAGACATAATAGCGAAATTTATATGTTACGGGTCTGCAGCTAGCTACGCTACCGTATTCATAAAAATTGTGTAGTATCCTGAGAGTAAACAAAATTGTCCATATTTCATATATGAGTTTTATGGTAAAGTACCATTAAGTAAATTTTATAGAAAAATTTGTATAAATTAAACACTATAGTTAAAATAAAAATAAGTTTCTTACAGCTACCTATCAAAATATTTATATACCAAAGAGAAGAATTGGAAAAGCTATCCATATATGAATTCATGTAGAAAAAATGAGGTTTTGTATAAATCAGATAAACAGTCGTTAATTGGAAAATACACCACGAAGAACGGCTGCAATATATAAAATTTAAATAGAGAGAGAACACACCAGCAACTATCCATCTAGATCTTATAAGTAAATTCCAGGCTGTATATGAATCGAAACAAATTATAAAAACAAAAAGAAATTTTAATGAGAAAAATAATAATAAAACAAAATTACATGTTTTATTCTAGGATAGACTGCAACTTTATGATTTTCATGGCAGGATTTTCAAGACAGATTTAAAAAAGAGAATAGTCAATATAAAATAGAACTAATTATTTACGAGATGTACACAGAAACATATTATTCGGGTAAATTCAAAATTATATAAGAAGAAGCATATAAAACACTAGACCATATAAAAGTAGATTCAAAAGAATTGTTGGCTATGAAAATACATGGAGACATAAAGAAAAGATAATAAGTAAATATTTATTATTCAAAAAATTGGATTATAAAAAAAAAGATAATATCGAAGGAAAAAGATTAAGAGAAATAATTGAAAAAGATTCAGCAAAATTTAAATTTTTTACCAGAATGAAAACAAAAAAAAAACTTTCAATTAAAGACTATTATTTTTTGTTTGAAAAAAAATAAAAAATATCACATTATTGCAAATAAAAATAAAATAACTTGTATTATTACCCAAAATAATGTTGAAAACGTGATTCATAGAAAATATTATATGTTATAAAATGAACTTACCGATATTTACAAATAAAAACACGAATAGTTTAATTCGAAATAACATGAATGGTGGGGTGTGGTCACAGAATACCGTAAGTCATATATTTAAGGCTATAAATATAGATCAAATCAGAAGTATGCACACAAAAAAATTAGCTGGGAAAAAGCCAAAATTATATGGTTATTGAAAAAAAAATATTCAAAGTATAATGTCGTAAAAATGAATAGATATAAATATTTTTACACCACTTATGCTCTATTAAGCAAAAATATGGTTCTCTCGAATAAATATCCTTTAAAAAAGCCCAATTTGCCTATAAATAGATTGATTGGCCTGATAAAACCATATAAATAGTACCAGAAAAAGTATTAGATTCCTATTCAACCTGCGAAGCACGTTTATTATTGATAGAAAATATTTTCTTTATCGAACGATCAAGAAAATATATGATCTACAGAATAAATACTAGGTTAAAATTATGCAAAAAAGATACCGTGCTCTGATAAAGAAGTGATATAGCCTATCCAGATGCGGAAATATTACGCATGGTTATGAAATTACCATAAAATGATTGTTTCGAATTTACTAAATCGGATAAAAAACTTTTGAATGACATTTATTACTTAATTTTATATAATTATGCCATTTTTTTTATATATTTATTTTATTAGTTATTATTTTTATATAATTTTTTTTCTATTATATGTTAGTTTATTTCAGTGAATTAAATAAAATTTCTTATGATATCTCTGAAAATATTTTTAGAAAAATGCCGATACACATGCGCAGAAACATCTCATGAAGCTATCATATATTGGTCATTATCTTAGGCTAGAATGAAGGAAAGATCATAAATACGTAATCTGATGTTTCTTACGAGTAACAAAGTTATAGTGAATATCAATGGAAATATGATTTTATAAAATTCTACTTGTTTTATTTTTCTTTATATTCGCATTAATAAAATCTTTTTTGATGATAAATAATTTTGAACGTTGTATATAAAACATTTTATAAAGACAAAAAGAACATTGATTAACTATATAATATTACAGAAATTATGTGTATTATTTTGTAAGAATACAATGTTCAAATAAATGCTTATTATGATATTTATCTACAAGTGCAGATTCATCTTTTTGTGAATAAATATAGATTGAAATAACAATGCCTTTTTACAAAAAAAATAAAGGAATCAAATCCATTTTTAAATTTTAACCTCTGTAAATGACTATCAAAAACAAATCAAACAAAGATACAAAAATTATTAACATTAAGAAGAAGTGATATATTGATCAAATGCTTTTACTAAATCTTGAAAATCATCATTAAAATCCAATTTAAGGATATAATAGAAATGAATGGGCTAAATAAAGTTTATAAAAACAATCCTCATCGTTTTGAGAAAAAATTATGTGATAGAGTGTTAAATTTATCAAAAACAAAACACATAAAATCAACTGATAACAGCTAATTTTAGTAAAATGAATGTATTGAGACCCATAAATGACTAATATTTCTTGTGAATATCACGTAAAATGCAATATACACCCTTTTAGGTATGTAATACATTAATTTAAAATATATTAGGCATATTAAAGGTTTCTAACTATTTAATTTACAAAATAATATAAATAATCGATATTTAATCTGCGAATCGATAACTACAATAACGTATACCTAATAAAATCATAAAAACAAAATGAAATAATAAATTAGATTAAAATTGAATGATGAACTTGTTTAATTTATGTCCTCAGTCTTTGTGAAAAACTCAATAGTATTTATAACAATAAAGACGAAGTAAATTTCACTTTTTCAGATTCTTTTCAAATAGGGATAGGTATAGATTTAAAAGAAAAATAGAATAGGTAATTATAATATGCATCTATTTGGATTTTTTTTTGCCAGGGAAGATACTTTTAATCGTAAAATTATTAAATATAATCATGGTCAACATAAAATTATAAATATAGCATCTGATTGGTAAGAAATTCAATATGCATATAAAATACGAGATAGTATATATTGCAGGTAGGTGAATTTAATTTCCTTTTTTTATACTTTAGATCGTATGGTAATCTATTATACGGGAAAAACTTAATCTATAATGTATTTATACTATACAATGGTTTCTTTGCGCAAATAATATGATTCAGAATAAGAAAACCTTTTATCAACTAGATATAATAAAAATAAAAAACTATTCACCTTTGATATTTCCATTATTTATTCAAGTAAAATATCCACATAGATGTATATAACCTTTGAATAAAAATAATCAATGAAAGAATAGAAATATATTTGATGACAATCTTCTATGCAAATTTAAATGTAATCTTACAAATTTAGTTGCAAAGGAAATTAGATTAATGGTGTTTATTACACTAATACTGTACCGCTGCGGGGAAATATTCTATATACCAATATATGCTTTGATAATTACACTTGCGGAAATGAATCAAGTTAAGAGGCAGCGCCACAATAAAGTTTATTTTTATGACCAAAAGCTTTATTTAATGTTTTTCAATAAACATTATTTTCTCTATCTATTATAACAAGGTGGCGTTAATATCTGTTTGGGAATTTACATTGCCCTTGCATGAGAAGATTTAGGACCTACAATGATTTAAATTAAAGATTCTAAGTCGAATATTTGCACCACTCAGTCATAGTAATACCTACGTTTGAAATTATTTTAAAAAAAACGTGAAGGGATCAAGAATTATGCTTTTTCAACTATAATATTATATTTGATACCTAATTTTACAGTAAAAAAGTGTAAAAATAAAGAGGAGACCTAGAAATATATTCAATATTTACTGTGTATACAATATATCAAATTAATTCATAGTAAATTCATGAATAAATGCAAAATCAACTCTTTATGTACTTTTGAGAAAATGTATCTATAATAAGAATAGGTATAAAAAAATATGACAAGTTTGTTGCAATTATCGTAAAAAAAATGTTATTTTAGTCGTATCCAGTTGTTTTTATAGCTACTTAGATTTTAGAGACAGTTTAAAGTGAGATTATAATACTCATAGGAATTATTGGATTCAAGTGATTTATTTATGACTTATACTCAACATCTTCAATCGATTTAGACAAACATAACCATATTACACTACAAAATTGATATAAAAACAAAAAAAGGCAGCAGCATTTAATATCAATGGAAAGCGGGATTTTGTTGTTCTTGAAATATTTAGTCAAATTTCATAGTAAATTTTTTTCTTCAAATAATAAAGAAATAATTTATAAAGTAATATAAAATTAAATTTATCTTAAAAATGTTAATTCTATTATAAACTACGAAAATTACGCACTGAATTTCGCTATGGCTCATGCGATATAAATTAATTAGAATATTATCATTTTTTTTCGCCAGGGAAACCTTACATATTAAAAACGAAATTCATTTATTAAAAAATAAGTTTCCCATAAAATTTCCGAGGACGAAAACTCCATTAATATTGTAATATGAATCCATAAAATAAAATAAGATCAATTAGAATTCATATGGCGAAAACATATTTGGAATAGTACTATTTGCTTGAGCAAATATCCTTACTAAATTATAAATATTTTTATCATATGGATAAGTATCTTTTTACGCATGTATTTTTGAGTCAATTTTTTTTAAAATATTTACAAGCTTCGAATAATCCCAGTTTACTGATTCTTGGTTCATAAATTACGTGCTTGATTATGTATTATACTGTATTCTTAGAATATTAAATTGTGTTTTGATCTTCTATCAAATAATACTACCGAAAATTGTAAGTTACTGCTATTTAAGAATAAAATGGTCATACATGTTTTTTTTATTTTCAACCTAACGTAGAAATTTATTATGTAAAGTACGTAAAAACAAATATATGAAATTATTCGAGCTTTCAAACATGAAATGTTTTTTTAAAAACTTCGCCTTGAATTAAAAGCTTTTTAGAAATTATGAAATAGAATCTAGGTATGATATTCTGTTTGCTTTATACATTTTTAATCTATGAATCTTTTACCCTTTAATAAATCAATAGAAAATAACTTCTTTGAACGATTTCTTTTTACAAAAATTTATTCTATCCATAATTTTCTGTTATTTTTGTATTTTCGTTGCATAAGTATATTTTTACATTTGAATCCTTTATCCAAAATATATGAATAGCAAAATTTAATAAAAAATATTCTCTACTGTATTATTGCGTTCTGCCACTGCAACCATATATTTAAAAATATAAATTTGTGTTAATTCTAGATAAATTTTTCATTTTTTGTGCTAAATTAAAAATAATCAAAATTTAATAAATTATAAAGGTTTTTGCATATTCACAACAAAGTATTCCTTTCTCTCACTATCTGTTATGATTTAGAAAATATAGGTGTGTTTTTCTAGTCTAAAAAGCACAGAATTAGACAGAATTAGACAGAAGATACTATATGCTATTGAAGTGGGCGGATAAAATTCCAGCCTTTTAATAATAATTAAATGGGTTCTATTTGGTTTATTCATTTCATTCAATGACACTAAATCAATATAAAACAATAAAATATCCTTTAAATTCACGAATTAATGTATTTGTACATAGATATCGGTTTTTGGTGAACAACAATATGCAATGTTTTTTTAATAATAAGGTTGATCTTTTTAGCACGTATTCGATTTGCGGTGTATCAAATGCAAAAATGTTTCGTTTTATTCGAGATAGATTGATCTTTTTATTATAAAAGCACGAGGTTTTATGAGGCATGTTATGCCCTATTTTTTCATTTATATGTTTTAAAAATTAGTTTTAATCATATTTGCCTGATTACACTCTAAACGATGTTTTAAACTTCTCTAAAATGATATATGGCAAAGTATCTACTATTTTTTTATTTTCATTATAAAATACTTTTATAATTAAAATACATACTAGAAGATCAACATATTTTAGCAATCAAAACTTTATAAACCCTATATTTTGGATTTTATCCAAATATGAGAGAACAGAAACTTATAGATTACCCTTTATCAACAAAAAATATAGAATTCTGATATGAAAATAAATAATATTTTTCTAGAAAAGTTAATAGATATCTGCTATAATGTGGCGTTAATTTAATTCAAATAGACCGTAAATGGTTTCAATTTGCAATCGCAATTATTTTATACGTATTTTTTCTCTAAATAAAATATTTAAAATTAATCAGATGATCTCTCTTTACTCAATTTTTAATTAAATCATATTTTGACTTGGTATTTTCCAGACATAAAAACTCACCCAAATTTTTTCAATAAAATATTCACAAGATTGCTAAATATGGTGTTTCAATGCTTTTATTCAACAAGTAATGTGAAGGAGGTTTTACAATTTATCACATTTACACTTTATATATACATAATAATAAGTTAATTTTTAAAGCCAGAAATATTTTCCTTTTTGTTACCTATAGTGCTAAAAAAATTTGAACCTTTTTTTTGCATTCAAGTGCGTCATATAGTAGCAGGTGACAAAAAAAGATTTCTCCTTGTTGGATAATATATTATTTTTACGCTGGTGGGTATAAAAGAGTGTATTAGAGAAAAAAAGATTTTAAGGTACTTTAATATAGATACTTTAATTATTATCTCAATTAAGTTTTAAAATAAAAATGAAACCGCATATTTTTTTGTATTTATGAAAAAGCCGCAATCCTTTTTAAATTTAAGGAAGATCTAGTATTAGAAGCTTAAATCGGTCTATTTTTAAGTGAATATGCATAAATCTATGGTCAAAACATTAAAAGACAATTATAATTGTAAAATTATGTTTTGACTTCCATTTACATTATTTTGGTATTTTATGGGATGATTAAGGCATGATATTTTGCATATAAAAACCGAAAAAAATTATAGATAAAATTTTTACATATTTAATTATCATATTTATTCAGATATATGTCTACATAGACGCATAAAGGCCTAAGTTTAATTGCATAATAGTTGGTTTAAGTCTACACTAGAAAGCCAGTCAATTTTTACCAAGAAAAAAATACTGATATGCTTCTAAAATCATGCCAATATTTTACTACACTGTCATGTGATATATTTATTTTTTAAAGATTTAATATTGACAAAGGTAGATTACCATGATTTCTTTCTATGTTTATCCATAAATAACCCAAATACATAACTAAATTTACGGCGATCTAAAATATATCAATATACTTACAAATAATTGATGTGGCAGATCTAGATTATTAATGTTTTCAAGATTTTATTTCTGACCGAAGACTAATACAATTTATTATCCAATAGGGTTTTAAAAAAAAAGTAATTAACTAACTTCTCTCCATACTTCTCATGGTCTAAATGTACTTTACACAATATAAAAATATTATGAAAAAATATTGTTAATAAAAATGTCGAACTATCAAATGTTTGTTAAGAAGATGCATCAAATTTCTATAAATTATCGTATATTCGATAGATTTTCAAAATCGGTAGGCATCAATGCTATAAGGATTCATCCACAGTAAAAATTTTTTTTGTATTTTTTTATTTCCTATTGGTCAATATATTTTTATAAATATAATTTAGTATGCATAGAAGATAAAATTGAGTATCGCTAGACTTGCAATTTAATATTTTATATGGTATTTGTAAAATTTCATCGTCTCTTATCTTTGTATTTATCTTTTGATTTAGATCTTGCGGCACAAATATTTATATTGTGAAAACAAAAAATATACATAGCACATTACAGGAACAATATAGCTTTTTGAAATCAAAGATGTTTCTTTATAATCATAAAAAACGGCTTTGATTGATTATTAATATAATATCTTAAATTATTAAAGTTTATTAAATCGATAAATATGCATTAATGAATTATTTACGGAATTATGTATAATAATACACATAGTTCCAAATCTGAATAGCACTATACGAAGTTAAATTTGAAATATTCCTGTTATTCTAATTTATTATAGTATTTTTGAGAATTTATAAAAATTTTTGATGCCGAAGTTTAAAAATATAAAATAGCACAAGATGGTGAGGTTTTCATAAAAATAAGTGGTATATTCAAAAATATGCCGGTATTTATATTCCGAACATTATTTTTCATAGAAAAAGTTTAACTGCAGTCCATAATAAAAGATTTATTTCTTGAAGATCTGAAATTTTCAATGCTAAAATTTTAAAGATAAATTACAAGTTTATTTTGTTTTCAAAAAAGTAAAATAAAATTCTTTAATTGATATTGAGTAGAAAGAGCCGAACAGGATTTTGCCAAATCAATTTAATGGGACATAAAAAAATTACGTTGAGCTTGATTAACATATACTAAGTGTTTCTTATTTTATACTAATAACATTACATTCTTGTTTATAAAATACCAACCCAGAGTCGAAGCGAAATATTTGTAAACTTATTTTTAAAATATAATTTTTAAGATTGGCGAGATCAATAATATTTATGAAAATGTTTTGTATCTTATTTTGAATATAAAAATTCGAAATGCTTATTTTAGATTGTATAACGCACAATTATCTTCTTTCTAAGAAATTCGCATTTAAAAGATATATAACTTTGCTTATCTGATGCTCCCTGATATAGTTCTCCACATTTCCTGTGATTATTTTGATCTTGTGGATTAGGCCTGTTTTAACAGGCAGCTGTAGATATAAAGGGGGAGGAGATTCCATCTACTTTCCATCGCTTTCAATTTGCAACAACCCATATCTAAACTTACCGATATCTTTAGTGAAAATACCAGACTTATTATATTTTCAGGTCACGTTTTCGGCGTCATAAACAGCAAATTCCCAATCATTCTCGATTTGTCGGTCTTTTCATGGTTTAAATTTTTAGTTTCGACAGACCAGCCTTTGCAGACATTTATTATTCAAAGTAGATTCATAAAAAATCAGAAAGCGCATTACAGTTTGAACTTAGGTCACTTATCAAAGCTTCTCTTAATCAACCGCGACACCGCGCTCTCTGAACATTTAAATTATAAGTTACGAATAGTTTTTTTCCCGAGGCATATAGGAAAATAATGTTCCCACTTATAAGTTATAAATTTCTTGCAAATATTTTATCTAAACGAAGCATATAATATATATTTTAATTGATTTTTTAAAAAAAAAATGAATATTTCTGGCAAAATAACATATAAAACACACAACTAACATATTGATGCTGGAGGTTATTTTAATGAGCATACTAATCATAAAGATTCTTTCGGGTACAAATATGTGTCTAGCGCTATTTCTGGAGCTAATATTAACTATTTTTTTTAATGAATTACTCTTTAAAAAACAGGGGTTCTTTATCAATAATGTTTTGATTAACGGAGATAAATATATTATGTATAATGATACGGAGATAAAATGATTACGAATAGGTATTATGAAAATAGTCTACTTCTTAGAATGAATACTTTTAAAAAATAAGGATGATCAACGTGTAGAGGATTTCAAGTGATAATTAAATGTTAAAAAAATCAAATTCCAATATCTGTTTACCTCGGATTGAATTTTATTGTTCGTCTATAATCTGGAAAACAGAATCTATATATTTTATGTATAAAAAATTAAAGGTTTTTGAATTTTTTTTTATTTCTAAATATATATCGAAAAATAAAATGAATATGTTTTAAAGACAATTTAGGTCGGGAAAATCATTGTTTATTTTTTTTTATTATTCATGGAAATAAAAATAGTTAAATCACCATCTAACAAATCCAAAGAAGTGGATTGTAAAAAAGCCACACAAGAAACGACACGAGATATTCTTTTAAAGCCCATTATTCAGAAGATGCTGCTTAATAGTAATTATTATGAATTGATATTCGCGTTTTTTTAGATACTATATATATCTTATTTTGAAAAACCTTAAAAAATATTAGTTTATGATTTATTATTTCCTTTGCGAAAACATACATGTAAAATTGAGAAAAAATCCGAAAAATCACGAGAAGCGAGTGTTTAAAAGGGTTTAAACTACTAAAATCATTTCCAATACAATTTAAAATAGAATAAAAAACGTAAACCAAAATAAAATATGTAAAATATACATTTATTTTAAATATTGATATAAAATTTATTAGTTACACATATAATCATGCATAAATCCAGCAATAAATTTTCATACTTCCTAAAATATTATAAAAAAGCGGCAAGAATCAGTGATACTTCATTTAATAGCGATGAAGATAGATATTATGGACCAGCTCTATATTTTGAGACTGGTTAGATATAAAAGAAAATATATTTTTACATGCAGTTGTATACATGAATTACTGTTTGTATTTTATCAATCAAGCAACAACTTTGATGTATTGCATTTTATTTACAAAAGATGACGACTATATATTTAAATTATGAAAAATGGTATTTGGCATTAAAAATAAGAAACTTGATGTTTTTTTTGGTTTTATTTTGCTTTATTAAACAAAAATAATGTGCTTAATGTAATTTTTGATCTGAAGCTCACTATCTATACTCTAAAACCTATAATCACTAATTCTATGTGAATAATACAAACGATCAGGTTTTTCATGTGAGAAGAGAGAATTACAAAAAAAAATGATGAATACGATGAAACATGTTTTTATTCTACTTTTACTGTTCAAAAAGATTCGTTATTGCCGGCGCCGTAAGATGGGTCGGTTATTTATGATTGTTCAAGTTTTTCAGGATGAGATTGAAAAAAAATGGAGATGGATAAAAAAAGAAAAAGAACACAAGGATATAGTCTAAGTAAGTAAAAAGAAATGTTCGACTTCGGTTGCACAGGATGATTGAAATTTTTTGGTGATATGGGTCTCAAAGATGATCACATAGATTCAAGGGAATATGTGCATAAAGATGTAGGGAAAAATATGCAAAAAGAAAATTTTAGAAAAAGAACAGAAACAGCACCAAAAGTGCCAGATACAGAGCAAAAAGTATCAGGGAAATATATAAAAGAAGCACAACAGAAAGTTTCAGACATAGATGTAAAGGTATTAGACCAAAAGGTGTCAAATAATGATCAAAAACAAGTACAACATAAGAGTCAAATCAAACGCTAAAAGAACACAACAGAAAGTTCCAAAACAGGTATTATATACGGGCATTAAAATAGTCTTAGGGGTGGATCTTGCATTAATCACATTTTGTATTTTCTTTTTGATTAAAATATCAATAAAATAATAGTAAATGAAATATTTTCTATCATTATAATCATGATTTGTAATATGTAATAAAAAAAATGATTGAAAAATAGCATAATAATATAAATAAAAATATGATATTGTTTTTTTTTCAAATTTAAATACAATACCAATAAAAATTATATATAAATCTATTTTAGTGAATATAAATTTGAAATAATACGGTTAAAAACAGTGGTTAAAAGTATAAAAAAGACTTTTTGAATAGATAGACACATAATATAATCATTGAAAGAAACAAATAACAGAGGGGTTAAAAACAATAAGATTTATAGAATCCATATGCAAATATTTTCAAAGTGGGATTTAAAGACATGCTTGAACAAGGATAAAAAGCTAAAGAGAAAATATATTCATCAATAAAAATAAAGGTGGATTAGTTTCTAAAAGCTTTTATAAAAATTAACTTCAAAAGTGGAGAAATGCATTAAAATAAAATACACCAGTGAAATAAAAAAATATGAGTTTAAAAATCAATGAGATATTCGAATCTATAAAATTAGTAAACGCCATATTTCATAAACTATTTAATTTAGACGACCATAAAACTTTTTACCCAAAAATTTATATTTACTTAAATATTTTCGGTACATTGCATGAGTAGACGTAATGATATAGTAAATTCATTAGTTTTTCACATCAAATAGCTTATATAACATTAAATCCAAACAAATATTCTGAATCGTTAATATACCATATTATTTCTTTTTATAATTATAAATGGCGGTCTTAGTGGCTTTATTTGTTGAGCATTAAAGATTGCAAATTCATTCACATCTACATTTTTAGAATATATAATTAAGTAATTTTTTTTATAAGAACGGCTGATCAAGTGTTTTCTTTAGTTTTATGGTTTGTGCGAATGTCTCGACTATCACTTTCGCAATCAATTATTTTGTGCTATGATCTATGGTACAGTAAATGGTCGATCTTGTTAATAACTATAAAATGATTCTAATTTAAATATGTTCAAACGAATTCTAGTTGTAATTTTGGGACATTAAATCGACTATTGCTATATATCGATATTATATCATCTGCTTTATCTGTTCGGTGCTTTTTGGAATTCTGTTGTGTATTTATATAATATTAAAAACGAATTATTAAAATTTTGTAACCACTACACTAAATTAATGGAGTAAGATATATTTAAAATAAATACCAACATCATATTTTAGCATACAAATAAATTAAATCTTGTTAAATATTATTTATTAAGCTTTAACACTTTCTGCTTCGTTGTTTCTTTTAATGAATCCATCCTTTCGTTTTTTATGCGCATCACTTTTTTTATTAATAGCTTGATTCCGAGATTGATGTTCCAAATTAAAAGCCGTAATGCAAAGATTACTCGGATGAATGGAATCAGCAACCCTTTGATTATTTATTAGCTTCTCACAGCTTTCTACACTAACAGCATAATTTCTTCGTGAAACATTTGTGACCTTTCCATTGCGTCCCTTGTATTTTCCAGTTATGACACGCACAGTGTCGCCCGAGCAAATAGGAAAAGATCTGAACATGTATTTTTGACGAAGATCTTTCGAAAGCATCGATGACATGCGTGTGTGTCTGTTATTTTGAGAGGTATCGAAATGTGCTTTCCTACATTTCTTGACTTGTGATGATACTTTATTTGTGAGCTTCATAACAAGGGAAAAATTTAAATTATAAAAATGTAAATTTATAACGGGAGAATCTGAGAAATTTAGTTTGAACATTGTTTAGTTTAAAACCAAATAAACTTACGCTTAATTACTAGAAAAATACACGTAATTTAAAATATCGAACGAAATATATCTCTAAATTGCTGAGATATAAATCAGTTTAAACAAAATAATTCATATAATTACTACATGACTCGCAGTATTGAAAATATGATATATTCCCATTAATACATAAATAGTACAATATCATAAGAAATTTTCGTGCATATGGCATATTTAATTCTAAAGGCTTGATTTGTTCAAATACGCTCTGTTATATTTGCTTAGAACCTCTAAAAATGTTTTACGAATTACATAAAATATAAACTTTACAGATAAAAATATATTTTAGCTTTTTCCACATATAAAGAAAATCACAAAAATTATGAGTCGTCTTTTATAAAAGATAAAAAATGGATGATCAGCCCCTATTATTTATCAAGAACTCTAATGAAAACTATATAACCCAAAACTGTAAGTAACATGCGTTTAAACCGCTTTGGATATTTTTTAAAGAAAGCATACAATATAAAAATATAAGCTTGAAATTATTACAGTAATGATCAACTGTAAGAATGGTAAATTTAAACCAAAATTAAAGAAAGATATTTGTGATTGAATAAACTGTATTTAAATTATCTGTAAACTTATATTGAAACCTCTTTGCCAAAGAAGTATTGCACTGGGATCAAATTTGTATCTTATGAGCCAAAACAATTTTTATGTTTCTAAAATTATAACTCTACCAAAACCAATTTTCGTTAATAATCGAAAATACAAGAAATGGTAAAGCTGCACCACACAATTTAAAATTTAAAATCTTGATAGGGTAGACCATTGCACTTTCCACCCATCCCATGGATGATCGAGTTTATAAAATATTACAAATTTTCAATCCATGCATATTTTTTCATCAAAAGTATACATTATAAATCCAAAGATTAAACATCTTTACACGTTAAGAAAAGATTAATGGTTCTAGAAATGCTTCGGAAATACATTAAGCATATATACCAATGAAGAAACGTGTATAAAACACGTGTAACAAAAAATACTTTAATAGGGCTTCTTCATTTCATGCGATAAATAATCGATTTTTCTGAATTTTACAGACCATAAGATCATAAATTTCCTAATATTACATTAAAATCAAAAAAAATATATGAAATTAACTATAATATGTATTCCAATTTCAAATAATCTGTTTATGTTGATTTTTAGGGGCATTTTTCTGACGAAAAAAATTCAAAAGGTTTATTTGATGCCGAAATTTCAGTATTTCATATTTTAAAGTGCAGGATATGCATTTTAGTGTTTATGGGTATATAAATAAAGAATCAACCTTAATTTAAGTTGATGTAGTTTTAAAATCTTAAAAATATCATTTATTAAGCTTGTTTTTTGAAATTTCATGATGACAGAAAAAATTGAAGCGCATCTATATATCTTTAAAAGTTTCTTAAATACAGTTAAAAACACGATACTGCATTTTTATACTCGATACATATTGTATGTTTCCGACTATCGATCAGTAGATAAAGAAAATATTTTTATCAACATGTACAATTATGGGATCTAAATTTCTGTCAATCTCCAGGCTTCTTAAATGATTGTAAAATATATATATGTCGCGTTACTGGCGTTATATCATTTACATCAACTTAAAATGATTAAATTTAAAAAAAGATTGACACCCAAGTGAAACATCAAATTTAAACAAATTTAATTATATAATGCCATAAATCCAGAATGTTTATCACCGTAACTTCCTATATTTTGCATTTTTTAGCCTCTTTCTGTTTCACAAAAAAGAATAAATGCTAGCTCAGAAAAAATCAATTTAATCATTTTCAAATATTTATGGAAAATTTTAATGCATCAGCAGAACTAAATAATATAAATTATTTTTCAATTGAGACACAATCATATTTTTTTACATACATGGGGATTACTTATATCATTCATAAGGCTTAATATAAAAAATCTAAACAACTAATAATAAAACCATTTATAATTTTTTTTGTGTTTTTCGTTTTTAAATATATACAAAATGTCTTTTTATTGGATATTAGTGTCTATCATATTCTGATAAACATTAAAAATCTTTTCAAAAATATAAACTAAAAACTGGTGTTTCGTTTCTAGCAAATTTCATCATATGAATAATTTAAGCTTACAAATACGAAAATTTGGATTTTTAAGCAAAACGTATAGTAAATTTTAATTTTTTAATGCCTATTCTTGTAAACTAACATATTTTTCTCATAAATATATCAAAAGCACAGAAAAAATATGATCAATTATTAATCAGTACCCGATCGAATTCGAATTCTTTTTAAATAGCGATAAATGCCGCAAGTTTTTACAGCCAAAAAAATAAAAAGGGATCAAAACAAAAAAAAATAAAAAAAGCCAACTGATTCTTGAAAACCATTTACGATTAATCATAAAACATTCTTATACTTTACAATTTATGCATAAAAATTACAGGAAAACTCATTATAAAGAATTCAACCGTTTATTTGTTGTATTAGCTTATAATAAAAAGCTTTTTTATAATTAATCAGTCTTACAATAAAAATAACAGAGAGAATATTTTCAACATTTTACGGAGTTATCTGATCATAAGGAATCTTATTAACAATCAATAAAGCATACAGCACATAAAGCAAATAAAATAAATTTGTCAAAAAAATAAAAACATATGAATGTAAAAATCTTATGCAATAATATATACAGCGCGTAAAAAATAATCCGTTTTTTATGATGCATTTATAATTTACAAGTTATCGTCAATTAAGATCATCTTTACTGATTATTTTCGAATATGATTTGGGTTTCTTCCTATTGGATATTTTCTTTATAAATAAAAAATGAATACGGTTAAATTCATAAAAGTATTCGATCATAGACTTTTAATCTTATATTGAAATACAAATCCACAGTGATATTTACCTCAAAAATGGTGTCTTAGCAAAATGCAAATATTCTGTATATTTAAAACATGATATCAAAAAAAAGGAAATTACTTATAAACCAATAGCTGATTTTACACATGGTGTTCGGAAAAAATTATATGTGCGTATCATCAATTATATTAACCACCATTGGCACATGATAACATTTTATCAACATATCATATCTAGTTTTTTATGTAAATAAATAAATGCATTGATTTAGAAAAACATATATTTCTTTATGGTTGTGCTTTAAAAAGAGTTATTCATGCTTAAAAACTTGGTATAAATAAATTTATCTTTCAATATATATGTAATGACATATACTGATCTTCAAAAGAAGGTTGATTGATTAAAGAATTTCTTGTCGTATTTTAAATTCTAATAATCTACTTATTATTGTTCAGAAAAAAAATGTTACTTTATTTTTGGTATTTTTATGTATGTTTTTAGTGCGAAATTATTTTCACCATTCACAGTTTTGAAATATTATTAATTTCGTATTCTACCTTAATTTTTATAAAAATCCAATAATATTTTTTTTGAGCTCCAATAGAAAATTTTATCTAGAAATAATGTTAACATATGAATAAAATAAATTTATGGTGTATTTAAATATATTTGTTTTTCATTATAATACGCAAAACGGCATTTATTATAAAACTGTTTATATAGAGTCGACATTTCAATCCAAATAAAAACATGATAACGTCTTTTTGTGCCTTAGGGTTGCATATCGGAAGGACTAATTAAATTCATATAATTTTTAAAACATGTATTCTCAAAAATTAAAAATTTAAACTATTTTTTTTACTTGAATATTATTTTAGACTCATAGAGACCCATGCACGCATTTTTTGGTGTTTTAATTATGAAATAATGGTATAGCTCATCTTTAATAAGTTATTATTATCAGAGAGTTTAAATTATATACAAATAGGAAAAATGAATTATTTTTTGCTTTTTAACATGATAAATATATATAAAAAATATGATGTAAGATCTGGAAAAGTAGCAATCTAAATTAAAAGTTATCAATAAGCGCAACAATTAAATATTAAAGGAAATTCATAAGGTATTCATTTTGGAAAAGATACTAAAGAAATATAATCAAAACAGGAAAAAATCATTTGCTGTATAATTCTAAAAATAATGCGAGACAGTGAAAAAGTTTGAATTTAAATCATCTAAAAAACGCGCGCAGTAAAATAATATATTATTTTATCAAATTTATAATAAAATTTCAGATGATCTAAAATGAGATATATAATAATCATATATCAAGCAATCGCTTTTTTAATAAACTAAATTGATGTAAAAATTTTAAAAAATCAGTATTGGATTTCTTAAATTATACTTCGATAATATTTTTGAGCTGAATTAATGCTTAAAACGTACGAAAATTTTTTATATCAAATATTTTAATGTTTATGGAGTTCTTTCGAAAGTAAAATTTAAAAAATATTACAAATAGAAGCTCTAGATTTTTTATATCATAATTTTACAGTGCTTTTAGGAATTCAATGTAATTATTTTTTACTACTTATAATTAAGAAAATTCATATATTGTACACGAATGATTTTAAAATTTATTTTAAATAGCAATAACTGTTAACTATTAAGAGTTCACATTATATAATGGCAATGTTTTTTTTAATCGATATTGGCGTGACAAATATTGACAATATAAAAATAGTAGAAAACTAAAAATTGTGAAAATATGACCTGCTAGCATCAGAGCTGTCATTAATATACAAAGGCAAGACAAAAATTATCTCAAATGTTATAACATGTGACGGCATGGTGACTAGATATTATAAAAGGTATCTAAAGGAACTAGATGTCACGAACCAGGTTGGTACATATATACAAACCTTTCGATTTAGAAAAACGCTTATATTTATAGGTCTCGAAAGAAGAAGGGGTGTTGAAGAAGACCATGGAGAGGAGAAGATAGCCGAAAGTATAATTACGCTGTGCGTACAGAGAATCAAGCAAGTGTGCCTGAGAACAAAAACTAAAATAAAGACTATAAATATGGCCCATAAATAAAAAATAATTACATTAAGCAAAAATGTGCATATAAAGAATTCAAATTATATTACAATAAAATCATATTTTTTTTATTAATTTAAACCATAAATGGCGTAGTAGTATTTATAAATTAATCCAAGAAAACAGAGCCACAATTTTTTTTCGTATTTCATAAATATAGAAAAAGCTATAAATATTTAAATTTATTCAATAATTTTATTTTTATTGCTGAAAATTGAGTTTAATATATAGGGCTAGAAATAATAATGCAACAAAATGTTGTGAAGCATTAAAAAGAATGTTTTTTGATATTAAAAAATAAAAATGTTTCTGGTTATACAAATTTTCCGATTTAAACTTTTCTCGGGAAACACTTGATTTAATTAAAATGAGTGGCGCAAGATTTTTTGAATTGCAACTATAATGATTGAACTGATATAAATACCAGAAAACCTTTCATTTTTTTTATGTAAGAATTATCTATTAGAATTAAGCAGAGCCTATAAAAAAATCAGTACTACAATTTATTATTTATATGTTGATTATCAGAAAGTTTCCTTTAAAGTAACAGATAATTGTTCAAAAAAAACCAAAAATATGAAATATACAAGCATAAAATCCCATAGTGTAAAATGAAAGTTGTAGTTCTCGTAATGGATCATCCGCATACTTTCAGATATTAATCACTTTATATTTTTTTTGGTTGATGTGTATGATTGAAATATAATATAAATTCTTGATTTTATAACTAACAAATAAAATAAAGTTTTACTTTTTTTAATAATAAATTGATAATATAATATAATTCAGCAACCAGTAAGACACCATTCAAAAATTCTTTTTATGCACTGCAAATGAATCAAGAGATCTAAGCCAATCTAATATTTCATCTTTTTTTTTGCTCTGCAGTGTTTAAGTTTTAATACCTAATTTTATTTTTATGATAAAAATTTTATAAAATTTCTGAATTTCATGTTTAAGCAAAAATAATGATCTATTAGACAACATGATAAAATGTATATTTTAAAAATTACATCAATAAGGTGGATATTATTTATTGCTTTATTTGCCCTTTAGTTATATGAAGCGTCCAATGTAATCTTAGGATTTAATTTATACAGTACGAGTTCTTCACTTTTATCGGGCACATCATATTTAGTGTCTTTTTCAATCATAATTCGATAGGGATATTTTAATTTAATGTTTTCTATCTTATTGGTTTAGTTTGGCAGTTCAACTGGGAATTTTTTGAATTGATGCTTATTATTTGCAACGATTGATCATACTTTAAGCACTCAAAATATCACCAGATAATCTTCTTGATTATCTATTTTCACTTACTTGTTGTTCTCCATCAATTCATCTTAAAATCAAAGGTTCTTAAAGTTTTTAGTATCTAATTCGTATATAAAATATAAAAAAATTAATATTTATTATGCGTAACCTGCAGATTTAAAGTTACATGAAACCATACATATTGTTTACCCTTTGTATTTTATATTTATTTATGGGTTAATTTTATTTTTATCGATTTTATCTATTTAGACGTGGTCGGCGTGTTAGGAACATTGCACAACTCCTTGACGCATCTTTTGACACCTTCCCCTGATCAGTCTTCATCGAATGTTCTTATTCTCACAAATGTGCAAAGTTAAAGTGTCTTATCCGTGTGTGAGAGCTTGAATGTATGCTGTTACTTTGTCCGGAATTTTTTACCCCTTAACATATTTTTTATGATATTTTGTGACCACCTCATCCCAAAATAATATATATGCTATTTTTCTTGTTTTAAATTTGTAGATTAAACCAATTTCATTCGCCAAGATGTCATGATTTCCTATATTTTTCATTCTCAACTTCATTTAAGTGGTCAAGGCTAGTTATACCTATTTAAATCTGTGTAATCATATTTTATTTTTTATCGTGTATAAAATTGCAGGCATTTTATTTGACAACAATATCGGTTTTTATTCAGGTGACAACTTTTATTTCTGCATTTTCGTTTTCGCAGATCTCTTGTACTGAGTGCGTTCTTATCTTTTTGATTTTCTTGAAGTTGTATCGTCTTGATAGGTGAAAATAAAGAAATATACGATTTCATTGTGCCTTCGCCTGCAATAATGCCATAACATTTTCTTGCATCTTGTTACAAGGTAATCAATTGTTTTAATGGCTTCGTTACAGTGTGGGAATTTTATTCTCTCCCCGAAAAACACATTTCTGTCTTGAATAAAACATAATTTTCCACTTTCACTTGTTTCAATGTTGCCGTAATTTATCCATCTTGATGATCCAATTATATCAACCACATCATTATTCTTGGTTTCATTGAGTTTTTGGTGTAATGGTTTTTATTTTATTTTACACAATAGACTTTCTTGCTGCTTTTTCTCTAGTCTCTTGATATCGGTGATATTGGCTTGATATTTATTTTAGAGATATTTTTCATTGATTATAGATGTGTTTTGTTATCTTTTCTACTTTTAATATTGCAGCTCTTCTACGTGAAGTGTTTTTACTATTTGCAAATAATTTTTTCGCCGGTAGATCATCTTCTCGGCTTTAAATTCAATATTAAATAGCCCGCATCCTATTTAATCTCTCTTTATATAAGATATATTTATTACTAGGCTGGAGGTAAATAGAAAATTCGTTTAAAATTAACCTTATCTTATCATAAAGTTCAATGTATCCCTTTGCATAAACAATATTTTTTCCATACACACATTTTCATATTTTTCTAATTCGTAGGCTAGCGTGATTTTTTAAAAAATAATATCATTGCGATTAAATTTCAATCGAATTTACTTTATTTATTTATGTTTTAATTCTATTACTACAAGAAAGTTCTCTTTAGATTAATATCAACCATCGCTTAACTGCTGCGTCTCTCTGTGGGACTTACCAGCACTTATTGTTAGCCGTATTCACCGTGGATCGGGCCCTTTTCATATGCGGCAGTCATTATGCGGATTCATGAGATTATGCCTACTGTTCATCGCTAAAGTATACAAGCTACAACCACACTTACCTATATCCTTGCTGAATGGTGTGGGATCTTTTTCCATACTGAAGGCACAGTTCAACGACTTATAAAGCAACCTCCTATCTCTCATGGCTTGTGAGGGCTTTATGGTTTATCTTTTATTTTTCACTGGCCGCCCCTTTGGGTATTTTTCGTTTAGAGTAAATTTGTTTCGGAAATTAGTGAGGTGGGTGGGAGTGGAACCTGCGACCCCTCACCTTGGGGTCCAACATGCAAACCACACAACCATACTACCTCTGTTTGCGATTAAAAAATTAATTATAATTGTTGATTCTATTCAATTATGTGTGTTTATATGAATATCTTATCGCAATGGTTTAGAATAAAAACCTTTATTGCATTGATAAATGTTGACATGTTTTTGCCTATCTTAAAAACCCTAACGCATAAGCATGATAAAGCTTTGAAATGTATTAATTTTTATATAAATTGATTATTATCTTGGTGGTGTAGACATTAAATACCCATCATTATAGTTATAGTCTCTATCTACATATTTTCTTGGCCCCATTGATTCTATATAGTAACATATATTAAATATATAAAGTTAGTGATTGGTTTCTAATCTTATATTATGAGGTTTTATGGCATTTTTAGTGAAGAAGTAAATACGATTCTAATCAATAATTTCGGGCGAATTCTAGCACATGTTCTGTTAATTAAATCTTGTATTTTCTCTTTTCTTTCTCCCTATTGCCATAGATATTTTATATATATATTTTAAGATAACCATTACGTTTAATTTTCAGCCAAGATGTTTCTAGCTAGATACCACGTGATAGCCACATAATATCTTTAATAACCATTTCAAGATTCATTTGTAAACTTTTTTTATAATTAATATGATCAAATGAGTCTTCAAGCAATCTTTTGAAATATAAAATCTAATTCTATTGATCAAAATGGTCTAAATCCTATCCAAGTGTTTTCTTTTTTTATGTAATAATTAAAATAAAATTATATATTTTATCGATTTATTTTATTTCATTAAGTTCAAAAATGATTTAAAAAAGAATTCATATTTGCTTCAAATATTTCTTCATTTATATATTAAAGCCCGATGAACCCGCAAATAAAAAAATTGCATAATATGATTCTAAGCAAACTTAACCATGATAAAAACCAAAATGCTGTGAATTCAATTATCTGATAAACTTTTGTTATGTTTAATAATAAAAACCTTACTATAATAAGACATACTGATAGTATAGAACTTTGAAACATATAGCATATTTGTTTTGAATAAATTTTTATTCATTATATCTTTTTCCTGATATAAACAATATAATATTTGAGAGTGCACGCACATATATTCTGTTTAAGAATTTTAATACAGATAGGGAACAGCTTGATTTTTAATGAAGTTATTGGGTTATATATGTATTTTTTCAGTGTAGATTATAGTTTACATCCAACAAAGTTTGATTGATTTACATTAAGTTAGATTAAAATTTTTTTAAATAATAATTAAAAAAACTAAAAAAATATTTGAACTAGATAAAATAATATATATAAAACTTGACCAAATTAATATTTGTTTTTCCCCCCTATTATGCACGGATATAGAACATTTTTTCAACAAAAAATGGATGCTTAGAGTTCTTAAATTGTAATATTTATATTATAATATTATTAAAATTTTTATTTAAAAAAATTTATTGAGCAAAAAACATCCTTATTACAGTCACGGAAGAGTTTTTTTCAGGCATAAAATAAAATTTGAATTGGATTAATATCATTCGTTGGTCAGAATACATTTTATGTATAGCAATCATTCAATTTTACATCCAGATTAAAAGCGAATCTTTTTTTTACGCGTCAAGTATATGTGAATTCCCTTGAATTTTTTATATTTATACAATATGAGACGATAATTTTTGTAAAAATCATATTTTTCAATATTCTATAAGTATGCTATACAGTTCGAGTTTTAAATTATTCATGCATGGAAGATAAAAATTCTTTCATATTATCAATGATCTTTGATATCTAAAAACAATTAATTTTACAATGATGCATGAAACATAAAAAAGTTTGTGATAATTACAATAATATGGCAGTATATAAATCTTTGTATATATTTTTCCTGTCAATTTTTATGTTCGTTTATTATAAATTCTATACATATAAAATAAAAATTACAGATAATATGTGTGCAGTATCGCTACACAGAAACACTTAATTACAGTAATAATTATTTGTAACCAAAAAGGCGAAAAACAGACCTTTGTGATATTCAAAGTTTTGCTTTTAACAGGATCGCATCAAGATTTTAAAAATGCTAGATAATCTGCAAATCATCGTGTTTTAAATTTGAATATATTATCGCAAGAACTTTTTTACAAAGGTGCATTATATATATTTTTTTATGAGAAATTAATATGTATAAAATTCCTAATTTTATAGGTGATTATTTACCCATTAATATGGTCTATGTATAAATAATTGTTCAAAATATTATATCAACATGAAATTAAAAAATTTATATACAAACAAACGTTTAGGTATTACATATATTGATATGCTATTAACCACTATATTTAAAAATAGAGTGAGAAAATATTCAAATTATACAGATGAACTACTAGATATCTTATACGATATTACCATGATTTTTTTAAATGAAATAGCGCCTCATTACCTTTACATAGTATCTAGCCCATCTTTGTATTTTAAATAAAATATTTTTTAAGTGATTCACATATTAGTTAATTCATTGAATATGAATTTGTTACAAGTTTTTAATATTAATGTTTATAGAAATATCAGGCCCAAAATAAAAGTAACTAAAGATTTTTTTTAACCACATAGTTACAAATTTATTTTATATCAAAATATAATGATACTTTAAAAATAATAAACTATTTACACTCTAAAATCCTAATTCTGAAAGAGACGTATTTTTACAACTTTCATGTGAATAAAATTTGTAAAATCAATATATATTTTTTTAAATTAAAGGATGGGTGAAACGGAAAATCAGAAGCAGAGACTACAAAGACAAATCATGCGTAATTGCGGCTCTAACCGAGAAAAAAGATGTGTTGGCATTGGAACATTCGCAAAACTCCTTGAAAAATCAACAAGTAATTTGACGTTTGAATCATCCTTCATGTCAATAGAATATTCTTTAGATGAATGGGTTCAAGATCACGCGGCAATACTAATACGCTAAATATCGTATACCACGTTTCTGATAGGATAAACTCTATAAATAGCACAAGAAAAAATTCCAATGTAATTTTTTTCAACAGGAAGTCAAACGAAAGCGATAAGAATAATAATAGATCAAATGGAATGAAGTCGGTTGTCACACGATTTATGCCGAAAACGTCAAAAACTCAAAAAGAACATAATTCTGTGAACCATTTCATTTTAGAATTGAAGATGTAGTAGGGAATTTAATGAAATATAAAAAAACTTAAAAAAGGCAAACATCGTTGAATTTGAAAGGACAAAAAAGTTAACATGCTACAAAGTTGTCTCTAATATTCTCCAAACTATTAATAAGTTGATAGGCACAATTACATCCCCCTAGAATCCCAAAAATATGTCCGATGTTGCAGTCTTGCTACAACCCCACAACAGACTTACAAACGCCTCACAACAAACATAAAAAAAGACGAGTAATATATTTTTGATAAATTATGCTTTTGGAAAGAATAAGAGAAGGACTAGAATTACACAAAAATAAACGCAGTGAAGTTAAAGAAGAGGAAGTAAAAAAATTAAGAAAAAAAAAATGCAATCATAAACATGATCCTAGACATAGATGATCATCTTAAAACAATGTTTTATGAGTACACAAAAATTATGTGAATATTAAAGAATAAGGGAGAGCAGTACAAAAAGGATGTGGCTTTACCAAAGAAAAATACTGCTTTAAGCTTAATAAGAGATTTTTTAGGGTGGGTTAACTAAAAACAAATAATCATACAATCATAGCACCTTGTATATAAATCAAATTTTTTTTCATATAAATATGGCGAAAAGGTACGGAAAATAACAACAAAAGTAATGATAAAGATCACCTATGCCCATCTCTACGAGTCCAAAAACAGGAAAAAATAAGAATTTCAACAGTGGTTGAATAACATAACATAATGAAATCACTTTCGAATTCCAGAGCTACTTGACTAGACGCACCTTTGTTTTCGTAATTAAAGAGATGACGCGAAATAATAAATTATTATATTGGATTTTATAAAATGAATGTTTGTAAAATAAGAAAATAAAGATCGCTCCTGCTCTAGTATGTTATATATAAAACTTAAAGAAGATGTATTTGCAGGAAATTATTTCAGACCGATTACGTGTATGTCAAATTCATATAATTTAACGATAAAAAACATTCGAAATGAGTGGAGTAAGAGAAGAAATTTTGGAAAATATGTTAGATACACTTAAGAAGCCTTTAAGAAGAGAAAAAACAAGCACTTAAAAATATTGTTATAAATAAAGAGCATGGAAAAGGTCTATATACAACATGAACTGATGCAAATAAAGCATTTGAATAAATAGAACTAAACTTTTCACATACATAAATCGAAACCATTAACCTAACCACATGGATCACGTCTTAAATAAAAAATATTATAAGGAAATGGAATATATCTTTATGGTTAAATGGAGAAGAATTCATGCATAAGGGAAAACTAGAATGAGACAGTCATTCAACATTTTGAATCGTCTTATGTATTGATCCCTTGTGTAGAAGATTAACAAAACGCTTTCTAAGTGTAAGTGTAATGAGTGATATAAACTCTTACACAACAAATCATCCACTATTCATAGATGTCCTCAATATAAATCAAAAACACCAGAAAAATCTAAAATCATTGATGGGTTATAACATTTACCATTTCCCATGCAGTATGTCTTATTCATACAAAAATGATTCTGTCCTAACCATATAATATGCGCAGATGAAGCAACATTTATTGAATACCCGGCAGTTCTTAGATATCTTGGAGTAATAAAGAATATCAAATCAGATACAAAGCCAATAACATATAATATAATTTCAGAACAAATACTAAATCGAATAAATACTTTTGTAAGACTTAACTAAATGCCGGAAGTTATTTAAAGACAATAATGAACATGCAACATTACACATAAATTATAAAAAAGGCATTTTAAAATCATAACTATAAGAATACACTAAACTTGATACTATGATAAGAGATATTTTAAACAAATTTCTATTCATCTTCAGCCTAGTAATAAAAAGAGGTTTTATTCAAAGAGAAATGAACTAACACGTAGGCGTTGTATATTGAATTGTGTGCCGAAAGATGTGCTACAAGCATAAAATTGGCTTGAAAATGGTTATAACAGAATACCGAGTCAACTTGCAAAATTAAAAGTAGATAAACATATTCAGTAAATCTATCAATAATCGAAAGATATCTTAAGAAAAACATCCGTCAATATACTCAAATCTGTGGCACAGAAGAAATCAATAGTGAGTTCTATTGTGTAAAATAAAAATAGAAACAATTTAATCAATTTTTTTTGAAGCCAAGAATAATATTATGGTTGATATTGTTCGAACATCAAGATGGATAAAAGACGGTGACATGAAACCAATTGAAGAAAAAAAATATGTTTAGTTCAAGACAGAAATGTTTTTTTCGGTGAGAGGTAACATGCATACATTATAATGAAGTTATAAAAACAATAGATCACCTTACAAAGAGATACAAGAAAATGTTAGGGCATTATTAAACGCGAAGACACAATGAAATCGTTAGATGTCTTCATTTTCTCCTATCAAGACGATAAAGCTCAAGAAAGCCAAAAATTCAGAATTTACTTAGTACAAGATATTTGTAAAGATTAAAAGGCAGAAATAAAAGTTGATATCTGAATAAAAACAGATATTTAAAAAAAAAATTTAACTGATAGTAATCTACTCGAATAAAAAAGAAAGATAATCTATTCGAGAATAATTTGCAATACTAGCCTTGACAACTCAACCGAAGTTGAGAATGAAAAATATAGGAAGTATGACATCTTGGCGAATAAAACTGTATTAATCTACAACTATAAAACAATAAAAATACCATATATAACGACTTCGGATGAAGTGGCTACCAATTTCCATAAAAAATATTTAAAGGAGTAAAAAAATCCCGGGCGAGGTAGATGCATAAATGCAGGCTTTCACACTTCGTAAGACATTAAATCTATCTTATCTATGAGAAGAAGGGTATTTGATATAGATATATCAGGGAAGAGTGATAAAAGATACATCAATGAGGTGTGAGATATTCCAAATAGGCTGATCGGGTAGCAATAGATAAAAAGAAATGTAACCTATAAATAAAAAATTTATAATTAATTTTCCATTTTATTTAAATTTATAAAATTAAAACAACAAAAAATAGGCTACTGATATATCAAGGAAAAGTATATTAAAAGCAGAAAAGGCAATCAGAGCATGAAGTATTGGAATATTGTTAGTCGAAATAAAGGTTAAAATTTTTAGCCAACATATATCCTGCTCAAAAAAATATCGTCCTGATATTATATTTATGACAAGAATAATAATCATATAAAAATGATAGAAGTGATGTCAATAGCATCAATAACATAATTTGGAAGGAATTAAGAAATATTTTTATATGTTTTTCAAATGAATCGAAAGTTTTTAATCAATAAATTTATAGCGAGAAATATAGTATTGTAATAACATGGAATAAGAAAGTTTTAAAAATTCCACAAGAATTGAAGAAACAAATTGAGATATTTAACAATTTAAGGCATTATGTCAAACTATAGTATTGGGAATGACTAAATAACCGTTATTTCTTACAGAAGAAAGGGTATAGATATAGATTTAGCAGATGAAATGTGGCATAAAGTATCGATAAATCTGAAACGTACGATTGTAAACATAAACTGTTTGACAAAATATTTAAGTCAAACCACAATTTCACCTATAAATAAAACCATAGTTTTATGATTATTGTTTAAACAGACGTTTTTATAATATAAATTGCATATGATATATAGGTATCTTGTTTTATTACTCATTAACTTCTGTCGTTTGCTTATAAAAAAATACGAAAAAGCAAAAATGTTATATATATATTGCATTCATATTAGAATAGTTAGTAATGAGTAATATGTTCATTTCAAATGTCTGCTATACCATATAGATTATTAAAATTCTATTGTATGAAAAAAAGTATATCTAGACACAATAGAACGACTAAATCATATCCATTACGTATTTTTTGAAATATGTACAATTTTAATGGCATTCAATGCGAAAACGCATATAGAGGATTTTGAAACTATTTATTAATGATAAAATGCAAAATGAAAGAATAGTAGTTTCAGAAACATATTTTACTCAAAAAAACCATTTTAGTTTTAGAAAAATATAAATATAAATGAAAAAAAATGCCAGAGAATAAAAAACAGCACATAACCATCCTTATTTCTGTGATCATTTATGTAATGTTTGCCTATAAAAAAATAAACTATTTTTTTGAGTAATTAGAAATAAAAAAAATATTATTGTATGCAGACCTGCTACTTAAAGTAAATCTATCATATATGACAGAAAATTGCGACAAAAAATTCTTCTTAATCATGAAAAAATATTTTGTTTTTGCTGTGGGGTATATACAATTTAGCGTGAATTTTGTTGTTTTATATATTTTCAAGCATATTAAAACATATTCTCTATATTCTCTATATTATATTTGTTTATATTAAGAGAAATCAATTCTATGTTTGCACAGTTCCATATAGATAAATTTAAAAATGTTTGTACCCCATTAAAAAATGAAAACAATAATAATATTTTTTTAAATAATTTTTTTGTCAAACGATAGTGTTATTTAGAACGAATCGCATAAAACTAAAATAATTATTATATATATGTTAAGAAATTATCTTGCTAAAGAAGTTCAATATAATTAATATAAGCTCATAAGATTTATTTAGTATTTAAATTAAGTATTATTTAGACGCAAGATTCTTGTTTCACATCATTTTATAAAAAAACAGCAAATTTATTTTACCTAAGCTTATATCATATGTATTATGATTTTAAAAATAAAATTGATTCATAACTTTATTCTACATATTCCAGCTATCTTGAGCATTAGATGAAATGAGGCTTTTATAATCGGATTTATGGCCAATATACCTAGAATTACATTCAAATATTTTTGATTCCTTCATATATCGTTTCATATCAATCATCGACTTATTTATTTTATTTTTATTTGATCTTATTTCGCAAGAAAAAATCACATTATCTTCATTTTTATCATGATAATTTGGAAAAATTAATACAATTCTGTATAATTCATGCAAAAAATCATTTGATAAATTTGTTAAAAATTGAAAAAAACCATCTAGAAATTCCGTACCCCTAAAAATATTCTCTATTTTCTGTTGATCCAAATTAGTCGTAATGTATTCGTTTATATATATTAAACTCGTATTTATATTTCTTAAAGTTGCTTTATCAGATTTTAAGAATAGGTTTATTTGTTTCAGAAAAAATTCTGGTTTTATTTTTTCTTTGAAATAACGTAATTTGGCATCCGCAGCATATGAACAACAATATAAATTGCGATTATCTCCGTTTTTTGTATTGAAACGAGAAGAATTTTTTAAGTAAAATTCATATGATTCTTGGCGTAATAGTAATATAATCTTTTCTAAAAACATTGAAATTCGAAAAATCGAATCGTAATCAGTATATATTATGCGTGAAAATATGCTATTAAAAATATCTTCATCATTTAACAAATTTAAGAAGTATCGAAAAACAAGTTTTTTACACGCGCTTAAAGTTGCTTCGTTTTCTGATTCTATTGCTATCTTGGTCTCGAAATGTGTATTTATCGTATTGAGTAATCCTTTTATGGATCTTTCGTATTTCTCTTTGCTTTCAAGCTCAAAATAAAATGTATATTCTTCTTTCTTATTATCCTTATCATATGCTATTATTGAGAGGTGCCCTTTAGTTTTAACTTCTCCAGGAAAGTGAAGAAATTTCAGGATAACATTCGACTTTATTTTTTGATACACTTCATTTTCTTCGTATTTCATCATGTCTATCTCGATATATTTATTGAAACTATTCTCAATACACCTCGAAAAACAGTTATAATATGGGTTAAATTCAATCAGCGACAAAATAATTTTTTTATAGCCTTTGTCTAACCAAAAACAGGAAAAGTTGCATGCAAGATTTGTTATATTCTGAATTACTTGGCTAGTTTTACATCGAAGAAAATCTGATCTGAAATATAATACGTTTTTTTCTTTTATATAGCTTAGGTAATGGTAGCCATTTAAACAAAAATCATAGTTCTTAAAATTAACCCTTGATTCCATATTTTTTAAAAAATAACAAAAATTATTTTTGAATGATACCAGTGAATTTCTAGTATATGGAAAACTCTTGTTGCCTGCTAGATCTTGAATATATGAAGTATATTCTTTGGAATTGTACTTCCCAGTTTCTTTACAAAAATGAAAATAAATTTCACGATGATATTGTTCATTAAAAAAAATTTTATTTGGTAATTTAAACTCAAATTTGAGATTCATCATATCATCATAATATGGTTTTTTCGGGATAATTGGATTTAAACTCAATTCACTAGAAAAAAAATACGAATTGTGTTTAATATGTTCAGGCTGAACTTTCAATTGGGTTAGGATCAATTCAGATGTATGAATAATCTTGGAATTTTTTATTACTGTATGCATAATATCGACTTGCTTCGTATCTACTATATCAAATTCATGAATTCGAAATATTTCGATGGTAGACTCTTCAGAGGAATCATATTTATAAAATAAATTCTCTAAAGCGCCTAGTAAACCTTTATTGCCATGTAAAATAGAATATTTAACATAAAAAAATACATATCCATGATTTTCAATTTCTATTTCGTCATAATTTGGCTTTAAAACATCTAGCAATATTTCATTCGCGAAAAGTTTTCTTGGATCTATTATTTCATATTTGCGTAAAAAATAGTTTTCTATATTATGCGAGCTTTGTTTACTTTTACATTTTTCTAATGCTTCATACTTGCAGCTTATTTTTTCATCAATAAATTGTGGATTAATTCGACGATTCAATTCACATTTTTGTAATTCAGCCTCAAGTTTATCAAAATAATTCAAAATAAATGTGTCAATAATTTCCTCTATTTTTTTATTTTCTTCAAACATAATGCCGCTTATAATCCTGTGAATAAATGCAAATGAAAAATCATTTAGAATATCATCTCGAAAGAATACAAAATTATTGAGAAAATTTATTCTTTTTTCTGATGAATAGCAACTTTCGAAAATTTTGGGAATATATTTTATATAATCTTCTTTTGATGAAATCCTTTTAAAAAGAGTTGAAAACAATGCTAAAAACTCTGGATTACTAGTTAAAACACGGGTTGGGATTGCATTTTTCAATTCAAAAAATTCTGATTTCTCATCAATGTATCCAGTATAAGATAGAAAGGAATCCAATAAATCGATAATTCTAGAAATTTTTTCAGTTGATGACATACCATTTGTGGAAAAGGATGAAGCGTATAATTTTTTATTGTGTAATTCTCTAAAGACATGGTTGATATCAGAGTAAGAAATGCCAGTTAATTTATCTATAGGATATTTTATTGATACAAGAATCTTGTCTTTATTTTCGTAAGCACCTTTCATCTGTGCGTCATGTAAATTTGAAATGACTTTGAAGATATTTTCTTTCCATTCTTGAATGATGGATTCATCAATTTCCTCCAATGTGCTATAATTTGTCATAGAGCATGTTATAAGAAATAAAAATAATAACATCCAATTTTATAATTTTCGATGCAACAAAGTATTTTTATACTTTGCAAATCACAATATGTGAGATTATGATCTTTTTTTATATTTTTGAAAGTTTTATATTGCTTTCTGTTTTAAGAAATTTATTCAATATGAGATCAATTTTCTCCGTCATGGTTTTTATCATTTTATTTTAACAGTTAAAAAATTTTTATATGCTGAAAGGAAAAGGATACGTTTATTGATATGTTATAAGTTTTTCATAGTAAAAAAATTATCGGATTAGTATAAAATATCGAAGCTTCACCATAAATATCAGCTCGATCACTGCAGTAAACTTGTAAACTGCCATTAATTATTTTGAACGAACAAACTTAATTCATTTCATTTATTATTTCTCTATTTTAATTTTTTGTTTGGTTTTAGTTTTACATAATAATGTTAATAATTTACGTCGTTTTAAATTGACTTTTTGATTTAAAATATTATTTAAAGCGTTCATGTAAAAATTTTTGCCCAAGCGCAGAATAAATCAATTTTAAATTGTAATTTATTATAAAATTTTGTTTTAAAAAATCTTATTTTAACACATAAGTAAAACTAAATATTTCATAGGCAACTGTATTTTTTATAAGTTTGTTTAATTAAGCAAGCTCGTCTGAAAATATTTATAGTTCAGATATAAAATTTATATTTATTTATAGAGTATTTTATTCTTTTTACTTTCATTTTAGCTCTAGTCTGCAGTTAAGCTACATATTCTAAATAAACAGTAATTTACAGTATTGCTCAATAAATCATCAACGCTCAAGACTAAATAATTATAATATAGTATGCATGTATTTTTTATATAATATTCCCGTGTAACTCTCTTAAACTTATGACTAACAACAAATACTAGTTTAATGGCAATGATACTTACAATAAATATTTTTTGATGTAATATACTTGAGATTAAGACATATATAAAATATTTACATACAATTTTATTACTTACTAATTAATTATGAATAAAATTTTGTTTATATATAGAAAATATTAGGTACCGGATGATAAAGAATTTTTTAAAGATAATATAAAGAAAGTTTTTTCTATAATTATTTTGATAATAAATCAAATTTGCAAATAGAAAATTTATATATTGTTAAAAGCATATGTATAAGCGGTATATGTTTAAGAAATTCAATCTGGTAGTTATTTTATTATATTTCCACACAATTTGAAAAACGTACTAAGAAAAAAATTTGCATAATTGTATTGAAATTTAACAATTGACGCATAACCATTAAAAAAAATAAATTCCATATTTATGTTAATGTACAAATTATGTTACCAAATAAGATTTATTTACAGTTAAACGAGATTTGAATTCCTTTTCATCGAAAAACAAAGTTTATGTCCCATTTAAATATATAGAAAACAGATTAAAACTATCAAAAAATATATTTTCATTCTAAAAAATAGGTTTGTTTGCGTGTTAAAAAATATAGTCTAAGATTTACAGATCATGACAAAATAAATAGACTTTTTCCGAAAAAAACGAGCTTATAATGGTTTATTATTTGGATTAATCGGCACTGAAGCAATTCATATGGGGAGAGCACATAAAATTTCGAATCTAATTTGCTCTAAATAAAAAAAATTGTTTTGCAAAATTAAACACAGCCATAATGGACGTAATGATAAAGTAATCATGCAAATAAACATTTATATAATTATTTACGGACGAAACGATTTTATAATATGTTTTATTTTAATTTTAATATTGGTTTTAAGACTATTTGAAATAATTTTTCATATACACAGATAATATCGGAGCTTATTCTTATAATCGACGAAATAAAAATTATACTATCTATTGCAAAAAAAATAAAAACATGAGGCAACTTTAAAAAAAATAAAAGCGAACGATACGTCTAGCACATGAGCCTAAATAGAATGTGATATATAAACTACAATTTAGAAAAAATCAGCGTCAATCAGTGTCATTCAGGCTAAAATATAATTTTATAAAGGTTAATCTATCGAGACTAATAAATTTTAGTTCATAAAAAAACCACATATCTTCTGATGCAAAAAATTAAATTAATTATAATACAAAATAATTGCACAAATTTGATTAAGTTATGAAAAAGTGTAAATTTCAAGCAAACTATCCCATATTATTGTTACGGGGCATAATATTTTTATGTTCTATATATTTTTATCATAGGTGTATTAATCAAGTTATCAATTATTTTTTCTGTTCCGTAAGCATATTTTTAATATATCTTCTGTAATATTTATCACTTCTATCTATTTTTGCCATAAACCTGTAAAGAAAGTAGTAAAATACTCTAAAGAAAAACATAAAACAGAATGTATGTCTTTAAACCATAGCTATAGAATTTATATAAAAAAGGCAAACATGATGTCGTAAATAGTGCATTTGTAAAATTATAAGGGATAAGGTTTCTTGGCTAGGTCTTATGAGTTTTAAGTTTTATACGTTTGCAATGAATTTAAAATCACGCGTCAAAAATTTTAGAAATTATGATAGAAGTAAGAACCAATTTCAATAAATCTTAAAGTCAAAAAAAAATTGAAATTATTTTATGCAACTTTAAAAATTAATTTTTAATTTCTTATGTATTTTTGAGCTAGAAACGAAAGACCTGGCTGACAAGATCATTAGAAGTTTTCTTATCTTTGTAAAATCCGAATCTACAACCCGAAGCAGGATAATTTATATTAAAAACAAAATTTTTTTACGGAAATCAGCCTTTTCTTATTATATTTAAAATTTGTGTATTTTCTAATAAAACAGATAATAAATACTAAAAATAAATCATTAAAAAAGCGCCCAAGTTATAATTAAAATAGAATGTATGCGAAAACACGCCGGTGTAAATAAAAGAGTAATTTTGAGACATTTTATAACCTATATCATCTATTCAATCAAATATAAAAGCAGAGACAAAGTGTAATTTTACTATATAATGGATCATATAACTTTTTATTAAAATGGCTGAAATTCATTTTTTAACACATATAGCATATCAAATTGTACAAAAATTATTTTTATACCATAAGAAGAATCACAATCGTTTTATTGTTATAAATAAACGTGTGTTTATAGAATATATGGACTTGAGGTCTTGGATATAGGCATATAAAAAGTAATATATGCAGATAAAAATTTTTAAAACAATATATGGTCAAAATACAAACTAGTCGATAACAATAAAAAACATTAATATTTGTACGCCTCAAAAATTTTGACAGCATAAAAAAACAAAGTATAAGAAATTATTAGAGACGAATAGAAGTATAAAAGAGCATCAGTTTAAAAAGATCACTATGTGTTGGTATTTTGTAAACAGATACTTATTTTTATAAAAATTAAAACTCTTTGCTATTCATAAAATAAGATTACATTTATTGGTTAAAACCTGTTAATCTATTAAAAAATCAATATAAATTAATCTTACTAGTAATATAAGCTCCCTAATTTACAATTGTAAAATATTAAAAGAGTTATAGTAAAAAACATTCGATAGTTTGATCAAAAATACCTTTTATATATGTATATGGTTAATGAATTTCAAAAAAAAAATATATCAAAAAATAATTTTTTTATAATAAAAAACATTAATAAGTCAGAAAAAATAGGTTTAAGAGTATGACGATTCTGAAAGAAGCGTAACTAATTTTTTTTAGACGGTTAAGAAGTTTCCAGCTGAATAAATTATAATGGTGAAAAAATGCTAGCAAAATAATTTTAATGATAACAGATTTCTTTTTATCGCTTTGCAAAAGCAAGATATATTCACAATTGTAATATCATGTTGTTTTATTATGTATAATTCTATGATTATACCACATTAAATTTTTTAGACTTCAATAATTTTTAAGATTATTTTTATCATATTATTACTTTTTATTGGGTAAAAAAAATTGTATATTACGTAATCAAGCTGTATACATAGCTATACTTTGTTCAATACCATTCTCTTTACACCATATTCTATGATATTTTTTAAATAATCAACTATTTCTAGGGTTTGTTATAACGAGGTGGTTGTACAGTACCATAAAGATACCAGAAGAAACTCGAAGTAACGAATCAGATTAAAGCAAAATGTAAAGTCGGGACATGAGAAAAAGTTTTAAATTATTAGGCTATGAAATCTAGGAAGGTATTTTAGAATATGCCGGAGAGGAGAAGATAACCGAAAGTTTTGATTTTTCACCCATGGGAATTCGCTCAAGCTATGTTAGACTGCAAAAACTCATATAGTCGACATTTATTGCGTTTTAGAAATTTCTATAATAATATGATGTGTGTAGTATTCTTAAACGCTTGAAAATAAACAAAACTTATGAACTCTCTATCAATCTGTCTTGTTCTACATGCTTTTTATTCCCATCAAATTTCAGCCTTTTCTGTACTTTTTTACAAAAACAATAATTCCATTGATTTGTAATAAGTAAAACAGAAAAAAATGAGAAGGCAACAACATAGAGCAACCTTTGTGATCAAGAATTTACGAAAAAATGAAACAAAAAGCATAAAACTACAAAATAGCAAACCAAAATAACAGCAGAAACTCTTATAATCGACGGTATGCATATAAATAATAGTTAATTTTAATTTTTGGATTCGAAAGGTCTATTTACATATCATGGTGGTTTTACAAAATACCAAGATTTGGTGGAAAAATCTATAAAAAACTGACTGATAAATTCAATTTTAATTAAAAATAAAAAAACTATATGCTGATGATTCAAAAAAATTAAACTACAAGAATGGAAGGAAAAAATCGATACGAAATCTTGATGTTAATATAGTTAAGAGAAGATGACCATGACCTCGAAATCATGATAATACAATGTTCTATCTATCTTGAATTATGCAATAAAAAAACTCGGGAATATAGAAAACCTTGAGAAATAGAATATAATGGATTTCTTAAGCAGCAGAAAGATAAAAATTCACAATATAGCCCCCAAAATTCTTATATATATAAAAATAATAATTAAATGCTTAATTATAAATGACCCACGTAAAAACATGCGCGCAATATGGAAAAAAAATATAAAAAGCCCAAGTAAATACGAAGTAATAACAAGAAAACAGATTTAAAAAAGCATTTTATTTCATACAAACGAGAAAAAAATCAAATAGATAATTTTACCAATATAAACAATGAACTGGAGCGTATATATCAAGCAAAAACCAAATATGTAAACAGAAAATAGGATTTAATATCCGGATAATGAGACACATCATAAAATCCACAATAAAATTGATGATAAAAAAGAAGTTATAAATATAAAAAATTAAAAAATTTTCTTCTATGCAAAGCAAATTGATACATACTTATCAAGACGTTAATTCAACAAAATAGAAATGACTAAAATTATATTTTGTTTAATTGATGGAACACAAAAGACCGATGCTACGTATAATATAATCTATTTCATGATATTGTAAACGAAATTCTTCATTAAAAAGCTAATGAGCGTGATGAAATCGCGATTTCTTTCATAAAAATACCGACTTGTATCCACCCGAGTTTGTCTTAAATTATAAATTTTATTTTCTATGCATACAACTATGAAGACAATTGGTTCTACACTGGGATTACATATCTTTTTCCGAAAAGGATGCAATAAGAGTATATGAATTTGGATCTATTACTTTCATGCCAATTTGCATAAGATTTCTACTAAGATCGTCATTACTGTCTTAAAAAATCCGATCGAATCGAGAAATCTCTAGCAGATATATAAATGGTGGGAAGCAAGAGAAAAAAAAGCGCTTTAGCGCAAGCTATCATAAATCTAGCAGTATAAAATCACTATGAAAATGTCCTTTTTGCAACTTATTTTAATATTAAATAGGCTTTGAGGACTAGAACAGAAGCATATTATAAGTTATTAAGAAGAACATAACCCACAGGACTGGATGATCAATTTTATGCTTTAACTCATTGGAAAATAGTACCTTTAACAGATATTAAAAAAACAATACAGACAAAAAAAAATGTTAAAGAAATTCTTTAAAATGATATGTATGACTCGGCATTATTTATGTAATGTATGTATTTACCAAGTCCTGACAAAACCCACAATACCCATCTGTTAATGTTCCAGTAAACCTAAGCTCGTAAAGAATAAATCACATTGTATTTATTTATGTATTTGAAATCATTGTAAATGACCATGAAGATTTGTAATGAATCTTATGAAGCTATAAAATTATTTACATTTATAGTTGTAAAAACCACACATAAAAGTCAGCAACTAAAAACGTAAATTTTAATGATTTAGCTACGATATTGAAGGAAAAGACATAAAATTAAATACATAGAATTCTTGATAACTCAAAATCGATTATAAAAACAGATAACATAGATAATATGAAAATGAAATAATATTAAAGAAAGAATTTTTGGAGAACAAGAGTGATTGCATAAACGCGTCAAAATCAATAAAAGAAAATTTCATTTATTTTAAATTATTACATAGGAGTAATAAAGCTAAACACCTAAGATTAAAAAAAAACTTGAAGATAATTCAAGAAATTATTTATTGGCCCAGAAATACATCTTCAACCAGCAAGAAAACAATGACTTCACTATAAAGGGAGTAATATGGATATAAGGTTGACTATATAGAACAAAAAAACAAGAATATGTTTTTTCAATTAAACAGATCACTAAAATTTGAAACCCAGCTATCTAACGAAAATTTGGTTATTCAGTGCATTGAACTTGAAATAAGGACCTCTTAAAATTGATAGAAAACCATCTTTTGATATTATGCACCTTAACAGAGATAAATTTGGAAATAATTAATTCCCAACAAACTGTTAGTTTATTGTGTAAATAAAAGAAAATAAACTACATGCAAAACTCATCAGCACTAGCCGAGACTCAATGCTTTAGATAATTGGTCCATAAATCATCGACAATTTGTCAATAGTAAACCGGCAGAAGAGGCATAATTTAATTACACAAAAGATAGAAGTATATTATAAGGGGATAGATCAAAGTACTCGCACTATAATGAATCTTATAAAACCGTTGACCACTTATTGAGTGAATGTAAGAGAATGTTAGATCATTTTTTCACATGACGACACAATGATAATATTAAGATATCTAAATTTTTTGTTGTCAAGAAAATACAATTTTAAAAAAACAAAGAAAATTCATAAATATCCAGTGCAGGAAATTATGGAAAATGAATTTCTATAGAAAGGTGAGGCGAGGAGAGAAACAGATATATGATACGAAATTATCCACAAATATATTAATTTATGACAAGAAAAATAATCGTATAACACTGATAATATTTTTTGTTGTAAACATCGAATAAAAAATTCTTAATAGAAAACGTGAATATAGGGGAACTAGAACCTCTTGCAAATGAACTGTCAATTATCTATAAATTTTAGCGAACAAAATTATATTGCAATCACGTGGAATGTAGTGGTTACGAAATTTCAAAAGAAATATTTGAAAAAACTTTGGATATCCAACTAAGTCGAGCACGTGCAAGCCATGGGAATGAAAAAGACACTTGAACCGATAATTTTTGGGAGAAGAAGGGGTATCGATGCAAACATAGCAGAGAAAGAGAAGGTTAAAAGCATTGATAAAGTTTGCATCAAGGGTTGTATCACACAATCTGCTTAAGAAATATGAATTAAAAATTAACCCCTAAATAAAATAAATAATAATAAAGGTTTGTTTACTTAGGATGGGGGGGGGCAGAAATATCGACAAAAAAATGTTAGAAATTAAAAATCACTTCGAGAGTAGAATAATACATGCTAGCCCATTCACTTTAAAATAAACTTGAACGCATATCATATGACAGAAGAAGAGCATTTGAGCCAGATAAATCGGTGTTTGGTGCCCAAGGATACATTCAAGAGTTATGCAATTTTTCTTATTGGCAGTCATTATCTCTGTAGATGGAATTTAAAAATAAAGAAACTTAACCAATAATAAATCAATAAAAAAACGAATTATGGGCTTGTTTGAATGTACTATTCCTTATAAACAAAACCGAGGATTATTCTATCAAGCTGTCAAATATATACATCTTTAATGTTGTCTTGCAAATATATCTCTTTTATTAAAAATCTTCTGTGTTTGAGTAATCAAATTTGAGGAAAAAATAATTATAAACTGTATATATTAATCAAAGAATATTTGGATTCGTATGGATAAGATGCACAAATACTATACTGATTGTGCATAGCTGATTGAAATGCTTGATGTTTTTTATAATGAAGAGTATATGACCTAAGACTATATCCAGTAAAAATTAAAGCTTTGTTCGTTTTAGAAACAAAATATTGATTGGTGATATCAATTAAAAATACATAAATATTTTTTTATATTATAATAAAAGAAAGACATGATAAAACCCAAATTTTCTGAATGATTGGTGATTTAGGCATATTTCCCACACATGCTACTTCCACAAACAAATCCTAGTTCTCTCACATTAACAATAATTATTGTCCCTTTTTGTAATGTTCCAAGTTGTGTTCCAATTGAACTATGTGGATTTTTTTTTACATCAATGATTGAAAGATTAAAGGAAGCCTTTAGTTCTGAGTGACCTACATGTGTAAATTTATATCGCATAGTCATCGGTCGAATACAACGTTTATATTTTGCTGGTTTTCTCGTTTTACCTTCACAAAAAAAGGCTTTGTTACCATCCTCTTCCATTGTTTCGTACCACCTATTACCTTAGCAAGAACTGCGAGAATATCCATTTCTGGTAAGCCTTAGACTTTAGCAACGTGAACAATAAACGGAGTTTATACGATTCTGCAGATTTATTACACTACTAACTGTTCTTTTAATATAACCACTAACAAGTAAGAATCCAGGGAGTTTTTATCAGCATTCGATTTTTGGTCACTTTTTTCATGTTTTCTCATATATTTCTTTATTGAGCATGATCTTTTCTCCACGTCACTTCTTGTTGAACAATTTTGCTTGATGTCCATGTAACCTGCGAGCCATTTTATATATTTTTTATAACACATTGTTTGATTTCTACCACAATGGTGTGATCTGGTGTTTTTCATTTTTTTATGTGCGTTTCTATGTATTTGATTTATGGTCTTTTTTATTTGGGTGCATTATTAACGAGCTGTATGTAAATTTGAAAGATAAATTTGTTGACGATTTAGTATATAGAAAATAATACGTTATATTTATATAAGATTACAAATAAAATTGAAGTATAAGTCTGGATAATAAGAAGGTTAATTAGATGAATAGTATAAAGTAATAAATGGAAGAAAGTATCGGCTTAATATATTCTAAAGACTATTTTTAAGTATATTTTACGCAATATTAAATAGCATGATCACCTATGAACATATAATATATCACATTTTAATTAATACACACAATTCATTATCACAATAATATGAATTTAATTTTGACATTATAAATTAATATTTTTTCTATAAACATAACATGATTGATTTAGCGTGACCGCATCATATATATACTCGTGGTATTATCATTCTTTTATTTATTTTCAATGCTTCACCTTTACACGACTTATTAGTTCAAGATTTTGCCTGATTCCTTAGTTTGCATATATGTCTCGATTTCGTTGTGACTACGAGTTTTTAAGAGATATTTATAATGTAGTTTACATTAAAATATAATACTGTTAACTATAAAAGCTAAAATAGACTATCAAATTACATTATTGATATGTAACATAAAGTTTATTTATAAAAGATTTTCTGGAAAAATGTATATTAAAATATCTTGTATTATAAAAAAAATAAAACAATTGTATTAATTAAAAGTCAATATCCATGATCTAATGTAAAAATTGAAATATTTATAGCATTTATTCTTAATATTATGAAGCGAAATACATTCAAAAGCGTAATAATTGCTTATTATAGGCTATAAAGCATGGCCTATTTTTTAATTCTATATAAATATACAGTAATAAACAAATTGTACAACCAATATCTCTTTTTACCAGTTTTTAGTAACAATTTTGTGTTATTTCACCAATTTTAGGAGTATTATTAAAAAATACACAAAATTTTCTGCTATTATCATTGCTACGACGAAAAATGTAAAACTAAATATTTTAGCTAAAATTTAAGCATTTGCGCAATTTGAATGTTTTTTTTAGTTTTATATTTTTTTAAGTTTTCTAAGACATTAGTACGCGATAAAATGTGTAGAACTGCACTTATAATGTTTTTTGCACATAATACATTAGAGTCCAAAACTTTAAAATCATTCGTCTTAGATTACTCATTCACCTTTTAGTTTACTTTTCGTATATATTTAAACGTGTTCAAAACTTAATGTGTATATTTTAATTTTAATTTATTTTAGAAGTAAATTTTAGTGATGCTTTGCTTTTTTACACTATATTATATAACACATTTATATTAAAATCAATTTATATATGTATTTAACCGCAATCCAAACTCATAAAGATAAGGTTAAAAGCAAAAAACAAATTTTTCCGCATTTTATTGAATAGAAATAAATCAAATGTCTATAACTGAGTATGATGGTTTTTTTTAAAAAAAAATTTTAATGTCAATAATTTCTCTCATATAGTTTGGAATAGCAGTTAATAATGCCTTAATCTTATAAAAGACACATAATTTTACGTATGCTTTATACCTGTATTGTTTTCTATCAGATGGTAATTCAACAATTCTGATTTATTTATGCTAAGTTTTTTGATCATTATTATAATCAAATAAAATTTCCATTTTTTTGTAAAATTTATTTATATGGATTTGTTTTTACATATTTTCAAAAAACCTGTAATAATTGAATTTGTAATTTTTTTAATCCGATAAGTTTACTTTATAAAATATTAAATTTTAATATTAGTTTTTTTTTGATTTTGTTTTTATATTTTACTAAACTTTTAATTCCGATACAATAATATCAGTAACTAATTCTAATTCAACAATTTTTCCAATTCTAATCCTCAAAATATCTCTGCTTAAAAAAACGTTTCCGTTCAAAAATTATGCATTATAATTAATTTCTTTCAGACGTTATGCCTAATATTCATTAAAATGTACAAGAAATCTGATCGCTATGCTAAAAACTATATATTTTGACAGGAAAGGCTCTATTAGCTATAGCCTTTTATAAATAGGAGACTTTAAAATATATATTTTTGTGTATTTTAAGGATAAAATTTATATAAAGTGCAATAGTTACTTATATTTTGTACAGTAAATTTATCTCTTTAAGCACAATTTATAGCTATAAATATAGTTTTTGCTCGTCCATATTTTTTTGATTTCTGTGCGCACAAAGTATATCTAATTTTCTGAATATTCTCCATCTAAAGACTTTTTAGCACTTTTTTTGCCCGTCTACAACAATTCATGGTTTGTGTAAGTGCCTTGTTCAATTGTGTGACTTTATCTTCATTAAGTTGCTTTTATAGCGTTATATCTCCACCATTACCTAAGCAAATAAATTTTGATAATTATTTATTTACACAAATATATTAGTGAGACGCAAAGCGAGCTGATGAAACCGACAATAATTTATTATAGGAACGCTCTTTGGATATTAATTTCATATCTCGTAAATTTTTATAAGAGTTATATAGTTCTTCTTGCTATAAAAACAGTAAAAAGTTTGCATTTTTGTCTTTCATGGTCTATTTTTATTGTTAGAGCTATCTTGATTTTCCCGAACATGTATTTCAAATATTTATTATGGGTTGTATATGGATTTCATGGATTTTATCCATTGATTTTTGCGTCATAAAATGTTGTGAAAATAGGGTATATTGTTTGTCCTCTTGTTTAAAGCCAAGTATCTTTTACATATCTTTGCTATTTGTAAACAGTTTAGAAGATTCGTTTCTGTGCTTGAAGAGTATTCTTTTATTGTTGAAAATGTTTTAATCTTTCATTAAAAAATGTAATCTTGTATAGACGGTCTATATTTTATAAAATAAGACATTTTAAGGCATATTTTTGTTTGAGTTCTGCGTTCTTGTGATCTAATAAAAATTTTTAGCTGTTTATCAATTAATTGAACATTAAAATCTACTTTTTATTTTAATTTAGCCACATAAAGATATAATTTAGCTTATAGCTTATTATGCAGAAAAATTGTCTAAGACAAGGTGGGTTACTTTTCAATATTCTAATTATACAATTGCAGCTTATCTATCGATTACATATTTTCTTGAAACGATGTATTTAGTAAATAGCCCTTAATTTCCGTATCTATTAGTTTTTTTGTGTGCAGATCTATACTATGCATATTTGAAAGGTGTTTTTAAAATGAAATTTTTTTGATATAGTAGATATTAAATTGCACCTAAATATACATTCCCGCTCTCAGAGTTCTAGTTGTTTATGCTATCTTAAAAGCAATTTATTACATCTTTCTGATCTTATATGTTAAAAGTGCGCTCGGAAACTGATTTTACAATATTTTCTGTTTTCTATAAAGACTAGCTGGCTGATTATATAACAATAAAAAGCTAAATTTTTTTCGTATAAAAATTCATATATGTGGTCTTTGTTTTTTACATAAGTTGAAACATTTATTTATCTGTCTATATACGTGTTATTTGGTAATTGTTTCTCATATTTACAGGAAAAGCGCAACATATTTAGGTTTTTAGTGTTGAAAAATGTTTATACCAAAAATTAAAAATGCAAAAAGGCAGATAAAATATTATAGCATACTTCGTGAGATAAGTTATAAGTGTTGTAAAATAAATATACACAATAAAAACAGCAATTTTATCGGAATTCTATTGTTTTGTATGTTTTGCAGTTCTTTTGTTTTTTATAAGAAAAAAAAATTGTTATGAAAATTGACAAAAAATATTAAATTATTATCTCAAATATATTTAAAAAACTAATAAAATGATATCAAATATGATTCTGAAAGAACAAGATGTCGTGAAATAAATTGAGGCATATATAAAAATCTTGGTATTGAAAAAAAATCTTGAATTAAAAGGTCTCGAAAGAAGGAGGGGCATTATGGAAGACTTTGAATAGGAGATGACAGCCGATAGTATGAATACTTTGTGCGCACAGAGAATTCAGCAAGCGGCACCTGTGAACTAAAAATACAATCATAAATTTAGCCCATACATGTACTATAAATAAAAAATAGATGATTAATTAAGTAAAAGTCAAAATCGAGGAACTAGATTTCCAAACCATAAAGAGGTACATATAAAAACCGCGGAATTGTGAAAAAAGCATTGAATTAATACGTCTCGAAAAGAGTAGAGGCATTTAAAAAGACTTTAAAGAGAAGAAGATATCAGAAAGTATAAATACGCTGTTTGCGCATCGAATCAAGCAAGTTGGACTTGAAATTTACACAAAAATGTATAAATAATGATTTAGTTCATCAAAGAAATACTTGTGTATAGCCAAAGTCAATAATATAGTATTAAATAACATATGCGCTATTCTTTTACCAGCAAAAAATAATGTAGAAAAATATGCTAACAATCTTGAAATCTAATCTTTGCGTTTTTGATATAAAACTGCAAATAGTATAAAATTCGAATTTCTATATTAAGAAACTCATATCTATATTCTAGAAATAAAAAATATATTTAAACTTAGCTCTTTGTAGATATAGAGCCGAAATTTAAATTGGTAAATATATAAAAAATATTTAATTGGCTTCATCGAATTTTAGCCAATTTTAGAGATAAAAAACATATAATCAAATTATAGGATGAAATCTTATTCATGTGGTTATTTTCAAATTATCTAAGCATGAATAAATATTTAATTCTCATATATTTTAACTATTAGCATAAAGTTTTTTATAAATCATTTCTAAATTTTCATTATTTGGAAGATCAAACATCTTAAATTTGAGTAGAGTATGTATATACGTGAAAAGTATATACATACCATACACCCTCGCATAAAAAGCAATATTATTGCACCAAACTACTTACTATACTTACAATATTTAATTGAAATCTAAAATTTATTATTTCAATGTTTACAATATCTAACTATAAATTTATTTCTCAAGAAAAATATTCCTAGCCATATTAGAATCGTTTTAACAATATATCATAATAATCTATATAATAAGCTAGAATAAACCTTAAAACACAAGCAAAAGAAAGTTTGTATTTATTTAGAACGTGAATTCGTTGATTTTTACTTTGATATGTATTTTTTAACTAATTAAAAAAAGCTAGAAATCTAAGATTATGTCTTTACATCGGATTATCTTTGATGTTTATATAATTTTTTTTCAATTTTCAATTTTTTCATAATTGTAGAATGATGGACTAATATAAGCATAATAAAATTAAAAAATTAAACATGAAGAAATATGTGATAAATATAACTATGCAAACACTTTGTTTATTTATCCAGCTTAAAATATGGCAAGCTTTTTATTGGTTTTTTATTAACTAATTTCTATTTTAAATGTATATTTATATAAACAGATTGTGTGATACAATCTATATTGTATACTATATCAATGTACTTTAGAGTCAGTTTCTCTGTTATATCCTCTACGATTAATATTCTTCTGTTGAGATTAATCAGTTCAATAGTCTTTCTTAATTATATTGTAATTTAGAAAGCATTTGTTGAAAGTCATTTAAGAAATCATATCTTTTTTTTATATTAAAAAAATTTTAAGATCAGAGCATTATATTATTTTTCCATAAACCTAAGTAAATCTATTAACAAGAGCTGAATTTGTGGTGTGTAAATTTTTTTGATTGATCTAGCTCATAAGATGAATACCAGTTACGTCCGACAAAAAAAAATCGCACGAGGAAAATTTTTATTATAGTGCTAAAAAATCGATTATGGATAGATACAATAAAAAAAATTCATAGTTTTGTACATGAAGTCGTATATAAAAAAATAAATTGTAAATGGATGCAAAAAAAGAATAAAATTTATATCTAGATTATTTTATTTTGTAATTTTAGACTCTATAGGATTTTTAAATATCTATTAGGTAAAAATATGCGCATTTTGATATTAAACATGACCATTTTGTCTGGAATTTTTTGGGAAATATTATAAATGCTTGCTTGAACTACAAGCAACACAAAATAACATTAAAAGACATAAGAATGCTATTTTCGAATCAAAAATTTTCCATAGGATAGAAAAAACCTTTCTTATGAAAAAAAAACCAATTTTAAATTTAGATGCCCAAACACGAAGAAAGTCAATTTAACCTCTTGGATTAATTTTATTATATTTGAAATTCCAAATTATGCTGCATAATATATGAAAAGTACATTAATTCAAAGTATAGCAAAAAAAAATAAACATGAGTGCTCGCATCAATGATATATATACAAGTATGATATTTATATAGTTCAATTTGTGTGTTGGATCTTATTTATTTTAAAATTAGTGGTTTCCCAGCCTCATAACGGACTTGAAAATAAACATATCGAAAATAGACGTCGTATTTGGCAAATAAAAATTATTATATCCGTTTAACTCTAAAATTTCTTGCTTATAATGTACTAAAGATATATGAACGGCTGAGTACATTTTATAGTGGTTTTTATCGTTTGTATATTAAAGATGATTTCAAATAAAAAATGATATAAATATTTGGAGGTTGATATTCTTTAGAAATTTACTATGAATATTCCATGTATACTTTTTTATATATTTTAGAAGTCAATATTTTGTTATTTTTTAGCGTATTAATAGTGGTGAATTAACATTTATTCATATCACTAAGTTCTTTTGATATAGAATATAGTTTGTAGTGGAAAGAATTATTATATTTAATTAGGTATAATAATCTCTAAAAAACAGAAAACATAGATGATGAATGTTTATATTCATAATTATTATGATAAATTCTTAATCTAGATATTAAATTACTCGTATTTTGGGATAAATACTGTTATTCTAATATGTATTATATTGTAAAAAAATTTCTTAGTCATGAATATTTCACCTATTAAATCATTATATTTATATTCTTGATTATATAAATTTCTAACACATTATTTAATCATAATGAATCCCATTCTTCAAAATATTCTCAAATGGTTTTTAGTGCTTAATGAATGTATTTGCTAAAAATTTGAAGAGACTGGTTTGTAAATGGTCTGAAAGATTGAAAAGACCATTTTATTCTTAAACAGACCTTTAATTGAAAGAAAAATTAAAAGGTAAAAATATTATGCTTTCACATTAAAAAAATTAATATGTCAGAAATAGATGGAATATGTTTAACTATAAATTTATATATCACATTTATTTTAAAAGATAACTTATCGAAAACTTTATATGGATATAAATTGTAAGCTTTCTACCATAAATAATTGAAAATTTGAAAATTGTTATTTTTTATTATTTTATATTTATATATAAACATTTTATAAATTTATATTAATTGTATTTCTATGATCATTTTGTTTATTGTCTTTTGAACTGGTCATATTCTTAAATTATCTTTAAATTTAAATAAATCGGCTGGTGATTCGAGTGAAATCTTGATTTTTTTTACTGATTAACTAATTTGGTATTTAAACCAATAGATTCTATACTTGTTATTTATTTATGGGTTAAGTTTCCTTTTATCGATTTTATCTATTTAGACGTGTTCAGCGTGTTGGGAATATTGCACAACTTCTTGATTCATCTTTCGACACCTTCCTCTGATCTATCTTCATCAACTGCTCTTCTTCATAGATTCTATTAAATTTAATTTTTCAAAATGATTAATAAAAATATTTATGACCTTATTTATGCAAAATTTATATAAAGCAAAGGTATTAATTTTATTTTATAATATAATATATTTTTAGCATTTTTATAACAAAAATAATGATCATTCAAATATACCCTTATATATATACTTCGGGGTCCTGGTAAAAAAAATAAACGTGTCTAATAATTTATGGAAAAAAACATCCAGTGATTAAAAGAATTAGATACAGTAAAAGAATAAAAAAACACTTAATTTAAGAATTCTATCTTGGTTATTTTAGATCAAGAGCTACAATAAATATAAAATAGGAACATAAAAATTGTTTATAGGTTTATTGTAGCTAATTAATACATTTTTTGCAAAAGAAAGGTGGAAATTTAATTTATACCTAAATATCAGTCAGAATTAATCAATATATGAATTTATTTTATTATTAGTAAATTATAAAATGAAATTAATTCCATTTATATAATACTATGAGTCTAAAAATTAGTCAGGCGTGAAATAGGATAGTCCTGGTAAATAATTTTTTTGCCTAAATTTATTTTTATATTCAAAAAATGGGAATTTCTTCAAGCATTTTATAATTTTTAAAATGAAAGCAACTTCAGAAATATTTTTTTTATTCAGTATCCAAATTTATTTCATAAATACTGATTATGTCAAATTTTTGCGTTATTAACAAAAATGATTTCGTATAATAAATATTTTGTTTTTTAAAGATCTAAAAACATGTAAAATATATTTTGTATTTTTGTGCTTTATAATTTTTAACGCGTATATTGGATCTCAAAATATGATCGTTTCACGACTTCCTTTTGTATTTTTTTATAAGTATTAACTAATCGGTCTTGAGAAGTGGCTTCAAGAAGATTTAAGAGATTGGAATATTTCTAAGAGTATAGATGTCATGTGTTATCGGTAAATCAATTAGATTTTGCTCGAAGAAAAGATCGAAATTTATCATACCAGAATAAACCCATAATAAACAGGCACAATATATTGAACTATTGTAAATTTCAATATAGCCATTCTTTTTATTAATATCATCAAACATTATTACTTAAAATACTTACTGATGAAAAAAAAAGAAAGATATTTTTGGCAATTTGATCGCATATAGTGTGTATAAAATCTGGTAAAAAAATTCGGTTGTTTAATAGTATTTAAATCTGTGCCTGTCAACATCTTCTCATGGTTTTTAGAATTCTATATTTATTGAGTTACATTTAAATATCTGCCATATTTAACAATTGATTCACATCGAAAAGTTTAACGGCACGAATATGAAATTCATTTAACTGAGTAGTAAAATTTTGCATATAATATCAGTTTCTTACTCGCTGATATATACCATAGAATTTCCAATCGTTAATAATCCAAACAATAGCGGATACATAAATAAAACTTTGTGTGTTGTTTTATATTTATAAAATAAAAATGATGTTTTTAATGTTTTATAATCTCCAAATTAAATTGAATCATTTATGCTTTATAAAATCATACACTTTCTTTTATTTTATGAATACTATTTCTATAGTTTAAACATAATCAAATATTTCAAATTTAGTAGGTTTTTATGGTGGATCAGTGTAAATTAGTCTAAACCAAAAATAGAAATATAAATATCTTCAATCAGCGAAAGAGCATATTCATCTGATGTTCTAATATTTAGCAAAATAATTTAATTTTATATCTCATTATAAATGATCTTTAATTTTAAAAAGAGTTAATTAATATTTCATCAAACTATATTCATTATTTTCTTCGTTCACTCGATCATACAAACACTCTGTCCAAATCAATTTATGATCAATATATCAATTTTCGCCTATTTTTTGCGATGTATAATATTCACTGTTACGTTCAACTACCAAATATGTATAAAGAAAAAAGAGTTAACTTTTGCTTCAAATTATTTATGCATATATTTTATTCTAAATATTTTTATATTGCAAATCAGTAAAATTTAGATGGATTTCTAGATTATGTTATTTTGAAATCTTTTCTATTCAATAAGTTTCATAACCTTCCTACTAAAATAAAAAAAAAATTACAGCTAAAATAACTTTTTGAACTCTTAGTTTCCTGGATTTAGAGACGCAAATGTCTAAATTTATAACTTTCTATATATTACACGTTGTTTACAGCGATCAGATTATATTTGCTAATATTAATGGAAAATTTGTTTTAAATACATCTTTAAATTGGCGATTTTTCATTCGTAATAAAACCATATTTATCACTTCCTCGTTTTTAATTGCTGATAGTCCAATTCTAATTTTAAGGTTGTAATCAGTTTTTTAATATGGTGCATGAAAATGAAACCGTTTACTTAAATGAATGCATTCGTTTGTATTCTGCTATTTTTATGAGTTAAGATAATTTGTATATAAAAATAAAGCATTAAAATGCCCTTGAATGAAGGAATTCAGCCGATTATGAGCTTTTCTCATCAATTGTTTATTTAAGATTTTAGTTCCAAATCATCTATAGATGTCAGTCTTCAATATTAATCACAAATCCACACATTGATATAGGTTGAAAAATAACTACACTGCAAAATGAATCATACTTTTTAGATTTTAACTGATAAACAGTAAAAAATAAAGAAATTTTACTAGAAAGACTAAAAAACATATTAATAGAATGTTGTGTCATAATATTATTTTGGATATTTTACATATTATTAGAGCATGAATCAGAAATGATAAAAAAACCTATACCTATGGTTCTAATATTTCATAATATTGTTGATATATATATTTATATCATATTCTAATTCATTTTACATTTGAATGTCTTGTTATTGTCAAATACAAGGTAGTTAAATTTTTTTTAGCATTATTAAAATAATTAATTGATTAAGAATTGAAGTTCTATTGAAGGAAACAAAAGCATAGTTGGCTGAGTTTTATGAGTAATTATTAAAGCTATATATATTATGCAAAAAAAATTAAAATGATTTATATTAGACCAATGGTTCTTTCACTTGTATTCAAAAGCGCATAATGTAAATTTCGTTTTTTTTAAATAAAATTATAGAATATAATGCTGAAATCGAATACAAATTACAAAAAAATTTTTTACTGCATGATTAACTTTAGTAATATATTATAATGGATTGGAAAGTCATAGCGTAAAAATTGAACCGGACCAAGTGTGATTGGTATTTAATTTATTTAAATAAACATGGGAATTATTATATTTATTTACTTAATTGTAGTTTAATTGTATAATATGTTGTGATTTAATTTTTAGATTGTCAAAATCCGATTTCTGTTATGCCAAAATATATAAAATCCTAAGAATCTCTAATTTAAAATGTGATGTATATATCAATTAAAGCAGAAATGTATTATTTGGTCTATTTTTGAATCATATAAGAAGGTAGACGACAAACTCCACATTATAAAAATCATGAAAATTTTTAATTCTTATTCGTGATTAAAGATTTAAACCATAATTGTAGTCTGTGTAGAAAGAAAAAATGAAAAAAAACATAAATCCTAGAATTTTTGATATATTTGATTATTCCGTAATTTATCGAATAACTAAAATCACTTAAAGAATAATAATAGGCATCTTGTATATTACATTTATGTAAATCTAATATAATTAAAGATAAATTTAGTTATTTTTTAGTAATGTATGCACATAAATTTTGATTTAAGTCATTCGGTTTTTTATTATTTTATCTATCGTTTATCTGATGCAACCTCGCTTGTGATCCTTCCCATTGTCTGTGACCAGTTAATGTCTATTGATTAGACTTGTTTTATTAGGCGGTAGTCGACATGGAAGAGGGTTGTGATTAAATCTACTTTCCGTCGCTGATCAATTATGGCAACCAACTCTGATCTCACACATATCCTTGCTATAGGGATCAGGCTTAATTCAAGATTCAGGTTCTTTTGTCGAGTTACAAACAGCAAACGTCTAATTTGTTTGTGGCTTTTAAAGCTTTTTATCGTTTCACTTTCGGGTTTCGGCAAGCCACTTTGTTGCGAGTATCTAATATTTGCGAGCATAATTTGAATTTGGAGTGTGTTGTCGTTAAAAAAAAGCCACTTTTTGCTAAATTTCTAAAATAACAGCCGATTGCACCACTTATATCCAATAAAAAAAGATAGAAATATAATTGACTTGAATTATACCGTAATAATCACACATTATTTGATGTTTTTATCACTAAAATTAAATATATAATTACAAAATTCATCTCAGAAGTTTCATTAGTGAAAGATAAAAAATCAAGAAGATTCTTAACGTAAACTAAATGTAAATTTATTTAATCTATCAGTCAAAATTACGATTTCTATTCCTTTAAATACAGTTATCATATATATGTAGTCATGGTGTGCTATAGATCAGCATATACCATATTCATATGTGAAAAATGTATTTTTGTGCTATAATTTTGTGTTTATGAGGTCTTAAAGATGCCTTCTTTCTTCTTTTATAGTTTCTTTAGGCCTTTATAACTAACAAATCGATGTAAAATCTTAGTTATAATTATATAGTTGGCAATAAGGCTTAAATAAATAATAAGTAATATATTTTATACATTTTTTTTTGAACAATTTAAAAGAAAATTATAGTTTTTATATGATCTAAATTGTATTAAAATATTATAATGCTATTTTTGTGAAAAAAGATCATCCATTTATACTGTAGTTTTGATAACTCATTCCAAAATTGATCATAGATTAAAATTGTTTCGATATCAAAAAATAGATGCTTTAGACAATTCATAACAAAAATTATTTACATTTGAATTTACTTAAGGCGATTTAATGCTATATTTTAGTGTTGATAAAATATAAATTTATAGCAAACCTTGTAGTAATAATACATTTGTTTGTTTTGGGTTATGTTTAAATCTAAATTTGAGTGTACATCTAAGAATATGATAGTCAATGGACCAGTAAATAATTTAAATGTAATATAAATATCTAAATACCTTTTAATTATGTTTTTTCATATTATTTTAATTACTTAAATGATCAGAATACATGGAAACTTATTTAAAAAAATAGAGAAATATGGATTATTATCTGTTCTTATCACTTTATTTAGATCAAAATCACAGTATTTATAAAAAAACTTTGCATATAATGATATTATAAGATTCAAGTAAATGTAGTATCATAGACTAATTTCACGTTAATTCATAATTTTTATAAAGGGATGTAATATTTTCGAGCATTCTTTTTTATAATAATCAAATCCAGTATTTTTAATTTTGTTTATTGCGTCATAAGTCAAATAATATAAATAGGCCACAAAAGGATGGGGTTGCAAAGATTTAATTTCATCGTATTATATGAAAAAATAAACATATTCTTCAATGTAAGCAAAAATATTCCATTACAAATGGTAAATGGTATTTTTTAGAATCAAAGCATTCCGTTTTCTTATTTAGTCCTATTATTTTGTACTTACGTTATATGAGAACTGTTGTGTTTGAGCATCTTGAAAAAAATATTTCAACAATCATCAACATAGCAAAAATAGTTTAAAATACTGTGGTTTTCTCTATAGATTTTTTCTTTTATGATAGTCAAATAGTTATACATTAGTTTTAGAAATTTAAAAAAATAAAATCATTAATGATGTTTAAATTTTTTATACTTATTCTATTATTTTTTATAAAACCTTACATTTTTTAAATGAATTAATTAAACAATTATTTTATATTTTACGTAATTAACTAATTTTTTTTTTGGATCATTTAGATGTTCAATAAATGAAATATTTATTTATACTCTTATATTAATGGATGATGCACCCCTGATGCTAGCTAAAATTAGCTCTTATTTTACACTATGAAAATCACTAGTTAATAGTAAAAAAAAAGGTTTTTAAATAGTTCAACAAGAATAAAAAATAAATTCTTGTTGCGCATATTCTGATAAAGTATAAATCCGGATGTAAAATTGGAATACTCTTTTCAATACAAACTTGAGTTTTAACACTCGAAAAAGCATTAATATGCGAAATTACAATATTAAAATTTTATGCATTTTTAATGAGTATATATTTGTATTCAATTTATACAAACATAACATAAAAATTCTTTTATAATTATAGCCATAGAATGTTAATTTAACGAAAAATATTATTTTTTATCAATTAAATATGTAAAAATGTATTGACCCAAACTTAGAGGCTAGCAAAAATTAGGCTCAATAATATTTTCTATGTATCTGAAATTTTTTGGTACGCCCATTGTTTTCTTACGGCGTATTTTTTTAACAATACAAAAAAATTGTGGGTTTGTTATTATAAAATAACTTTAAATCGTGCAAATATAAATTCAAACGATAGTAAGTTATGACTGTTATCTTTAAAGGTGGAAAACTGACCATTTATTACATACATAATCTAATAAAACTTTGTATAAATACCATCTAAATAATCTGATTTTCTTAATAATAAAAATCTATGGTTTAAAAATACTCTCATATAAATTATTGATAGTGACTTTAGTATTTAAGTGCGTAAAAACATATTTAAAACTTTTGTTTAGACTTCTGAGTGCTTCTCGATACATTCTTATTACAATATTATTATAATATTTTCATCATTACATTCCGTTTACTTATTTTGTCGTTGTTTAAAGCTTTGACGCATAAATAAATATTAAGTCTATATTTTTAGCGTTAAGTGCGCTTTTAAATCTTGTTATATTGCTTAATAATTTCTTATATTGGTTTATTTTTTATGATATCCTATGTTTCTGTAATTCAAATTCTCTCTATTTTTCATTGCAGATTGCAATCATTACAGTTTGTAATATACGATATTATATGAATAAAACTTAAATTTTATTTATTATGCGCAATCACATATTTAAATTTATCAGAAAAAGGGTAATTGTTTGTTATCATCAGAGAATATTTTTAAATAGTAAAAAGTTTCTATTCCAGTGGTATTGAAGAAGACTTAAAGAGGAGAAGATAACCGAAATTATAATAAACTGTGCATGCGGAGAATCAAACAAGTGATACTCGAAAACAAAAACAAAAACATAAATTATAACTATAATTCTAGTCCATAAATAAAAAATATTTTGTTTCTATGTCTATCGTTTTATAATCCTAATCTGGATTACGCCCGAATCTCTATCACAGCAAAAAATTAATTTATAGTGTCAACACATCATAATTTTTATTTAAAGCGTTTCAATGAATTTTCCAATAAGTATATAATTTGAAGTTGTGATGTTTATAAAAATTCCAACTGAATTGTCTTTATTTATCTATGTTTTATTTCTATTACTACTAGAAACTACGCTTTATATTAATAGGAACCGAACCATTGCTTTACTGCTGTGTCTCTCTGTGGGATTCCCCCAGCATTTCTTGTCACCCGTTTCATCTTGCATTAAGCCCTTTCTCATAGGCGGCAGGCCTTATGTGGAGGGAATGTGCTCTATCTACTGAAATTGCTAGGGTATATAAGCTACAACCACACCGTACACTCACCTATATCTTTGCTGAATGGTGTGGGATCTTTCCATGCTTAGACAACAGTTTAACATCTTATACAGAAACCTCCCGTTTCTCATGGCTTGTCAATCCTTTAGTTTTGTTCATCACTGGTCGCCTCCTTGAGTATTTTATTTAAGATTAATTCATTTGAAAATTAGTGGGGTGGTGGAAGTGGAACCCGCGACTCCTCACTGGGTTTCGACTTGTAAACCTCACAACCATACCATTTTTGTTTATATGATAATATTTGTTTTTAAGTTTAAACAAGGGAAAGGTGCAAAAGATGCATCAAGGAGTTGTGCAATATTCCCAATATGCTGATCACGTCATAAATAGATAAAATAGATAAAAATAAAATTCAGCCAAATATATAAACTATAAATTACATATAAATAATATAAATTAATTGAAGCATTAATGTTTGTTGTATCTAATTTTTAAAAACAGATATTTAGTACTTCATTAAACCACTAAACAGTTAATATCGATTGTTATTTAAATCTTCAATGTTCTAATGACCACTTATCAGTGATAATATTGGTTTTATAATCACGATCTATATACTCAAAATATTAGAGCTATATAATTATTGGATAAATAATTTATTATTTTAACAGATAAAAACTCCCTGTTTCATGACTTTATTACAGCCACATCCTTTATATAAATGTATGAACACAGTAGAATTTGCAAATTTATTATTTTTTTTGAAAAGTATTTATACGCGGTAATCCCTTGTTGTCTTATAAATATATAAAAAAATAAAAAATAGCGGGCGATGAATATGAAGTGTAAATATTGTCACAAAAGAATATGTAATTTAAAATTAAAGATTTATATAGATTCACGCAAGGTATATAAATATATCACTAATTTGTATAATTCTTGCCGCCTGATTCTAAGCAATATAGATAACCTTCTTATCACAACCCGAGGGATAAAAACTACTCGGATTTTTAAATCCAGTAACAAAGCAGCTTTGAAAAAACCTTATTCGATTATACAATTTAAGGTCAACTAATCCAGGCCATTATTGGCATAGTATGTATTTTTATTTCAATTAAAATTCTACATGTACTCGATACCGTAATAAGTTAACATTAAATATCAAATATCAACTAGATCATTAAATTTATATAAATAAACACAGTATTTATAATATCTATTCCTAGATCAATTTTTATTTGTTTTAATTTAGATAATAAAATGATTATTGATATGTTATTAGTCGATGAAACTTTTTTATGAGCTGCCCAACATATTTTAAAAGTTATGATTTTCATAAAAATATTTGTATACATTTATCAGTTAAAAAGATCTAGATTTCCTATTAAAACAGCCTTTTGGCATTAGATATAGAAAGAAACGTTTTTTATATAAAATTAGTTGTAATATGCGCAAGATGCAATAAATCATCACCCATTTTTCTTTCTTTTATATTGTTTAAACATTTTAATTAAGAATCACAGATGTTAATTTTTTCGTACAGAAACCGTTTTTTTCACTTTTTTGCACAAATATAAATTTTTTTATACAGCATAACACGAAACTATACCGAAAATATAGAGACAAGTTTTTGCATGTAAAAATATTAAAACAGTAATTTATACAAAAGGTGTATATCTAAAGGTAAGTTTTATACTACAAGAAGTATTCGTATAATATGTTTATACATTTTCATAATTTTAATTTAACTAAGTTGTTTAACATCTATAGTTGTTTATTTAATTCTAGCAAATAGATTGTCGCAACTTAAATATATTTATACTGCTTATAAGCATGTTCTTTGTTCGAATTCTTAGATCCTTATTTTTAGAAAATTTAATTTATTTACATCTAATTAAATAAACTCTTTTTTTATTTTCTTATGAATGAGAACCATTTTTTAAAGATATAACTACAAAAAAAATATTAAATTACATACAATGAATATAATATTTTATAATAAATAATAGATGCATCAATGGTTTTTAAATTTATTCTTTCTTATATTTTCATAAATTACACTGAATTAATATCTAAATACATCTAATTTGGCTTCTTTATTACGTTCATAAAAAATTTATAAGATAGTGTTCGATTAGATTACAAACCATTACTTATATGCAGCATTTCTACTAGAAACCATACCTATTTATTGCGGATTTAACCTTTTCTCGTGTGATAAAGTCGATATTTGAAGGACATGGATGCGTTTATACTTTTAATACACATAAAAAATAGTAATTGTTCATATTCTAGACAATGTATATTATTCTGGAAGGCACAGGTTCCATTATAATCTAATAAGGTACGCTAGACCAAACAGAAACCATAAAAAATATATTATCGAAAAAACGTGTTTTAAATTCATTTATAATCTAGAAACATAAGATACCATTTGCGTGCATTACCTTTTAGAAATTTTTATTCATTAGAGTAGTATCCACATCACCCATCAGAGCACCACACTTAAAAGCCCTAAAATTTATACGGGTAATAAATATTAACGATGAACAACGAATATTTAAAATGCAAAAAAATGTCAAAAGGTTGCATTTCAGCCATAAAAATATGTTGTTAAAGGAAAATAAAGATGACTTTCTTCAGCTTATTCTTCACAATTACTTAGTTGCATTATATTTTAAACTTCTGATACATTGACTACATAATTTCAAATTTTACCTCAATCCATTTTTGTGCCCATCATTTCGCTTGTGATATATTTGCTATTTACTATTATGCGACTTATGGTATTTCCTGACAAACCCATCCCATTTTGAAAATAGGGTAATATTCTTGTTTTTGATTCGTCATTTATATGAAGCATTGTAGTGCACGTAATTACATTTAAATTGAACCATTATTGTTATAATTTTTTATGAATATTTTTGTTTTTAATCTAAACACACAATTTTCAAACTAGAATCCATATACGTATATATAATTATAGTTTTGTACATTTTCACGTATTATATCTGTATAAGTACAATGTTCAATGGTGACATATATTTATAATTGATTTCCATGTATATTTGAAAATATAACATGCTATGATGGTGAATTAAAGAGAGAGCTGCAATAAAAATAATGAAATCCGTAAAACACACAAGAGTTTCGTTTTAAATATAAAAAAAAATTTAGAGATGGAATATAATTTATTAAATATTAAAAAAGAGTTTTCAATTTTCATTTCTAAAAATGTGGCACAAATTGATATGTATGAACAAAGCCGCATTATTATATATAATTTTAAATAAGGGTACTATTTAAATACCAAAGAACTCTTTGATTAGAGGCATATTTATTCAGCAGTATGCAATAAAAAAATAAATATGAAGAACCGTTATAAATTAATATATACTGTTAGGCATTTTGACTATATCGCTGAACTGATCAAATTGAGTTATATGGATTAAGACCTATCTATCTTTTTTTTTGTTTTTGCTCAAATATTAAACAATATTGTGTAAAAGTATTTGATCGACTAAGATCATATATCGTGTTTGAATTTATTTCATAGAGAAATATTTATTGCGGATCCTTTATTTAAGCCCCATATTCTTTTAATATGATGAGAAAATATACTATACACAGCAGTGTTAACGTATAATGATGTATTGTGTGATTCAAGTATGTGTTATTATTTGACTACATTTCATCTCTTGATCTCACAGAGAGCTCTAAACACTGGTCGAATTATCTTTGAGTCTGTGTGAAAATAACATACCAACATCAAAACTCAATTTCATTATAAAATTAGAAGCTATGCCTTAGATCATATGGAATTTTGGAGTAATACACTTGAAATTTTTTTACATGAAATCTGTTGAGTTCATTTTGAGTTATGGTAAATATATCAGTGGTAAAAATGTCACTATAAAGCGTATTCAAGGTATAAAGATATGGCTAAATACATATGCATAAAAGGGTTATATATTCATTGTTCGTAAGATATATTAATCAATATTTTTTTAGATAGAACATATTCTATTATAAAAGCTAGATTCTAGGCGTTTGATTGATGTGGATTCTGGTGTAATTGATTTTATAAAAACAATTCATGATGATTTTTTTACCAGACAATCGATTTTGGTTTTAATGTCTGATGGTTTACGTAAACTTCGAAGCATATGGAAACATTGCAGTGGAATATGCTTTAGGATCATTTATTGACATGTTTTATTGTGATGCTTAGAATAAATTTGCATAAATAAAAATTTACAATAAACTATGTATATATATATAATGAATCGTAAGAATAAACATGAAACAAAGAAATATATATTTTAGATTCAAACCTTATTTGAATGTTTTTTTTAGAATTAAATTTTTTTTTTGTTATATAGTAACTATTAAAATTGTTTTTTTATCAAGGTCATATATTTATGTTTTAAAAACGAAGTTGCCAATTTAATATGTTTCAAATATAATTTTCGTATTTATAATATTAATAAATTATTCTGTGGTCAAAATATACAATCTTTCATTAAAAATTATGATTTTTAATTTGATTGCCAGTTTCTAATATTGCCGAATCAAACTAATCGAATAAGTACTCCTTTATGTTGTTTACAATTTATCCCATTAAATATAAAAATTATGCTTTGTATGACGGAAATAATGAAATTATATATCAAGCTATAAACAAAACTGTTCAGATACTAACTAATAAAAATAATAAAATTAGCATTTATATTTTCTTATTAAATTAATTTTTTTTTATATCTAAATATTGAACAACCCAATATATGCCGAATTTCTTTATAAACAAAAATGCATGTATAAATTTAGATTAATTAGATTTCCCGATACATATATGTCTACAAAATACATCATACATGTTCTGAAATTTAAGAATAGCCGCAAAATTTTTTAAAATATATGGCTTTTTTTTTTCTAGATTTATAGATGGAAAAACGAAGATGTATTTTGGGTCAAAACAAATTTTATATAATTAAATAAAAACATGGAGAATAAGATCTGTCTCAATAATTTTTGAACGATTTAGTGGTCGCAATAAGTAACTTATGTTAGAAAATTTGCAAAAACCACAATGACAAAATTATTATATAATAGTAAGATTGTCTTGAATAATTTTAAAATTAAATATAATATTTTTGTTAAAAAAAATTCACCATATCGTATCAATACAACACAGATGCCGAATATAGCTTCATAAAATCTTAATTATAAAAGACATGATTTGGGTTTTTAACAATGCAAAAAAATACGTATAAACACGATGTTTTCGCGCAGATCTTGATTTGAATGTAAAAAATTTTACCAAATCTTGCAATAAAAATAAGAAATGCCACAATGAAAAAGATATATAATCTATCTGTTAAAAAAAGATATGAAGTTTTACTCGCTTCAAAACACCGCAATTTTTTACCAATGAAGCTCAAAAAAGTCTATAACTCGGCCAAATTTTTATTTCCGAGATCTAATATAAATATATTCTAAAGTCTCTAACTAAGTTATGTTGAAAAATCCATTAAAAGTAAAACCGAGTAGTATTTGGTTATAATTTTCATTTAGATTTCATCTGTTCTAATAATATAAAACAACGAACGAAAATTATTATTTTTTATGCATTGAATATATACAAATCGTATGAAAATTATTTAAAATCGGATCTAGTATCTTTTATTTTTGTAGAAAAAATTATAAGTCTGTTAATTCGTACTACTATTTCTACTAGATATTATATGCTACATAAAGGTACATTAAAGCCTTTAAGAAAAAAATAATGTTTGAACTGTTTAAATCAGAAATTTTTTAAATTTATTGTTTTTTTTTCGTTTAAATTTTACACATATCTTACACAAATCTAATATAGCGAAAAATAATAATTTCATTTTCTAATATCATTTGAAACAACGAATAAATTTATAATTTAAAAATGGAACCCTAATTACATATAAGGCAACACAATATTGCGTTGATATAATCTAAGATTGGAAAAATCATTTTTTATTTTCATTTTTTTTTGTATTGCTAACAACAGAAAGTGGCAAAAGACCCATGATTCATACAACAATACTTGGCCCATTATTTATCATAGTAAACTCTTTTTTCATATTTTTTTGATAGTTAATTATACACTATCTAAAAATTATGTATTATACGCAATTATTATGAAAATTACTCGCATAACTATGTAATCTATAAACTTTTCTAAAAAAAACTAGCTTCTCATAGATTATGTATATTGCATATATTTGATAATTCTAAGGTGTAGATAATTAGTTCTGGTTTTAATGTTTCTCGAACTTAAGTTAAAAACTGAAAGAGCATTTTAAACACCATACGCAAAGAACTCTATGTCCATTGCATATTGCTTATACCGTAAAAGTTTTAGCATCTTTATTGTTATTTTTTTAGCACTGGAAAAGTTTAAGTCTGTTGACAACGTAATCGGGTACCCCAACGAGGATACGGTCACTTGTGTTGGCATATCGATTCAAACTAAATTACCACAACATTTAAGTATTTAAATGAAGAGTAAAGCCAAATTTTACGTGATCCGGCCATAATATATTTTACATGTCTTTAAAGTAATAGGTATTTATTGCCGATTAGATAATTTATAAATTACCTTGTCTGAAGAGGTTTCAAGCCTTCAAAAATATTTTACAGATTACAGGTATAATTATTTTACGCTGAACCATCGCCACTCATTTTATTTGCAAGATTGAATCAAAACTTTAAATCATTTATCATTTGTTCATTCTATTTAAATCGAAATTTTATATTTCATAACCTTACTTGATGATCGATGATTAACTAAATTTTTAATAAAGTATAGTCGATCTTTCAAATATTCTTTCGCGAATTTGACCAGAATTTTATATAGATATTAGAAGAGAAATACAACGTGAAAAATTAATACGTTTAAGATTAAAAAGAAATGAAATAAGAAGCCTATTTTATTTCTGGTGTACAAAATATAATAATTTTATAATTCATATTAATTATGTTTTCTCTTCGCTATTATTTATCTACAGTCATGTAGAATTGCACAAATAAAATCAAGAAAAAAAAAATACAGTAATTTTTCCTTTGTAACCTTCAATAAAATAGTAACACTTCAGTTTTTGTAGACTAAATGTATACAAGATATTTATACTGTGTTTTATTGATACTTTATTCAAATAAACATAAGCTGATGTATAAGAATAAATAAAATAAATTGTTGCAGTGAACAGCAAGTTCTAGCTAATTATTCTAGCAAAACTTTGTTTTTTTATTTTAAATGAAATCCATAAAAAATAGTGATTTAATATTGATAGACACATTAAATATGCTTTCATGCATAAATAAGTTTTCTGAATTTTTATTTTTATAATAAAACTTGAAAATTGTACTCAAGATTATTTTAATATTATTCGATGGATACCAAAGACAGCTGAATGCCGAAACATATCTTTAATACATATAACTGAATAGTAAAAAGACACTGATCGATTATTTGTATTTTTCTTAAGAAAACGAACAGAACAGGTGCATAAATTTAAAATGTTTGATGCGCGAAACTTATATATTTAAAATAAAAGTATGTTTAAAAAATCATTGCTTCGTATCTTTATATCGATAATGATTCTATCACCCTTGTCTAAACTAAAATTATAAATAAAGCGCTCAAACAATATCCTTTTTGATACTGTGTAATAACTTCTTGTAAAGTTTTTTAATAATCTATCTAATTTTATGAAACGGCTTAGCTTTTGTTTTTTTAAAACAGTTATCTCCTTAGTATTTTATATTTTCATATACCTGCATTTAACTATATTGATTTTGGATTGCATAATCTTTTTCGTGATTTAGAATATTTTCATCCAGGATAAATTAAAAATGATTTTAAAATAATTACATAAAAAATATATTAGATTTAAATCATTATGCTTATGTTTAAGGTGAAGTTTTACATTTTATAATTTTTAATATACCCATGGAAGAATATTGTTCCCTACGCTACTTGTATTTTAAAAACTTCAAAACACAAAGATTCTATAGAAAAGTACTTCTTATGGTTATATTGGTTATCTAAAAGATTTTTAATAATAAAATACAATTGCATTATATATTTATATTAAAAATTTAGCCTGTCTGTTCCAAAGAAACCAACTTAAAATGAACGATAATAAATTTAAAAGCACAATATGTTTCTAAAAATATTAAAAATTTGTGTATAAAAAAATAATGAACAAATTTAAAGGATTTTTATTAGTTTAAAATATAAGAAAGAAATATACAAAAGTCTCGCGCTAAAATTGTCTTTAACATTCTGCCGATTTTTATCATTATGATAAAAATTTATAATATCAAAGTATGCAGTGATCCCAAAGCTTAATAAATGAAAGGAGGAATCAAAAATATAGAATGTTTGTATAGTCTTCTATATAAATTCAATGAATTATCTAGACAGTACACAAGGTAATGAAATTCATCTTTGCCGCATAAAAAAATCGAAGCATAATGATTACCTCATATATAACAATTAAGATTCTAACTAAACTAGCACTATCGAAAAAAATAAAATGATTATTTTTTTCCACGTATAACACATATAATATAATTCATATCGCAGCACTACTAATTCATCATTATATTTTCAACATAAGAAAATATTGACTTTACACATCTTATTAAACCCAGATATTTTTTCAGAATTTAATAATAGAGCACAAATTTCATATACATATTGTAATCTTAGCCATATTAAACTTAATAATTTATCCCTAGTTTTCCTTATATCAATGCACAAAAAATCAAACATTGCATAATTTTGATTTTAGGGTTTTTAAAATTGTGAGATATGCTATTTCAGAAAAAAAATTGGAATGCTATTTCGTAGTTTATGTAACATCATAAACATTTAAGTTATGATGAAAAAAATATTCATTGATTTTTTGTTTTTAATTTTTATATCATATAATTTCAGTTAAATATTAAAAGTGACAGTTTATTATATATCCATGATTATTATTGATGCCTTAGAGATTGTTTTAGATGTATATGATTTTCGTACTATTGATACTTTTTAATGGCATAAATGTAGTTTTTTTATAACACTTAATAATGAAATTCATATAAGATGATTTAAATATTTTTAAGTGCATATACAAAGATTAGTAGATATATATACTCTAATGAATTATGTTTAACTAATAACATTGCTTTGCAATTTAAAATATAAATGATATAGAATTTTTGTGGCTTTTTTTAAATTATATTCAATAGTTCTTTTAATATTCAAAGAGAAATCCTTTTTTCGCCATTTTCACATATTACCGAAGATATGGCCGTAAGAATTAATTATATTATGGTTTTTCATGCCGTAGGTTAATTTAGAGATACAAATAAAAATGAAAACAATATAAAATATTCTTATTGATATTGTGTGTTGTGTTAATAATTTTCTTAAAATTATTGAACTTGTATCCTAGCGCTTTGATTTTATAACAACAAATTCTATTATCTTACAAATACTATCGCCCTTAAAAATATATAAACGATAAATTATTTACTTGGAGCTATTTGATTATGCAATTTTATATTTATAATATGTGGAAAATAAATACGACGACTGAAGGCAAATTAAAACAAATAAATAACAATTAATTCTTTAAAAAATATATCAAAAGGTTTTTTTCGATTATTATTTTTCATCTAAAATATATTAAAAAAATTGAGCACACTAAGATTTGAACTTATAATATAATAAACAGAAAGGTAAATAATTTGATTAATAAAATTCCAAGTAACTATTAAATATGCAATTTATCATAATGTTGCACCTGGATATGGTAAAATAAAAATCTAAGCATAATAGAAACTAACACAATAAATTATTCTCCCCATAAAAATAAAAATCATAAAAACAACTTAAGAACTAAAAAACTTCGAAAATATAATTAAAAATTTTTGGCATCTTTGTTATATGATTCCTATATTTTATGAAGTAACAATTGAGTTCTTATAAGAAATGAACTCAAAATCAAGAAAACATCACATATTTGCTTTTTATAACCCAGTTAATTCCACCTAAAAACTTTAGTTAATTTATGTATGATTTAATTTGTAAAAAAATATTTACTTATACACATAACTAAAGACATTATAAGTCAAAAAACATTACAACCAGCATGAAAACCTTGGGGTTACGAAAACTTATTCAATTTATAGGTCTCGAAAAGAAGAGAGGTAATATAGAAGGCCCGTGAGAGATAAAGAAAACCGATAGTATAAATTTTCTTTGAGCCCGAGAATTCAACCGTTTGTGCAAAAATGATGTATATATATAATATTTTAGCTATAAATAGATTTAATAAAATTATGAAATGTTCTTTGGATATATTATTATATTTTTCCTAAAAAAATTATATAATGTCGCACAATTATGATGATCACTTTTTATGCTTATATAATAACTTTATCGACTATATATGGAATATAATACCATACGTAAAAAAGACACTATTATAATTTAACAACAAATTGCGTAAATTTAGATAGTAATTCTAGAAATTAAAAGTTGTTTTAAATAAACTTTACGTTTTTTCATTTCTTATTAACTGTTTGAAATTGCTTTTTTAAGGAATATAATATATGTTGTATTATTCTTACGACATAAAAACAGCAAATTATTATCAATAGATAATATATGGACCTTATATGCCAAGTAAATTTGCATGGATTTTTAAAAGCAACAAATCACTATTTTGAGAGCATATTTCTATTGATACGATAAATTATTTATTAGAAAAATAAAAGTTACGACATTTTGATTATTGCAAAAACAAGTGTTACAATAATTGGCTGATACTTTTCTGTTGAATTTTCTGGAACTCAAAGAAAGAAAAATATTATATCGATCAAAGCCAATTATACTGATATTTGATTATTATATTTGTCTCTTATGGCACTGTAAAATTATTGGTATATATATTAAAGAATTAGAAACACATAGAAAGCACCCTTTTCGCATTTATTTTTAAGGTTATTTTTTAGTTTTACACCAAAAAGAGCTTGCTAATCTTTATACAATAAAGTTCCATAAAATATATTTTGCTACGAACTTAAATTTTAAGCACTATGTATTGTTTTCATAGGAATGTATATTTGTTCGAACTTTGAATTTTATTCTTAATCTAAAATGAATAATATTACATCATGCACATCTTATATGATTCTTTAGGTGTTTTTTGTTCTTCTTCTACATCCTCGTCTTAATCTCTTTTTTTCAATAAATATCATTTCGAGAGTTTTTCTTATCCATGTTTTAACATGCAATTCAATATAATCGAGACTTGGATTTTCTATGCTTTTGAGGATATTAATCTCTTCATCATAACATTTTGAATAGTATTTTTCACATTTTGTTAGTATTTTTCTCAAAACAATTCAGGCAATAGAACACATATTTCCACAATTGCAGATTCTTACTGCATTTTATTGCCATCGGTGTTAATATAATGCAAATAATTGATTTCGGTTAATTTTTATTAACCATTTACAAATGTCTTTGTTACTTAAGCCTATATTTACTATCTATTATACCTTTATCTTGACATAAGCAATTGTATTTTTTTTTCTGTTAGAATTTCCTTATATTTCTAGTTTTTTATGAATACACTATTACGGTTACGTGCTACTTTCGTTTTATGTCTTCTTAAACCTTCGAGATCTATCTTTTCTATGTATCACCTCACCTGATGATACAATATGCATATGATTCATTAAAATATGATCATTTACATTTTTTCGACTGATGATTATATTTATCCTTGAAAAATCCATAGAGGAATAGTTTATAGGTGTTTTTTCCTTTACTCCGTAGATTTTTGATATGATCTTTTTCTATTCAGTTGTAAATTTAAGCTGAATTTTTGAAGCTTCTTATATTGTCTCTTACAAGTCAAAAATATAAACTTGCTATCTGTTTTCTTTCGGGATTTGTATGTTTAAGTATGAAATGATAAATCTTTCTTTCTATTCTTATTTCCTGAGAATAAGTGTGTTTTTCATTCCCTTTAAATATTGCATTTTTGCTCTTCTGTGTAATCTGTATCTTCAACTATTATATTAAAACAACTTTGGGTGGATTATTTATTTTTAGATAGAGTTTTTTGATTCCTCGTTGCAATTTATTTTATTAGATAATTCAGTTGCAAGACATTTAATCCTTAAGTACTTCTTTATCCTGGATAAATTTTTTTTAATCCTACGGTCTGTGTCTTACTATACCAATATATCAAATAGTATTTATTGATAAATCCATTTATTATTTTGATTTGGTAATTAGGTTGTGCTTATTCATGCATTTTTTAGTCATTTCTTTATTGCGTATTTAAATTGATTTTTTACGGCTTTTTATACGTTTACGAATATTATAATGCGTTTGGTATATGATTTCATCTTGTACCTTATGATGATATATTTTGCCAAAACAATGTATTTGATTGACAGTTTTTTTAATGTTTTTTAGTATTGGCTGGCATGCAGATGACAATTTTATACCTTTCTAATACATCGCAATATATCGAGGTCCACAAATTAAAATTATATCCTATGTTCAATTTACATTTTCAGGCTATATATTCAATAAAAAGGTTTTTAAAGTGATTTTAACTTATGTGTTTATGAAAATTCGAACTAAATAAAATTAAAACCCACAATAAATGATTATGCACTAAATTTGCTTTGATGTTCTTTGCATCAATATCTCAACAATGATCATAAAATTTTTCATTTGTTTCTGATAGAGTAAATCATTCATCCAACAATAATTAAATTTAAAAAAATATATGTGATAAAGTCATAATCATAGAAAGGAGTGGCTTTAAATCAACGTTCGTCACGCATCAAGATATTTTCTATTTGTAGTTTCTAAAACTTCATCATTTATATTAGCTCCTTGTCATAATTGTATATTTCAAGAATGTTAACACAATATGGTTCTTGATTCAAAAAAATTTTAACGATTGTCATTACTTTCACTGTTGTTTATTTTCATAGAATAGAGTTACTTGATATGGGCATATAATATTATTTATTTACGGCTTCCTTTTTTTTGCAGAGGTTTTTTATGGTAGAATAAAAAGCAGTATTTGAATAGTAATTTTATAAAAATTCGCGACTAGAAATTCAAACTATGAACGGAAATTCTTTTATTTCCATTATAATAAAGTATTATATCCCTTGACAAACAAAATATTCTAAATTTTAATTTTGATATTTCGATTTTTAAACATGTTAATATAAGCTGCTTAATGAAGCAGTTTCTATATTTTATTCGAAGATAAATGTTATTTTTAAAATATTTGATGTCCATGTTCTCTACCTTTCTTATAAAAAAATTATTTTTATAAGATTTATTTCAACGTTGCGCTTTTTTGTAATATAAATGTAACAGTATATTGAGCTGACCATGTACTAAAAAGCCCGCAGATATATTTTTTCAACAAATCCTAAAACATGTGCATAAGCTTTTCATATTTTTAATTTTGAGTTCCTAGTTATAAATATTTTGTATAACATGCAAAATCATCTTATAATGCAAGAAAATAGAGTTCGAATTATTTTAAAACTTCTAATATTGTCCTTTTGATTATTTCAAGAAATTTTTATGTTTATATTAATTTCTCTCCTTTATCATGAATATTTTAATATTTGAGTGTTTCTATTCAATATTGGTAATTTTATTGTTTTATCTAGCCTTTTCTGTGCAGTTTATAATTTACTAGCAATATCGCATATGATGTGCAATGAGATTGGGTGTATAATGCTAGCGTCTTTTATGCGACAAATTAATTTACCATACTAACTTTATGGTAGATAATATATTTTTTAGCTATAATTAAGCTTTCTTATATTTTGTTACACATTTTTATAAAAAAAAATTCATACGTATTATGATATATTTACAAATAATGTTTTTAACTTTTTTTTATCGTTACTTAAATTCACATTTTTGACATTATGAACCTTATAAAATGTTTTCGTGTACAATCAAAACTTTTAAGACACATATTGCTTTTTATGCTAAAATACTAAGATTTTACAGGTAACATATTAAAATTTTGCCAACTCCTTTTGTGCTATTATTAATTGAGTTTTATTTGACTATAAACTACTTTATTCTTTTATATCTATTAAATATTACTCTTTTCGAGGTTTCTTCATATTTAAAGGTTTTATTGATTATGATATAGTAAATTCACTTGATTGGTTAAACGTGTATTGTAAATTGTTGCCTCAAAAATCATTTCGTTTGCTTGATAATTTTTGCTCTTTAGTCTAGTTTTTTCTTTAAACCCCATTTTAAATGATTTTATTTATTATTATTGATACAAACAGTTTTTCGAATGTAGTTTTTTCAACTACGGATTTATTTAAAATATAGTATATTAGAACAGATAAATCTACATCCCCTATTCGTAACATTTTAACCAAATTTTCAAATTTAATTACAAATCATCTTCTAATAAAAATCACAATGATTATTGCGTAAAAACATGCTATCAATAACACAAACATTATAAAAAGCATATTTTCTTTTCTAAGAAATTTTATAATTAAGTTTTCCAATTTCTAATCAGATATACCATTTATTTCCTTCATTTAATTTTTCTTTTTATCTCGAAGTTGCTATAAATAATAAAATTTAATTGGGTATACTATTATAAATAAATTTCATTTGTATATTCAAACTAAAAAGCAATACTAGTAAAATTTAGTTCAATATTCTTTGTACCTTTAGTCTTAGTAAAAGTAAAACTACAAGATAGTTTTATTATTAATAAATCTAATTCATTGTTTTAATTATAATTAACTTTAAATTTTACAAAATCTATTTTCTTTTGTAAATGCATGTAATAGTTATACATATTCCTCGGTTTCTGCGTTTACATCCATTTTCGTCGACTTTCCACATTCCTACATACGTTTTCGGATTTTTGATCATAATCAATACTTTATAAGATATGAGATATGAGTTTAGTACTATTAAGCTTTACTGTTCCGTAAACATAAAATCCAAAGTAAACCATAACCTTAAGTTCTTTGCTATCAACATTCAAAAAATTCTCGAAACTAGAACATTCGATTTCATCAGTTTTGATTTCTTGATGATATGTATAGAAAAATCTAGTTGACGACACTAGTTATAAGCTTGTTTTATTCTAATATCGAAATATTCAATGGGAATCCATGGAATGCTAGATACTTATAATAATTATAACGCCTAAAATATTCTTGAACATAGAATTTAAGGCCAATATTATAAATTTTTCGATTAAATTGTATTAAACGAGTATGTGGTTCTTATTATAAAATATTAAATTTTCTATAATGAAATATTCAAGGGCCTAGAAATTGTGATTATAATTAATCTTCACCTCCAAATTTCGATAAGTGTATATTCGAAAATAGTAAATACTATTAAAAAATATTTATATTTAGAAAAATTTGCTAATAAATATGTATGTTTTGTTCTTGAACTAAAGAAAGTATGACTTGATGCAATGAAGAAGTTTTTTTAAGAGCTGAATATACATTCTTTAATATAAACCTTAAATAGCAGAAAATATTCGAATTCTTACGTAACCTTATGTGTTCATTTACCCTTTAATCAAAAATTTAATATTTATTTATAGACTTTATTAATAGCCAACACATAAAATTCAAATTAAGACATCGGTTTTTAGTTCACATTTAAATCTTATAAATTACAAGTGAAACACGTAAGAAGTATTTATTTATGGTAATGTATTGATTATAGTCGCCGTTTTTTATACGATTTTTTGTGTACTAGACAAATAAAGAGAATGTCTAAGCAAAAAATAAATATCTGCCAAATTCTTGTTATTATGATTACAATAAAATATATAAATTTTTTTATATGGTATGGTTAAATCTATACACAAACTTCTTTCAACCGACTCATTTAAAATAAAATTTTAATAGCGCTAAAAGATACAATTTGAATTAGTCGATCAATCTATATTTTGAATATACTCGATACATTTAAATAAAAAAATATTCTAATACTAAAATTGAGTATTATAATTATACCCAAAAATATGATATAAAATGTATTTATAGGTTTTTTTATTTAAAAAAATGAAAATATGGGTATTTTAATCATGTAAATTATCCGAAACCAAAGAATATGATAAAAAAGCATATATTATTACTATTTGTCATATTAATCAGAGCTTATGTATGATTCAAAAATTATGGCATAAAATAAAATTTAATAATACATTAAGTTTCGAGTCTTGTATATCTATAAGTTTTTCTACTTAATTATTGAATTAACATATAAATTATAAATACAATATTTTAAGATTTAGATATATAGTAGCTATATTCACAAATTCTGTTAACGTATTATGCTACATAATATAATTTGAATTTATAATATGTTATAGATTCTGTGATCACACAAAAAAAGCTTTATCACATTTAAACAATATAATTTTAGTCGACGTATTTATGAGGATTTAATAAACGATAAAATGTTGATTGTTCGGATCCACGGAATTGAATTTTGTTGTATATTGTTAAAAAGAAATATATATTATTAAAATATAATATTGCTTGAGGCTATTGAACTTACATATTTTTACATTTAAATTTTAGTGGCCACTATTTTATAACAACTTATAGTTTATGGTAAATTATATCCTTTAGACCTAAAAAAATATAAAATATCAAAATACATTGCATTTTAATATAGTGGCAACTAAATTTAAACTGTTATCATATACATTTTTTATTAGTGTTATATTCCATCAAATTTCCTTTTTTTTTGTTATTTCATCATGTATACTTCTTTTACTTTCTGGGAAGTTCGCTTCATACCATAAAAACCCTGCTTGACTGCTGCATTTCTTGTGGAATTCCTCCAGCACTTCTTGTCACTCATAATAACCGTAAATTATGCCCTTTATCATAAGTGAAAGTCTATATATAGATGGTAAAGTGATGCACTCTACTTTTTATCGCTATAGTATACAAGCGACAACCCCGATAAATACTTACATATATTCTCACTTAACGGTGTAGGATCTTTTCCTATACTGAGGAACAGTTTATGAATAGCACAGAAGCCTCCTATTTCTTATGGCTTTTCAATGCTCTATGATTTGCTTAATGCTTATCACCAGGTGCTCACTTAAGGTATCAATTTTATGAAAATCATATGATGAATTGGGGGTGGGTGGAAGTGATTACCGCGACTACATATAAGAAGCAGCCTTGTAAACCACTCAACCACTTCTATTATTGTTATAATTTTTTAATTTAAATATTAAATTTTGTCTTGTAATGTAATTCATAAATAATATGGGTACAATTTTTATAGATACTACTAATTTTCAAAAATATGATTTGGTCATGTTTTCTATGATAAAAGAGGATTCGGTCTCGATTGAAAGTAAAATTATTCACAGATTTTAAAACATAAAATTAAGAGATTAAAGAATCAAAAAGAAAATTCGAATCTAGATAACGGAACAAGAAATAATAGAAATTGCCATATATTTTTTCTGAAAATAAAATACGATGCAAAAAATATAGATGTATACAATCAACAAAAATTTTTTCCACAAAAAAATTAGTTACAAGCAGATTCTCATTATCCAAGAGTTTCTTGCAAAATTATGATTTTTATAATATTCTTTATATAATATTATATTGAAAAAACAATGAATAATTTTATATCATAAAGTATGAAATATTGATTATACCTTGTTCCATAAATTTATTCAATTTCTAAAAAGGAATCAATTCAATTCTACTGTATAACACGAGTATGGCTTCTTATCATTTCTAAGTTTCTAAAAAAAAATTAAAATATATTTATTTTCTCAAGTTTTTTGTCATTTCAATACTTTAAAAACTTATTTTTCCAAATAAATTTTCATCAATGTTTTTAAACTTTTGCAAATAGCCTAATAATTATATTACCAATAAACCAATCCGAATTTTAAAGGATTGGAGAAATGACTCAAGACTTTATAAATCTTAAACCAGCCATTTTCATATAACCCATTTTTTATATACCTACGCAGGAGTGGCATGATATTGCAACTTTTCTAACTAAAGAATTTTTATGTTTTATAATCGTTTTAAATTAATACTAATTGTGTTTTTTTAAGTTTCCACTGATGTCTAAGCTAGTGATTATTGACTTGGTGTGTCTCAATGTATTAATATAATTATTGTGATTGTATTATACACTTATTGCACACATTTTGATCCTATTTTTTTAATTGCACAGAGCTATTGCATAAAAGAATATATTAATTTACAAACCTTTATTGTTTTAGATTTATTGCGATCCCGTTTTTCATACAACAACTTAAGATACTCATGATTTCTTAAGTTATCGTATTTAGAAGTATTTTCAATAATTTGTACTAAAATTATGACTTCTCGCTTTCCGTAGTCATTTTGTTAAATAACTTTTTTTAATTTATTATGCGCAATTGACAGCTTCTAAGTTTTATGTATCAGAATATGTCTGACAGTTACCTGTTACAGACAGACGTTTTTTGCTAATAAGCGAATTTATATAATCTGACAAATATTTAAGAGTTGGGAATTCCAACTGAAGTAGAAGCATACACACAAACAATAACATTTATATAATACTTAGCACAAAAATATCAAGAAAAGAATAAGCATTGAAGAATTTTGTTAAGATGATGTGATTCAAAGACGAAAAAGCCAAATCTGTTATATAGATCTACCTAAACTATTGCTTGAGCAGGCATTTTAAAGCTAAAAATCAAATCAACCAATTAAATTTTTTTTACTATCATCTATATCTGAAGTATTTCCATAATTTTCTTCGTTTCACAAATTAAATTTGTATCGCTACATATCACAAAGTTTCTGTCGAGTGCCTATAACTATTGTTTCCAATAAACATATTAATTTGCGCTGTTTGATATCCATACTCTTCCATATTTTTTTTATATTGACCTTTAAACAATGAAAATTGCTAGAAAGCATAAATATTACTTTATATAAATTTATGTTCATATTTATAGTCAATAAAAAAATAAATTCGCTAAATATTAGATTTTAAATAATATTTTGATTTCATGGATTTCAGATGTATTATTGTTATAAAGGTAAGTAAATTAAGTACCAAATAAATAGGTCATAATTTTGTGTCTATATAATTTTTAAATAAAAAAGTTTGATATTTCTTAAGCTCGAAAATATTATATTTACATTAAGAATTTACGGCTTTTTCTCATTCCTTATAGATTGCAATAGTAAAGCTTGTAAGTAGATAAAAAATTTTCTTTCTTTTTCCTTATTCACAAAATCTCTTTATGCACTATTTAAAGTAAAGCAAAGCATTTCCATCTTTAACATGGTTATTTCATTTCGGTTACCACTAAATATCACTAAATAGTTAAAATAAAATTATAATCGAATTTACTTTATTTATTTATGTTTTACTTCTATTACTTTTTAAGAAGTTCGCTTTATACCAATAGGAACTATTGCTTAACTGCAGCGTCTCTCAGTGGGAGTCCTCCAAGACTTTCTGTCACCCGTAACCACCGTGATTTAGGCCCTTTCTCATAGGCGGCAGTCATTATGTGAGGGTATGTGATTATGTACACTGTTCATCGCTAAGAGTTACTAGCTACATCCACACTCTACACTTACCTATATCCTTGCTGAACGGTGTGGGATCCTTTTCATTCTGAATGCATAGTTCAACGGCTTACACAGCAACCTCCTATTTCTCATGGCTTGTCAATGCTTTATGGTTTCTCTTTATTGTTCATTGGCCGCCCCCGTGGGTATTTATCTTTAGAGTAAATTCATTTCGGAAATTAGTAGGGTGGGTATGAGTCGAGCCCGCGACCCCTCACCTTGGGGTCCGACTTGTAAACAACTCAACCATACCACCCCAGAATTTTTTATATTTATATTCATTTTTATATGATATAACGCTATTTATCTATGTAATTTTGATTCAATATTCTCAGATGGATTAAACTAATTTTACTGGTTAATTTATAATCGGTTTGCTTTATAATGCCATTTTATTTGTTAAAGAAATTATTTTTTAAATTCAAAAATATTACAAAACTTATTAAGTTATTCTTTTAGATATTTTCACTTCTATTCTGGACTACTTCTCTCCTCACATAAGATATAGTTATAAGTATTTTATAAGGCGTAGACTAGATAAAAACATACTTTCTAGTTATAAAAAATCTTTTTTTAATGACTATATGTATCAAATTATTGTCTAACTAAAGATTTTTAGCTATAAAAGTTCATGAAATTGAGTGCGTCTCTCAAATCTTTTTTCTTGTTTTTTATAAAAAAATCATAACTTTCCTCCTTTTTTTTCCTATTTGCAAATGTAATATATGATAGTGAATTGATATCATGCTGCTATAAAAGTGTATTTATTTATTAATACATGCATAAGTTTAACTTTATAATGATAGACTAAATAAAAAAATGAAATTATACTAAAGATATATATTAAAAGAACGATATCGACTATGTAAATCAAATATTATCTAAAAGTCGCAAAATTTTTAGATTTTTATAGCTAGTTCTATTTAGAGAGCACTGTTACTTGTTTCTATACACCCTATGAAATTCAACAAATTAGTAGGCAACATTTTACGCCATTAGAAATGAAAAACAGCAAGTAACTTTTATTTTTTTTATCGAAACTATTTGGTATGTTATTATTAAATATCCTCTTCTGAGTTTTTTATGCAACATCTTAACATCTGTTATAGTCAGTATTCAAGTACATTACCATTTATATACAACACTAATTTGATGTATTATGGGTGTTGATTTATGGTATATTTTATTTTTTTTAATTGCATCATATAAACGTAAAATATTGCGTTATTTTTTACATAATTTATAAGATGAATGCTTCATTTCAAGTGTTTATTCTTATGATTTTATCGCATTTCTTCTATCTTTGTTAGAATATGAAAAATTATAAAATCCAATTTCTCAAATAGTTAATATAATTAGATTATATCTGTTCATAATAAGCTTCATACATAAGAAAAAGCTTTCGAAATATGTTTTAAAGTTCTTTGAAGATGCCTGGTAATATTTCTCAAATCCATTAATTTCAAATACCAGTAAAATAATATAAAGTAAAAATAACTTGAAATGTTTTTTTGTATAGTCTATGACACAATAAATAAATCGTAGTACTATTGCCTTTACAAAAAAGAGAAACGAAACACTCTATAAGTATATACTTTACGCGAAATCTATTAAGCAAATATATTATATTCATTATTACTATCTAAGCCTTTTATATATGGCAATATTATTATTAAAAAGCAAAATACTATTTATCGTGTTCCAAAATTTTTCCTATACAAAATTTAATTTCATATGATAAAAATTAAAATATTTTTATTTTATGCAACAATTCTTTGAACCATGATAAAAAGCAACAGTCTAAAATATGAAATCCAAAATTAGCTCAGAACGTTTAAGATTTACTGCAGATAAAGTTCGCTGTATCTATATGCACAGTATGATTCTTGTAAAAAAAAATATGTAAATAAAAAAATATAAAATCTGAATGATGCGGTGGCTCGTTGGCGGAAAAATCTAAATATAGCAAGGAGCTTTCCATCCATAATGAATGTCCGAATCGAGTGATTTGATCAGATAATAAATACTCGCATGTGGCAGTCTTTAAAACTAGACAGTAAAACAAAAAAAGACCGCTAAGTTATAAATATAATAGATAGTTGTACCACAAGACCACTTTAACTGCCCAGAAATTGCTTATTGCTTACTGATAAAGATAAGAGTGGCATAGTGTAGAGTGGTAGTAGCAAAAAAATCTAGCCGCGAAAGGTATATGTAATTTCTAAGATATTTTATAAATTACAGCCTAGTAGAAAATGTCTAAACCAGGACGATGTAACTGTTTACAGGAAATGATAAGGACCACACGCGGGGGTGCATCAGATAGCAAAAGTTACATATAGTCATATTAGAACTTGTTTAAAATATATTTATGCGCTGAAAATATATGATTATTTACTAAAAAATACATACGTTTATATTTTATTTTTGCATATTAAATAATTAAGAAAACAACAAAAAAAACACCAAAGATCTACATGTAGCTTAATTGATTATTAAAATTGAGGAAATCTGAAGTACAAGGCCTTACATGTAAATTTCAAATCCCCTCCGTCATTTAATATATAACCTTTGTGTATAAACATTATACGTCAGAGTTTTTTTTTAAAAATATCTAGGATATGTATTCTTATTATTGTAATTTTTTTGCACTATTTGACATTCTTAAAATCAAAAAATATGCTATGTAATATGGCAGATGCGATATAAGCATATAATCGCACAAACATGAATTGAATCGTAAATTTATAATCTTTTTGGTTTAAGGGAATTACATAAATATATTTATAAATGTAATAATATCAAATTTTGACTAGAATCCTCGTTATATATATTTTTCTTATCTTTTACTTTATAAAATTAAAACACAAAGTTACGTATGTTCCTTAAAAATTAAATTATATTTTTGAATACATCAACACACTTTTTTATGCCCGACAATCGCGTTTGACTAAATATAACTTTTTTTTCGACTTGTATATATAAAAATGATATTTGTTGCATGTGTTGTATATTTAACTAAACAAGCCCATTTAATTTATAAGATATGTAAGCTATCATATTTTACTTGTTTTAAATTTAGCGATAAACACAACATTCAAGTTTTAAGAAATTTCAAATAATAATAACTTTGACGATTAGCTTGACTTTTACATATCAATCAGCCTATTTAATATAAAACACTAGCTTATGGTTATTTGATGGAAAATAAAATTATTTAAACATTTTATCTCTGTTCATTTTATTTTTTTATTTAATCACCAAAGAAACATAAGTAAACTATAAAATTATATTTTATGTTACAGTAAAAAATATATATAATAAAATAGTTGCAGTCATCCCGCATAAAAGATCTAAAAATTTCTATTTAAATTTAGCAACTCATACAAGATCGTTAAATTAGTTTTGATTGAAGTTTATATTAAAGCAAAGTAAAGTATTTGGATATTATAATAAATAATTTAAATATTATTAAAATATTTAATTAAAATTATTACATGAATTTTGTAAAAGGAAATTCTACTATATCATTATTATGCCGTGAATATGCTTTGATATTAGTATTTTCAAAATTCATATTTTGCATGCATTAAAAAAATTAAACGCAAAATTAAATTCTTATTTAGAACTAGCATATAAATTTTAGGCTTTTCTATTGCATTGATACATTTTATTTTAGATAATTAACTTAATTCTATTTTTTTATTTCTAGTTTAATTTCGGTATTCTAGATTTAGATTTTTTCTTCTGATTTACTTGATTAATTTCTTGCGCACATACATATTTAATGTCCTGATCATATATTCTTTATTTCTTTTCCCCTTTTGAATAGCGAATTAGTTCTAATTGTACATAAATCCTAAAATTTTAATCTATACTCGATTTGATTGTGACTTTTACTCTACGATTTGTCTTTTATGATATTGTGCTACCACTCCATCCCATGACACAAAAATTGTGAAAGTTTGTTATGGCATTATATCGAGAACGAGTAAAGATCAAATGATACTTACATGATAATAAGAAACAGACAGATATTTGTATTTTTCTGGAAAATAGTAAAAGGTATATAATTCATGTTAGCAACTAAGAGTTTTCTCATTGTGTATGAATAGTAGAAAGAAAAACCTTGCCTATGTAACTAGTTTGTAAATTTGGTTTTTTAGTGTAAAGAAATGCACCCGGAACCTTGCAGAAAAAATAAATGCGTAAATTATGATTTTATAAAGAGACCATTATTGATATTTTCATATTTTGACAGATTAAATTTATTTATACACAAAAAGATATTTATATCATCATAGTGAAATTTCAGTTCATGATAATTTAAAAATCTGTGCTAAGCCGATTTTCTTAGATCTGTCATCAATGTTTTATAAAAAATTTCTTTACCATCGTAAGCGAACCAGTGTTTTAGACATGAAACTCTACATCTCAACAAAATTTCTGCTTAGTTTCCTATTTTAGGATAATCAAATATTATCCAATTTTAATTTTTACGTTTCATAACAAATATAAATAACAAACTAGACACCTATTGAATTAAAGTACTAAATCTAAAATCAACTTAATTCGAGATTTAAAGAATGACCATGATGGTATTATATATTAATCTAAAACATAAATAGAATAAACAAGTATATAAATAAAAAAGGGAGGGGATAAAAAAATATAGACGGAAAGAAATTAAAATAGATAATATTTTTCCTTTTTTATGTGTTAAAAATATAAAATATTGTTTTTTACGCGTAAAAAAGGAAAAATATATATTCTAACTCTTTTTAATGTTGTGCCATTATACCTTTCTATAGGTTCAAAATTAGATAATAATGTTACTATGAATAGCTAAAAATCATGGATTAGACTGCAAATTTTATATACTTATATTTGTAGAGCATATGTTATAGACAAAAAATACATCCAGTTGAGTTTTTGTGTATCTATCCCATCGTAAAAATTTCATCTAATATGAAGACGAATGTTAACATGCAAAAAGAAATTTTTAAGCTAAGGTAAAACCGTAATTAAAAATAATATATTAGAATACAAAATGTGATTTAAGCCGACAAATATAAAAGATCATCTTGGATATGTGTAAAAAGTTTGTTTACTGATGAATTATCGTCTGAATATTAAGATGATCTTACGAAATTTTATATATTCAATTATAACGTATCATATAATAATTAGCAAACTTCTGGCTGTATAATTAGGATCTGGCAAGTTAATATTTATAAAATCTATATAAATAGATAAAACTATGGTTATACAGTCAAACGACCACGATAATTATTGCATGATTTTAGACTATAATTTTAAAAAATGATTTATATATTAATAAAGTATATCTAGCATGCAAAAAAATTGTTAAAAATTTTAAAAGCTTTAATAAAGTTTTATTTTTCCTGTTATCATGCATTCGTATTACTCAAAGCAATATTCGATACACATAAAGCATTAGATTATAAAAATGATTTTTTTGTCGCACATTTTTGGTTTTATTATTATATGTTCAATTGTAGTTTTTTGAGACTTAAAGGCAATTTCAATACATAATAGTGATGGAAATCTGGTCACTTAAAATAAAAATTACAAATAAAAATTTGTTACTTTTCTTTAGTTTTGATATGTTTAACAGTCCTATTAATTGTATCTACTTATTGCATTTCCTTAATTTTTTTTTAAATTTATTTTTGTAAATTTTTCAGTATGCGAATATGCAGAAAAACAGTCGATTCTTTTTAAGCGAAAAAACCAAATTAAATGCATAGTTTAATAAAAATCTTATATAAAGAGTCAACTATCATTGTGATTAATAATATATTTTGAAGTTTATAAAAATCGTTATTGTATGTCTGTAAAGATATTAAAAATTGTTTATTTTTTGCTAATGCCTGAAATAATAATAAACTTGATTTTTCTTTATTAGTCAAAAAAAAACTTTATTCCGATACTTAATCGTGCTGAAAACTCTTTAGTATCTAATAAACAATATCTAAAATACACCACCGAAAAACTCCACGGAAATAAAGCTTTACACGTAATAAAAGTGAACTAGCATTCTCTCTTTATAAATTTTTAGGTCATTTTTACTACAATTAAAAAAATAATGATCATATTTTGTGACAACGTTTTTCATATTACGGTAATAAACATTAGCCAAGAATATTAACTTTAAGCTCGATTAGGCGTCATAAATTAACGCTGAATAACTTTTAAACTAGACAAAATTGCAATTCAATGCTAAGATTAGCTATTAAAGAATCATGAGTATTTACGCAGTCAGAATTATAATATTCTGGTATCGTTAAAATTCTATTTAATACCCATATAAGTAACATATTTTCTTTTCATATATCTTAATTTTTGATGTCTTTGGTCAAGATTAGCTATCAAAATTCTAGTATTTTACCATAAAATTCTCTATCTTAAAATTAAAAAAATGATTTAATTGACAAAGTATAGATATTTTTTATCGGTTTTTATTTTTCAAAGCTATATAAACGGTATTTTTTTATAATGAAGAAGTTTCGATTATGTACTGTTAATTAGATTGTCCCATTGAATGCTGCAAATTAAAAAAATATCATTTAGGACATGAGTAATATATTTTGAAATATATTGTTAGATAATAACATTACTATCTGCTTACTTATTCATAAGATCTTAAACTAAATCTTAAAAAGATATAGAATATATTAGCAACTTATATCTAAAGTCTAAACACGAAATGATTTTCCCTTTTTCTATTTTTGTGATTCGTATTATATCTATGTTATAGATATCCAAATGCTTGACTACTCTAACTAATATGATTTATTTGTATAAATCCTATTTTGGATGTTTTTTTATAAAATAAATCTAAAAATATGTCGAAATGTGCTTCATACTTATTAAAATAAAAGTAAATTACAATGATGCAGAAACATTCAATATTGTAATATATGCATATAATATATTTGAAAATACTTTATGAATATGGTAGAAAAGTATTAGAATCTGTATTCTTCTACGTATTAAATTCAAGACTAATTTATCATATGCAATAAAATAAGCAGACTTATTTATTCTATTTGGACCATGAGGAATATCAATGAGATTACATAAAGACAAAATAATCATTTTAACATACATTTTTTATGCATTATCTTGTGTCATAAATGCATATTTTCTGAAAGTACTTATTTTCGAGACATTAAGGCATTTTTATTTATAAAGGATATAAAACATATATTATGCACAAAAAACATACATTAATTTAATAATATATGATTATAGTCTGATTATGAGCAACAGAAACTTTATAAGATCAACTTTGCCAATTTTTTACATTATAAAATTGATAACATTATATCTTAAGGCATTTGAAATACTTTAAATTAAAAATATAATTCTAAAATTATGCTTTTCAATAGAAAAACCAACACTTTATTTTATCTGCGAGTATATCAAATTAAATAACTTTGAATAAAACGAGGCTTTTATTTAAAGAAAAGATAATATGCTTTATAAACCTTTTTTTGATTTTTAAAAAAAGACACTTAACTGAAAAAGGCTCTTATTTACTATGATCAGCTAGAAAAAATTCTTTGATTATAAAGCCTTTAATTTTTTGTTTATTTGCACAGTTTAAGATTCAAAAAACAGGAAATTACGACATTTTCAAGGATAAGAATTTTAACTTTAATTTTTCTTTTGTGTATTTTTATATAAGAAATAACGGAAATGATATTTCAATCATGTAAAATTAGAGTATAAATATCACGATAAAGAACATAAAAGAAAAAAAAAAGATATAATAAAATATATGATGGATTATATATATAATGTCGTTAGAAGTATATTTATATGTTCACATTTTAGTTTTTACACAGAAAATCTTTTGATACTGTGTCGTATTTTCAAATTAGAACAAAACAATTGCATATTTATCACGACATTCGTGTATAAAAAATTACATAAATAATAAAATTATATTTAATATATTTGTGTTACAATAAATTTGCAAAAAAATAATTATCTTGATGGATCTATTCAAATACGATAAAAGAACTTAATACAATGAATGATGTATTGTTGCATGCGTTCGAAACATCGTATGCAATTATAATCCAAATCTTACGTCTGGTTCTGTAGTTGTGAATATGCTTATGATTATAAGTTCTATTATAAAAAATAAAACATTTTTTTTACACTTTTCTTTGCAAAAAATATATGTAAATATTTTTAGGTTTGGAAATTGTCTAACTAATAGTAAAATTTTTGCTTGAATAATTGTTATACAAGATTCAGATTTAAGTGGTTATCGTTCTGTAATAAGTACACATTTTAGTATAATACCGATTTGTTTTTTTTATTCTCAGAATCACATAAATTTAATTGGTTTATCGAAAGTTTTATTGTTAAATCATTGAAAAATAAATGCTGTGTGACCGATAATGAAATATTAGACGTTAAAAAAACAGCGTATATAATATTTTATCTAGCCTATATGAATTTCATGTGTGTATTTCATTTTTTATGCAGAAAATTGAAATGTTAGAAAAATAGTTTTTTTCCGAACAAGAACCATTAGTGCAAACTTCTATTATAAATATTATAAATTTGCACAAAATGGAATTATACTAATTTTATAAGTTTATTTAAACCTTTTTATTTTACATATAAGAAAGCTTGATTCTAATCAGCTTAAAAAGCATAAATGCTGTTTATATGTCTTTACATACATTATAAAGTATATTATATACTTGTATTTTTATAGTGAATATTATGGTGTTTGCAAAGCAATAGTAAACATTTTTTGGTCATACACGACTAAATCAAATGTTGCGTTTACTTTTTAAAAATACGGTCATATTTAGCATTTCAATAACTGTATTTTACATTTTTCTTAAGAAAAAGAATATAAATGTAAGTGGCTGTGAAGTGAATTTCACTACTGTACTACTGACTACAGTTTACGTACAGGAAATATGTTATTCTAAAAGTAAAGTATAGGTCGAAAAAGCCTATTTTTGTTGTCTTAAATTGACGAAAAAATACTTTTTATATGCAATTTTGGTGGCTTACACGCATAAAATTATTTATGAATAAGAAAGACATGAAAAATTATTTTTTTTTTAGATACACTACAGAATTTGTTGTTAATTAATGAAATTTTAAATCTGTTCTCTAAAAATCCATTCATCATTTTATATGAGAGATGTATATATTTCTTTGTTATTCAAACACACGACGGAAGATAATTATTGGTTTGTTATGGTTACATGTGGAGTTTAGCTATAAAAAATGCGTCAATAAGATTTATTCTCCATATTTTGCAAGTATGTAAGTGTAGACTTATGCGAAGTCCCCGGAAAACATGAAAAATAGCAAAACTGTATATGAGTAAACATCTAAAATTCAAGTTCTTTAACTAACTAGAGTGTTTTTATCAAAAAAAATCGTGGTTTCATTTTAGCTTTTTTGTTTGGAATAGTATGACTTAAGTCACTATAAGCCTTATTAAACTATTTATAAGAGTTCCAATGTAATTTGTGCTACATTTATGTAGCACAAATTGCAAACTTAAATTATAAAATTCGCTTTGCTAGAAATAAAAATATTTGGGCATAGAAACACACAAACAAAAAAAAAATCGACAAGAGATATAGAAATATGATAGTATGAACTTTAGTTTTAAAGTTTTAGAACATAAAAAAATGTTAAGTAAATTACAAATATTTGTTAATTTTATTTGGTAAACCTTTGACTCTCAAAAAATATTCGTTTGAAAATTCGTGCTCAGTACTTATTTCTTTTTATAAATGAATCCAATAAGCGTGTTTTACGCCCGCTTAGAAAACGAAAATTCACTTTAATCATTAAAACGGGTTTCTTAAATATGGTCAAATATTTTTCTTTAATTTGTTGTGATATTTGTAATATTTTTCATTTTAAAATACTAAAATAGCAAATTAAGCAATTTTTACAAAAGGGTAATAATATTTATTTATAAAATTACAAAACACATATCTACTTATTATGCGTAATTAATAAAATTGGTTTTAACTTTCTGAAGAATAGCGTTTAAATGATATGATGGTTAATTAAATAACATAATCATTTTTATGCAGATTTTTCTTATTATTATTATCAAAAAAATATGTTTACATATATATCATAATTTTATATTTTCAAATTCACTTTTCTATTCTATCTAATAATAGAATCTCTTTTTACTATATATAATTCCACATAAAAATATACTATCACATTCTCTTTACTAAATGTAGGATTTTTATCAGCTGCTTGATTTGTGCATGAAATTTCTTGGCTATAAATCTATCCGCAAGAATTAATTAAAAACTAATCGGATTTTTACACAAAATTTATCTTTCTGATTGTAGTTTTGAAAAGAAAATCAGCATATGAAACCAGAAGAAAATGATTGCATATACATTACGACCACATCCAAATCAAATAATACAAAGATGTATTTTTTTACGCAATAAAAATTCCGATGAATTTAAAATCAACAATAAGAAAGTGTATTTTATTGATTCTATAGCTATATTCCAGAAATTAATAGTGTAATAAATATCTTAAAATTAAGCTTTTACAATGCAGAATGATTTCAAAGAAGAAAAGATACGTTTAAAAAAATCGAATATATCACACTTCTTTTGGTACAAATCAATTATGGTACAGATATCTTTTTACTCTGAGGTAATCGCATAAAGTTTCAAAAATATTTATGTACACAATGATCGTAAAATACGTGTTATATTCCATTTAAAAGTTTCAATAGACATAAACAACAAATATATACTAAATGCATCAACATCAAGTTTTAAGCTTCCATAAAATATTTTTCTGATAATAAATAGCATAAATACAAAATTTAATTACACTTATTAAATCCCAATATCGAATGATTTCTAAATATAGAATCTCTTCGATTTGTTTCAAAATTCAATGTCATTTTCAAAACAATATCCTATCATATAAATATTCATTTGATGAAAGTTCTATTAATATTTGAAAAGGATATTTGTTAATAGAAACGACAAAGAAATATGTTGAACCACCTAGAAAAATGTTTTACGTATTAATTACACATTTAAAAGAGTATTCATGCTATTTCAAGATAAAAATTTTAGCCACGCGAATTTTATTGAATTTTTAAATTGTATTACATGTATTATAATTATGCTTGCAATGTATTTAAGACTAAATCACAACATATCATCATAATGAAATATTTTATACATCTCTGAAAAATATAACTTTTGTACTGTATACAAATACTATACAATTCCAGATATTTATAGAAATATAAAAATTAATTACTCTTGCAGGAATATGTGTGTATGAAAAACTATATTATGTTCATTTTCTCAAAATATATAAACTAGTGATTCTAATAAAACATAATCATTTCAAAGAAAACACAATAGCTTGATGGTAATAATCTTAAAGAATTGAATTTTCTAAAAATTAAATATGATCATAGAAAAAAGAACACATTTATCCGATTTTATAATATGTCGATTACCGCAACTCGTTCTTAACAATTTAACGCCCAAACAGAAATAAAACAGCCATGATTTCATAAAAAATACACAAAATTTTCTTTTAAATCAATTCTTACCCATAAAAATAATTATAAAATTCTTCATATTCAATTGAATGTGCCTTCTAAAAAAATTCTAAAATAAATTTTGATAATTGATATTTGCAATAAATAATGGTGACGAAATTTTTTAATTTTTAATACCGAACTTAAAATATATGATTATGCATTATAATGTATTCATTCATAAAATTATATGCTCGTAAATTTTTGCGAATAAATTTATTCAGCTATAAATAAAATATAAACTATAATAGTAATAGACAAGATAGAATAATGTGTTTATTTTATATATAAATTAAAAATTCGGTTTCTTGTTTTTTAAACTGATTTCTTTGTTTTATTCTTCATTTTTAATTTTTACTATGAATCACTTTATAATTCGATATAATTGTATGAGTTCTAATGATTACATATGGACTTTGTATTTTATCTTTATAATTTAACTTAGCTTTCTATCTAAGTATTACTTCATAATATAAGTGCAAACAATTATTAAATTACTTATCAAAGTGTGTTGAACTTATACAATAATTTATGATATTATTATATTTTCGTTGTATTTCTAAAGTTAAATATACATGAAATCTGGCAATACCATTGATGAAACGAAGAGCAACAGATTTTATACAAATGGGGAATTCAAAAATAAAATGCAACTGCTCATTTAAACTTGCCCCTAAACTTATGTAAAAAATAATAATTTATAACACATACACCACTACATGAGAATTATTCTATCTGTTGCATATTTATCTAGAGCTTTTTGCGGTATTCATGGAAGTTAATCCGCGAACTATACTTTAAAAAATTACCGTAGAACTATTTCACCGTACATTTAGCCCGTTAAAATAAATCAAGAAAAATCATAACATCTTTCGTCTTTATTTTTGGCTGTTTTTCGTATTTACACCATAAAATATTACGTACATTTTATGGCAAAAAAATTGGAACAAAAGCCAATGAGTTATCAATTAATAATGAAAATTATAATTTAAAATTGCAATACATGTTGAATATATCAAAATAGACTAGATTCTTGAGTTGAACCTGATGTTTATAAGAAAAAAACATTATCTTTTTGCATGTAAAACCATTAAATAATTATTCCCATATTAAAAGGCGCTGTCATTTTATCTAAAACCTAGAATCTGTAATAACAGATAGGCAACCAAAAGAGCTTATATGATCTGAAAATCAGATGCCCTATAGTGATAACAGAAAATAAAAGTATATGTTTATATTTTAGCTTCAATTTATAATTAAAATTGTGGAAATTTAAGGGGGTCTGAAACCATGTTTTTTGAGATAGAAAATCACACAATAAATTTAGCAATTACGGAGTATGGATATAAAATAAATAAGGAAAAAGAGTTCATATTTGATGTATTTAAGTGTAGATGAAAGAAATATAATCCAAAAATTAATCAAACCTGTGCTTACTTGAAATACAAACCAGATATTCATTCACATAGTTATTTTAATTTTAATGTTTATATCATCAAAAAAATATCAGCGATAACATAACAAAAATTCATATTTAAATAAAAAAAATATATCCGTAAAAAGAATATTAGAGTTAAACTCATATTTATACACTAGTTTATTTTTATTAAAGAACTTTAATGTGCAAAAAAATTATAAGATAGGAAATATATTTTGGGTCTTTATGAGCATATTTACATCCAATGAGTGGCTATGACTTAAGGCAAAATGAAATATTTTTTAAGACACATGAAGTCATGTTAAAGATGATATTTAAACAAAAAAAATACATAATAACAAATAAAATTAGATAATTTAAAATTAAAAATACTATGAATTAGATTCTTAACATTTAAAAATATCTTATAGTGAAAGAAAGTGCAAGTGTTTAATTACAGTAAGTTCTATTGGTAAAACATCGTAAAATTATGAATATAGATAGTTGTGATGATCTCATAACGTTATCTTTATATAAATGATTACCAGAACTATTAAAAAAGTGTGATTTATGCATTTTAAAGGTTTAAGAAAACTTTGATTTCTATATTTCAAACGTGTTTTTTCAAAAATAATTAAAATTGAAAAGAGCATATATGCACTCTAAGCCTTAAAAAAAATTAGTGAGAGATCTATAATTTTTTTATAATACAAATCTTATATAAAAATCAAAAGAAATACAATTCAAATTCGTTCTATTTAAAATATAAATCACATTGAAAATGTATCTATAGAAAAATAATTTACTATAAGTGGATTGGAGCAATTTTAATTATGATTATTTTAACGATTTTTACATATTTATATATGATAAATTTACCAATTTTGCATTTCATCGATTTATTTATAGCTTTTAAAAATTCGGACTTATGCTTATTTAATCTTTCAATAAAATAAAAAAGAAAATTTATGATCTTACCATGATCATTTCCCCCAGAATCAATAAAATCTTTAGTATAATCATTTATATACAGGATTCTTACATTTTTGTAAAATTTTATTTTGTAAGTTTCATATTTTAAAATTCTTCAATCCATATAAATAGTATTCCGATCTCATATTAATCATTTGATTCTATTGCTTCTTTCGTCAATTAAATATTTAATTAAAGAAATTAGAAAAGTTTATAGACCAAAAAAATCCGTAAATGGATCTAGAGATTATTTGGAATAATTTAACATATATATTCCAAATTTAGCTGAAAATATTGAATTTATAATCATTCATTAAAATCTTGATATTGTATGAAGAAAGATTGAGTAAATTTTGTTTCTTACTACTTTCAAGCAATTTTTCACAATTCAATTTATTGCATTATAAAGCAAGTATATAGTTTAAATATATTTGTAATATTTCATAAGTTCGCCATACAGATTTGACTTGTTACAATCCATGGAATCGCATTATATAGTATTTAGTAGAAATAATGATATATAAATCCATAAACACTTATGTAGTACTAATATTTATCTTCGAAGAACAAAGGCAAAATGTTTTCTTATTTTAACAAGAAAAAACACTATTTTAGCTGAAAAATTATAAAATACCGCAATGCTAGGTCTGTATTTTAGTCAGACTTTATTTGAATTTATTATTGAAAAAAATTTATCAAATCGTTCTATAAAATACACGAAAGTAAATATTAATATTTTCAAAATATCAGTTCAAAATGACTTCATCGTTGCTTTAATCGACTAATATTGTAGAAATATATATTTTTTTAAAAAATAAAAAATAGATACATTATTAATTGATATTTTTTAGCTAAAGATAAACTTATGAACATAAAACACATTTTTTTTATTAAAGGCTTTCATATGGTTGTAATTTTAGTTTTTAGTCACAAGTTCAGCTTGCTTAATTCTCTGTACGCGCAGCGTATTTATAATTTCGGTCATCTTAATCTATCCAAAGTCTTCCATAATACATTCCTTCTTTCGAGACCTATTAATTAAAGGGTTTTTCATATTCTCAAGGTTTGTATAAATCCTTGAACCTGATTGGTGACATCTAGTTCCTACGTGTACTTTTTATGACATCTCGCCACAACACCGTCCCATTTTGCAACATATAGAGCAATTTTTGTCTTGCACTTGTATATTAATGACGTTTTAAATGCTAGCAGTGTGCAAAATTTACATCAATTATTTGCAATTATAGATTCCAATGTCGATTTTTATTCTTAGGCAAAGTAATTTTTATAAATTAAAACTTAATCTAACAAAAAGATCGGAAAATAAAAGAGATAATGAGCAATTTAATAGGATTTTTTTCTTATGATTGAAAAATTTTTACATTATATAAAGTTTTTAATATATATTTTAGAAATCAAGAATTGTTAAAAGCGCATATAAAATACTTAAAAAGGTTTTGGGATATTTGTTCAATATATCATGCTCATTAATGTTTTCTTTTTCCTTTATTTTTTCATGTGAGTAGAATATTTTATGATATTTCAACAAAATTGTAAAAAACTATCTAAATAAGCACATGAACGATTTTTGTGATAAATATCAATGAATAAAGTTTAAGATTGTCTTGCTTCTGCTTCACTAATTTAATATATTACAAGCCACTTTTTACCTTACAGATTTTTAAATGTAGTCAATTTATGAGATCTGCAATTACACCAATTAAATTCTTTTACTTATTCTATTAAAAAAAGGGTCGAAAAAAACATTAATTACTTTATGATTTGAATTCTGTATTTTATTACGTTCTTATTTTTTTTTGCTGATACAAAAATAAAGATTTTTCTTTAATATATAAATATTCTTTCCTAAGTTCTAGCCTAAATATTTTCTAGAGTAAGATGAAATATATATTTTTTATCCCGTATAAAGGAATTTCTAAATTCAAATCACATGTGAATAACACATAACAATCCCTTATCTTTATTAGTAATTTAAATCAATTATATTTTATAAAAAATTAAACCAGTTATTATTCGATTAGAAAAAAGTTAGATATAGTTTTACCCATAAATATAAAATAATAAATATATACTTTACTTTCGTTAGCTAGAATTGAAAGAAGGAAAAGAAGTTTGTTACTAAATTTAATAGAAAACACCAATAAAACTTAATAGAAAAGATATTCCTTATAAGATAACAACAAATATCATCATATTGATTCAAAAGGGTATGATAAGCCTTACAAGGTCTAATGAACTTTTAACCAAAAATATGGGAAGTATAAAACCATAAAAAATATACATGGTTCTATATTTTTTTAAAAAAATAGCAATACCATATGTAATAACTCGTTATATGGTGGTTAAAAAATAGATAAAAAATATGTAAAGATGTTAAGAATCTCAGATGAAGTAGAAGAACACATGCAAGCTCTCATACTTCAAATGAAACTCATGAACACATCATTTTAGAGAAAAACGGCAGCTGACGAATACAATCATGGTAAGGTGTAAAAAGATGAATTAAAGAGCTCTAAAATATTTATCGGGCTGTATATATCACAATAGATATTGTTAAAAAAAAGAAGAAACCTATTACATAAATACAAATACGTATTAACTTTTATTAACACCAAGAATACCATAATTAAGCTAGAATTAAATTGACCAATTTTTATATGTAATAAAAAATCATTTTTTTCGAAGCAGAATTTATCCATAAACATTTTAATTGTTAGAATATCTGTTCTGTAAGTATATTGAATGGTTAAATTTTACGAAGCAATTTTAGTTTTTTTCAAGTTTGACTTGATTTATGTCCCACGGGCACATCATATCTATACTATTGGTAATGTCCTATTTTCTTATATCTTTAATATAATTATTGTCTTACATAACCAATTAACTTAGAATTATATCTCGATACTAATTTTATACATGCTTCAGTTTGGTTTGTGACTTCAAGTTCTTATAAACACATTTTATTCATTTACTTGCAACATAACTATAAATAAAACATAACTTGAATGATAGCATATTTGGATAGAAACTGAAGCATTTCTTTTAAATTTGGATTTATAAGCTACAAACTTTGAAAAGTATTAGTGAAATATTAGTTCATAGATTAGCCATAGGAATAATTCTAAAAAATGCAAGATAAAGTATAAATTTTTATTTTTATCTAGAGAACCACTTTTTTGGCTGTTAATAGCAATATCTTATTTTTTTATACGCAGAATGTCTAGAATTTTTACATTTCTAAAAATTTAGTTGCTCAAATACAAAATTACACAAAAAAATTGATAATAAACATTTTAATAAATTAGATGATTTGAATTTATATGTTTAAATTACTAAATATATAATGTTATGTCATTGATTTTTTTTTCGTAATGTAATGCACTATTTTAATTTGGCACTTAAACTGCATATAAATATCAATAAAAATATAGTCCAAATATTTTTTACATTTTGTTATATTTAGAATATATTCATAAAATTTATGCATAAATTTTGTGTTTTTTTGATGTATTTAGATGCCGAAAAATAGGAGTGTTCATTGCACACTTAAAGATTTTTAAAAATAGTTTTGAGAAGATTAATTTTAATCTATATAGAGACTAAAATCATATGTATTTTCAACCTTTTTACAAAATTATTAATTTATTTGGTTTTATTTTTATTAAACACGGGGCATATATAACAAAATAAAAATCGTGCATAACATATTATTTTTTAGAATAGATATGTATATAAAAACTTTATAAAAGAAATTAAATTACTTGTTTACAAAGTAAAACATGCGGATAGTGATTTATTAACAATTTCTTAAACCATCAAGATTTCACACGTAAAAGTACTTTTATACATGTGAAGAAAATAAATTTTATTTTATATTATACCACTATGACCTACGCGCAAATATCTTCGTCATATATTATTATACAAGCTTTTTTTTTCTAAATTGAAAAGGTTGAAATACTGTCACTTATTTGAAAGATATATTTTATTGTATATTACTTATTTGCCTAACTTAAGAATGATCGATTGATACAAAGCTCTCTATAAAATGTTGATACATAAAAAAATGACAGAAAATTTTACTTGCTGATGATGGTATAATAATGAAAGTGCAGGATATCATTATGGATTATATAAACACGTGAGTATCGTCTTATAAATCCAAGAAGATATTCTGTTACAATATAATATTTTTTAAACTAAGTATCATGAAACTTCCGATAGGTTCAATTGATATAATGCTTACAAAAGCATCAAGTTTGAATACCTTTTAAAATTCAAATAATCGATAAATTAATTTATGCCTGGAAATGCTCTATTTAAATCAAGAACATTTACGCCTTTGTTGATAGAATCAAGAAAATTTGCCTATATCAAGTGTTTGAGCTGAAATTATTCAAACATTTATATATGGATAATTAGATAAAATTAGATGCACAATTTGATTGAATTTAAATGGTAATATTATATTTATATAGAGTTTATTTAAACGGGGTAAACCTAGAACTGCGTGTAGAACCCAACTTTAGGCTTTATATACCCACCAGTATTTACAGTAGTCCCAAAATCAGTAAACCTTCAGCTAGTTATTTCGGACTTAATCACAAGAGGAACAAATGCTTATCCATTGCAAATAATAATACACCTTTCGAGCACAAAAGGTAAAATTATCAATGAAAGTGCATATGTCTTAACGATTCTTAGGTTTATCTTCTTTATTCACACATGCTTGTTTACTCAATAGAAATATTCTTGAGTAATATACCTCTAATGGTGAAAGACCAAGCTAAAAATGTTTTCTTAATAATATTTGGAAGAATATCTGTATATTATATTTCCGTAAAAATTCAATTCTCATCAAGATCAATTGCTCAGTAACTGTATTTTCTAATTACTCGGCGTTGTTCATCCAAATTATTTGACATTTTGGTAAGGGCTCTAAAAATAGAAAATCTCGATTTGAATATCTAAAGAAATCAACTTAATTTTTTAGAGATTATACGAACAGATATTGCAGGTTATGCGTTTCATTTCAATATGAAATGCATGCTTAAATATTAAGCCCGTATAACCCATTTTAATTTTGGTTGTTATTCGAAGTATTATTGATAAGGTTGAGTTATTCGTAATTTTTATTTAAGGGCTATATTTATAGTCGTAATTTTAGTTTTTGTTCTCAGGCACAGCTTGCTTGATTCTCTGTACACACAGCGTATTTATACTTTCGGCTATCTTCTCCTCTCCAAAGTCTTCTTCAATACCCCTCCTTCTTTCAAGACCTATTAATTCAAGGGTTTTTCTCAATCCCAATGTTTGAATATATGCCTCAACCTGGTTGGTGACATCTAGTTCCTTCAGGTACCTTCTATGATATCGTGTCACCACGCCGTCCCATGTTATAACATATGGAATAATTTTTGTCTTGCATTTGTATATTAGAGGTTGAGTTATAATTTATATATTTAGAAATTGGCGGTGTATAATTCAATCACAAGGAACTAATATAAAATTATGTAATATTATTTGAAAAATAAGCTGTAAAAAACATTCAAATAATCATTCTTCTGATTATATAATGCACAACGAATCGACAAAACATTAAATATAATCATAAAAATCGTTGGCGATATTAAATATTAATCTTCGAAAGAAAATAATGAAAACATTCAAGGCATTACATGTTTATTTATATAATTTAAGATAGAAACGATGGATTAAAACATTGTCATGTTTATATAAATATGGTTATTACAAAAAAAGTATCAAAAAACCTAGAAGAAACTATCTTTCCACCTATATGATGTTTTATATGCATAATTATTTAATAAAACCACAAGAAAAAATCGTTGAAATCATATAATAAAATAACAACATAGTGGGTAAAAATCTTTATGCCAGTTTTTATTTATTTAATATAAATATATTCTTCGAAATATAAAAAGTCAAGTATTCGCTCAGTAGAAATTACATAAATTGGATCTCATAATCCATCGCAATTTATACATTAAAATAATAGAGATCATAATTGCTGTATTTAAAAAACATGCTGCTTAAAACCAATAAAATCCGAAACAATGCTCTGCTAAAAATAAAATTGGTTCGCAAGTACCATAATTATTAGAAGCCAAATGCTTTAAAATCACATAAAAAAAATATTACTGCCATCAGAGGATATAACTGTTTATGTCAGAAATTTATAACATCAAAAAAAGAGAAAAACTGTATTTAACTTGCAAGAAGCTATCTATTTACATGATATTTTCTTCATATTTATAATCCAGAAACAAGAAAATATTATATTAGGCACAAAGTCGTGACATAATTGAGAATTTATACTTAAGAATTATTTTAATCGATAGTCGAGATATATTCTTATCATTAATTTCCAAAATATATTTATCGATTTTATGCTAGGTTTCATGTACAGCAGCTTTACATATTAAAAATGTTTCTAGGCATTAAAAATCCCCGCATCCTTCATATCATACATTTAAAACCACTAAATGCATATTAATTTATAAAAGATATTTTTTAAAAGTTGCAAGTAATTCCGCTGCTCATAAATCATTTTGCTTCTATAGTTTCCATCAAATAATAAACATTTTTACTTGTGTTGACTTTCATTATAAATTTAATGTGTAATAAAATATGTATTAGTGTATCTACGATAGTTTTCCATGTAGATTTTATAATTCAACTATAGAGTAGAAAAATTCAAAAAACAATTTCTATATCCTGACACAAAAGATAAACAGAAATTTAGATCCATCATAAAAAAATTTGAAAAATTTATACACGAAGTCATATAAAACAAACAACAATAAAATAATATTTTTTTATCGTTGTTTGCCATAGGTGTATATTAAGAATCTAGGAGGAATTAAAGGTGCACAATATGAATAAAACTAAATAAAAGACTTTAATCAATAAGTATTGAAAGAAGATGCATTGGGGTGATATAACGATGATGAGCATTGGGAAGTATTAAGCATTTTCTGTAATTATATATATTTCAATAGTTTTGCAGAAAAAAATAAATATCTCAAATAAAATTAACCTATGAATAAACAAAATTTCAATATGCCATATATAATAATAGATTTAGCAGAAGATGTGAATATTTCATACTTATAAATTAATGCAAAATATCAAACAATGTTAAATATTCGAATGTTTATTTTTTTATCATTATTAAAATTGTTTTCCTGTTTTTAAATGTGTATAAATTATATTATAAAAATCATTCTGCCCATATTAAAGATAATTTATTTTTTCCGAGCATAAAAAGTCATGTTTATAAATATCCGAGAAAATTTACATCATTTAAAAATTATTATAAAATTATAAAAAAAAGATTTATTTAAAATTTTGCAGCTTTTTTACGTCTTAAGGCCCCTGGAGGGCAGAGAAGTTGAAAAATTTAAATCAGTTAAGTCTACCTATATCTAGTACAAGATGTGCCATGCCTATCATGAATTTCTGCTTTGATAACAGAGCTGCAGAAAGGTTTAATTTATAATGAAAAATGATAGATTAAATAATGAAATACAAAACTGAAACTTCTAAATCTATGATATAAACAGTAATATATACAACAAGGATATTTTTACTGCTCTTTTACACTTATATAAAAACATAAGAACGAGAATAACATTTATATCTATTGTGATATTTGTGCAGGAAGTTGACCATTTAGCCCTTTAAATATTCAATATCCAAATTCGTAAAATCGCTTTTTATAGAGGTTTAAAATATAGTTTAAAATATTCTTTACACAGAAAAAACATTTAAATTACTACTCAAATTTATTTTTAGTTTTGTTAAATATTTCTGTAGAATGTAAGTTTTCAATCAAACCACCAAACCAAGTATAATTAAAAACACTTTTAACAGTCATTATATGTAGGAAATACACTATTATGATCCTTTGTTTGCATTATACTCCTCTACATTCATCTTAATTTTCTGTAAGACCAGACCGTGAACCTCTTGTGTACTAAGCATGCCAATATCTTTTGTGGGATTTTAGAAACAAATAGGCGAGCTAAAATTCAATATTCATTGGTAAATTTGCATTACTCAAATCCGAGACGTATTATAGATCCATTAGGAGATGGGTGTCCATATATTTTAATTTATTACTCAAATTTTTTCTCAAGCTTCTGGCTCAAAATTAGAAATAATCGTAGGATCATCATAGAAGTTTTATTTCTTTCGTTAAATATAAAAAATAAAATAAAAGCTTAGAAATTCTTGAAACAAAATTATATAGCCTTTAAGATACCTTATCAATAAAAAAAAAGTCGAAAACATACAATAAAAGATTCTTGGTGTATTTTTATTTAAAAATTCATAAATACTGTTTTAAATACGATTTATTCATAGCAACATTAATACATTTTTCCACACGTTTTAGCCATAAAAAACCACCAAGAAAAGTAAAAAAAATAAATTAAATAATATTGATTTATCCATAAATCAACGTTCTAATTCTCATATGCGCGTTAAATTACGTTTTATAACAATCCTAATGATTCGCGACTGGCTTATAATTGTATATTTTTAGACAAATAAAATAGTATTTAAACATAAACTAAAATTCTATGCTCCTTGTAACATAGTGAATGTGTATATATTCGCATATAGTGATATTAAAAGATTTAATAATATCAGAAAAATTTTCAATAATTTTTTAAATGCCTCATAACTTCATCTTATTTTAAAACAAATTATTTATTTTAACAACAACAAATGGATTGTATATTTTTAAATTAAAAAAAAATTATTTAGTTGAAAAGGTAGAAAATAAGGGCATATATATTGAAAATCAGCTTTAGAATCAAATATATTTATATTTAATCTAATTTCTAGTCTTTAAAATTTCTTATTTATTTATCGGCTAATTTTCTTTTTATCGATTTTATCTATTTAGACGTGTTCAGCGTGTTGGGAATATTGCTCAACTCCTTGATGCATCTTTTGACACCTTCCTCTGATCTATCTTCATCAACTGTTCTTCTTCTCTCAAATGAGATGAGTTCAAGTGTCTTGCGGAGTATGAGAGCTTGCATGTATGCTTCTACTTCGTCCGGATTTTTAACATTTCTATCCTTTTAAATATATTTTTTTATATTATATATCCCCAAAAAATGTTTATTGCTATTACAAACAACCATAGTCAAATAATTATAAGAATCCTATTTTTATTGAAACATCATAAAATTTGACATTTTCTTCCTTTCTATCACAATTACCCGGTGAAAATATGCAGCCTTTTGATTTCCAAACAGAAAGAATTAATGGTATAGTAACGTTTGGATAGATATATGTTGTTCAAACATGCAATACAGCGACACAGTTGGTTTAGAAACACTTATAGGATAAACTTGTGATCTAACCGCAAAGAATCGTGGATTCATAGAAATTTACTCATAACGAGAAACAGCAGCGAGAGTGCGGTCTGTTAAAACAGAAAGTATACTCTGAAAAAACCGATAACCGATAATAAATCGAAGATTTCTGTTAAAGACGCAAAAAAATAGCAAGTATATAAAATGAAAACCACTACTTTCAGCAAGAACATGGATAAGTGGAGAGTGGTGGTGGTGTCGTAATAAAACTGTGAGTAAAGGTAGATAGAATACCGTTTCCTTCCAAAATAAAATACCATGGTAAATAGAACTAATATACGGTGAATTAAATGGTAATGGGGAATGTGAAAAGCTATAGTGGAGGAGAGTTGGGTAATCAAAAATTTCTAAAAGTTGTAAATGAAATTCCTGAAAAGAATATATGTACCAGTAAATACTAAATAAAGTGAATTTACCTGGAATAGCAAAACTTAGGATTTCGGAATACTTCTAATCATTGTGATACGCACAAACAATAAGATCTAGAAAGACATTTGAAATAGCAAATATTATGATAAGAAGATTAATTTAAAGGAAGTTAAAGATGATATAATAGAATTGTATATCAGCCAAGTCTATTCCAATGGGCATTCTAAAATTTTATACGAGCACCATTAAAAAGCTAAAAATCAAATAAACTTATAAATAACAATGTGTTTTATATTATCATAATTTGAAATATTTCGGGATTTTTCTCCAATTCACAAAAAAAAATTATATGCGACATGTCAGAATATTTCAGTCGGGCGTCTTTGATTATTATCTCCTATAAACATATTAATTTGTGCTTCTTAATATCCACATTTTTTTATTTTTTCTTTTCATTGGCATATAAACAGCTTAAAGTCTGGAACGCATAAATTTTTTTTATATATTTATATGTTCATTCTTTCCTAATAAATAGATCAATTAATAAAATAAACTTTGCTTTTACTGGATTTAGATTAATATTCTGATCACATAAATTCTAAAAAATTATAGTTTTATTAATCTTGAGTACAGCATAGGTCTGTATTTTTTGTCTATATCAATAATACATTCGCATGGTTTGTATTTATACTGCTTAAAACAATTATATTTCATTACGGAATTTATTATTTATTACAGCATCCATAATTTACCCTAGTAAAACCTACAAAGCAGATTAAATCGTTTCTTCATGTTTTACCTATTTGCAATCAATCCTTCAAGCATCAATTCATAGTAAAGTGAAGCCATTCTATCCTTTAACAAGAATATTTATGCATGGTAACCATCAGATAATCCATAAATGTATTTTTAAAATAATTATGTTTATCGAAAATACTAATTCTAAAAACTTTGAGCGACACTCAAAAAGAAATGTTTTCTTGATGCAAAACACATAATCAAATTCCCTTTTTTTTTATATCGATGCAAATAGAAAACCTTCATTTTACCCATATTGTCGGTAATTATAGCTTTATATTATAATTTATGTTTTAAAGGTAAGGAATTAACGTAAGTAAGATGATAATATACAAAATCGTCAAGTAGTTTTAGAAACTCATGTAAGCAAAATATATCTGAAAAAAAAACTATAAAAAATGTGTAAAAATGTAAAAGTACTACACTTATAACAAATTTTCTATAGTTGTGTAGATAAAAAAAATCAAGGAAACTGACCACAACTTTATCTAATGAACTTAAATTCATAAATAAAATTTTGAAATAGTAAAGAATTCCTAACCATTTATATTTAACTAAAGGCTTTTTTCTTCATGTGTGGTATGATATTTTTTAGCTATATTGTTCAAAATCAAAATTAGTGTACGAAAAAATTATTTTGATCCATAGAATATATATTAAAGTTCAAAACCATTTCTAAATCATTATAAGAAAGATAGTATAAATAAGAATTTAGTTTGAGTCAATTAATTATATTTTACATTAAGTCATTAAAATCATATAACTTCCTTTGTGCTTTCTATAATGGCATATTTTCATATATGTCAAGAGAAAAAATTAATGTTCTTTAGATAGCATTTAATGGATTCTGTATTTTATACCACTCTTTTATAAATTTAAATCAGTAATTACTTGTGCTCTAAAAATTTTGATAATTCTAAAAGATTATGTATATTGAGAATACTTATTTTATATGATATGCAATTATGGCTATTTTAGTAGTACTATATTAAATGGCTAAATTCGTTTACAAAAAATAATTAATCAAGATTTTACACATTAAAGCAATTCAATTTTTTTTATTTACATTTGATATTATGCAGTTTTTCTTTGAAAAACATTTAACTTAATATATAATTTTTTTAATCTAATATTTCTGCGATTTTATTCTAAAAAACACAGAATTTATTGAATATATATGTTTTTTATATTATATTTGTCTCATTATATTTAAAGTTTGCTTTTGAAAATTAAAATCATTGATCATTATTGGCAACATTAAAAAGCAAAAAAATGGCATGTCTAAAACTAAGAAAACTGATCAGATTTACATGATTATATTTTTAATCTTTATCATTAAACCTGTTCTGTAATTTTCGTTAATTCAAGGATTTAATTGTTGCTAATCGCTTCATTTGGAATTTACCATAGAATATTATTGACTTTCTAAGAATAAAGTTGTATATAGATAAAAACAAAAACATAAATTTAATAAATTGTTAATATATTTGATCGACTTATAGACACACAAAGCTTTTTTACCATCGCCCAAATCAAATTATCAATAGAATATATAGAAACACTTTTTATCGGATCTAATATATTTTAATAAAATAAAAAAGAGCTATTATTACAAATATACATGTATTTATGTAAATGAATTTTATCTCGAAACAGATGCTGAACTGAATTAATATAATTAAAAAGAATGAAAATTATGATATATTAGAAATTAAAATATAAAGGGTTTGGAATAAGATGAATTTGAATAAATGAAATAAGAATAATCCCATGAAATTTTTTAAAAAAATTATTACCGTTGTAGTAATTTCGTTAATATAAAGATTGGATCTATCACAAACAAATATGCAAAGTAAAACCAAATTAAAATCCCTTAACCGGTCTATAAATAATGCTTTGCAAATTCTCTAAGTCAAGTTTTTTCTCTTTAGGCATAATTTATATTTTACTTCATGTTAAGCGCATTACCATAAGAGAAAAATGTATATCTATATTTTTTTTATAAAAATATTTTACTGAATGGAAGAAAATTACATACAATCATAGTAACAATAAGTTAATTATAATTAAAACTCAAAAATGCCTGTTCTTTGTATTTATAAGCTCAACGAAATGTACCCAAGATGGAAAAATAACCAAATATCTCAGATCAAACGCAAAATAAAATAAAAAAACGTCAACTGGCTATAGTTTTAATTTCAAATTTCACATATTAACATATTTTCTATTTTAAATCTTAAATGTAGCTGTCTAATTATAAAAACCTAATAAATAATATCATACAAGAACTAAAAAAGTCTTTACGTATTTGGTTATGCTAAAAGATTTCTGCTTCAAATTTAGAATCTCAAATAAGCCAATATGAAGAACTATGTTTTTTCAAAGTTTTTTGGTTGCTTGAATTATAAAATTTCATCCGAAATAAGATAAATTATGTCGAAAATAATAATTTTTTCGATTCTGTAAAAAACCAAAAATAAAATTAATGCTATTTGTAATCTAAAATTACCTTTGCCTTATATTATATCGAAAAGGTCTGCGTAAAGTATCACACCATAAAAAATATAAAGTACTAAATTAATTTTTTTAATATTTTTTATGTATTTTTATAATTAGAGAATATAGAATTTTGCTAAGTTAAGGTTCAAAGAGGATTTTTTTGATAAATTTACTAGTTTGGTTATAAATTTAACACTTTTAGAATTTTATCTATCATATTCATGCAATAATATATTGAAGAAGAAGATTTATAATAAATTTTGTTTTTATAATTCTATGATCAATCCATTGTATAAGTGTAATTAACTCCAAAGTAATTACACACCAAGATTAAGAATATAAAATTCATGATGATAATATGCAAGTAATAGATAAAAAGTATATTCTATAATGTTGCTATATATAAATTATAATTTAAAATAAACAAAAAGAATTAAATAAAGATAACGAAGGATCTTTATCCTGTAATTTACAATAATACGATTTATCTGATTTTGTGTAACGATAAAATCTTACTATTTTTTTTTATAAGACTTAATCTTAACATTGCTAGAAAATAATTCCAGATTTTTTTTTGTGATTTGCATAGATGTACATCTAATAAACTGCTACTTTTTTTGTTGCTTAAGTAATTGAAATAAAGACTTGGTTCATAATTCAGCGTATATAGGCTGTTTAAATATCTTTCTAAAAGTAGAGTTTTTTTATTCGTGAAGACTAAATTAACATGAAAATTATATTTTAGATTTCTATCACAAAATAAATTTTTAGACTATCTTAAGGGCAGCCTCATGATACTATAATTACATGAATCTATGTTTTAGATTATGATAACATAAAGCATACAAATATAACATTAGTTTACAATCCACTATTTATATATGTACTTTCAATCATATTAAGGTTCGCAAATGAGGTAAATTAAATTTTGAAGGATACCAAAGATCATTTTTAACATAGAAGAATATTTAAAAAAATATAAGTCACAGGAAACAGCTAGGCTTATGATGTACAAACATTTTAAAACATAGGTATAAAAATTTAATTTCATTATGAAAAAAATTTATCCCGCAAAAAGGAATTTATAAATTGTTTTAATAGATAATGCAACCTTTATTGCAAAAACAAAAATAAAGTAATTCCATTTTTATATATATAATCTAAGTGTGAATAGGATTGAAAATTTTATAATTTTTTTACATTTAAATCACAATTGGCATATAAGCATGAATTTAAGATAACAAAAAAAATATTTTTTCTACGTTTAAATATTCTTGTTATATTAAAACTTGTATGTTTCACTTCTAATGTATGATATTTATATAAATTTATCAATCTCAAAAGTTGTTTTTGTATTTTAAATGTATAAATTGATATAACAAAGTATTATCTATATTTAAATAGAAAAACAAGTTGAAATTCTAGTAAATGATTGCAAAAGATTCGTTATACATTTCTATATATATTTGCAGCGAGAATTTTATTTTTTATGCATGCGTTTGACATCATAGGAACACTTATATGCTTTGTGTGCATATGGCTACATAAATAGCAAGAAATATATCTTATATTATATAATAGGGAGGAAATTTTTGCAAAAAAAATCTTAAAGGACTAAAATTTCTTATCTTAATATTTTCTATTTTTAATTGCTACTAAGTTGTATAGTTACTGGTTATAATATTATTTAGAACAAAAAATACAAAAAAAACCACAAAATTAGTTACATTTATCCGTACGACGTTTTTGTATGTAGGTTATTATAGTATTTAAATATATTGATAGAATAATTACTACATGATTCTTTGAAATTTATGATTTTCATTTGCATCTAAAACTATCTATTTACATGCAAAATTATACAATTATATCTTTAATTGGCGATTTGTGGTTTAAGTGTTGTTTTTTTATTCTTTAAATCATATCTAAAACCTTTTCTAGCAGCTTATCAACTTTTATCGTCTGTTTAGATGATGGACATAATGAGATTCGTATTGTAATATGATTGCCAAGCCCAGACGATATAAACTGATTGTTTTTTTACAGCAATCGAATGGTTTACATCTGGAAATCTATTATATAATCAATTTTTTTTTTAATTTTTAAATTATTTTATATGTGTTTTATTCTATTTTTTAGACACTCATTAGTTATCATAGGTGCAAAAAAAAAGATATAAAATTTATGCCTTATACTGTTATGGATTGGTATTTATCCTGAGCTTTGGCTTTAGAAGACAGTGTTATAAATATAAATATATTCTATATATTAAACCTAGAAAATTATTTCTTCTTTCTTCTATCAATTTATCATTCAAAATTTTCAGCTAACTAAATAATATTCATACCGAAATAAATTTCACTTTTTCTTTGTCTAAAATTTTTTGGGATTTTATGTGTAAATTAGCACTAGTAACTAGTATAACTGGTTTAACAAAATATTCAGAATCGAAGTAAATGTTTCTGATTGCGATTTTCTGTTGAATAAGCGTATTAAACAAAAATGTCAAAGGTTAACCATCTAAAATTAATTTTACTAAACTTGATAGTAAAGTGTTTATAAAAAACGATGATTTTGATTTACTATTGGAACAAAAATAATTTCATTGGTGCAAAGAATACAATTTTAAAAACCCTGACAATTTGAAAGTTATTCACAATGGATTTTATAAAACCTATTTCATGCAATAAAAAGTTATGAGCTAGAAATTCGACATAATATTGTATCTATATAGAAAAATATAAAGATAGAGCTGTAATAAACCGTTTCAGTTAGAACTTAATAAGACAGGAAGTGCAATGAGAATCGTAGAATAGTATATTAGTGGCAATTTAATGCTACAAAAAATAAATTTTTACACTTCTCCGGTAATTTATAATCAAGTATTTTATTTTCTATTTGGATTTAATAAATATGTTATATTACAATATAAATTAAAACATGATAAATTTCTTACAAAAGTGAAACAGGTCTTTCTGCATTTTATGAGTGGTCGAAAATGTAATAATTTTTTTTAATAAAAAATGTATACAAATATTTTAGCTGTTTTATTTTCAGACATTAAAAATTTAGGATGTTCCAATCAAGATACATTAATACGTTTCTATTTAAAACATACCTGTGGCATAAAAGAGTACAAGTTATATGATACATTTATAAAAGAATTTCATCCTTCTTAAACCTGAATATGTACACATTCAAAAAATTTAAAACGTATATCGGCTGATTTGATACTTATCTCCATATGTGTTTCTAAGATATTTATTACGCAAAATATTAATAGAAAGATATTTTTATACAATTTTTAGCCGACAATACATGTTAAATATATCATTTCGTAATATCAGAAAACAAAATGGATACAAATTCTCACAGAAACATCACGTAAAAACAGAAAATAAATTTTTGAAAATGAAAGCTGCCACTTTTACTGATAGAATGATATCGGAGTAACCATAAAAAATGTGAGAATTTCTTTGAAATTTTTAACGTTGCAGGTAAAAGGCCTATAATAAATTTAAACGGGTATACTATATCAACTAAAAATGATTGAACCGTGCAATGTATGAAGTCTGCGTGAATAAAGCCTATTTCAAATAAATTTTTTGTAAAAAAAGGAATTTTCAGGATGTGGAAGAAAAATCTTTGCGGGAATGTTCTTATTTATGGCTATATAAAACCATATAATTAGAAGAACAAACGCTTTTTGCGTTTTTAAGATTACATAGACTTTTTTTATGAATGTTTTATGAAGATATTTTTTTATCCCCTCTGATAATCCTTTTTTTTAAATAAACTCTGATCAAATCTAAGAGTATCAGAAGCCTTGAAAATTAAAACTGATGCATCATTTCAAATTTTTTGTCCCTATAATTAAATGATTTCCCAATGCTTACATTGCTGACAAAATAGAATTATTGAAGTAAAACCAGAGCATAATAATCTTTTCAATTTTTTATAATGTTTTTAAAATGTGAAATTATAACATCTTCTAATATACAGTGTTATTGAATTTGAATTTATACTTCATATCAATTTCTTCGACTATAGAATTTCGACTGTATATAATTATGCGCAAAAAAGATCTGTTCAAAGAGAAAATAATTTATTATTGATATTACAGCGTTTAATTCACTAAAAACAATGATGAAAATCAATATTAAACGGAAGTGTCTATGGCTTCTTTTTAGATTGAGCAATGCGTGAGAATACAAATATAAAAAAAAAACTTACGGGTATTACTTGTATATTAACAGAAAAGATACAAATTTAAAACCTCGAATGACGACTTTGAAGACTTAATAAATTTGAGTAATATTTATAATCTAAAAATGTAGGTACTACTGGTTAATTTGAAAATGAAAACTTATGATTGTCTGATGATTATTAAGAAATGGGATTTTACCAAACCAAAAATATAGCTTAAAATGAATTCAAATTTTATTAGAATAAAATCTTATTTTTGTATTTAATAAACAATAGAATTGCTTATCATGATAAATAGAATATCTTAATTGGAATCGAGCCACTGTTTATTTTGCGTTAAATAAATACACAAAAACCACAAATATGTTTATTTATTGAATAATTTATTTTTATTTTTAGAAATAAGTACATATATAAAGGAATTAAATAAGAATCAAACTATAAGATAATATGCTATAAAACGAATGATTTTTGATGCTGAAAAAATAAAAATATCAGGTTTACAAATTTATCGATTAATTATATTTTCTTGTGTATTTTTCAATTTAAAAATAAATAATTGGCACAGGAATTTTTAATTATCACTATAATGATTGAATTGATATAAATACCAGAAAAAAATTGTTAGATTTTTTTTTATTGATAAATTATACATTTGAATTAAGCATAGCCTAGGAAAAGATCGGTTCTTAAGATATGATATTTATTGATTGATTGTCGGCTGATACCTCTGAAGTAACGGATAATTGTTTTATAAAAAAAGTAATAATATGAAATATACAAGCATAAAATTGCATGTTTCATTTAAAAGGTGTTATTTTATAAATGGATCATTCAAATATTTTGTTTTGATTTCAGACTTTATATTTGTTTCAGTCGATTAGTAGAATTGAAACCATATAAAAATGCTGGCTTTTATGACTAAAAATTAAAACAATTATTCAAATATATTTAATGATAAATGCAAAATATACTATTCATCTGTTGACTGTGAAATATCATAGAAAATTTCTTTTTATGGGCTTGCAAATTAATCTAGAGCTCTAAGCTGATCTATTTTACCATCTCTTTTTTGCAATGCAAAACTTATATTAAATTTCAGAATTTTATGTTTAAGGAAAAATAGTGTTCTATTAGCCAAAACGGTAAAATTAATAGTTTAAATCTTATATTAATATGCTGGATTATATTTATTGCTTTATTTAACCTTTAGTTATTTAAAAGCGTCTAATGGAATTTAAGATTTAATTTATCCACTAAGAAATCATCACTTAATCATACACATCATAGTTGTGTCTAGATCAAGTTATATGTTCAATCAAGATATTTATTTTCATTTATTTCTCAATCCTATTGTTTCTAGGACGGAATTAGCTATAGCCTAGATTTTTTGAATTTACGCTTTTAATTGATATTGATTATAAAAAAACATTCAACATATTACCATATAATGTTCTTGATTGCCTATGTTCGTTTAATTGTTGTTATATTATCAATTCATGCTATTATCAAACTTTCATACAGTTTATAGCATTAAATTTGTATATAAGACTTAAAGATCATATTTTTATTTATTATGCGCAACCTGCACACGTAAATTACAGCACACTTATTCTATTGTTTACCTCATCCTAAACAATATTTTTTCTATACACACATTTTCATATTTTTCTAATTCATAGGCGTAGTGTGAATTATTAAAAAATAATGTTTGTGATTAAAAAATTAATTATATTTGCCGATCATATTGTAATTTTGTGTGTTTATATGGATATCTTAAATCAATAGTTTTCAATAAAAAATTTTATTTAGTTGATAAATGTTGTCATATTTTTCGCATCTTAGAAAGTTACACATAAGCATGATAAAGTGTTAAACTGTATTGCTTTTTTTTAATTGAATATTAAGTTGGTTGTTCATACTCTTAAACACTCTTTCTTATAGTTATAGTCTACTATTTACATTCCTTCTTGGCCCCATTGATTGTGTATAGTAACATATAATAAATATCAAAAGCTGGTGATTGGTTTCTAATCGTAAATTTTAAATTTTTATGGCATTTTTAGGTCGAACTAGACTCAATCCTATTCAATAATTCAGGGCTAAATATAGTTTTTGCAAATGCCAGCACATGTTCTGCATTAAATCTTGGATTTTCTCTTTTCCTATGACCTATTGCCATTGATATTTTATTTATTGAATTTAAAAGTACCGATATGTTTAATTTACAGTCAAGATATTTTCATGCGAAATACCACTCGAAAGTCACATAATGTCTTTAATAAACATTTCAAGATTCATTTGTAAACTTTTTTATAATTAATATGATCAAATAAGTGTTCGAGCAATCAATTGTAAAAAAATTAATTCTATCGTTCAAAATAGTCAAAATCTTATTCAGATGTTTTCTTTTTTACATAATAATTAAAATTAAAAAAATATATTTTATCGATTTGTTTTATTTTATTTAGTTATATAAAATTTCAAAAAAACAAAAATACCATTCGCTTCAAATATTTCTTCAATATAATATTAAAGCCTGATAAACCGCAAAAAAAATAATTTCATAATATTATCTAAGTATATTTAACCATGATAAAAACCAAAATACAGTGAATATAAATATCTGATAAATTTTTGTTATGTTTAATAATAAAAACTTTACAACAATAAGATATACTGATAGTATAGGTCCAGAAAACATATATAATACTTGTTTTATAATAAAAATTTGTTCATTTTTCTTTTATAGAGGTAGAATACAGTAAAATATATGTGAGTTTATGCACCTAAGTTGTTTTTAAGAATTTTAATACAGATAGGGAAGTACATGATGTTTTATGTGGTTCTTTAGCTATATATGTCTTTTTTCGGTAATATTAAAGTTTGCATGCAACACATTTGATTGATTTGTATTAAGTATGATTTAATTTTTTTTTTAAATAATAATTAAAAAAACAATAATATTTGAACTAGATAAAATAATATAATAAAACTTGACCAAATTAATATTTGGTGCTTCACTATAATGCACATATTATGCTCGGATAAGAACATTTTTTGATCAAAAAATAGATATTTATAGTTTTTCTAGATTTTAATATTAGTATTATATTCTTTTATCAATTTGCATCAAAAAATTAAATTTCGATTTTAAAAATTAACACAGTAAAACCTTTCCTTATTAAAGCCAGGAAAATTTTTTTTGTCCTAAAATATATTTTGTAATGGATTAATATCATTTATTGGCAAAAATTCATTTCATTTCCAGCAATCATTCATTTTTACGTTTCAAATTAAAAGCGAATCATTGTTTTACACGCCTATTATAAGTGAAATCCTTTATAATTATATATTTACGCAATATGAGATGTAAATTATTGTAAAATTTTTTATATATATATTATTAGTCTTATAACAGTCGAGTTTTGGATATATCATACATGAAAAATCAAGATTCCTTCGCATTATTAATGTTCTTGGATATCATAAAACAATTGATTTTACAATGATGCATTAAACAAAATTAAATTTGTGATTTTCACAGAAATACGGCAGTATGTAAATCGTTGTTGATATTTTTTTGCCCATTTTCCTGTTGCTTTACTATAAATTCCATACTTACATCCATAACAATTATAGATAATAAGTGTATAGTATCGCTGCACAGAAACCCTGCTTTGCAATAATAATGCTTTGTAACTAAGAAAGTAAAAAAATACCACTGTGATATTCAAATTTTTGCCTTTAAAAATATCGCATCAAGATTTTAAAATATTAGATTATCTGCAATCACCGTGTTTTAAATATTTTTATTATCGCAAGTATATAATCAGAAAAGTGCCTTATATATTATTTTATATTTAGAAATTACTATGTATTAAATTCATAATTTTATAGGTTGCTATTTACACATTATAATGGTTTATGATAGTTTTTTGTTCAAAAAATTATATCAATATGAAGTGAAACAACTTTGTATATTAGCAAATTTTTGGGTATTGCATATATTGATATGCGATAAACTAACTGATATAAAAAAAAATTATGAGAATATTATATATTATGCAAGTAAGTTATTACGTTTTATCTTATACAATAAAACTAGGATTTTTAAAATTAAATAGTGCCGCGTATGCTTTAAATAATATGAGGTCAATCTTAAAATGCATAATAAAATATTTTTTTTTAGATTCGGATACTTGTTTATCTATTTATATATGAATCTTTTACAAGTTTCTAATATTAATGGTTTAATAGATATCAGGCTAGGATTATACAAATTAAAAGATTTTTTTCACCACATAGTTACAAATTCTATTTAATAATAAAATATAATGATCTTTAACCTTTTAACTCTGAAATCCTAATTCTGAAAGTAACGTATTTTTATAACTTTCATGTGAAAAAATGTGTGTAAAATCAATTTTTATTTTTTTAAATTACAAATTTACATTTGAATATCATTTTATTACATACAAAATATATATTTATTTTATGAAATAAAGAGGAACTAAATTCAATTTGTATTTATAACTGCAATAATAGGCAGTTTCTATGTATTTCTTCTAATCATTATTAAATTTTTTGTTTTTAAAAGTTGGTATATTCGTTCTGTATTACTTTAATATATCACACTTTCTTATGTTTAGATTATAAAAAAATAGAATTGCAGAATACGATAAATTACATGTAATGAAAAATAAAAAACATAAAATAATACCTTTTTTACTGTATTAAATATATTTTTTCTATCTTCAAACTTAAATTTTTTTTGTGACTCGATAAAAGATATAGATTAATTTAGTCATTTAAGTATTTTGTCGAAATAATGAATACGTTTTTCATAACGTTTATTAAACATATAATATTTACTTTTACCCTTGGCATTAAGAAAAACTCTTGGATTAATAGGTCTCGAAAAAAGTAGAGGCATTGAAGAAGACTTTGGAGAGAAGAAGATAGCTTTAAGTATAAATACGCTGTGCGTTCAGAGAATATAGCAAGCTGTGTCTGAGAACAAAAACTAAAATTACGACCATTAATTTAGCCTATAAATAAAAAATATATTATTACTATAATTCTTATATTTTTTGTATATAATTTATGTGCTCTATAAATGTTACTTGTTTTAGAATAATAAAATGTTTTTATGCTACGCCCTACTTATTATCAATATTTTCGCATATCAAAGGTTCGTGAACACGTAACTGTTTAAATATGGATTTACTTATAATAAAATGAAAATATTGATGGGTTATTATAATTTTTATGTGACTTATTTTTATGTTTATAAAAATTTTTAAGATGTGTATCTATTATAATTTTGCTCCTTTTTTTTGAATTATTTTCACTTTCCACTTTAATTATTTTTCATTATTAGATCGATATTTATTTTTGATTTGCTACAAACTATCAAAATATGAATCCTATGCATATCTTTTATTCAATAAAAATTGACCATGGATATTTTACCAAATATCTTAAAATAAGAAGGAATAAATATAATAGAAGAGGAGAGTATCCGGGTAAATAATGCCCAAATTATATTTAATTATAGTTGAAAATAAAGACGCAATGCCTCGTTTAAACATACATCTAACGAGAAATGTATCGAGTCATGCTTAACAGAAGATATAATGACAAATAGATTTATGAGATGTACATATATAATCTAAATATTCCTAAAAATGCCGAAAATTTGTAGGCAAATTTTTTCTGGTGTTATAAATCTTGTTTATTTATGCAAAGCAAGCATTATCCATTTAGATCATTAGCATCAAATTTTTGATGACAATGATTGGTACATAGAGAAGACTCATATATTTTAATAAGAAATATAAGCAAGAAAACTCGAGCATCGAAATAAAAAAAAACAAACTTATTTATTGATCCAGGGAAATCGGTTAAAAATCATTATGTGAAAAAAATCAACCTTGAAAATTTATCGTTATTGCCTCGAATAAAATTATCCTATTTGCTAAAATATCACAAATTATGTAATGGCTTATATAAATTTTATAAAATTTTTGTATTAAATTTCATTTATATATACTTGTGTATTATTTTTAGAGTACACAAATTATTTAGAAAATTATTTATGTCAGGTAGCAAAAGCCATTATATATTAAAACTCCAAATATTGCAATTAGAAGCGATAAGAGCATGAAGAAAATATTTGAAGAATGATTTCAGAGAATTTTTATACCACTAACTGCAAGATTCAAGATAAAAAAACGTAAAATAAAAGCAAAAAAGCAGAGTTTAGACCCCTGGAAAACCAAAGTAAGGTTTATAGAGCATGAGATCTACTTAAAAATATATGATTTTAAAGTAAACATCTTTAGTTTTTACAACACCGCTCATAAAACCTAATAGAATAAAAGCAGAAAGAAAACATTATCAAAATTCTGCCCGAATCTGTTTCTGTCAGAACAAAAAAAAAATAATGCGGAGATATATCAGTATTTGATCACGCTTTAATTAATGTGCTTACATATATCATATCAGAAAAGAAAGTTCTTTGATATCTGAAAAATTTGCAAAGCCTTAAGACGCCCGTTAAACGGCAAGATTGGATTCATTCTAAGACAATAATTATATATTTAAACATGATTTTATTAAGCTATATGTATTGACATACAACGATGTAGAATTATGCCTGTTCTATTCCGTTTTAAAAAAAAATTTACATTAAGTTCAATTCATGTGCGTCAACAAAAAAAATTCATTTTGGCTACTATTATCCTACAATTTATCGACGATCATATAGGTCTTTTTATTCTTTTCTTATTTTAATATGGGAAAAATGTAAAATGTGCTTTGCAAAAAGCCATGATCACACTGAGTCAAACTGAATACAGCATCTTAAATTCTCGGAATTCATGAAAAACGTATATAATGGGCGTTGTTTTTTTTTGGTGATAAGAATTGTACTTGTTGCTAATTTGATTTGTAAAAGTCTTTTAATAAAAATTATGAAAGTCATGCACAGTAAATCTGGTATATGGATGCAAGATCCGAAGTATTTAGACGGTAATGTTAATTTTACATAAAACCTCTGGTAATTATAATGGGTAAATTTTAAGACAATTATAAAGCATTGCATATGAAAAAACAGGGTGGTAATCTTAAGCGGAATAATTTATGTCGTAAATGATAATACACAACTGAAATGTAACTCAATTGATATTATTATAAATGATAAAATGAAAAAGGTTGCTATAATTTTTAATCAAAATAAAATCGATTGAAACGCGACGAATGCTAAATAATAATTATCGAGACTTTTTGCTAAACATATTCAGTTTCTTATTTACAAGTACAGCACAAGAATTATATTTTCCAATAAATTTAATGGTATCATAATAAATCACCTAAATCTCTTTTAACCATTAAAACATGCTTGAGAAAATATAGACATATCCAAAGCAAGCAGATTATAAAAATTGCATATTTTACATTACATGGTTTAGATATTGGGGATGGAAACAAAAAAAGAATATTGAAAAAAAAATAAAAGCGTTCTTTCTTAAAGGATATCGAAAAATCCGAATATTTTATGGCGAATAATACTTCATCAGACAAAAAGTTTATATAATTAAAATGGAAAGGTATGAACGATTACTTAAATGAATTATATTTTTCAAATAGCCAAAAAAGAGGATGCCTAATGTTCTGTATATGTAAGCAAAACAAAATCTATATTAATTTCTGTAAGCAAAAAATTTTATTGCTGTATTTAACATGAAAAAATGCATGGGGATATGGTTGAATTTTAGAATTCTTTTAGATATTATAACGTAAAAATTGCGATTGGATGACTAAAGAATGAATTGTACAGAAAAAATAATTTATATAACTGAGGAGTAAAACATTTAACATTATTTTGTATCTAATGAATATTATTGACCATAGAATTCTAAGTGATATAAAATAGAATAGTAGTAAAACGAAATTATTAAGTGATGTACAGATATATAAGACAGGTATGGGTAGCCTTATCGGTTTTTAGGTCACTTCCTTGTTTTGGAGATGGACATGAAGCCATATTTAAAGATTTCTTTATGCTAAAGAATATATAATTACCTTAAAATATAGACAAAAAATTAAATTTTTTAGTTTGTTTTATTTAATTTGCTTTTAATTGATTTTTGAACGAATAATTTCATATCTGGCTCAAATTCACTGATTTTTAATCTATATTGATCTTCGTATGAATTTCTGTCAATTGTTTTCTAGTTGATTTTAAATTAAGCAAAGTGAGATAGGGTAGACACACTAATACGTACTTTTAAAACATTAAAATATACGACGTGGATGTTTGTTTCAATTTAAGATACCACATTACATTTTCTCATTTTTATTTTGGATCTGTCTTATTGTTATGTAGTATTTTAGTAATATAATCCTCTGCTAACTCTAATAGCTCCAATTAAAGCTTACCAGGTGCCTGCATAGTATTTACAAGAATGGATTCAAACTTAAGCTGCATTTTTATTTCATGTTCTAGAAGACACTTAAAGCTTAATCATTTTTAATATTCAAGACCCTAATACTAGAGAATATATTTACGACTCCGTTATTTTTAAAATTTTGAAGTATACGACTCTTGAGTTATTGTTTAAAATTAATTCCTAAATCTTTCTCACGAATATGATCCCATAAAAATCACAATTTTTTATAAAAACTTCATATTTTCCCGCATGTTAACACATTTTAATTCTTTCCTTGAAGCGAAAAGTTAAGTTCATTCTGTTTTGTGTGATTTCACATAAAAAAGAAGGTTTGTGTCAAATGATATATCTTTTAGACGACAAGCCGTTAATTTTTACTAAAAGACCAGAAAATTCGTTTTTTAATTTGATCAAATTTTATTAACAGAGGGTACTTATGATTTCTACGAATTGATATTAGCATGGGACGGTTTATGCGCTGGTTTCTTTATCTAGAATCGGCAAATTTTTATCCGGAATTTTTTGATGCGCTTTATTTAGTCAAAATTTACGATTGCATTATGGCATTAAAAAGAACAAAAAAATTTGTAGTTTATGCACAAAAAAATTGTTGATGCATAATTCAATGCAATTCAAACTGATTTTTTAGATTGTGCTTATCTTTTTTTTTTAGCAATGCAATGAATTCTTCTAGTTTGCCTCTATTGCAGGTGCAGAAATTGTATAATATCTAGAAAATATTTATAATTTTATTGAATATACAATTTTCTCCTAGTCTTAAACAAATAAATCCCTGGTGTCTTACAATTCAATGTTACATAGACCAAAACATCTTCATAACAGCAAAAATATTGGTAATCATGCATCTAAAAATGAGAAACCTTACAGAAAATGTTGTATCTGTAATTTTTTCACATGAATGATCAAATAGGTATCTGAATTCGAAAATAAATAAACAATTGCTTTTTAAGATCAACTGACAATTAATGTCGTATGAGGATGTCTCATAAAAAAATGTTGAACTAGCTTTCGTAACACAATCAGGATAGTGCTATCACTATTTTTATTGGTAATTCCCTGAAGATCTCAACATCGCTATAAATTTTACTCTGTTTCCTTATAGAAAAGCTAGTCATATAATCGCCTCTGTGGCATTTTATTGCGCTATAAAAAATGACAAGTATCTTGAGTAGCTATATTTATCTCTTCGTACTAAAAAGCATCTGTTTTCGTGCTTCTGCTACCAAAGCATAGTGTTTATGTTCTCTATAGGAAGCAAAATGTATATTTGCATATTATTCTTTAAAGTGAGAGAATATTACCAGAATCGAACAGACATTCTTATGTTTTGCTGCATCGAAAAAAAATTTAGCAATAAATGTTATAATTATATTTTTTTTAATTCATAGAATAGGGGCAGTAAATTTTCGTTAAATTCACTGTTAATTGATTTTATATGACTTAAGAAAAAATGAATTCGCCCATGAGACCACAAACGTTCCTCTGACGCTATTTTCGCTCTAACTTCCTCTTTGCCCACACTCGGTTTATTCTCTATTTAAATTATAGGTTGGTACATATCTAATAGTACTAGAACACAAAATAGCCATATTGATTTTAATATTATTTGTTCAGCATCAATTTCTCTGTTCTTTTTCGTATGTGATAATTTAAATATTTTTACTATACTGCAAGAATTACATTTAAAATTATAAAACCTTGATTTTTTTATCAATCGTATAAAATATTCACTCGATTAAAATAAAATTCCGCGGTCTTAGTGCAGATGCATATCTAAATATTTTGCATTGTCACTACTTTAGAATATTTTAGAAATTTTTTTACTGTACCCGTTTTTTATTTGCACAATTAATATAAATAATGCTTTTTTTTGGTGTTTTTCTTATATAGAAAAAACAGATAAAAAGGGAACATAAAATAATAACTTACAATAGTTAAAAAGATTTATAGATATAAATGGTAAAAAATCACATAAAAACGACCGAAGTATACGTTTATCTGAACAATTATAAAATCCAACTATAAAAAAGGCTAAATAAAATTCCATTTCCCGGTATTATTCTCCAAATAAAATGATTTTTTTTGTTTAATCTTAGTAATAACTATAAATTGTAATTGAATACTATCTATATAAAAATATACACACAGAATAGTTTATTTAAAGCATATCTACAAAAAAAAATGATAATCAATTCAGGATTTTCTCTTCGAATTGTAAAAGATTAAACTGAAAATATTTTGTACAATTAAATCGTTTTAATGTTAGCAAAAAGAAAGAAAACAATATTTTCTGGCTATATGAATACATATAATTTCAAGTTTAAAGTCACTCAAACACAATTATTTTCTCAAATCTCGCTTATAGAAAATTTTATTTTTATACTTTACACACACATAAAATGTAAAAAGATGTGAAAATCTTATAAAAACGCGAAGTTATCTTTTCAAAAGATAATTAATTCAAACAAAATATGTATATTGTATATCCATATTCTATGTCAGGCATTTAAAAAAAATTTCATCTTTTTTACTCTAAAAGTGTTTTTACTATCTTTTACTATTATTGTTTAAATTTTTTTTGAAGATTAATGTCACGTCTTTTATATCTAAGATATTGAATAGTTCGACTATCCATATAAAAATAATATGCCAAAAAACAAACTTTTAAAACAATATAAATATTCCCATCTGTTTCAAGGAATTCGTATTTTGTCCCTATTTTGGGGGTTTAAATCTTATATTTATAGAATCGTAGTTTTTTTATTTTAATATTCTTTAGTTAGCGATTTTTGCTATCCTCATATTAAGAACCTTCCCATTTCATATAAAAAAATTTCTTTAAAGTTTACAGAACGAATAAAGTATACTCTAATGCCTACTTTACATATTTGAAAGAAATTTTTTTTGTGTTTAAATTTGAAAATTTAAACTTTTTCGGCAGGAATCATATTTTAATATAATTATCATTCACTTTGCAAAGCCTTATATTAAATTATCACAACTATTTACACCAGTCGTGTCTCTAGCAGTTATATTGATTTGCCAACGTGAAATATGTGAAAGCTTCTTTTGCATCAATTATCAAGGTTTTCTTTTGAAATATTATTTGGTATGGTTTATAATTGTTGTATCTATTTTAATCTTTGTTGTTTAATATTTGTCTATTCTCAAAATAATACAAACAGCATTAAATATAAACATACAAATTCAATAATATATGAGATCTTAAACGCCTATTTTACATATAATTGCCACATTTAATATTATTCTATGCGTTTTTATTTATACTATGCTCAAATGTGCTGGAATTGGAAGAATGCTGTGCAATATATGATCGTTAGACGCTAATTGACTAATCGCTTATTATCTTATATCTATTTTCTATTTTCTGGGGAAACTACGGCTCTAAAGTATACCATGGGTATGTTAACATGTGATTTCACAAATACACATGTGTGTTTTATTGCTTCAGATAAATACGAAGCTTCAGTTAAATAGAGGTAATGGTACATATTTTAATGTTCTTCAACATATATCAAATATTTTACCATTTTAAGCTAATCGATTCTATAGTTTATATAAAATTTTAAGCACCTAGAATAGTATAGTATTAAAAAAATGTAAATGTGCGATTTATTTGTATTGAATGGGCATATTTACGCTTTAATATTAGAAATAAGAATAATAGTTTATTCTGTTATTAGGTATAACCTAAATATTTTATGAATCTAAAATTAGAAAAAGTTTGCGGCGCTTAGGTAAATGTCTGTGTATTTTTCTCAAAACAGAATGATAAACCTTCTCTCTATATATTTACGTTATAACATTTAGCTGTCACAGGATATGTTTTTTTTATCCACAATAAAAAGCCCCTTTTTTTTGCATATACCATTCTAAAAATTATGCGTTATTTTCAAATGTCTGTTTTCATATCGTGGATATTTATAAATGCCTAATGAATTAGCAAAAAGAAAATAATAATCTTGTAAATATTTTGATATGTATATAGGCACATACCCAGACGATAGACACTAATACATTAGAGTACAAAATTAAATTATATTTTAGATCAATATTAAAAAAAATCATTATTTGATATCGAATTCTAAAATCAATATTGTATAATTAAGAAAGCATTAAAAAAATATACCAAATTGAGCTCCACAAAGCTAGCTACCATGTAAGCATTCGATTTATAAACAATCTAGCACCAGAAAATATTGATTTACGAGCCGAATTTTCTAATAATGGCTTCTAGGAACCAGAATATGGTTTTATATAATTAATTATACTTTGTTCTTTCTAAAATTATTATTATAAAATCATGTTGAACGTTATTGCATTAATCACAATAAATAAAATATCTTATATTTGTATGTGGTGTAATTTTCAAAGTTAGATGATTCTTGCACGATAAAAAACTGAACGCCTAATTAAAAAGCTTCTTCACATTCCTTGCACTACAAATGTTCATAAAAAGTAATTTATATAGTGGATTACTAATTTATTGTGTTAATCAGATCAATATACTTTTTCTATTATTTTCTCGTAACGAGAAATCATATATATCTATACGACATCATTAACACGAGGTTGCATTTTGATAGTTCAATTTCCCATAATTCTGGCTTTACATAACGGTCATATTTAATTATAACGTCTAATTCATGGGTGAAGGCTGAGTTCTGGGTTAAATATCGGGAATTAAATAATGATATCTATATCCGAAATGTGCTGACGATTATAATTTTTATGACTTTTTATATTTTCAACAACTGGTTTGTGCTTTATCAAAATTCATATAGATTTCGGTTTATCCATATGTGCAAATATACATTTTTGAATATTTACAATGGCATCTTTACAAATATATTTTCTGCATTAGATTTCTTTTAATTAATTATATGATTGAATAAAAAACAATAATTCAGTTTAATTTATGTATTGTTTATGAACCCATCATAATTCGAAACCAGGTCTATTGTAATATTGTAGACACTAGTTTTTGATGCGCTATTTGTAAGTTAATGGTACATTAATTGATTTTAAACCATAAAACCTAAACCTAGAATTATATTAAAAAGATAATTGTTAAAGATCTATTTTCAAGGTAGCTGCATATATGATCACATCTACAACCTAAAATTATTATTTTTGATGGACGCTCTGACCACTGTATTATGCCATTATATAATAAACTCAGTAAATATTTATTTTTTACCATTATATAAATCCATGAAGTATACGTATATGATGTTGGTTTCATTTGATGTTAAAAGCATAAAGAACAGTTAAAATGAAATTAAACCAAAGTGGTATCTATATGTCTTTATCGATTCAAAGTGATTTACAAAATGATATTTTACCATAAAACAACGTACAACAAATCCAATTCTTCTTAGGTACGAAAATGTATCATATTTTTTAAATGTTTTACTTTGAATAAGCTTGAGGCCTTTGTATAAATAATCAGGTGGGAAGTTGTAAAATATATTATAACAGAAGTAAGATCGTGAATAAACGTAAATATTCATATCTTAAACAGCAAAATCTAAAGACCCATACTCTTCAACGACATATGTTTTCATAAAGAGCCTTTGTTCGATGCATGTTTAGGATGTTAAAGGATATCGGAGGCTATTAATAGACAAACAGAATTAAAAATGCAAATATAAAAAAAAGAATGTTGTGAATTGACAAAATAAATATTGATTTTGGAAAATATTGTAAGATAATTTGATAGAATAAAAAAAGATATCGATGATTTAAATTTTAGCAAACTAATAAATGAAAATATGATCTTCATTTTTAACACGGATATTTATAGAAATTTTAATAAATTTACAAACTTTTTATCCAACGATTCTCTTCAAATAAATTCAAACTTATTGTTTTAAATCGAAATTATACAAAAATGATCAATTTAATAAAAAATTTTAAATTAATATTCTTAAAAGATGTAACATAATTTTAAAATAAATTAGATTTAACTTAAAACTACTAGGAGCTGTAGTTGAATTATTTTATTAAATTAACTAATAATATATTGTTTTTATCAACATGTGATAGGTCAATATAGAGCATAAAAAACAACCATTTAAAAAAATATATTATCACCTAAAATTATTTATTACTTGTATATAATTTTAAATTCAAGTTAAATTGTATCCTGATCAATAATATGTTTTTATTTTAATTATTTGATTACTATATATACTTTAAATTGAAGCTAATTTATATTGTAAATGTTTTGAACAAATAATAATTAAAATACTTTAATTCTCTAATTTATTTACATAAAATAATTAGAGATTAATATGCGCACTTTACGTTATTTGTTTTCATATAAGACAAAAAATCGTTCGGATGTGAATTATAATTATATATAGAATTAATTTTTACGTATATCATAATGCAGTTTGGTATTCTATCATTTTATTCATATAAGGAACGTAATTTTTAGATATAATCAGATTTTTTTCCATCCTTATCGTCTCTTAATTTAAGTAAATCCTGCACTTTTTTTTATGCTTATAAGTGTAATTTTTATTTAAGGTCTATATTTATAGTCGTAATTTTAGTTTTTGTTGTCAGGCACAGCTTGCTTGATTCCCTGTACACACAGCGTATTTATACTTTCGGCTATCTTCTCTTCTCCAAAGTCTTCTTCAATACCTTTCATGCTTATAATATATATCTAAAATAATATTTAAAGGATTGACTTTTGAAAGTACCCATTTTAATACAAATACGTTATCGGCGTGATATACATTTTAAAATTGGCCTCTATTTACAACCTCAAGTTGCTCTTTGATCTTGCTTATAGCCATAATATTTTTTTTGTGTTTTATTTTTCTTCTGCAAAATAGGTTGGATTTCTTTCTTTATATATAATAAACTGTGTAATTGCATTCGAAATCAAATTTCCATGCTTAGAGGCATAAAAAATTCATTACATTATATACAAATATCAAAAACAAGCATGAAAGATACAAATTAAAGATTCAAATCGCTCTAAACGTTCACGGTGTGAAATAAACATCCTGTAATTAGTTTTATAATACATAATGCCGTTGATAAATTAGAAATATAAATTGTGCTCATATCATTATTAAAGATTGGGCAAATTTATAGCAATGAATCTGAAAAATTCAAGAGGAATCAATTGATATTAGTTTTATTAAGTTTCAATAGATATTTAGGGATCTCTACTCTTTAACATCTTAGTTAAAAAATGTAATTGTTTATAAGTGTATTTATGATTTAAATTATAGAAATTACACATTTAAGTTGGTAAATTTGATTTTTTTTTAAAATAAAGATATTTTATTTCTTTACCGATTTTGACATCAAATCTGAGTACATTTATTCTATATTTTATATTATGTATTTAAATTATTAATATATACTTTCGTGACGTAATTAATTAAGCAAAATTTTTAGGCTCCTCTTTGCTTGTAAAAATTAATGAATAAGTATTAATTTTAATTGATATTTATTTTGGAAAATTAAAGAGACGAAATACAGACTATTAAAAAAACGAACGTTTAAGATGCTCTTCCAAAATCTTAAGAAAAAGATTTTGTGCTGTGCATAACTTTTAAAAAATTTGTATCATTTCAAACTATAAAACCCAATTTTATTAAATGAATACAAAATATCAATTTTAAATGCTCTTAGGAATTGAGAAATCACAAAATTTCCATAAATAAATTTTAAATCATAAATTATAATATTAAAAAGTCTTCCATTTTAATTTATTGATTTACGTGATTCACTGTGATAAATAAAACAATATATAATATGGGCTACTTAGAGGTTATTATATAAATATATGAAGATCTTTATATAGTGGGATAATTTTTATACAAGTATATAATTTCAAAGATATATAGACATAGACATTAACACCTTGTAGATGCTAAAAGTTATTTTTGCATATAAAATGCTGTATTGATCGAACAAAGTTTTTTACTGATAAAATTACTATCTGTTATATTTTTATTACAGCTCAAATATTGCAAATAAGTTATTTGTCTTTTTTTAGTTTTGAATAGAACAAGAAATCCATTATATTTAAATTGAATCCATCGAATAAAAGTTACCCCTTTATACTATATTTCAGCCCAATAAACTTTCCAAAAGATGTGGTAATATACCATACGTCACAATATTAATGAATATTATTATTTTTAAGTGTTTACGCCTGGATACTATTTTGACACATTTGAAGTTCAAAGGTGCTATAGAGTTTTAATATTTTAAATTGTATTTAGAAAGCAAAGATATACAGATAAATAAAAAATATTATATATAACTAAACATTGCGTTAGTGGATATTTCGAAACATGATAGACCATATATATTTAAATCTAGCTAGGTGTGTTGAATTTAAACATCCATATGCAGGTTTTCAGTTTACAGATTAAAATAAAATTAAAACATCAATAAAATCTAGTTTACAGTTTTTTTTTGTTTATTCGGTTTGTTTATAAGCTATTAGTTAGACAATTAAACATAAGAAGTATTTTTTTACCTATTATTATTATTTAATATTCATTAATCATTATATAGAAGAATAAATTTATATTCTTGAATTTTATGTAATTATGTAGATTAAAAGTGACTTTAGTTTATAATAATCATTATTGTGTATTTTTGAACAAATATTAAATATTTCTTACATAGCAGCTGGCTGTCATACATATTGAAGCAAGAAAATATCAGTATGAGACCTTTTTGAATAAGTGATAAATAGCTATAGATACGGCATAAAATTAAAAATTTATGTGTATAAAAGAGAATGAAATATATCACAACCTTAGAATGACCGTGAATCGTATGACGGATGTGTTAATAGAGCTACATATAATTTAGAGATGCAAAGAATTCAAATTAAAATTCTTTTTGAGTAATCATTCGTTCATCATATAAGGTGATACTATTTTTAAGCTTTATTTATGATATATAAAATATTTAAAAACGATGTTTGCTCATATAAAATTTTTGTCTTTGAATTTAAATCATAACAATCGATAGTGCAATAAAATGATTCCTTCTTTATGTCAGCAGTATAGCTTGAATTGGCATATGCAACCAAAAAGGTAAAAATGTCCTCTATACCATATTTAAGATGATGACACATTATTTTGTTAATGTTTATCATTAAAAATTTCACTTATGGTTTTTTGAAAAAGAAATAGCACGAATATGATATAAGCTCCATATAAAACAAAATATATATTGGTTAGGAACAAACAATAATCTTATCGTAAACAAAACAAGTATTATAACGTAAACGACTTAACGAACATCAACTCAATTCAGTTTTTTTCTCCATAATAAAAACGAACAACTCAATTAATATCACAAACTTCCAAATAAAGTAATTATGTATGTTATGTTATAATAAAAATCCAGTATATTAAAAAAGAAAATTTTAACATATAAGTTGTGAATTTTTTTAAATTTGAAATATTTTACAAAAATTTATTAATAAACTTAGATTTTATGTCCAAAACATATATTTCTAGAGTAATTACATTGTGAAGGATTCTTTATTATTATTTTTTGCCCGGATTTTAACATAAAGATATAATGATATATTTGACGCAATTTTTTTTCTATTGCGATATAACAACGAGATCAATAAATGCTTCATATTTATGAAAATTATATAATTTAGTCATATTATGAACTTATTAAGTAAAAAAAATTATATGAATGAAGTATATGGAAATATTGAACATTTTATTTATAGAATATAAAAAATAATTAAATCCTGAATATATTTTATTTATATTACACAAACTAAGCATATATTATGCACGCAATATTGCGACACAAAAATCTTGTTTAAAGTTTGAGCATTAAATATGAGATTTTTATGGTTTAGATTACTAAACTACCACATACAAATATCACACAAAAATTTTATTTCAGATTTAATTATGGAGCAAGTTATATATTCAAATTCATAGTGTATATTATTTAAAACCTAGAAATACGTTTTTTCTAAGAAAATAATAAGGTTGCATAAAGACACTAAACTCACATAAATGTTTCTTTTATGGCATAAGGTGTTCTCAAACATAGAACTAGGTTTAAAAGTATGCGATATACTAGGATCATGACAAAGCTTCACAAATTTCTTGAATTTTTTTTTATGTTTTTTTGCGCGGATTTTTTTGTGCCATAGAATTTATGTAAAATACACATAACACCGTTTATTAACGCTAGATACCTACAAAAAAATACAATTTTTCTAAATTTTGTTCTAAATTTGATTAGAGATTTGCAACAAATAGCCAACTTTTGCTTTCTAAAAACAAAAAAAAAATTTAAATTCCATTAGATCGGAAAAAATATTTTCGATTATAATTTAAGTCTGGCATATACGTGCTTTATATAGAATGTGTTAAATATTTAGTTAATATTGTTTTCGATTGTTTAAATTTTTCAGACATCGAACTTTATGTTTCTAATATAGTATAAATTTAATTTTTCTTACTCTTGATATAAAGAAAAACGTATACTATATAAAAACAAGAAAAAAAATTATTTACAAGACATCTAAATGAAAATCATTTACTTTTTTTTTATGGGATTTAAGAATTAGAAATATGTAATTTGTGTGTATATTTTTTGAGTTTGAACAAAAACTAAAATTATGATATAAATATAAAAGAAAATTTGCAATGTCCATGGTTTGCATAAAAAGTCATGAAAAAAAAACAAGTGTCAATTTAAATATTTTACTCATACATAAGCAAAAATTAAAAAATAAAATCTTTACTTTATATTGTCTATCACATTGATATTTAACGCGTAAAACACATATCTTTATATTTTTTCATGCGCCCAAATATAGAAATAACAATTTATTACGCTTTCCTTGTTTATTTTTTCTACAAATTTATATGTTTATATCGATAAATATGCAAATGTAAAAATAAATAGCCGTTCATTTTTTTTTCTTTTTACATCTAAATCAATTGAATAATATCATTTTTTTTTTGCCAAAAAAAAATAAAATATTAATTATGGATATTTTATTAATATTTTGTATTTTCTCGTATCAAATCCGATTATTGATTTTTTTTTTATTTAAAGTAGGCATGAAAATATTTCAAATGTTTTTTTAAATAAAAAGGAACTAGATACCCAAAAAAAACTATATCATAAGTTTTAAATTATTCGCATTATTTTTTTTACATTTAATACTGTTGTTTTTAAAGACCTTAATCATTTAAATTAGTATATGGCAATTTAACATGAAATTAAATTCTACATATACCAATACAATGTAATTTTTGCAATAATATAAAGACAGAATGTTTTTAGTTGAAAATTTATCTATACAGAAAAAAACAAATTTGTATTTTTGTTATAATCGTCCATAACAATAAGGTTTTAAATGTTTATTTTAACGCATTTCTATGTAATGTTATATAGATACAAACTCCAAATGAAATCGTTTAATTCGTATTAATTTTGTAAATTATAACAAATTGCTGTTATGTAAACAAAAGATTCTTATTAGTTGCCCTCTCAGCGTTATTCTTTTTGCGTATTAAATGTTCAAAAGCCTATATTCACGAATTGGAAATCGGTAAAAATGTTTTGTTTAGTATGTATTTATGATACAAATTTGGGATTGCTTAATTTGTCATTCAAACGATTACTAAATTAGGAGAAAACATAATTTTATTTCATACATCTGAATTATTAGACACAAAAATCAAATTGAACTTTTCTATTTATTTCGATAAATTTGCAATTAGACATGCTGATCAGCATCATAAAATAAGCTATATGAATTACAAAACTACTATAAACTAAATAAATATACAAAAAAAATATTTTCAGCATTCAATAATTCGAAATCCTAATTCTTAAATTTTCCCAGAACTAACTCTAATGATGAAAAAGGTATTTTTTAAACTAATTTTTCAATAGCCGCATTTACATGAAATATCATGTTTGATAAATATGTAATCACATGAAGATTCATATTTTTTTATTTCTTGTCAAAGAAAAAGATTAGAAATAATAATAGTGAAAGGTTTATAAGATTTCTAACTATCATGCTTAGATTTTAGCTATAAGTGTCATTTTAAAGTGTTCTTATTTTGAATAATATTAAAACGACACATGGAGATATATAGGCTTATATATAAATCATTTTATAATCTTGAAAAAATGTAAAAAAAGTCTATTACCTTATTTGATGACTTGGGATGGGTGATTGCAAAATTTCATAAAAAATATGTTAAGGAGTTGAAAATCCTCGTCGAAGTAGAAGTATACATGTAACTCCTACACTCCGCAAGAAACTTGAACTCATCTCATACGAGGTAAGAAGAGCGGTAGGTGAATATAGATCAAGATAAAGTGTTTTAAGATGCATCAAGGAGTGTGCGATATTCCAACACGCTGACAACTTCTAATTAGATAAAATAGATTGAATAAAATCTACCTAAAAATAAATAATATATGATTTAAATCCTTATTTATACAATAGAAACACTTAGGTTACATAAAACAAATTTTTATAGGATTTCTTCCAAGATGATCAATAAATTTTACTTGTATTTAGAAAAATCGAGAGTTTAGATATTTAATTTAGACTACTAATGTTTTTAAAATTACTAGATATTTTAGGTAATATATAAATTGCTTCGCTTTCGAAAACCATATTTATGCAATCACAATTCGTGCTTTAATAAAATGAAGATGAAGAATAAGAAAATCGAATCTATATATCGGTGATTTGTTGTAGAATAAGAAATATTGAAATAAAACCACGCCGTAGAGTTTCTAGCGATAAAAACAAATAAAATATATTTCAGAGCAAAATATAACATTGCCACATCAAAGATAGTTTTTAACGAATTATATAATGTTTATAATATAAAGCAGCACAAATTTTAACCTTTTGAAATAAAGTATAATTATAAAATTTTAGTGCAAATTTTTATTTTAAAAAAATGGCTTATGATAGAAAGCCGTACATCGAAAATTAAATTAAAATCGCTATAAATCAAAATATTAAAAAAAAGATAAACGGATAATTCTTTATTTTATACTATTTTCCAGTGCATATTTTTAAAAATTAAATGTCGATAAATCAAAAGAATACATCTATAGTCATTCAGAAAACAAACCAAATGAAAAATATACTTTTTAATGTGTAAAAATTAGTTTTGACCAAATTTAAATAAAGTAACTCTTCTCTAGAAATTAATCTAGTTTAGAAGTTATTTATAAAAAAACAAATTAAAAACGGATACATTTTGTATTAAATAATGTTATTTTATAATTTCTTTGCAGTTTAGAGATAAAGCACATGGTTATCGTACGAATCTAAATGATCGTTTATTTATATAAAGATTTAGTTATTGCTTAATAAATAATATTATGACACGAATTTTAGGGAAAAAGAAATATTTAACATTTATCCAAAAATACTGCAATTTTCTAGAGGAAATAAAATACTTTTACTTATGATCACAAAATAAATTGCTTATGTTAGATCATATATCTATATAATCATAATGCTATTATTAAAATCTGAAAAAAATTATGGTAAAATAAACATTTCAAGAAAAATAGTAACATAGAAATTTATATTTATTTCTTTTTGACTGCAAAAAATTGATATACAATCCTTTTGCTTTTTTTGTTTATATTTAAAAGCAAAAAAGTGCATACAAAATTACATATTTGTGCAAAAAAAAATTCAATGACGTCAAAATTTTATTCGATTAAAATAAACAAGAAAATCCAGAAAAGGTTTTTCATTGCAATTTTTTTTCCATAGATTATACAAATCTATTTATTACAATTAAATTATAAAAAAATAAATTAAATTTTGCGTCTAAACATAGAATTCGTTAACATATACTTCATAAACAGAGAAAGCGCAAATACAACAGGAATAAAAATTTCAACTAACCATATATATTTTTTAATATTATATTTTCCTATGTAATTATTAAAATCGATAGAATTTTAAAACATATCATTAATCTGTATGGTTCAAGCTATTTTGATAAGTTCTATAATACCTCTGGGAAATAAGCTTAAATCAAAGAATTATTTATTCATAGATTAATTTACATATTCTGCAAGAAGTTAGGAACAATTTTTTTATGGATAAAATTTTGATTTTGAGAAGACTACAGAAAATAAATAGAGGTAAATTAGAGTATTACAGATTATATGTAAATAAATCACAAATTAAATACGTATAAATTACATTTTAATGCAAAATGGGTTTATTTATTTAGTATAAAGAACGAGAAATTTAATTTTACATGTAATTTTTTAACATTATATAATTATCAGACACACTTATTTTTTATGGAAAAATAAGTTTTACAAATTTAAAGGTATCTAAAAACCCCTGTGCTTTGATTAGTATATTTTCCTATTAATTTGAAATATATCTCATTATCTTATATAGATTAGGATTCAATTTTCTTACTTTTATTATGGATAGTGTTATGATAGGATGAAAATTATATCACAAAAATTATAAAAGCTGCACAATATTATATTTTTATATTCTTTAACGTAAATAAGTAAGAAATTTTGCCCCAATGTGAGAAAAGATATGTTAAAAAATCCGAAAAAAATAATAATTTTATATATTATTGTCAGATAAAATTCACATAATTTACTGATAAAACGAATGTTCCACGAAATTTCTGTCAACCATTTAATAATTCTATATACAAAAAGCTATTAGATCATCCCTGTCATAAATTAAAAATACAATCTATTTATTTGAGTTTGTGAGATAAGAATCTTCAAAGAAGTTATAAAATGAGTTCAATTATTCGCTTTGAAATACATCTTATTCTATGCAAATATAATAAATTAAAATCTAGAAACACGATCGAAAAAAATGAATGCCAAAATATATTGGTTACATTGACTCAGTAAAAAATAGAATATGAAATGTTTTAAAAAATTAAGATTATTTATTAAAGTGATTGAATATAAGTGAATAATTTCTAAATACGATCTTAGAGAATAAGAAAAAGAGATCTAGCTTTTTAAATATGATTTGTGAAATTAATTTTAAGACTAATGTGACGATAAATCAATTAAATCCAAAATCATTTTTTTAAGAACCAAAATTTTGATATTTTGTCCACTAATACCATGCAGAAAATGAATAAAATAATTTTATTTTTATTTACTTTAAAAGAAATTTTAAGTTCCTCACAATCGTGCGATTTATACAATTACAAGAATCTTATATTTATTTCGCTAATTCATACCCTTGTCATGATTGACGATATCATAATCAATTCAACAGGGATCATAAATGTCAAAGATCAGATTACGATGTAGAAAATATTAGAAGACTTCCATTCCAGCTGACGATTGTAGAAAAAATGATAAAATTTTGGGTTCATATAGACATAGAAATAATACCATGTATCAAAAACAATTTGATAAACATGAATGCAAAAAAAATATTATACATTCGATTCTATTCCAAGCTATATAATAAAAGATTAGGCAGCAAGTATTAATATGAAAAACGAGTCTAGCTAAACATATAAAAAATACAATTATCAGATACATTCAGATGAAAATCCATATAGGTTCCTGATGATACTTTTAGTTTTTGAGATATAAATTTTAATATTTATCATCCGAAAATTAATTCTTTTTCATCGTATCTATAAAATAAAATACTTCGATTCACATTGTACCAAGTATAAAACAGTTTGAAAGATGACCGTAATAGACAAAACACCGATTTTACTGTTGAAAATGTTATAATAGATCCCCATTTCACAAACAACATACCTTCAACAAAGAAGCGCTCTACTGATCAGCAATCGATGTGACCAAATTATTTAGAAAGTAAAATTAAGCCAGATGGCTATACGTGTTCTAATTTGGAATCGCCAAGCGACTGTTATCTTGAAGACAATTATAAACGATCAGAAAATAGAAGAATTTCCAGATTAAGCAAGCTTGAGACAAATAAAAGCAGTTCTAGTCTATGTGGCTCAGGGGAGATAATAAACAATGATTTAAAAGAAACAATAACTCTTACACTAGAAATTATGAAATATAACAACAAAACTGGGCCAAAAATGAGCATAGATTATGATTTAATTAAAGATGTCTAGGAATTTATTGTAGATGTTATTGCAAATAATAATCTGTAATCATGTTTGTGCTTATTAAGCAATTAAAACAAGGAACACTATATAATATTGCAAACAAAGATGACGAAGAAAAAACGGTTAATAAAAACACAAGATACCATAATAATCTTTTATTATAAACATCAAAATCCAAAGGAGAGTCAAAGCTTCATTTATATCCAGAAAAGGAAAATATACATCGAGAATTTAATTCTAAAAAAAGCTAAATACATTAAACATTTAAAATTTGTTAATGAGGAAAATAAAAGGTATTTAAATATAAATCAAACTAAAAGCGAAGGCTTTGAAAAAATATATCACAGCAATGGCGCTCCCAATCGATCTTCAGAAAAATATTCTTATCAAGAAAACGAATGTGATAAAAGTAGCTTAATATCAAACACTGGTGTAAAATATATTATTATATTTGAAGGACATATAGATACAGCCTTATAGCCACATTTCAGTACTAACAAAGGCAGTAATTTAGATGATCCACATTTTTTTGTCGGCATTGGATAACGAGAAAAACTTAAAAGTAGTTTTTGAATTATATTCAAAACGCCTTATAAAGATAATGAGTGATATATGTAAATTAAATGTATATTATATAGTATTAACTACTAGAAATCAATTACGGCTAATTTTTGCTTAAAATTCTTGCCGTTTTATATAAACAACTAGACATTGAAATCTAGTCTATTTATGATATAAAATACAAATTAAATACTGTGAAAAAGACCAAAATACGCTATAAAATTTAAATAAAAGACGAATAAAACTCTATATTCACGTCTTAAATAGACATACAAATACATTCTCCCGGTAAAAGAAGTTTTTGTCGTTTAAAGATCACAAAAAAAAATTATTCGCGGCACCTCTTGGACTTTCACAGTTCTGAAAGTATAATTTATCAAATCATAGGTTAAGATATATAAAAAATGTAATTAACATACAAAATCATCATTTTAGCTAAAAAAACATAGTTTATTTCTTAAATTATTTAGATGCCAGAAATATCTTTATTTTCGACTTTTTTTTATTTAAATGAATATTCCAACATAATAAGTGCATAAAAGCACATTACATAATTCTAACATTTAATAAGACATAAACGTAGCCATCATAACCTATATGAATTGTTACAATAAATTTTAAAAATCTATACATACACACTTTCATCAATAAAGGTGAAGTTTATGAAAAGTTTTATTAAAATATAGTTAAATCTTAAAAAAATTTGGATTGAATGTTTTTTTTATATTATCAAGAACCTTGCAATTTAACCTTAAATGGTCAAATTTTTGATAGCTATTCAATATATCACCTCAATTACGATATTTTGAATATTTCATAATCCAAGATCGAGACATATAATGCTTATAAATGTAAGCTTTTGTGAAATATAATACATTATGGGCTAATTTGGGATAATTTGGGGATGCCAGAATTTAGATTTTAGCCCAAAAAACATTATAAAATATTTGAAATTGGTTCATGGTATATTTTTTAGGATAAATCATAATTTTTAGTTTTAAACCTTACTATCAGCAAATATTTAAATCTCAAAATACTAGAACACCAAATAGTATTTTGAAAATGGCCAACAATTAAATTTACTTGTAATTTAAACTTAATGACGAATATACAAGTTAATTCGCATTTATATACCCATACTTTTAAGTAAGGGTAAATTATAGAATACAAATATAATAGAAATTTAACGCCTTTTATATCGAAAAACTCTTAAAATCTGATATTCTTGTGATTACGTGGTTTTCTTTTACGAATATATGACAGCACAGCTAAAATATATTACTCAATATTAAAAAAACGGGATTGGGCATTAAACTATCGAATTATAATAAACAGATTCTTGTTTATTTATTTTTTATTTTCTTGCGAAAATATCTTTAAAATATTTATTTTGATTGGTGAATTATTGTTTAATATTTTTTCATTTCTCAAAAATATTGTGAGACTAAACAATCGCAGCTTACTAAATCAATACTTTACATATTCTCTCACTCTGCTGTATCGTCATAGATACCCATATTCTCTCAAGACTTATCAGTTCAATAGTAATTTTCAAGGACATGAACAGAAATATATTGTATAAAAATTATATTAAAATATACTTCCACGCAAAAAAATCATCTAAAAGTCTTATGAATCATTCCTGCTGCGCTTAAAGCGTATGCTACGCCTTGGTTGACAGAAAATAACGTATTACTATAGCGACAATTTTGAATACACTTTTATTTGTTACAAGCAAGAATCTAGTAAATATATATTCTAGTGGGAAATTAGTGATAGAAGACTCCCATTAAATTTTGATCACAAAACTATAAAAAAAGATAAATAAAAAGATATGATATTTTGAACGGCATAAAAATTTGGTCCCAAATATGTTCGAAACGGAAACAGATATTAATCTCTAGTATAGCGTAAGAAGCAAGTTATTCCCAAAAAAAATAAAATAATTGTGGAAGATAATGCTATTTTTCAAAAAATCCAAAACAAAAAAGCAAATGTATATGAAGTAACATATTCAAATGAAGAAAAGATATGCCAATAAAAAAATAAGGCAAAACGCAGTTTAAATATGGCGAAACTTTGAATATGTTAAAAATGAGATGTTATTTTTGTGTAAAAATTAGCATAAAAAAGAAATTCCAAAACCATTATTGATTCTAATATAACAACTATTTTTCAACTTTTTTGTTTTTTGGGTAAAACTAAAATTTATCCATGAGAAAAAAAAAGCTTCATATATTGAAATTTACCAAGTAAGTGAGTGTTTATTTTGTCTATCAAATAGATTAATATTTTTTTTGCTTCGTACACAAATTATAAATTATTCTATGGGAACATAAAAGAAATTTAGCGTTGTCAAAGATCAGAAATCATAATATCGACGATGAAATGAACTTTTGTATTTAGTTTTTCGATTTTAAATAATCTAATTTATTGATCCTTTAATTACATATGAATTAAATCTATTAATTGCGCCTTTATAGATTTATTTGTAATCCATCTTATATAAAAATTACGAATAATATCAAAACAGGAAAATGATAATATTAAATGATAACAATGTTATATAGTGTGAATTAATGAGTTAAATCATATATCCCATTTACTTCCTGTTTTAATCACAAAGTAAAACAGGATTGGATTTTTTCATATAATCTTTCAAATCGGGTGTTATTATATTAAATTGCGTGGTTTAAGCCTTTTAGAAATAAATCTATGCGTTAAACTAAGGTCCTTATTTTTGATATTTATTTATCTGCTATTAGTTGTCTTAACAACAAAGGTAATTAAAAATCCCCATTTACTTATTTTGTTATTATAAATTTGACTAATAGCTTAATAACTTTTTTTTCGTATTTATTATATACTTATACATATCATGAATAAAGAAAAACGTTAATATTTAAGATTTTAATAAACAGTTTTTACATTTATATAGTTCAGGGATTTAATTTTATTTTCTTTGGTGATCGATTTAGTACACGAAAAAATGTTTATAATTCATTAATTAATGCAAATGTGCCTTTTAGTGCAACTAAAATGGGTAATTTTTGACCTATATTTGTTTTCGCTTGATAAATACATTATTAAGCTAAGAAAAAAGTTAACTTCTAAACTTAATTTTTCGCATATATGCCGTAAATGAAACAACTACACTATAAAAAAGAAATAAATACATATATTTATGTCATTTGCATAAAAAAGATTTAATTTTTGTAATATATATTATATATGTTTTTTGGCATATGAACTCACTTGAATATAAAAAAAAATTATTTTTGTAGTTCTTATATTTCATATACATGAATATAAATTTTATACACATTTGTGCAAAGGATTTCATTATTCAATATATTCGGATGACAAAAAAATCCCTTGCAAATATTTCTAAAAATATTATCACGGTTAATATACCCAATATATCTTTTGAATTAACCGAAAAAAGTTTTAACCAAAAAAAGTTATATTTGTAAAAAAACATCAAAATAAACATAAAATCACTTGTTGTGCTCAATTTAGACGCATTTGGTTGTCTATTTCACTTCCTTGAAGTACTAAAATATTATTTACCAGAATAAAAAATATTTTTGACACAAAAGGAACTAATTACATTTTACAGCATAATATTTATTCAAGGGGTATTTTTGCTTTAATATATCCATGTTTTCGAGCAAAACTTTAGATTAATCCATTTCACAGCTTAGCTGTATATTCTTATGCAACAGAACATCTTTATAGTTCACCATAGGCCATTTTTCTTTAAAGATTAGAAAATTTAAGTGTTTTTAATAGACTATTATTTGTGAATCACAAACATTGCGTGAAGTTTTACATTTATTGACGACAATAGATTGATTAATTACAACAAATTTTTTTAAAGTTTAAATTTGGTTTCTATGTTCACCTTGTACCAAATAGATAGTTTATTTCTTTTGAGAGTAGTATAAACATGCTAATTTTTTCACCTAGGTTTCTTAAAGCTAATATTTAATAGTGTTATATTGAAAATTTTAAAAGTAAGCAGCTTCTACGAAAAATTTAAATTCTTATCTCATCTAGGAATTACGAAAATAAGTTCTTTATTTTTTTATGTATATAAAATCTTTTTAAGATTATAAATATCTTTTCTTATAAAAATGTTGTATTCATCATTTTTTATGCGATTTTATACGCCTGGGATTTTCTGATTCTATAAATATATGTAGGTCTTAAATTCAAACTAATTCATACTGTAAAATCCCTACATGCGATATCACAAATAAAACCCAAAAACATATCTCAACGTTTTTATGTATTTTTCAGGTCTATCAATAGCCAGAAAATATTTTCGCTTGGTAACAAATTAAATGATTTATAAAATATAAATATGCTTTAAGTATTTATAAAATCTTCTAAGGTGCTAATGCTTAGTTTAATCTTAGGAAATAAATTTTCAAAATTATTATTTTTGTTTATACAAATTACTTTCAATTCTATTTATATCTAATTATAATTAAAAAAATATTTAAAGCACAGAAATAATTATATTTTATAGTTTTAAATTTGTTTATATAGATGTCCTTTAGTAGTTCTTGAAAATAATTTCTTAAAATTATAAACCTTTGAAAGAATATATATCCTTCAGAGTGTTCTAATTTCTAAAAAGCATAGAGAAGCTTTAAACTTTCTTTAAAATCTTTATTTCTCATAGAGAATACTGCTTCAACAAAAAGCGTGATAAAACCAGCATTTTAGAATAATAAAGTTTATCAATTTTATAATATAAAAAAATGTAATAAAAATGTAATAATAACATATTTTGATATTATTTAGGTAATTTATTGTACTTTTTTTATTTGCACGGATTTTTTTAAATGCCAATTTATTTTAAAAATGCTTTCGGGGTAATTAGAGCCATAAAAATTTAATAACTTAGAAAAGAACTATATTGGCGAAAATACAGTTAAGTTTTTAGAATTAAGTATATTAAAAAATAAGCAACGAAACAATACATTTAGACTTCTAAACTCTGTATTGCATCAGTGGTCATGATAAACCGATCAAATATGCTATTCGTCATTTCATCTTTTTAAAATTTATAGGCTTTGCAAATGTGCAGAGATTTTTTATAATCCGAAGCATAATATAGAAAAAATTCTATCAGAATAGCTGTTCTAGGGTATTGAAAATTTGTTAGTCTACAAAAAAACGAAAAAATTAAATAATTGCAAATTTATTGTTTGATTATTTATTTTCAACATATAAAACCCTATCATTTATCGAAAATGTCACTTTTTTTCTAGGTTAGTTATTAATAAAATAACATAAATCCGTCTAAATGCGTTATCGTTTTACAAAGTGAAAAATGGTACTTATGTGGTTGATATTATGTCATAACTTATATTAGTATTCTAGATTATCCAGAAATTCACAGTACGTTGATTTTAAATTCAAATTTTTTCCATGAATCAACGTATATACCATGTGATTTTTTATATCCAAAGACATTTATTAAAAACACGAACAAACACGATTACTTTATATCAAAAATATAATTAGAAAATTTATCAACCCAAAGATTAGATTAGATTTTTAATTGTAAATTTGTGGATTTTAACTATAGAATAATTAAATTTGTATTTTACTTGAATTCAACAAAATTAATTTTTATATTTCATCTATTTATTCTTTTATTTACAAGTTGCAATTACATGCAAAAAATAAACTACACGATAGCAAATATTCAACTGATGTTGCCCTTAGAAAAAAAAAGAATTTCTTTATGCCTTTTTGCCAAAATTGTATCTCTAATATTTTTTTTTGTTTAAAAACATAAAAAAAATCCATAATTTTTTCTTATATTGCGGCAATAAATGATTAATAACACACAAAGTTTTTTTAAAAGCTTCAAAGAAAGTCCTTTATATCATTGATTTATTTGTAATCAAAAAAAAACATACATGAATTTGATATGATACATTTGATTTTCTAAGGAGTTAAGAATATTTTTAGATTAATGCATCCTAAACCAAAGTACATTTAAAAAGCTTCTTCTAGTTCTATCTTTAGACTAGGTTTTATGCTTACGTAGATATTTTCATTTGTAAAAATTAGATTCATAATTTATAAACCCCATGCATTTATTTTATGATGTTAAATTCACAAGGCTTTTTATTGATTCACATTTTGTATTGCAATTTTTTATTATCTCTGATCTCAAATGGTTACTGTTTTATAAGTGAATATTTGACTGCTATTATTCTATTTCTATAAATGCGCTTATGTTAACCCATGCAAAACCATATTTTTTATTTCTATTGTTGTATAGTAATTTTAACAAAATATAATTATTTACGAGTAAGATATCAAAAAATACAAAAGAATCTATATTTTAGCATTTTCAAATACGTGCCAAAATATTGAATAATTATGAAAAAGAAATTTTGTGAAATTGATTCTACCTTGAATTTATAAGATAAAATGCATAAAAATATTTCTTATATTTCTTCAAACATATCGTTTAAATTTTTATATTAAATTTATGCATCAAGATACGTCAAATAATAATCTCATGTTCTGGGAAGTTTTAAGTTGATTAAAGATACCTCAAAAATATTCAATTATCTTTTAAAATCTCTTCATTCTTTCTATATAAGAAATCAATATTTGAAAATGCTTGTTTTAAAGATTGTTTTCGAAGTGTTAGAGCTCATTATCCGCCTCTAATATTTCGGGAAATAACGACAACTTAATTTATTTATTGTAAAAGAATCCCCGAAGAAGAAACGGGTTATTTTATTCATGTTTACTTTTTATAAACTAATCCGAGCAAGCGCTATTCACAAAAACGGTTTATTTTATATATTTTTACTTTCATAATTCGATCGCTATTTTTTTGTATTATTACTGTTTACAATAATAAGCGCAAAAAATATAATAAATAATTAAGGCTTGTTTAGAAAAAAGTAATTTGTTTGTATATATATTATATTTTCTAAAGGTATATTTTATTTCTCAAGCATATTTGATTAAAAGGCATGGTGTCTGCAATTTTTTATAGTATATAGAATTAGAAGCATTTTTTGGTTGTGTAAAATAGAAAAAATGTTTTCAAACTAACAAAAAACCCTAAAATCCTTTTAAAAAATTTGCTTTCACTAGCAAGATGTATTTCTGAGAAACTTTGATTTTCAGGGTATAAATCATAGTTAAATTACGCAGAAACAAGTTTAATTCAGAATAGATGTAGCTGTTCATGGTATCATCTGCATATAAAGACCATAATCTAAAAACGTATGTACCTGAGAACAGAACCTTCTTCCGGATCATTCCTAGACATATAGAGGCTTCATAGATTATAACATTACTAGCAAATTTAGTCATACGTTGCATTATCTAATTGCTGAAAAATTCACATTTTTTTGTTTAAATTTCTCAGAATGCATACAATATCCTTGAAAGAAATGTTTTCATGTTATTTTTTACTTAATTAGGGTATAAAGAAGATATCGTACGCATTTTTTTGAATTAAAAATAGCAGTAAAAACATATGATAACTGAGTAAAGAATTTTATAATACATGAAAAAAACAAATATAGGATTTAAAAAAAGATTGAAAAGATATATAGGTGGTATTAAATACGAAAAAAGTTTTGAACAAAAAAAATGATAAAAAAGAAGTTGCACATATACACTAAATTTAAAATTATTCAAATAATATTCGGTAAAACAAAATTTTAATCTGTATTTTTTTATATTAGAACAAATTTTAATGGGACTTCTCAAGCGTAAAATGTATTTATTGAATTTAAACCGGCACAGACACAATAAATAAAAATTTTCTTACTTGTATTCCCTTGTTTTTGCTAAAAACTATATCATTTTTTATATTCATAAGATAAATTTAATATGTTATATTACACCTTATAATTTAAGTTAGTAACGATAATAATAAAAGGTAAATGATTTTTGTTCAATTTAGACATAAATATAGTCATTATTCTCCTCTTAATCCATATAGTAGATAGCCTTAGGCGGCATAAATTTGTTTTACAAGATGTTACTCGTCATAAAAACCAGCTCTTTTGGGGGTATATTTATATAAATACATTTTCATTATGTATTATATTCATGGTCCATCCAGATTCCTTATGTGTGCTTCTAATTCTGTTGGCATTCTTAAAATCTTGTGTGGGTAATGGATAATATATTTGATTTTATAAAAATCCCGGTTGAACTATTTGCAAAATTATTTTATAGTTAGATGGCAAATTATTTTATATTTACAGACAATGATTTAATGTGCTTAGTATGTTAAAATAGAAATATGTCTAACTAATGAGAAGTTTGTGCTTTATTATTCAATATCATCATGTGAAACATTGTTTTAAGTGCCTTCGATCGAAAAAATATAAATAGGGTTTCGCTATAATTTAAATGTCTTACAATACGTGCTTTAATATATAAAATACAAAAAATCATTATTTACAACTACGATATAATAGTTAATTAAAAAAAAGGTCACTAGAATAAATAAAACAAGCAATAAATATTTAAATTAAGTCAATTTTTTATAAATGTATAGTTTTAATACTTGTGAATATATGTGGAAATGATTAAAAAAGCATTAAAATATGCTTAAAATTATTTACCTTTCGAGTAATAATGAGCGCAAATTATTATACAAGATTTTAGTCTCTAAAGAGCATTAAAAGGATACAAATAATAAATTAAAAAATAACTTTTACAGGTTTAAAAAATATTAATTTATAAGCTTTGAATAATCAACAATAGAATATTTTCTTTTACGTGGTTTTAAAGGGTTTTTAATCATTACAGAGCTTCACTGACTTTACTAACGCTTATATATATATATTTTTTGAGTTGGACGCAGTTATAAAAATTTCTTATTATATATTGTTATTTTATATAAATGACTTATAAATCTATTTAGAAATTTAAGTTTTGAACATTAGAATATAAAAAAACTTCTTGCTTTGATATTTCTAAATATTAAGAATACCAGAAGAATCTTTTCATATAAATAAATTTTTGGTATTTACAAGAAAAAAAATCCTAATGATCTCTAGTCAACCAGATATATCTATTCTTATCACGTAAAAAAAGATGTAACTTTGTCATTCTGCCCTTTATTTATTTTGCAGTTATTTATCGTAGCTTTGTATTGTACTTTATTCGTTGCAAAATATTTCAAGGATCTTTTCTTTACTTATATAAAATAACCTAAAAATATAATTATTAACTCTTCTAGGTGAATATATCTTTCACTATACATATACATAAAAAATGCTAACAACCCTGGCGCAGACGTTATCTTTTATGCTTTGTATCATTTCTTTAATCTAATTTAAACGAGATGAACTAAATAGAAGATCTTCAGATATTATGATAGGAACTATGTAGCGTTATACATAATTTATAGCTTATACGTACACATTTAAAGATTCATCTTTGGCACTTCGTTATATTGTTATGTGTGAGCTCTTGCTATATCATTCCTTGAGGTTTTTTTTTGTGTATGAATTTAACGAATATCTTTAATTACTAATTTTATATTTCTCAATTTAATTAGAAAATTATGATCACAGAACACCAATGCCATCGTAAATAAAGCCCAGTCTATCTGATACAAAAGTATCTATCATTTGATTATTTCATATAAATATATCTTTCATTTATAAACAAATTTAATAGCTCTATGGCTGCAGAGTATCTTTGATTAAAAATATTATTTTTACGATTTTAAGTATTATAGGCTAAGATCTAATGATAAAAACGATGGAAATCTTATTGAAAGAAAAATAATGATAAAAATTCGATATACAGTATTAATGATTTTTAAGATAATAAAGAGATATATTAAGGAATGAAAAATAATGAAAGACAGAAATAAGAGCATAAATAAAAATAGGGATAAATATAAATAAATGAGAACAATATTATGTATATCGCATGATAATTGTACAAATATACAGTATTAGTTTATTCGCTACAATTTCTAAATTTTCAAATTATTAATCTCTGATACTTATATTCACAAAATATTTTTATACTTAACTTCAAGTCTGTATTGTTATATTCGAAGGATATGTGTGAGCATAGAAAGATCATTTTTTTAAGTACTAGAGATTTGTTGAGCATCAGCGACAAAAGAAATCAGAATCAATAAAAATTACTTCAGCTTTCTAGAGTACCATAAAACGCTTTTTTTAGTTTGTATATGAGTAAACATATATTATCTCGAAAAATATATATAGTTTGAAATATAAAGAACATAAAAAAATTCAATTAATTAGGTTTTTTATTATAAAATAATAATAAGCATATATTTTCTTGATTTATATTTGACAGTATTAATAAAAATCTTTGCAGTATCCAATCATAAACAATTCATGAAATAAATTCAATATAAATTAGTACAAATTTTATGGCCAAGTTTTGCCTTTATTTCCCTTTTTTTGTTTAAAATCATATAATTAATGCATATTTTCCTCGAAAATCAAGTTCATAAAAAGCGTTGCGATAAATTTAAATTATATAGAAATTAACGTTAGATCACCTTATTATACATTTTTACATGTAAAAATTATACAGTTCTTATGTATGATAGATGGATTACTAAAAGTTCTAATATGATATTATAATGAAAATTTTTTTACACATCCACATACTTGAACTAAATTTTCATTTTCTTATTTTATCATCATTGAATAAATATTAATGTAATAAACTAGGAGATTTGTTAAATATTATGTATCGTATATCAATAGTTTGAATGAAAACCTTTCAGACTTAATTTTACGTCATAATGCATTCATGACTTTTTGCCGTGGAACTTTATAGATTTTTTAAGCATATAATAATGTTTGTAATAATATGATCAAAAAATCTTACTTTTATTGATTTAAAATTATATATTATTTTAATTGAGGGTGCCAAAAGAAGCAGAAGAACATCTATAAGCTTAAGTATCGAGCTAAAAACTCTTTTTTATATGTCTTGAGCCTGGAAGATATATCGACAGACAGAAGGGTAGTTTTCGTACAAATAGTACACAAAAAATCATTGATTTTTAACAATCTAAAATTTCGCAATAGAAAACATAAAATTTTAAATATAAACTAACTTGAGATGTTTTTACTTATGCGCTAAATTTATAGCACATTTTTTGTCTTTGTTATCGAGCAAATCTTGCTTGATTCCCTGTGAGCACAGCATATTTATACTTTCGGTTATCTTCTCCTCACAAATGATTCTTCAATACCTCTCCTCTTTTCGAGATCTGTTAATCCAAGGCTTTCTGTTCCTATGTTTGCATATATGCCTAGGTCATATTCGAGACATCTAGTTTGTTCTGGTAAATTTTATGATATCGCGTCACCACAATATGTCGTTTTATAACATATGGTTTTATTTTTGTCGTGAAATAGCCCCGAAATATATATTTATATTTAAGTTGCGTATTTGACTATATTTACTTTGTTTATAAAGAATTATTAGCAAAGTAAATGCCTTACTGATACATCGTAATATAAAAAATTAAAGCCAATTTATGAAAACTCATTTTTTTCTACTGACAACCTCTAATTAGCAAGAATCGTTTAAGAAAAAACACAGAAATAACAGAAAATCTCTATATTTTTCTAGCTTCTTTGTCTTCTTTTAAACCTTTTATTTACAAAATACGCAAAAAAACACATAAATATCTTTAGTAGAAATAGTACTATATCTATATATTTTCGTAAAACTATTTTAAGTAAATGCGTGTATATTGCCTCATGAGGATTTATGCTTTTGTTTTAAAAAAAGTGCAAACATTTTCTATTAATACCATTCTAACATTTAAATGACACATTATATACAGCTTTTCGTATTCAGATTCATGGCTTGGTGTTAATGTTCCAAACCATATTTACTGTCTATATAGTACCGCTTATGTAGGTATTTTATACGTATTAAAATAGAAATTATTGTATGTTTACCTCATTCTGCAAATTTATGGTATGCTACGAATCTTGATGGATATTTTATAGATGGGATACGTTTTTATATTCGTATGATCATATTTTATGTGTCAAATAAAAAAGCAAAGTAATCCTTATTTTATATGGGTGCTAATCTCAGAATAAGTTTAGAATCCCAAATCTTTTAGAAATATGCCTAGATAATACTAATTGTATAAATTTTGTGATTTTAAAGATACATTCGATTCGAAATGTAATATGAAAACGTTTTGATACAATTTATATATATACTATATAGCTTGTTTGTAATACAGATTTTGGAAAGCCATAGCAACAAATAAAATAAATTTTTGTGTCAATATACCTATGAAATTTATATGATGTAAGTGAACTGAGGCTTACTAAATATTTAAGAAGTCTAAATACTATTTTTTGAAATATTTGTAAAACATATTTTATAACAATATATCTTTCTATATATAAAAAAGGTGTTAAGCTACATATAGTTATTAATAAACGAATTAATTCAAATTATGATATTTTTGTAATAATTTATTTAAAATTACACTTAAAATAGATAGAAACTGGGTGCCTATAAACATTTCTATCCATTTTATCGCAAATTGGCAGGTATATAAGACTCTGATAATTTCTGTGAAAAAAAAACGACTTTTTTGAAAGTAAATCCTTCATTTTTACGTTTAATATGTACAAAAAAAATTATTTACCGCATTTAGTTATACTTTTTTTTAATTTCTTTAGAATAAGATTCTAAAGAGCCAATATTGTTTAATAACCTAGACTGTAATTTTTTTATACTTTTTTTGCAAGCTTATATACTATGAGAAACCATATTAGACTATAGAATTTTCATTTTCTGCGTTTGTTTAATGACAAAAAAAACTTATAATTCTTCAATATTTATTAATTGATATACAATAGAGCGGCTAAAAATTATATCAATAGAGAGTTTCTACGGTTAATATTATATGATGATTAATTGACATTTTTATTTTAAAAGGTTTTTTGCACACAAAAAGACCCTCTAATTTATCACAAATATAATCTTTAAATATTTAAATTATTTAAAAACGAAATGAATTGAAGCCATGAATTATTTCAAGACATCGAGATAACCGTAATGTAGCGAAATTTGAAAAGAAAATTTACAATATTTCATATAATTCATGTTTTTTTAATTCTATACGTTGTTTGTTATAAAGTTATAGATATAGATAACCCCACAAAATCCAAGATTCAATTAAGTTTCCTGTTATTCATATCATAAATTTAAAGTCAATGCATAAAATTTCTATTTTTTAATGAATCAATGATCTCTTATTTTACAGGATCGAAATCTATTGGTTATAAAAATAGATCACCAATAATTTTAGCAGTATAGCTTTGTTTTTTTTTGCTAAAAAAATACACGAGATATAACGCTTTATTATCTAGTAAAAATGAAAACTAGAAATAATAAAAGTATATTTCATATTTAAATAGCGTTATATAAAGTTTGGCAAATGGAAGTAATCATTTGTTCTTGCATAAGAAATTGACACAAAACTATTTTTATGCTGCAAAAAAGTAAAAAAATACAATACATATTTATATATGTTGCTATTATTAATTTATTATTCTTACTGAAATAAATTATTTATTTGGATTTTATTTTTATTTTTAAATAAGAAAGCATCACATTTTTAAAAATTATAAAATTATTGAATCGCAATGTATTTTAAAACACAAAAAATGTATGATCGGCAAAACTATTTTTTCATATATTTGTTAATCAGTACATGCTTTTCTCTTATTGTGGTTTCTTCATTATAATAGTTTGATTCTTTGTTACTTTTGAGACATATTTTGATAATCTCGTAACTTCTCTAACAAAATACATGTATTAGTTTGTTGATAAGTGCAAAAGAGAGAGATCATTCTAATAAAAAAATTGCGTGTTTGAGCTTTTTCCATATATATGAAATTTTTAATCTTATTTAAATAGCCTAAAAAATTTTTTTCATTGCAAACACTTTTATGAAATTTTTCTAATAAAAAAATGCGTTTTTATATGTTTTCTTAAGTACCTCAATGGTTTTATATAGTTCTATGCTTCGAAAATGGACTTATAGACCCTATAGAAATTATTTTTCTTATCATTTTTTGCGTGAATATCATATAATATAACAACCTTTTTAATAAAAATAAAAATTCTATATGATCACAATTTTTTTTCCCGATAAAGTTTTTCACCTAAATATATGAGAGTACTAGAATATTTTGATTAATTCATAGATAAAAGAGATATAAGGGATATAGAAAATTTTTGAATGTTCGAACACTTTAAAATACATTACATCTTTCTTCTTTTTTTCATAATTAGATATATAATTATAACTTGTTTTTAATGTAATTATGCATAGTTTGGTTTTATATGCCATAATTTTAGTACCATGTTAAAGAAAAAATGATTTCCTATACCAAAATAAAAAACATTACGCAAAAAAATTTCCCAATAAATTATAATATAAAAGACTTAACGTTAAATTATTAATGCAAAATGGCAAAATTTGTATATTTTTTGCTGTTATTTTGATCAATAAAAAATTTATTTTAGAAATATAAATTTATATATATTAAAATCGTTTATTATCCAATTACCGACAGTAATTAAGAATTATAAATTTTTATTATATTTTAGCAGATTGTTTATTTATCAAAAAATACATTTTCAGTACTTTAAAGTATTTTATTTACCACAAATAAACTTTTTTTTTAAAATTCCTAAAAAAATGATTATTATAAACTGAATTTATATGTATAAATATAAAATGTATTTATGTTTACATCAAAATTTAAAAGAATTTTAAGCATTAAAATCACATTTAATTGAATCTGTTTTTAGCTTATTTTAGATATAATTATATTTTTTTTTAAATAATAACAAATTGTTGAATCTAATAAAACACATACACGATTTTAAATCTTACAATTATTCAGATCGAATAGCACCTGAGCTGTCATTACTATACAAGTGCAGTCAAAAATTATCCCATATGCTATAACATGAGTCGGTGTGGTACACATTATATAAAAGGTAGCAGCGTGAACTAGATGAGATAAATCTGATCGAGGCATATATAAACATTGGGATTGAGATTAACTCTTAAAAATATAGGTCTCGAAAAGAGGGAGGTATTGAAGAAGAGAAGATATCCGAAAATATAATTCGCTATTTCGCAATGAATTAAACAAGTTGTGTGCGTGAACAAAATCTAAATTAACCTTTTTAAATTTAGCACATATTAAAAAAATAATTATTCAAATCGACAGAATAATTTATTCTGATCTATTTAGCCATATAAATTCTAAAAATACATCTTTCAATAAAATATAATTCATAATTTTTGAAAATACACCCAGTTGTAAACAAAATATTTTTTGTTTTAAATTAAACTTTCTATTATGGAAAAAAATATCGCTAAAGTCAGCTTGAAAACACTTTATATTTATTAAATTATAAAAAATTTGTGTTATTTAAATCAAATGTTATTTATCACACATCGCAACAGCATATATTCATTTTTTTTAGATGTGATTTTTATTGTATTAAATTATCATAAAATTTTCGGGTAATTATAGTCAGATTAATGATATAAGTAAGTTTAATAGGAGGATATATAAGTAAGATAAATCAATTAATATTTTCCTATAAAATAGATAGTAAATTTTAAATTTAAATTAAGATTTGAGAAATGGTCAACATTACCTGACAAAATTTTGGTATCTCCTTATTCAGTTTAAAAAAAACAGCAAAAACTTTAGGATCGCCGCATTTTACAATGCCACAATTTAACTACCCAATCTTTCAATTCATTTATCAATTAACCTGATGAGAGGTCTTTGATCTCTGGCCAATGTCATCTTTAGCAGTAGGAAAGGATTTCGTGGATTACTCCCCTATCTTTTAACCACGACAGGATTTATAGTTGTTTATTCTTTACGAAATCTTTTTACACTCTTTTCGTTCATTCTTGAAGGATTGGATTTTAAAGAATACAAATATGTGTGATTAAGATTTCTAAGAAGCCAACTGCCTCTAATTGCTATTACAAACTAATGAAAAGGGATAATCATTTTAAGTAATATATTTAAAACACAAGATTAAAATATTTGATGAAATGCATTATATTTTCTGATCGTAGTAAGTTTATAAACATATTCAGTATTTAGGAAAATATAATAAAAAAAGGTGGCTAGAATTAACATTTGAGTATAACGCCACTATTTTAATATAGATTTTGAAAAAGATGATATGAAAATTATCTAAAACAAAAAATCGAAATGTATTTTATTATTATAAAAAATTTATAGGTGATAGTTTATCTTAAATAATCTAAAATTTATTTAGAGCATATAAGAACAAAAACATATAAAATAAATATTATCATCATACATTCGGGCGTAATATATCATTTTTATTCTCAAATCCAAAAAAAAACACAAATTCTGCAGCCTTATATAAAAAAATCAAGAGGTACTAAGCTAAAAGGACGAAAAAAGACAAATATCGGCTACGTTAAATATTTAAATCAGGCAAGTAGTGACTTTCATACCATATCTATGTATTGTAAGCCCCGAAAAAAGTAATTTTTTTTATTACAGTTAGTTTACTATTCATGAAAGTAATCCTATAAAATTTACAACAGAGATTAGTTACCGATTCTACATGATAATATCTAAAAAAACATTATCCGCATATCTATGCTCTGAAAGAACCTATATGATTCTTAGTTGGCCAAAATATCATAGTTTATTATATTTTAGTTGGTAATCATTATTTTTGAATTATTTATAATAATTTAGGTCTAATATGTTTTCTGGGGATTAGAACGCAATTTCTTTTGAGTGTTATATATTAAACAAATAAAGGCCACTTTCAGACCAAATCATGTGCATATGTAATTAAGGCTATAGAAAAACATCAAATATTAATCCGTTTTCATATTTAAACATAGATAAATGACAGATAATATTTAAACATCCACAATAATCTTATATTCGATTGATTGGAACAAGAGCATCAGGTTTAACGAAGTAGATGTACAGTAAATGCATATAATCCAGCATAACTATCTTCAAAAAACCAGAAAATAACCTTATCATCGAACTTTTTATATTCAGGTATAATATATGTCATCATTGATTCTACGAGATATCACAAGAATTTACAGATATTATATGTTTTATAGGAACAATACACTTCTTTTTAAAAGAAAAATATGAACATTGAAGAATATTCTAGAGATTTTAAATCTAAAGATATACTTATTATAAAAAATTTAACTACTAAAATCATTGAATACTTTAATTTTTTTTAATAAGCTAAGCTCTGTAACTGTAAAAAAAATCAAGGAAAAAAATATATTAAATTTTTTTAATCTTTATAACATTTAAAATAGCATAATGCAAAAAGAATAAATTATGGATCATAATTTTTTTTAAGTTATGCATGAATAATAGAATCATCTTATCAGACCATCGCAGATATTTAATTTTTTTTTAGTATCCAAATGGGTTAATTGTGCTATTGAATCATAATAGTTAATATATCTTACTTATTTAGAAAACATGATTTATATGTCTTTTTTTTGCGGTAAATAAGCATTGTGATGTCTACATAAGCCTCATAAAATATAATAATACGCTGTGAGAAGATTATACGATTCACCTAAAATCTTATATCCTTTTATGATTTCTTTCAAATCATGTCTAATAATACTCATTTAAAATTCTATCGGCTAGTATTTCCACAAGCCTTTAGGCCATATCTAAAAATTGAATTTCTAATTCCATAGAAAACATCGATAAAATGTGTGACATATTTGTGATATAACTTCTTTTATTTTAGAACAGAATTTTCGTCACTTTATAGTATTCCCATCAACTGATCGCTTTTTGACAAAAAACAAATTATTCTTATATCAATAGTGTATTTAAATTTTAATGACTTGCTAAAAATCTTTTCAGATTTAAAACTGTCTGTTTCAAATCTTAATCAAAATTTGAGTCTGAACTGATACACTTTACCATTTAGAAACATGTTATTCTCGTCATATTATATTTAATTTTGTTATTTATTAGCTTCATCTTCATATTAAAAATTTTAACTCTGAAGATACGAGATAAATATAGTATTCTTTTATCTATGTATAATACTATAGTTATAACGTTTTTATCAAATGTTATAGCTGAAAAACCAGGAAAAAGAAAATAAAGTAGTTAAATCCTATGAATTGATTTTAAGGGGAACGCAGAGAGCAATAAATGAAGAAATCTCTCATTAAAATAAATTATAGCTGATTACTGCTCTTTAAGTAAATTATCAACTGTATAAATACTCTTTTCATAATAATTTCCTTCAAGATTCTTATAAATCAATCCGAATGCGCCTTGAGTATATACACGCCTTGATGCCAGAAAATATTGACTTTCTATAATAATAAATGCACAACACGCTTATCTTTTGATAAAAAATAGAAGCTAGACAATGATATATACCAGACAGAAGACACGGCTGTCTACAACGAAAATTTGATTTTGAAACTCTAAAAAATGTATAAAATGATTATATGTGAACCACAACAGAAATTTTGACATGGATCAATTTTTTTAAATTGTATATCAATAAACTAAAAAATGTACGCTGTAGTTAGGTATCATAAAATTTGTTTATTTACAAGAAAAAAGAAAGTAATATCTCACAAGTAAAAGAGTAAGTCATAGAATATCTGAAAATTGTCGTATAAAGAATTACCAGTATCAAAACCCTAGATATAAATCGTATCCGAAGATATTGTAGAGGATTCAGTTGACTTGCAATAATCTCATCAAAAAGAGAATATCTATTTAGTATAAATTCTATTATGCAAGAATCAAAAAAAAGCTGCTATTGGTAACGTAATGTGAGATTTGTATAGCACAAAAGCCAACTGTACAAAAAAATTTATAAACAGCGTTATATTGTGCGACTTAATCTCAAAATCTTGGAGCAAAAATATGTATGCTTTAAGTTGATAATGGAAAAACTTCATATAAAATACGGATAGAAAGAAGACAAAATGACCGAAAAAATATTGATGACAAGTTCAGCAGGCAAAAAATCAATATTAATATCAAGAAATATAATTTCATCCCAAATTTAATATAAGTAAAAAACAATAAATGCTGATAAGAAATAAATTGCTAGATTTTGATCAAATAAGTATGAATAAAAAAATATAAAAAGGATGTTACCATGTATCCATTTGATTAGATTGTATAGCAGAAGCTCGTGTTTTTAGGTTTACCTTCATAAAAATTCATAAAAAATTTCTAACTACTAGCCTAATAGGAAAACTTCATGACCTGATGGGATCTATGAATTTAATAAAAAAAAAGATATCTTTGCTCTATATGATACGATAATATTGCAGAGAAAATTTGTTAAAAAATACGTAATGAATGTTTTATAAAGAAAAAATAGATAACATTTATAATAACCTGTAGTAATTGGTCTTCAAATTTATACCTTAGACCTGTATGAAAATTCACTATAAATTAGAAACTCAAATTATGAGGATATACTAGTATTTCAAAAAAGGAAAGGCGTTACGCCTTTGCCTTAAAATCAACTAGTACCCCATGACTTGTAAAGGATCTGTAGACAAAGCTACTGAACTAGGCAATAAAGACAAAACTTAGCAAAAAAAATATTTTCGACTGAATGATGCAGAAAAAACTGCTTCTTGTAATTTATTTTTATTTAATGACTTTTACGGCAAAACTCGATCATAAAGAGTCGGTATACAGCCTTATAAGAGTGCTAACGAGCATATGTAAATTGTTTTTATGCATAAAAGTTGCAAAAAGGTATATAAGCGGTACTATGCAAGGTATATGCACATTTATATATATTTTCGGTGTTTATGGATCTATTGTTAAATGTACTGAACGTTAAATCCACTTGAATATAAATTAAGGATATATTTTTCATAAAAAATCATATCTTATATTATTGATATGAAGCTTAAGACAAAAGTCCCGAAAAAAAAACATTCATTTCAGTGATTGCATAGAACTAAAAAAATAAAATAAAGTCAGCGCCAAATAATATTTTTGTGTTAAATATGTCGTTTGATTTTTGGTTACTAAGATCTAAGTACCTCAAATACATGAAGAAAGAATAAAGGTGTAAAAGATACAGCATTTGATATGTTTTATCAAAAATAAAACAAGAATTCTGACTATAGTTAAAACAAACATATACAGCTAACATGTTAAAAGAATAAAAACAGCAAAATTTTAATAAAACCGCTATAATGACATTTTTAAACATGAAACAAAGACTTTGCATTAAGTTTTATACTTTTTTTATAAGAGAATAATCTATATATTACAGTCAGCAAAAGATAAAGATAGTATTAAATAAAAGTAAAATTGAAATAAGACAAATGTTGGTAAAATTTTTTATATAGAAAACGCTCTTTTGGCTTGTTAAGACACTTTCAAAGAATAAAATATCATCAAAAATCATAGCACTCATGCAATCTAAGAAGAAGTGAAAAAAAATATTTATGTTATAGATGTATTTGATTTTTAAACTACAATTAGATATTCTATACATATAATATATATGTTGAAGTAGAAAAAAAGTTTAATGTGTATAAAATAAGATATAAAACAGCATGAAAGATCTCTCAGAATCTACAACGTCATAATGATCACAATTGGCACTTGTAAAATCTAAATGATCACCGTGAAGAGATGTTTAAAACAATGCAAAATTTTGTTTTCATCATGATATAAACCATTCAAAAAAGAGTAGTCAAAATATCAACACTATGACGAAACACAAAAAAAAGAGATAAAAACGTGCAACCTGTGTAAAGGAATGCAGGTTATAAGATATGTACAACAAAATATATAAATTTTAAAATACATAAATTGTATACTGGCAGAAACTCATGGTAAAAATCGAAGATAAATATGAATATTCTTGTAAAAGAAGATATATAAATGAGTATGCTTTATAATAAGTCGATAAAAATAATCACAAAATTTAAGAGCCATTTTTGTTGGTGATTAGAAACATTTTGTGCACTATAATTTAAACAGGAATAACGATTACTGATAAACATATGAATGTTATAATTGTAAAGCTTAGAAAAATAATATAATAATCAATGTAATCTCCTTTATTTACAAATTATGAACTCGAATATTATCAAAAGTTTTCGCTTTGGGATGGCATGTCTGCAGAATATCATATGTCGTACAACAAGCGTTTGGAATTTAGACTTTAGCGGGAGCAGCCGCAAAAAAACAATAGGATTGTGGAATATACTTTTTCATAAGTCTTCAGAAATTATATATCAATGCGTAATCTAAAGATGCCAATGTTAGCTGAAGGATGTGTAAAATATATTCTATATAGCAATCTAAAATTTTTATTGATCAACGATATTAATGATAAATCCAATCTAACTATAGATTTAGATCACATATTAATCACATTAATCCTTTAACTTTTTTTTCTATAAACTTATACTTTGTGAACTTAAGTTCTCGGAAAAGCGATTAAGATTAAAATACTTGCGTAAAAATATTTGAAAAGAATATTCCTTTATATTTTTTTCACTGTAAACTTATGATCTCTAAAATGTCAAAATTAGCATTAAAAAAACGAAACTAACTTTTGCTATATATAAGATTTGTAATTTGTTATTAAAAACCATAAATAAAATTCAATGGAAGTTGATATGTTTATTGCTTAATTTTCAGTAAATTTCGTTAATTTAGTGATAAGGAAACCAACCTCTTATTAAATGCAGCATCCTATTACAATTCTTACAAAGGTGTTTTTACAGCGTGGAAGTTTACAAATAGTAGATTTTATTATTTTTGATATGATGAAATAAAATATATCTAATTTTTTATTGGTAAAAAGTTTCTTATAAGTATTTTTATTTACAATAATATAGGCACATATAAATATTTATAAGAGACAAACGGTAATAATTGTAGTTTGTTTTTTATAATGCTAGAAATAAATTTTTGCGATGTTAAATGATCACGAAAAATAGAACACACCATTATTAATATTCTATATCCATATTTCAAGAAAAAATCATAATTAAGTGACTTTTATCTTATTACAGTACATAAATACGTTTTCGAATAAAATATAAAAAAAAACAAAAAAGCAGAGAATATAACAATGAAAAGTATGTTAATGAAAACTATTAAAATCGACTTTTGAATGTAGTTTAAATCGTAGAAAAATAAAAAATAAATTGTTAATCGATAATACCATTACCTTAAAATGATATATAGCTTTTTCACAGCGAATTTCATATTTAGACTACGTTCAAATACAATTTTGTATTTTTGGATACTGTAATGGAATTTTTTAGCATATTGTAGCTTATATAAATTTGAAAATTATGTTGTAGCATATAAACGTATTTAAACATTCGTTTATGAAATAAAAAATAAAACCAAATCTTCTTATATGCCTAATTGGTTTTTATAATTTTTTTTGTTGTACTTTAAAAATAGTTTCATGATGTTACATTCATACAAATCTGGATTTCTGGTTCGATGTCACAACGTGATTTAGGGAATTTATAATTCAATAAAAAACATCTGTAAAACTATATCTATATTTTTTTTGCATTGATTTACATATTCCCAATCTCTTATGTATATTTAGAGATAAATATGAGTTCAAATCGTAAAGAAATATATTTTTGGAAGAAACCATAGATGAATGAAATAGATTAATACAACGAAAAAATATTTAAAGGTATTTCTCAAAAAAAAAATTAATAAGATGCAGAAAAAATTTTGATCCCTGATAAAATGAAGCAAATTTAATTGATTACATATTCCCAATCTCTTATGTATATTTAGAGATAAATATGAGTTCAAATCGTAAAGAAATATATTTTTGGAAGAAACCATAGATGAATGAAATAGATTAATACAACGAAAAAATATTTAAAGGTATTTCTCAAAAAAAAAATTAATAAGATGCAGAAAAAATTATGATCCCTGATAAAATGAAGCAAATTTAATTGATTACATATTCCCAATCTCTTATGTATATTTAGAGATAAATATGAGTTCAAATCGTAAAGAAATATATTTTTGGAAGAAACCATAGATGAATGAAATAGATTAATACAACGAAAAAATATTTAAAGGTATTTCTCAAAAAAAAAATTAATAAGATGCAGAAAAAATTATGATCCCTGATAAAATGAAGCAAATTTAATTGATTACATATTCCCAATCTCTTATGTATATTTAGAGATAAATATGAGTTCAAATCGTAAAGAAATATATTTTTGGAAGAAACCATAGATGAATGAAATAGATTAATACAACGAAAAAATATTTAAAGGTATTTCTCAAAAAAAAAATTAATAAGATGCAGAAAAAATTTTGATCCCTGATAAAATGAAGCAAATTTAATTGATATAAAATATTCCGTAAATATTTACCTATCATATATTACAGAATCATTCTTTTTGAAGATTTTACTTACAAATTTTTAATATTATATACCTCTGTTTATCCACTCATTTTGTATAAGAAACGCATTAAAGCACTTGTATTTGCGTTAAAAGGAAATGGAAGACGGGATGAATAATCGTAGAATTAAACCATATTGTATGTCATTACAATATGTGATAAACATACATTTATGCATGCAGCTATTTTTATTAAAATTATAATAAGGCTTTTGTAATATTTTTTTGTAAACCTTTTTTTTTCACTGCAAAAAAATTTTAAAAAATCTAAAACATAAAACACATTTTTTATAGCTGTGATTTTTATATAATAGTGGATTTGATTTATGGATATTATTATGATGAAAAAATTTCTTTTCTGTGCAAATTGACATATAGAATAATTTAAAGATCTTCAACTGCAAAAGCGTCGTATAAATAGCAACAATCAATCATCTATTAGATTTGGAAATTAATTTTTGTTAAGAAATATATAAATTTTAAAACCATATCATTAAAATTTTCCTTTTAGATTATTTACTATGTAGCAAAATTATTTTATAAACATCAGATAAAAAATATTGTTTTGCTTATCATTGAATAGAATTTTACTGATTGTTTCGTTAATATTATACTATTTTTATGACTGCATATCATCACTTTTATATCACATATTGATTTTTTTGAGAATTTTGCGTAAAGAATTGAAAAAAGCAGTTTATTAATAATAAATGTAAGGATTTGTGCTCGAAAGCGTTTTTTTATATTTGAAATCTAATTTAATTACTGTTAATCAGTCTTATATCGCCATTTTGTGTCTGTTATGTGATTTAGGGGCGTTTTTTTCTCAAGTGTTCAAAACATTAGTTTTACAAACCAAACGTGTATCTTTGACCTTCTTTATCGAGAAAATTAAGTTTCTTTTTTTCAATTAAATATATAAAGACGAGAAAAGTATATTGGGAACATTTCAATGCTCTTGATGTCTTTTTTGACACATTTAAGTGATCTATTTACATCATTAGCCCTTCTCCTCCTAAATATGATGTGTTTAAGTGTACACCGTTTATCAGTTAAGTGTGTAATTGTGTTAGTGTAAAGATTTATATTCTTATACTTATTTAATATCTGGTCATAATTTTACGAAAATACATAGTTCTAATTAAAGCCACAAAAAATTTACCTAAGAGTGTTATGGAATATACTTCCTGCGTTTTTTTGGGGGTTTATATGTATGTATGGTTTAAGCTTACTTTTTTTTATTCTATGTATCATATCTATGCAAAAGATGCATTTTTATTTTATTATGTTATGTCAAAAATTTTCATAAACGATATGATATTAAATAAAAAATTAGGGGAATCTTTTAAGCTTCGATAAATTTAAAATATTTCTCTGTATTTATTTATGCACATATATAGTCAGTAAGACTGATTACAAAACATAATCAGAAATAAACCTTTTTTTCTTTTACACCTTTACATTTGTTTCAAAAAACCATCAATATACAACAGGCTAAAATTAGAGCTTAATTAAGTAGAAAGTAAAATATTTGTGTTATAAATTCATAGATGTAATGTAGCAAACAAAAAAAAATCTTAAAATGTATAAAATACTCTAAAAAAATTTTTTTGAAAATATTTCTATCTAATTTATTTCTATATATATGAAGTAATAAAAAATATAGAAAATTGCTTTTTTGAAATTATATGAGACGCATAAAAAATACACCGACGAACTTTTATACCCATTCCGATGAGAACATATAATAGAAAGAAAATAAAAAGAGAAGTTGCAACCAATATTTTCTTTGTTTTTATATGATTATTAATTGAATCGCTTCTTCTCTTATATTTATCATAAATTTTAATTTTTTTTATTAAGTTTCAATATAATGAATATATCAATAAATTATATTATCGAAAAATAAATTTCATAATTTTATTTAAATGTTTAAATGGTAAAATCGGATTTGCAAAAATTATATAAAAGTATAACGCATAGAAACTTTATCGCTATTGTAATTATTTGCACATGATACAACGATTGCAAATTTTCAATCGAAAATACATTAAATTTGTTTGCATGCAAAACATACTTAATGCAAAATAAGAAGTACAAGTATATTTTTTTTAAAAAAAATCAATTTTATAATATAAAATCATAAAAGTTTTTAAATTGTTAATCTATTATGTATATGTTCAAATGCTCTATACTAACTTACATATATGTTTTAAGAAATTTTCACGTAAAATTATATCAGAGAATGTGTCTAGATTTTGAATATGTGCAAAGATCTACAAAAATATATAAAAATAACACTGAAATGTAAATAACAAAAGTAATATTTCAAACAGAAACATCATAAATAAAACACAAACTAACTTTTTATTGTATAGATTTCCATATTAACCAGAAGAACAGTATAAGCTCACGCGTGAAAATCACAAAATTTTGCATGATTATTATTACTATTACCAATAATTGAGAAAAAAACACTAATAAAGTCTATACTATATTTACTAGCAATGATTACCCAATGTAACCTAATATAAATAATGAGCAATGAACGCCTTTTGGCTTATAAAATATTACTAGACCCAAAATAGAAAAATTCAATATAAGAATTGTCTTATAGGATAATATGAATATTTTTGCTAATGGAAATACAAAAAATTCGATAAAAGAAAGCTTTCCCTATCTAAAAGCTGCAGTGTAGTTCTTTTATTTATATAAATTTATATAAATTTTTATTATAAATAGCTTTCAATAAGATTTCTATTTTACAAATAATTTTTATGTGTTTTTAAGTGTATCTTAAAGGTTGAATATATTAACTATAAAATCATTAAATCTACTTATATTTTTGTAATGAGTTAAAATTGTTTTATGATTCTTATTAATCTGCCAATAAAAATTTTCTATTGAATTAAATCTAAAATATATAAATATTCTAAAAACGTATATACTTGATCAAAAAAATGAAATCAAAATCATGGGTAATAAAAAAAATTGGGTTATTTATGAATGGTTAAAAGCACTATCAATCTAAAATGTCCGGAATATTAACTTCTTGTATCAAACAAAAAGAAATACCCATAAAATATGTACCTCTTGACATTAATAAAATCAGTTCTTATATCACTACAAAATCGGATAAATACTAGAATATAATTGAATATAATTTTTTTTATTTTTAGATTATGCTGTGTGATGCAGAAAAAATAACAAAATGGTCAAGAACTATCAGGTTTAAGTTGAAATATAATCTAAAACTAGATTTTAGCTTCAAATTTTGTTTCTCGAAGACTTTGTTGCAAAGTATACTATTAACTAGAAATACACAAACTGGTGTTTATTTATACAAAATTAGACAAGCTCAAGATTACTTGATGATTTAATTTATGGAGCATAAAAAATTATACTAAAATGAGTTCAAGATATTCTTATATTGTAATCGCTATCCTTTTTATTTTAAGCACAGAATCATAGAATTATATAGCATAATAAATAATTCTAAGCTTCGGAAAATTTGCCATAATTATATTAAAGTTTTATAAATTTAGAAAAGGCCATGAAAATGTTAATTTTTTAAATACATTTATTTTTTTGTCCACATTTTTTGTTATATATAGGAGTAGAAAAAATCGAGTAACAAAATTATAATTAAGGTATAACACAAATATACATATAATAAAAAATCACTCATTTGCTATTTATATAAATTTTTTTGATTATATGTTTTTCTGGTAAAATACCCCCATAAATTAATAATATTTAATGCATGAATTTTTTAACTTCTACTATAATAGTTGAGTATCTAAAAAACCATAAAAATATGTTTTTATATCAATTATTTTTTTCATTTGGCTTTAGCAGGGTTTATAAAAACTCGGTACTTACGATCTGGTATTTATAAAATAAACATCAAATAGAGTCATTTAAAGTGTCAAAAATTTTTTTACCAAAACCATAGATATGAATGTGAAACAAAAAATTTAGATTTGAACAAGAACAGTTGCAATACGTTTAATAAATTTCTTTACTTTGAGATGATTTTTCTTATTAAATTAGATTAACTGATTTTAAAGATTGCATCTTTTTTTTAATTCGGGTTTTATAACTAATATATAAAAGCAATTTTATGATTTTATAAATGATAAAATGCTCAATATAATATTTTTAAGCAGCCTGAGTGATATTATTCAAATTATCTTTATATTAAATTGTAAATGTACCAAGATTTATAAGTTTATTTAATATTTCATAAAAAATTCTGCAATAAATTTAGATTTTTTCTAAAATATCTATAAATATCATAATTTCATGTTTAAGTATATAAAATTTATTGATATAATTACATTATCTTTATCCAAGAAAATCTTATTTTGAAAAGTTTTATTATGACTTTTAACGAGCTTTCTTACAACATACCAATATAATCTTAAATATACGATTTGTCAAGCTACTCGTTCTTTAAAAATACAAGTTACAGTAATCTAACGTTGATCTAGATGCTATTGTTTGTACGTCGGCTTCTGGTTTATATTTTTTTATGTTGATGATTTTCATTCGTGTCGTTTAATTTTGGATTTATTTTATGATCAACATAAAATCTTGTTGATTGTTTATGTTTTTTGTACTTCTTGTTATCTTATTAATTCATGCTAAAATCACAAGTTCATAAGCTTTTCAGCATGTAGTTCATTTATTATATGTAAAATGTTAATTTCTTTATCTATTATGCGTAACTAGCACACATGATAAATATGAAGTGTCAAGTTAATTGTTGTTTATCCTTGTAAAACGACGATTTTTTTACCAATCATTTGTACATTTTTGTAATATATAGCCGTAAAAGAATTATATAACGAATACATTTTCTATAAATAAAATATATTTGATTTTCTATACTATTGCAATTTGTAGTTTATATTTTTATAATGATATCTTTGGCTATAGTTTTCAAAGAAAACTTTTACTTAAGTTAATAAATGTATACTTTTTCAAATATATATCAAAATTACACATAAGCATGAAAATTCCTGCAAAATAATGACTTTTTATCTAATCGATTATTATATTGGGATGTGTATATATTGAAATACCCATCATTATAGATAAATTTTTACATTTAGTTCCTTTTCTTGGTCCCATGAGTTATACATGGTAACACATATTCGATAGCTTAAGCTACTGATTGGTCTCAAAACTTATTTCTAGATCTTATGTAAAGATTTTCAAGAAAATCTCTGTGATTTAGAAAACAAAATAATAGACAAGAATTTACGGTTAAATATTAGTATTTAAAACTGACAGCACATTACTGGTTAGATAAATTATGGATTTTCTCTTTTATTTTAACCTATTGGCATGAATATCTTATACATCTATTAAGATATTCAATACGTTTTATTTCGAGCCGAAATATATGCTTGGATAGAAATTACTCTACGTCACAGTATGGATTTTATAATATAAAAATTTTCATTTCAAACTTAATATTAAAAATTTATAATTCACGGGTCTTCACATAATATTTTCTATAATAAATTTAATGCTATCGATAAAAACGTAAAATCTTATTCTTTTGTTCATATTTTTTATAAAATATTTGGCACATAATAAAACATTTTATTGATGTTTTTTTATAAAAATAAAATTTATAAATATGTATAATACTTGTAAATTAATAAACAAAAATTAATTATAAATATTATTAGACAAAATTAAAGCAAATTAAAATTTTTTTATTACCAAAAGGATTTTTAATGTGTACGTAGATTTATAAAAAAATATACTGATATACTGGAATCTAGAAATTGAGCACATTACTTTTTTAATACGTTCGATCACTGAATATATTTTTTTTACCAGAAGAAAATAAAATAGATAAGAGCTTATGCTTCTATGCTGTATATACAGAAGGTGAATAGGATAGTATTTATAAAATATTATTTTATAAAAGAGTTTTTTTGTAATATTATTTTAGTGTATATGTAACCATTTGTGAATTTCTTATAATGAATGTAAATTTTTATTTCTTAAATCATAATCTATAATATAGCACATATATAATAATACTAGATCAATTCATAAAAAAATTACCTAATCATACTAACATTTGTTGTTAAAATTATCATGTGCCCAATAAATATTGTAGCAAATATCAGTTAATTAAATATTCTTACTTTTATTTGTAAATATTAACAATTAGAGTAATTTTTATTATAAAAATATTATTAAATTATTTAAAAATTAGATTGTTATAAATCTATTTTTTTCCAGTCTCCTAAAATACTTGTAGATATTAAGAAATGTTTATAGTAGAAAAATGCATTCGTAAGCATGAACACATGATTTTACTTGTAATTATTTTATTTTCCTTATATTAAATTTAAAAGAATATCTTTGATATATATGTCCATTATATGTAATTCTCTTGACTATCATATATTACACAATTTGATAGTTACTTAATTTTGTAAAAATTTATTTGTGCCATTATTATAAGATCTTTTACACAGATTGAATTTTATTTTGAAATACGAAGATCTGTAATTATTTCGCTTTTTATTTAATTTTATTTGAAAAACAGTTAATTTTATAACGATGCATTACAAAAACTGAATATGTCGATTTTTCCTAATATACTGCCTATAAAGTAAATTTTTTTATGTTTTATGTCTTTTTTTGGTTGTTTTACCATAAATTCTATGTCTTTATATAGATTTTTATTTATTTATGTGTTATTTTTCTTGTTATCAACTTTATCAATTTAGACGTGGTCAGCCCATTGAGAATATTGCACAACTCCTTGATGCATCTTTTGACATCTTCACCTAACTTATCTTCACCACTGCTATTATAGTCTCAAATTTGATACGTTCAAGGGTCTTGCGGAGTATGAGAGCTTGCATATATGCTTCTACGCATCCGGGATTTTAAACTTTAATTATAATACAATATTTGTTATTAATAATTTTCAACCTATAACCTAAAATATGAAAATAAATATGATTGGTATTTGTCATTCATAGAAATATAATAATGATTATTTTAATTCAATCTGCATATTATAGTATATAAATAATTCAAGTGTTTATAACATTAGAGATGTATGTACTACAATTATGGTTTAAATGAATGAAATTCTAGCCTACTCGATTATATAAATTTGTAATTTTATAAGATACTATAATCTTGAATTCATGTTATTATGTATCGTTCTTTATGAATTTTAGAATATTAGCTCTATTTTAAATAAAGACCGTTTTTTATATGAGCTTATATTATCGTTATTTCCGATTAATTATATATACACATTCACATTTTTAATAAAAATATTTGTTTGTAACACAGCTTTTTTTCTATATTATAGTTGAAAGCGGAAAGTTATCATAAGATTAATGCTTTTTACTTTAAATAATATGTGATAAAAAAAAGATAATATTTAATGCATAAATAATTCTGAAAACGCATTTTATAACTTAAAATATAATATATAAACATATGATAAATAAACTAGATATTTTTTGATCAAATGATGTTTGCATAAATGGGATAGCCATCATGAACATTCTATGTAAAATAGAAGATGTGGCTTGCATACGAAGTTGTAATATATGTATATTAAAAAAAACAATTAAATTTACAATATTGAATGGAAGTATAAAAAAAGCCCTGAATAAATATTTATGAAATATAATAACATATCTGTATCTAAATTTATTGCAGAAAAATATAATATATTACAAAATTTATATTTGTTATAGAATCAATATTGGATTTTTTAACTAATAATCAGCATATCTATACTATTTATAATTTTATAAATCGAAACATCAAAAAAAAATGCATTAATGTCTTGACTGTTTTTCATATTATAATTTTTAGTGTATATGATATAAGATATTATATTATTTTTATTTTAATAGAATAATTTAGTTTTTAAAAAAATTGATTTGAAAATATTATTACGCATCGTGATTTTTTATAATTTATTAAGTAAACATGAAAAATAACTGTTTTTTTGATTCTGGGTAAAATCTATAAATTTTTCAAATTATCTACTATTATTTCTCAAAAAAAGATATTCAACTATTCACTTTTAATAGATTATTTATTTTTTACATAAAATAAGATGGAGTAAAATCCAAACGCTATGAAATAGGTACATCGCTTGATAAAATATGAATCATTAAGCTGTAATATCCCTCGAAAAAAATAAATTAAAAATTAAAAAAAAATTGTGTGACAAGCTTCCTAAATATAATGTATAATGTGATATCAATTTACATAAAATAGTGCAAAAATTCTTCAAGAACTTTATGACTTTAATTGTGTTTTGATTTGTTCATATTATCATATTGAATGACTTTAATATTACATACGGGCTAAAAATATGAAGAATTTTTGCTTGTTTATTATATGGTATCACCTTTATAATTGATACTAAAAAATTAGATTACAAACTTAATATACCAACGATATCCTTAAAATATTACATATATTGGGTAAAACTTACCCTAATATATTTATCAAATGATAAACAGTCCCTATTTAAGAGATAGAATCTATTCCAATGAACTTCTGGTTTAATTGACCCATCTTTACAACTTTTTTCTGAGCTAGGAATTTGTGTTTCTTTACAATATGATTTTTTTAAAAATATTGGATGAAATACGCTTTAAATCACCATAAAGTATACAATCATAGCCTTTTACTCTTTTAACCAAATTAAAATGCACTGTAATACTAAACTATCTTATGAGTTTCTTAAATAATGAAATCTTTTGTATATTTCAACCATGGCTATATTCAATAGAATGATTTTATAAAAAAAAGTTTATTTTCTTACGTTTTTTGATATAAAAAACGAGTACATGTTCATAGATCAGCTTAATTACTATTCTATTAATTGCATTATTTGTTAGACTATACCATTTTTGGGATTTAATTTAATTAAATAAAGAAATGTAAGATCAAGTCGAGCATTTGCCTTGGGAAGTATTGAACTCGTGCCCCAAAAATTACATAAAAGTTAAAATATTTTTTCTAATATAATAATAATTAGAAATGAATCATTTATAAAATTGATAATTAAAACATTTCGGAAAATTTGATATGGTGACAATAAATTATGAAAATAATTGAAATAAAAATATAAAAACCCGTCGAACTGTATCCTCTTAACAGTTCCCATGCCTTACTTCCTATGATCATGAGCTGTATCCTGTTAAATTTTTAGAAAGCTTGTTTACTAATTCTTTAGAATTATTTAAAAATAAATATTTGTGGCATATAGGGCCGTGATTACATCCAATTAATACGGTTACTCATGTTTAAAACTTATCTTAATGTCTTCGAAAAACAGACATTTTCTAATTATATTATAGTTATTAGATTTCATATTTTTTTCTAGTACCCGTTTGTTGTCATATTCATTATATTGAACATGTGTTTAAATGAAATTTGCAAAATCAAAGATCTTATTTGATCAAAATTTGTTTTTTCAGAGTGTCGTTTAATCACCCTGTTTCAATTGAATTTATTATGATTGGGATACTTAATAATTTTGCACATATTTTGAATACCAATTAAATTTTCTTTTACACGAATATTGGACTTTATCAGAAGTAAAAATATTAATTAATGGTTGTGTTTAAAATAATTTTACTGATCTTTAAAAATTTGGTATAACTTATAACCGTTTCAATTAATATATATTATCAGGCACTGATCATTTAAAGAATATTTGACATGATAAAAATATAATTTTTTGGTATTCTAAAATTCTTTAAGACTGCTTTTTTATTTGTTTTAAAAAAAAGATGGATTTTATTTATGTCTTTTTTATGTATTTTTTTTTAATTCTGTGACATAAAGTGCTTATCAATTTCGCATTCTAATTTAATTCATATAGAAATCCAAAAGTAATTTTTTTGAAAACCATTGAAAATTTACACTAAAAATAAATATTTAACTATATAGTTGAAATAAATATAAAAAAAAATTAAAAAAATATCCTTTTAGTTATAAAAATAACAAGGTATATATTTTATTTTAAAACAAATATTTTATAGTCACCTTGTTCAACCAAATTTAAAAATAAAGAATGTAAAGATATTTTGACACCTGAGGTTACAAAATGGAAAAATACATTGAATTTTTAATCATGATTTTATACGTTTTAATTAAATAGATTTTTCAAATAAAATAATTAAAAAGTTACTTTTTGATTTGATTTTATTAAGGCTAACAGAGCTATTTATATACATTTTCCAGCGATTCGCCGGCAAAACGATGTTTTATCAATATCCAATATTAAATTATTATCAGAAATATTTAATTATACTTCAAATCAGAAAATTTATCTATATTTTGCTTTTTATCATAATAATATCTAGAAAAAGAACATATTTGATCAGGAAAGCTATTTATCGAATGGATGGCAATGTCTATAAATCTAAAATGAAAGGTGATTAATAAGGTATGTAGTTTGGGAAAGCTACTGAAACAATTTACTTAAAATAAGCAAAAAGGTATTTGATATGTAATTTAAATCCAATGCACGATAATGAAAGGCTCAATTGAAATCATGAACAAAACAGGCGTTGTAAAATATAATATTAGTGTATCATATTTCATAATAAAATACCCGATGGTTATAGTGTCTACTGATGCAAATTTAATATCGTACTGATAACTTTTTTTTTGCAAAACTAGATTGACCGTTCGAATTTAAAAAAATATTTTTGAATTAACAAATCCGGTCTTGATATATTTTTTCTATAGAATTAATTTTTCCGCCAACAAACACATTTATATCGAGCATTATAATTTTTATTGTAGTTTTTTCTATTGTGAAATTTGCAAAAGTATAAAAATCAAAGCTCGACATATTTTTCCTTATACTTTTACACTGATATTATGCGTATAATGAATATATTTTTTACTGCTTAAAAATCGAGAAAATATATATTGTATAATAATGATGTCATAAATCTATTCTAAATAGCAGTAACTTTTAAATATAAAAAAAAAGTTTTGTTAAAATTTGTACCAAGATTTATATCGGATGAACCTATAAAGTCGTCTATTATTTGCAGGCTAGAATAAGATAAATTTGTTCATGCAACATAAATTTAAAAATATAAGCAATTGAATAGATAAGTATGATTAAAAAAAACAAGTGAGAAATGTCATTTATTTATGCTTTAATTTGAATTACATATTAAATTTATTTTTATATATTCAATGAAAATTTAGCGAATTACTTCGAGCATTGTAAAAAACATTTTAAATGCCTAAATTATTATTTATAACACGAAAATTTAGTTTAATCATATTAAGCTACGTGTAATAAAATTTACAACAAAGAAATATTTAATATTAAAATTTAGCTTAATTTGACACAAAACAGATAAAAACCTTTTAAGCTTCTTCAGATTTTATATTTCAAAATACAGTTAATTATACCGACTAATATATAAAAATATTTACTATCTTTACATATTACATGCCAAAATATAGTGTAAATATATAGAATACAAATTAGTAAATTTAGCTTATACTGACTCGATATCAAATTTTAATATATTTAGCCTGTAATAAGAATATTTACTCACCTTAAAATTAAATAAAAAATATTGCTGATATTATTATATCAAACGTTTGACCTGAACGTATTTACTTATTTCTATTATACTTATACTCACAGACTTAATTAGAAGCACAAATCCTATTGGATTCTATATACTAATATTATATTTAAATAGGTTTATTTCAACGGTGTAAGCTTAGAACTTCTAGTAGCCCCAACACCAGGCTTTCCATGCCCACCAGTATTTTTAGTAGCCACAAAATCACTAAACCTATAACTAATCATTTCTGGCTTAATTTCAAGAGGAGCAAATACCTTTCCATTACAAATACCAAAAAGATTACCAACCATACAAGGTAAAATTATCATAGAACGTGCATGTGTCTTAACAATTCTTGGTTTATATTCTGGATTCACACATGCTTGTTTACTCAGTAAGCATTTCTTTATTAATGTAACTTCTCTTGGTGAAAGACCACGTTTAATATGTCATCGTCTTTTTGATGAAAAAAGATCTGCAAATTTAATTATTGTTATTTTTTAAAGTTCTTCAAGATCAATTCCTCGGTAACTGTGTTTTCTAAATACTCGGCGTTGTTTATCAAAATTATTTGACATTTTAGATAAGGGGACAAAAAAATACAAAGGCTCGATTTGAATATTAAAATAATTTAGCTTAATATTTTAGAGATTAAACGAGCTGGTAAACAGGTTATGTGTTTCATTTCCATATGAAATGCATACATAAATATAGAATACGGATAACCCACGTTCATTTTAATTATTTTCAAAAGTATCATTATTAAGAGTTGGCAAATAATTTATATTTAACACTGACATATTTAATTTAATCACAAGAAACCAATACAAAATTATATAATATAATTTGAAAATTAGTTATTAAATACTTTCAGGAAATCATTCTTCTGTTTTTATGATATATAACGAATCATATAGAGCATTAAATTAATCATAAGAACCATGGGTAATATTATGTATTAATCTTCAAAAAACCGAATAAAAACCTTCGAGGCTTGATATTATATTTATACAATTTAAAGATACATTGATGCATTCAAACATAATAATGATAATATTATAATATGTTTTAAAAAAACAATAGTAAAAATACTAAAAGAAACTATTATTCCACCTTACGATGTAAATAATGATTACTTATTTATATAATATTAGGAAATATAGTTGAAATCATATAATATGATTAAAATATAGTAGTAAAAAAATCTTATATGAATAGTTTTTTTATTTAGTATAAATATATTTTTTCGAATCATTAACAGTCAAGTATTCACCTAATAGAAATTACATGAATTGAATCATATAATTTATTGTTATTTACATATTATGATAATAGAACAATACAAATTTTGAATTTGAAATATATGCCACTTGTATTCAATAAAATCAGAAACAATGCTCTACTAAAAATAAAATTATTTCTTCGAGTACTATATTTATTAGAATCAAATGCTTTGAAATCACTTAACAAAAATATTACTGTCATTTTAAGTTTTAGATGAAGATTGGACATTTTATAACGGAAATTCCATACTATCTAAATAAAGGTAATAACCGTATTTCCCTTTCAAGAAGCCATTCACATGTAATCTCTTCATATAAATAATCCATAAAAAAAACATTAGAAGTAGACATCTTGTTGCGGCATGGTTGAGAAGCTACTCTTAATTTTTTTTTAATTGATAACCAAGATCAATTCCAATTTAAATTTTATAATTATTTTTATCGATTTTTTTATTTATCATGGTCGAAAATATAAAAAACGTTTATAGGTCTTAAAAATCCCCACACCTTACATATCATACATCTTAAACCACTATATGTATTTTGATTTATTTAATATTATTATCTAAGAGTAGCAATTAATTTCACTATTAATAATTCATTCTGTCTCTACAGGTTCAATCTATTAATATACATTAGTACTTGTGCTATACTTTCAACTTGTAATTTATAGTGTACATTTAATTTTTTTTAGTGTATCTACGAAAATTTTCACGTAGATTTGGAAATTCAACTATAAAGTAGAAACATATAAAAAAACGTTTTAATAGACTGTTTATAAACTAAGGATAAGAATATATTTTTTATTTAAATTATATTTTATAGATACTTATCTTGGATGAATATAAACAAATATATAATAAAATCACCTTAAAACGAATCATAAAAGATTCACTGAAATTCCTATCCTAATTAAAATATTTTGTAATATATATACTCGGAGCCGAAGCCATATGATAGTACGAAACACCATAAAATAATATTTTTTGACCGCCATATGCCATAGGTCGTATATAGAGAATCTAGGGATAAATGAAAGGTACACAATAAGATAAAATTGAATGCAAGGCTTGAATCAATAAGCCTTGAAAGAATATACTTTGGGGTGATTGTAACGATGATGAGCCACTGGGAAGTATTAAGCTATTTGTGTAATTATATATAAATTAATATTTTTGCAGAACAAATCACAAAAAAATTAACCCATGAATAAACATTAATACTGCATATCATATTTATTTTTATGGATTTAGCAGAAAATGTGAATAATTCATATTTATAAATTAAGCCATATCAGATTATTATAAATATTCGAATGTAAATTTTTATGGTATATTAACATTATTGTACTGTTTTTAAATGTATTTTTAATTATATTATAAAAACCACCCGGCATAATCAAGAAAATTTATTTTTTCATATATAGTAATAAAAGTTTGAAAATAACAAGGGATGATTTTTCATTATTTAAAGATTAAAATGAAGTTATAAAAAAGATGATTTATTTTTAATTTTTTTTCTCTTCTATGTCTTAAGGCTACCTGGGTGGCATAAAAGTTAAAAACTTACAATCAGCGAAGCCTTTATCAATAATATAGTAATTCAGTCACACATATCATGAATTATAGCTTTGATAAATGGGCTGTATAATGTTCAATTTAAAATAAAAAAGGGTATAAAGAATGAACAAAAAAACATGTAAATTTATTATTTAAACAGTAAATTATTTACTAACGATATTTATCATGAATTTTTTTTTACAATAATGTATAAATATGCGAAAGAAAGAATATGTTTTCTATTTATTTATTATCATTTTAATGGTAAAGTTATAGATTTAGCATTATATATTTAAATATAAATTTGAATCTCTATTTATTTATATATAATCAAGGTGTTAATATTTTATTACAAAAAAAAATGTTCTTTGAACTAGTGCTAAAATCAAATTTTAGTTTATGCGTAATTTTTTAGTCGAATGTATATTTTCGATCAAATATCCAACGTAAGTATAATTGTAAACTCTTTTGACACCCAATTCTCACATATAAAATGCTATTCTGATTCTTTCATTTTATTACACTCCTCTACAAATATCTTCATTTTCTGTATGTATAACTATCTCGTGAACCTCCTGTGAACTAAGTATGGCATCATCCTTAGTTAAAGAGCGAAAAACTGCTAAAGCCACTTCATGATCGTAATTCACACTTTTATTCATGATTAAATTATTATTACTAGAATCTGACTCATATTCTATATCCATAGGTGATGGGCGTTTATAATAAGTTTTTATATTCATAATTTAAATTTGAAGTCTCTGGCACGACTTTAGAAATCTACGTTAGAACATCATAGTAATTGGGATTTTTCTAATAAACAGTTAAAATGCATTCCATAAACTACAAACATGAGAAATTATCGTAACAAAATAACTTCATCAAAATACAGAAAAATTAATATCACATCGAAAACTTCCATTGAAAAAATAATGGGCTATATATTATTTCAAATAGAAATATAATTTCATTTCTTTTCATTCATAATGACGTAAATTTAATCTTAATCTTGAAACAAAGCAATATAAAACCAAATGTAATAATAGTAATTTATCCTATACCACCATATACATTTATATGAATCCATGTTTTATAATTTTTTAACTAATCTAATTGATCCCAAACTTCCGTCACAATTACATGCTTTAGAGATAATATTAGCCTGAAAATAAGATAAAAATATTCTATCGTTAAAACATAGTAAATAAGAGATAGATAACTCACAGTGAATTTATGATTATGAAAATCAGTAAATTTGCACAACTTCTATATCATATCAAATAACTGCATTCCTATTTAAACAAATATTTTCATTATTAAAACAATTTATTTGTGTAAGTATATGTAAAGACAACTCTTCGAAGTTGTATGAGAAAAATAAACCATGTGTTTGCATAAAATCAGCTTTAGAATCAGATCACTAATATCTAAATCAAATATTAATTATGTTCTTACACATTTACAATATATTTTTATATATTATATATCACAAAAAGATGCTTAATGCTATTGCAAACTACCATAATCGAATTATAATAATCTAAAATTTATTGAAAAATCACAGAATCTTTTTTTGTCCCTTTCTCATATGAGTACTCCAAAAGATTCGCAGCCTTTTACTTTTCAAACAGTAAGAATTAATAATATGGTAATTTTTATCGATATATACCCAAACATGAAGATGCGTCGACGCAGTTGGTTTAGAAACGCCTATATGAGTAGCCAGAGTTAAAAAGCAGCGCACGGCGGATAATATATAATTTTTTCAAAACGAGAAATGCCCACAAGGAGGCGATTTGTAAAAACTAGATAATAGTCCCATAAAAAGACTGATAAGCTGTATAATAATTAGAAGTTTGCTGTGAAAGACGCAAATAACTAGCAATTAAATTCTATGGAATCTACTACGTTTAGCAAGGCTACGAGTAAGTTTAAAGTGAGATGGTATTAATGTAAACCAGCGAGTGAAAATTAGATAGAAAACTATTACCTTCCAAAAAACATCGCCTAGTAAATAGATCTAATATAAAGAAATCAAAATGGTGACAGTATCACTATAGGACCATATACGGAGGTGCTCTAGAAAATAAAAGTTTTATATATTAAATAGCGAACTTCTAAATGGAAGATATAGACAAATAAATGTTTAAATAATAGGTGCAGTAAATTTGACTTTAATTTTACTTTATAACCTTATGTAAAAAAGTTAGGAATACTACAGAATAATCAGCATATTCCCAAGCAATTTGTTTTAGGAAGACACTTATAATATTAAATATGAGATAAGCAGATGCATTAAAATACCGATAAGATAATGTGATAGTTAGATGTACCAGTTGAACAGTACTTTAGTGAAGCCTAAAGTTTCACCAGAACAATATTAAAAAGCTAAAAATATAAATATACATAAATAAAAATTCATTTACAATCATTTATATCTGAATATTAAAAAAAAAATTCAATTCACAAATAAAAGTGTAATGCTAACATATTACAATACTTCTGTGAGGCGCCTTTGATCCTTTTCACCAATATGCATATTAATTTGTTCTAGATACTATCCTTATTTTTTCTTTATTATCTTTTAATCAGCATATAAACAATATAAATTGCAGGAAAACAAAAATTTTAAATGATGCTTTGATCATATAGATTTATAAAAAATTATAGGTTGTTAAACCTTGAGTACCACGTATTTTTGTGGTTTTTGCCCAAAAAATTTATAGATTCGCATGGTTTGATACATACTGCTTAAAATCCAGATATTTCATTGAAGAAATTACACTTTATCACAGAATGCATAAATTATTCTAGGTAAACACGACCAGGAGTTTAAATCGTTTTTTAAACCCTTTCTGCCATAAAGTATAAATACATCGATTGAAAGTACTGCATGGCGATTCAATTCTTTAAACAAGGATATTTATGCTCGTTTATCTAAAGATGACACACAAATTGTTTTAAAATAATAATTAATATCGGAAAACCTAATTCTAAAAACAATAAGCGACACCCTTCTCAAAATATATTTACTGAAAAATTTAATTTTTTGGATGAAAAAAACAAAAACTTATTCCTCTATTTTTTAAATATTTATGTAAATACAAAACTTTATTTTTTATACATTACCGGTAATTATAGTTTTTTATTAAATTGATGCTTTCAAAGAAGATTATATACGTAACTCATATGATAATGATATAAAATTGTCAAATAGTATGAGAAACTCAAATACGAAAAAAAAATTGAAATAAAACCAAATTCGTTTAAAAATCACCTAATATCACATGCCTAGAATAAATATTTAATAACGTCATAGATAAAAACTTTATCTTTCTGTAGCTGTGTAGAAAAATATAAAGCAAAAAACTGTTCATTACTTATCTATAAGAACTTTCATCCAAAATTTAATTTTTGCAAACAAAACAGAAAATACCCAATGGATATTATGCTGCCAACTATTTAGATACAAAATTTAGTAGTTTATGTGTGTCAAATGTGGTTCTTAGAAGCATTTTTTTAAATCTAAATTTGTGTATTTCGAAATTGCTTTGATTTATAGATTATATAATTAAGTTTAAAAATATTTCAAAATGATTATAAGAAATATAGTGCAAAGAAGAATGCAATTGATTATATTTGACACTAGTTTATTATAATTAAAAGATTTTCTTTTTAGTTTACCCATATTATCATATATTTAAATAAGTTCTGAGAAAAATAAAAATTGAGCTTTTGATGGTATTAAATTTATCATGATTTTTAATCCGCCTCGCATAGATTCTAATCAGTAATTACTTGTGTTTTGTGAGATATTAAAATACTGCAATATTATGTCTATTTCGAATACTTGTTTTATATGACATGGTATGAAGTTTTTTTTTTGATTTCTTATATTATAGATAAATATTTGTCTGAAAAAAATTACCCAAATCTTATATATTTAAATAATATTATATTTTAATTTTTTTTACATTTGAATATATGTAGGTTCTTTTTAAATACTTTTAACTTAATACAAATTTTTATTAATATTCAGCATAGCAGCTTTTTTATATAAGAAGCGTGAGCATATACACAATTGCACACAGTATTTGCGTTTTTTATATTATATTTGTCTTTTTTAATATTAAATTTAATTTTATTTCATTTTTTGAATAAAAATCATTAATCATTAACAACCCCATATAAAAACAAAAAAAAAATGACATGTTTATTGAGAAATTATATCAGATTTACAACGTATTAATTTTTAATTTTTATTACTTATACTGTTCTGTAATTTTCGTCATGTCAAGGATTCTATTATAGCAAATCGGTTTCTTCAGAATTACTCATCCAATATATTTGCATATAAGCGATGAACTGAATATCGATAAAATAAACACGATAAATTGCATATATTGTATTTTATACTTTTTTTCGGATTTTAGACAAAAAAAGCTTTTTTATTATCGCTAAAATCGAATTTACACTAAATATATGAAGAAACACATTTTATTGTATCTAATCTATTTATTTTTTAAATAAAGAAAAGCAATTATATTAGAAAATGCATTTTTTTATGTGAATAAATTTATTCTGAAGAAAAGTTCTAAAACGAATTAATATAATAGGCATGATTGATCATTATATTACATAAGAAATTGAAACATAGCTGGCCTAGAATATCATATATTTGAATAAGAAAATATAGAGTTGATATTAGAAATTTTTCAATTACAGAAAATATTTATTGTATTTATATAGAAAAGATGGACTGTAAAACTATACAAAATTTTTTCATTGGTCTACAAAAGACAAATTTTTATATATCATATGTGTCTTTATTTTGCAGATTCTGATAGTGAAGACATGATGTATATTTTTCGGAATTTTCGGCCCATTATCATGATATATCAAGAAATAAGTGTATTTTTTTGATTTAAATGCGTAACTGGATTATAAGGTCATTATATGTAATCATAGTAAAAATAAGCTTGCAATTTAAATAAACAAAACTACCCATTTCACTGAGTTTTAAAAAAAATAAAAAAATACACAAAATATAGAAAAGCAATCAAATTATTATATCGAATTACATATATTTTATGTTTTTAAAGTTTAATAGGGCCAAAGGCTATAAATTATAATCGCAAATCTCACAAATCATCATAGATTTTATTGCAAATATTATACTTCTTTTCTGCCTGATTACAAAAACTCAAATAATAATATTGTTACAATACTAGATAAGTTTTTATGTTTTTGGTTATTCTAATATATACTCTAATTAAATTCTGATCCTCAAAAAAGCCAATATGTTGAAATAATTTTATATACATTTTTTTTCAAAAATAAAGCTTTTTTCGTTTTTTTTTCTGTTGATGTAATATAATTTCCAATTAGAATGCGTGTAGTATATTTTTAAAAAATTATTTTTAAATGCTCAAAAAAAAATTAAATTACTGTTTTGTACTATACTAATCAACTTATATCATTTCATTATAACCAAAAAACTAAGAAGAGGTTTCTAAACTATAAAAAAACCGTTTGTATCTAAAATATATACCATTTTTTGTCTTATTATGTTTTTTTTTACAAATAGAGATTCTATATTTTTGTCAAGTTATTGTACAAAGAAGATGGAATTGATAAATGTAATGGTTCAATTGAAAATAATGTGTTATATAACTTTATCTATTATGGACATTCAAAATTTTTTAATAAAAATTATACGGATAAATTTTAATTTTTTAAATGCAGGAACAATTGCTTTCAGCTGAAAACCAGTTACGAATTTAGAATATAAAATATACAAAAATGATTTCCAAATATCTATAACGCAAGTAATAGATAAAAAAAAGTGACTTTTATAATATTGCCACACGTAAATTTACATTTAAATAAAGATTTATAAGAACTAAATGTTCGGAACAATAGGTCTTTATTTCAAAATTTATAACTGCGTAATTTATCAGATTTTGTATAACACAATTATTTAACAGAGTATAGTAATTTTTTTTGGATTTCGATCTTGCCATCGCTAAAAAAATATATCCTGATTTATCTTTATATATTGTATGTATATGATTTTGCTAAAGTTTTACCCTTTTTTGTTGGTAGAATATTTCTAATGTGTTTTTAAGTGCATAAAACAGCGATAAAACGAATACATATGTTCTGCATGGTATGGTATTGATCTATTATTTAATCAAAAATGAGAATATATACTATATTTTGTATTATAATCCCATAATATATTTTTATATTACCTTTATTGCTGTTTTCTAAATTATTATCGCAAGAATCTAGATTTTAGGAATTAGCATGCATAAAGTTTACAAGATCACCTATATTTTTTCGAAAAGAATGTTCAATTGATGTAATATCTTTTAAACATTCAAAATCTTATTTGGCAAATATTTTCATATTTTAATGCATCTATCTATGCTTTTCATCACATCTTGGTTCGCAGATAAGAGAAATAGTATTTTGGTAAATAACAAAGATTATAAAAAATCGTTTTAAACATTGAAGAATAACATAAAAATTTATTTTACATAAAATTTCTATATGCGTGTTATACAAACATTTTAGAACAAGGGAGAAAACTAAGCTTATTCAATTGAGAAAAAATCATTCTTTACGCAGAGTTGGTAATTCTTAATTTATGAAACATTTATGCGACTGTCTTAGAACACTTTTTAAGTTGTAAAGCAAAATAAAAGTAATTATTTTCATATGTAAATCTACAAATAGTGTGATGAAAATTGTAACTTTAATATTATAATTTTATTTCAATTAAATTTTGTATATTATAGGAGTATAACAAACATCTATAACATAATAAAGTATATTTTTGTCATTGAATTCTAATGATTTTTATATGTAAAAACATGTATTTCACACTAGTAATCTGATTTTTATAATATGTCGATTTTCAAATGCATTTTCGCATTTTTATATATAGATAAATTATGATGCAAAGTATTATATCTATTAAAATAGAAAAACAAGTAAACATTACAATTATTGCTACAATAAATTATTTAAACAAATAAAGCAAATTTTTATATATTTTTAGTTTTACCTCGTTTATTTTTTTTTATATGCATAATAAACCACCATGATGTAGTTTATAACTCTTTAAGTGCATTTTAGCTGTGTAATAAACATCAAAATACATTTCGTAATATATTCTGGGATTTAAATTTTTGCAAATGATAATGCAAAAACCAGTAAATTATCATGTTAAACTAGTATTTATTATTTGAACCTTGTATTTATCGTCACAGGTTCTAGTTTTTTCAATTAAAAAATACAAAAAACATCATTTGTTTACATCCATCCGTACAATATTATCTCAGAGGTTCGTTAAAAGATTGCGTTCTTTCTGATAGGTTAATCATAACATAATTTTGCACATATTTATTTTTATTTGCATCTAAAGTAACCAATTTACATTTAAACCTTATTATTTATATTTAAAATAAATTATTTGTGCTTTATAGAGTTGTTTTTGTAAAATAAATACGAATTTAATACTGTTTTAGGCAATTTTTAGCCCAGATTGTACGTCTAATTAAAGGTCTAAATGTGATTCATATTTTTATTATAATTTCCAATTCAAGATTTTATAAACGGCTTTCCTTTTTTAGCAGCATGTATTAAAACCCTAGATATTAATTGCAGAAATAGCATTTTTTATCTTTAAAAAAAGTTTTTTTTTTGATTCTATTTTTAAGCTTTACATAATTATTATCAAAGCTATAAAATGTATCAAAAACCTTCCCTAATCTATAATAGCTTTTTTTAATGAGTTAGCTTATAAAATACAATCAAATATATACATTTGCATTAAATATCACAAACTTTTTCGAAAAATTCATATTTCTAATATCAATTTATGATTCGGAATTTTTTTGAAATAGATAAAATTATCTCCATGAGAAAAAACTGCGCTTTTTTAATTCAAAAATATTTTCTGTCTTCTTTATTATGTTTCGGATATAAAAATGTATAACTGGGTTTATGAACATATTCGGAATCGAACAGAAAGTATCTAAGTGCATTATTCTGTATCTTCAAAATAGTTTTAAAAAAATAGTCAAAGATTAGACGGTAAATTAAGATATTTACGACATTTGAAGGACAAATATATTTTAAAAGAATGATGTAGATAAAATATATTAATAAAAGTAATACTTAAGTTGCAAAGAATACAATAAAAAGTAAACCCAGAACTTTTTGCAAATAAATCACATTCTATTTTCGTAAATTTATTTTGAGTAAAAGAGAAAATTTACAACTAGTATTTTTACATCATGGTAGAGTTAAATAGAAATATATCCAGATTTCTTAAATAAATCTCGATTAGAATTTCAATGGACCAGAAATGTAATGATAATCTAAAAAAAAATCGTATCTAACTTATTTTAATTTCTAAATATCTTACTAGATTACTTGTTCGCAAATTTAGCATGAATAATAATATATCACTTTAGATATAATAATATGTTGCACGTTTATCATATATTTAAAACTTTAAATTTTTTTGGTTAAGTTGGTTAAGTTGGTCAAGTATATTATTTCTTTAATATAAATGTATATAAACCTTTAAGCTGTTGTATTTCTGCACATTACAAAACATTGTTATAATTCTAATCAAAATAAACCTATTAGTTTCTATTTAAAACATACTTATGTCAAAATAAAGAGTACAAGTTATGAGAAACACGGATATATTGATTTTTTCTAAAACATGAATTCATACAAATTCAACAAATTTACTAAGAACATGGGCTAATATTAAATACGTATCTCCATGTATGTTATTACGAGATTTATAACGTAAAATATTATCAGAAGATCATTTGTACTTTGATGCGGTTTTTTGGCCGGTATTGCAGATTAAAATTTATCTATTCTAAATTCCCAATACAAAATAATATTTCACAAGGAAAAAAAATGGAAAAACAGAAAATAAACTTTTGAATGCGAAGCTTGCCTATATACCGATAAAATGACATATGCTCCCCTATAGAACATGTCTTTTTTGCCCTAAAATACGTAAAGCGTTGCAAATAAAGGAATCATAAATATTTCTAAATAAAAAACTATAAAAAAAAAATTTTACTGTAGCTTGTCAAATAATATAGGTAATGTTAATCTAGCATGTTTCTGTTTATATGTGTTGCAAACGTGACATGTTTTTGTGATAAAAGAATAAAGTTTAACGTGATTTTATGAGCATTTGACGCATTTAAAAAAATATAAGCAAACTAAACGCTCTATGTATTTATATGCGGCATAGAGACTTTAGTATTGAGTAAATGTTGGGAGTGTGTATTTTTTATAGCGATAATAAAATTTTTTTCTTTTCAATTTTTAAATGAGCTTTGTAGTGTATTATATAGCTGTAATATTAGATCAATTTCAAAGCATCTAGTTTTTTTAAAATGATTGTAATAAAAATTCACGATGCTTATCTTTCCAAAAAAAAAATAAATATGATGTGAAACTGTATGTTATGAATCTTTTAAAAAATTTTAAATGGTGATTATAATTATTAAAAACTTTAAAATCCTATTCACAGGGTAAAAAAGGTGCTGATATAATTTCATATAAAAATGAACTTCGCGAAAGAAGTATGATTCTTTATTACTCCAAAATCTCTAATTTTCAAACTATTGTTAATATATTTTCTATATAATGACGTTGAGAATCTACAAAAAAACAAAAATAAATATTAATATATACCAAATTATCTTATTCATCTTTTTAAATTTAGCTATTGTATTCAATTCCTTTGAAAATATTAATAAACAGCTAATACGTTGTACTTGCATATGATAAAAACAAAATATTCTTTTATAGACACTATAATGTTTGTCTAAGACTGTATATACAATATTTATAATCTAGAAATATAAAACCTTTCGTGTTTTTTTTTTGCAGAGAGACCAAACTTAATTTATCTGATGTTCATATAGAAAAAAAGTCAAAATAAAACCAAAAAAAATGATAGAAATAATATAAATATTCTTTTTCACAACATTATTGTTGTTATTTAATAAGGCCAAAGAAACTCATAGCATAAATACTAAAGTATTCAGATGACTAATGTGCCAAATTATAATTCAAGTTAATGAATTTGTGCAAAATCATGAATATGTTAATAAATTGGGAACATTCCTTAAATTGATTGAATTTTATTTACCATATATATATCCAGAAATAAAAATGCAACAAAATGATAGTTGATTGATAACTCAAAATTTTTTTTAGCATCAGAAAAGATTTAATTTCACATGAACTATTCTATTTAATAAAGAATATTTGACACATGAATTATTGAATTGTAACTATATCATCGAATTGTTGAAATATCAGGAAAAATTCCAAAATATTTTTTATTTATTTAAGAAATAGTGATAAAGCTTAATCAGAGATCATAAAAAAATCGGTACTTACGATATGGTATTGTTATATGATTGTTTGTTTGATACCCTTATAGTATCAGATAAATCTTATATAAAAAAACATTCGATATATTAAATACAAGCCCAAAAATTTAATAGTAACATGAACTGTTTGATTACTTTCAATGGATCACCTATATTACCCAATAAGTATTCACTAGATATATGTTTTAGTTTATGTGTAAGATTTTAACTATATAAAAAATATGGATTTTATAATTTGAAAAAAAACAATTTTATACTTTATTTAATGATATATGCAGAATATTTTTTTCTTAAGTTGCCTGTGTGATATCATTCAAATTTTCTTATTATTGAATTGAAAATGAAAAGAGCTCAAAGCTAATCTAATATTCCATATCTTTTGCTCTGCCAAACGTAAACTTAAATTTATTATATTAAGTGTTTAATTTAAATTCATGAATTTCACGCAAAAGCAAAAATAATGTTCTATTGGCCAAAATGATACAATTTATTTTAAAAATTTGATTAATAAGATGGATTATATTAATTTCTATATTTGATCTTGAAATTATATAAAATCGCCCAATGCAATCCTTATATTAATTTTAAATGATGTTCATATCAAAGAGGCAAGAATAACCTTTTTTTGGTTTTTTTCAATCTATATGCTTTTTCAAGATATTTTAATATATTTTTTATTGGTTACTATTGTTTGTACATCGGCTTGAGCTTAATCTGCATATTTTTTACGTTGATGCTTGAAATTTATATTGATTATGTTTTAAATTATTGTAAATATCACCATTAAATCTTCTTAATTGCCTAAAATCCCACACTTATTGCTATTTTATTAATTCATGCTAAAATCACACGTTCATACACTTCTAAACATATAATTTGTATTTTAAATATAAATCCTTTATATTATATTTATTATGCGCACTAGTACCCATGAAAAATTTGGCAATATTCGCTATTGTTTACATCCATAAACAATATTTTTTTAAATCAACACGCTTTCACATTTTATTAATTCATAAACGTAGCGTGAATTATTGAACAAATAAGCTTCTGATAAATAAAATTAATATGAATTGGTGATGCTATTGCAAGTTTGTAATTATATATAGATATTTTATGGAATGAATTGGGCTATTGTTTGTTACGAAATTACATAAAAAAGATTTTAAGGAGTTTAAAATCTCGGAAAAAGTAGAAGTATACATGCGAGCTCTCACACTTCGCTAGACACTTGAATCTATCTCATTCGAGAGCAGAAGAGAATTTGTTGAAGATAGATCAGAGGAATGTGCCAAAAGATTTATCGATGAGTTGCGCAGCGTTCTCAATGGGCTAACTACGTCTCAATGGATGGAATATATAATAAGAAAATAAACCAATAAATAAATTATTATATCATTATATAAAATTTTGTATTCTGCAGTTATTAAATGAAATATACACAATTTATTCACACCTGACAGTAGTTTTTTTGCTCAAATATTTATGGATCTTGCATGCAAAGATTTGTTTTTTATCTGTATAATGAACTAAAAAAATCCATCGTATTTGCAAAAATTATACCGAGAAAATTTCGCTCTTTAACAGTATTTTGGCAGAATAAGCTTTCGAAAATGTATAATATATATGAATGCCATGATAAAATCAAAACAGATTTTTTTATATTCAATGTTTGAATTTAAAATTTAAAGACGTTTATGAAGTTTTAGGGTGCAATATAATTAAAATCGCATCCTCATATTCCTTAGTTGTAGTTAGAAAAAAAATATTTACAAATAAAAAGCTTAACGTTAAATATTAAAAAAAAAACATTACACAGGATGATAAATAAGTAATGGCATAAGAAACCTCAAAGTATAATTAAAAAATCAAGCAGAATCTGTTTAAAAACATTGAAAAACCTATATAAATTACAGATAATAAAACTTTTTAACCGAACTAATAAAGAATACTAGTTTATACTATGTATTATCGCATTAAGTCGTAAAAAAGCCATAAACAAATATTCAATGCAATAACTAATATGAAAAATTACATACAAATAAGGCTTTTATATTCAATACATTTTACGTAGAATAACTCCATGCACATAAAAGAAGTTTAGACCATATAGTACTTCAATTGGGCTCTTAAAGTTTTTTAGAGTATAAATGAATATTTACCTGTTATTATAATAAATGTTAGACAATATATTTTTTACCAACATCAAATTTTTCTTTACACATTCACTAAATGTCTTACAGCTTAACGTATATGGAAACGATTCAATTTTCATTTTTTTTGATCCTAGAGTAACAGTTTTAAATGCAATTATGCTTGAATGTATTATATTACTCAAGGGCTTTAGGATGAATATAAATTATACAGTATAAAGACAAAAAAATACGTACAAATATATGTATTTTATTTAAAGTTATGAGATTTAAAAATTCTAAAATCAAGTGTGTAGTTTTTACTATACTTTCATAAAACATATTCTTACTTTATTATAAGTTAATCGACATTTTTATATTATATTTTACATAAATAATGTGTATTATTATGATTTTAAATATTTTATAAGATTTTCGTTAGTATGATAAACTAATTCTTGACAAATTTATGCTGGTCTTGTATCATTTTTTTTTGCGCGTGTTTAGTTTTAAAATCACAAAATACAGCACATAAATGCACTATATACATTTTACAGATCATGCACAAGTTCTAAAGATTTTTTTATTATAAAATTCATATTATGGAGTTTTGAAGATGTAAAAATAGAATTATATCCAGGCTTAGGTTTACCGATGACTTATGGCGCAATAAAATATAATAGTGAAACACGAAATACAATAGCGTTTTATTATACTCGTTAATTATATATAAATTTATTTTCTTTTTGTAAATAAAGCACATGCGAATATCACAAAATTCAGTATTTTAATTTATTTGTATGTTCAATTTTAAAAAAAATCTAATGAAAGAAACTATGGAAACTAAATAAAATCATAAAATTTTTTATCTTTGCAAGAGTAATCAGAAAAAATACAATTAGAATTATTCAATCGATTTTAGAGAGGCTTTTGCTTAATACGATAATATAGACAAATATATTTTCCAAATTGTTAAGTGATTTTAAAACCAAAAATACCAACAAACTTATGCTTTATTAATAAATATTTGTAAAGAACGTAAAAATTACGATCTTTTTGAATTAATAAAAGAAATGAAAAATTCAAAATATAATGAACATTTGGTGTTAAAAATTTCAAATTCTCATAGAATACAATATATAAGCATAGTTATATCTCAATATTTTTAAATGTAGTAAAAAATATATATTTAAGAATTAAATTATCCAGTATTAAACAAGCGAAGATCGTCGTAATAATTATTCAGTTGCAATTATTTTTGCTATATAAGAGATTCAACATCAAAGATGAAGCTTTTAAAAATTTTTATTATTTCAACGTAGATACATACAATATTTTTACTTAGATATTGTTTCAGAATCTATTATTTAACCCATGTTCTAAATCGAATCATTTGAAAACATTTTCATTCTTAAAGCACACAAAACAATGTATTTTTTATTATTTACAATAAAATATATGAAAAGAACACTAAAAACAACACAGATTTCTTTTATGGTTAAATAAGCATTCTTTAATCTTAAACCAAGTAAAGATAAATTATAAATAATGATAAAAAATCATTTGAACTCGTCTTTAGAGTTCTCCAAATAGTTTTTGTTATACTTTTGGTATCAAATTAAATTCCTATATTTATTTTGCTTGGTCATCGTTAATATGAATTTTATATGTCTGTATATTATTCCTTAATTTGAATACAACTTTCCAAAAGAAATTTATTGTTGCCAGGTTATAGCGGAAAGTTTTTTTTACATTGTTATTTAAAGCTTATAAAGCTTTTCCTATTATAATTTTTTATTTGAACAAAGAACGATACAATAACACACATATTTTAACGCTTTTCAATGCGTAAGTAAACATTTAAAATAAATAATAAATATTTTCAGTTAAAACAAGTTTTATACATTTTGGCTTCTTCATATGACGAAACAAAAACATAGTTGATTCCCTAAATCAATATGAAAAATATAATAAAAATTCTTTAAAGAAAAAAATACGTTTAATCGTTGTATTATCCATGTAAATATGAATTTGATAAAAATTTTAGTTTTTAATAATATAAGAAATATAATATGCATCTTAAATTATGTATTTTTACACTACCTGAGATAATCTAAATAGAAAAATTCAAAAAAATTGACAATAAATTCATAGATTGGTGAATATTCCGTGATTCTAATAATTTAATATCTATTACATATAGAATACATTGTAATTAAAATTAAAATAAACATATTTATCTTTGAATTATAATTTTGTACTTTATGGGCACCTTTTCATTGATGGTAACTAAGTTAATATGATTGTTGATGATCAAATTTAATTAAACTAAAAATATTAGTTTGCAAAAATAATTCGCATCATTTTTTAGTTTAAATACCTTATAAAATCACGTAAATCATCTTTAAAGATCTTTTATAATTCATTCATCTACGATATAAATAGATAAATGTATTAAAGCGATTTATAAAAAATAGAAAGGGGTATAAAAATATGTAACTTCATATAAAATATTAATGACTTATATGCATAGTCAAATGTAAATATTATACTATTTATAAATTTAAAAAACAGGTTTTAGCTATAAAATCACGAAAAAAACTGAGCCGGTGAAGTTTAATAAGAATTCAAATTTTGTAGATTTCTTGAATATGGATAAATAATCCCTTTTTTACGTAATTTTTATCAATCTGCTAATATAATTCAAAAATCTTTTATAAATTGGATATATTTTTTAGATAACGAAATAATTTTACAATTATACTGTCTAAATAGCATTTTGTGTACTGATTAAATATATAAATCTATTTAGTCCGATATCTAAAAAATTTTCTTCTTTTATAATTTCAAGATTTTTATCATTTTTTAGTCAGGAATATAACAGCTGGATTTTTTTATAAAACAAAAACATACCGCCTAAAAATTATTAAACAAATTGAAATCATACAAATGCCTTTACACACTATTAAGTTTCTTTGATGCACATTTTGCATTCTATAAACACAATAAATGATAATATTACTTTAAAAAAAAACAATCCAATATGAAAATAAAATACATATACAGGAATAAAACCTTATGATTTTTATTTTTCTATATATTTTTTTTAGTAAAATTGATTAGCCTTATAATTATATTTTGAAATATATTCACAGAAAAATGATATATTAAGTGTATATTGTATACATTTTTTACCAGCTATATATTTATAGTTTTAACTCTCTATCTAACTAACTTTACTTATATTTATTTTTGTTTTATCTTAACGAATTTAATAAAAGCTAAGATTATTTTGATATTTATAAACAGTTTATATGTATTGATCGTATGTTTTAAATCATTGATTTTCGTTTAAAATAGGTTTTCTAAGCAAAATCTAGACAATAGAAAAAATGGAAATCTCAAATTAAATAAACTGGAATATAAAAGGTTGTTTTTAGCCTTCTTTTTTATAAGCTTTATTTGAATAAAAATATTCTTTTCTTATTCCTTGAAAATGCTTAAAATTATAAAATAGAACAAAAACACCAAAAATTAATTTACTAAATTTAACTCTGCAAAGAATATAACGTACTAAGGTGATTCATACAAAACTATTATTTAATAAAATAGAAAAATGAAAAATTTCACGTAACATTGTACAAAATTTGCGTAAACATTTTTTTTTCTGTTTTAAGATATAAGAAGACTGTTTGTATGCTGCATGAAAATAATTGTAACTGTCGGTTTTGTTTTACATTATATGATCGCCATAATTTTATAAATTTTAATTTGACATATAAATAAACCTGGAACACATGAATTTCTAAAACTGGTTCTTAATTAAACACCCGTAAAAAATAACATAATTCATATAAAACTATAATTACAATAGAAGTTGGGTCGATTTATATCCACATACTTTGAACACTGTAAATATATTTCCTCAAATTACACAATTTATATTATATATTAAGTTGCCTAGCAAAAATAACGCTATTTTGGTACTAAGAAACCATTTAAACATATTAATGTGTAACTTATGAATGAAAGCACACCCTGGTGTAATTGAGACAACTATAATTTTTCTAACTAAATCCAAAGATTTATTATGAACTTCAGCATAGACATATTTATACTTGCAAAAATAAACCTATGATAAACATACAGTATCTAATTAATCTATTTTGTTGTTAAGAAAATTTTTTAATATTGCGTAAATGGCATAAAAAAAATTCACGAAACGTTGAGAGATAAGATACTGAAAATATCACTTAAAAACACAATTTATAAATCGGTAATATTCTATTCGCCTAGCTATGTTTTTATTTTATATAAAGGTGCGCATAATCAATGATTTCCATAATGGGAATCTATAAATATTGATGATTAGCATAAAATCATAAACGATTTGCCAATACCTGCTTTATAACACAAAAAATTGATCATATATTTTCAAATATAAATCATACCCAAATAATAATAATAAATAGCTTTAATATAAAAAAAAATCTTTGGGTATTCAAGTATGTAAAACATAGAATAGGTCTGTGAAATTTAATTACAAACTCAAATTTTATTTTGTGCATACATGCTATTTTTTCTCTATATAAAGAGCGGTTTGACGTCAATTTTTATAACTACAGTAATATAGATCTATATTCGCCGCTATAACATTTTTTTTGATCTGTTCAAAAAATTTACGGAAACTTTTATCTTCTTTAATAATATTTTTCCCTGCCTATGTTCTACTATAATTCTTGGGGTCTTTGTTATTCCAATAAATAATAAATGATGCAATTATATTTAAGCAATTTTAATTGCAAAAATATGCGAGGATAGAAGAATTTTCTGTGGAAATAATGCATCCTGTAGTTCTATTTCATTTATAAGCTTTGAAAAATAAGAAAAAAATAGAACATAATTAAATATTTCTTATGTGCATTTACTTTACCTATAAACAAGATTTTGAATTTTTCGAATAATATCTCTATAAATTTATATGGTAAAAATAACTATATATAAAATATTCGTACATGAATTCATGAAAGCAACAAGTAAATTATTATATTTGTTTTAATTTCCTAAAAAAATTATGATTTCAGGAAATTCTTATAAAATACAATAAAACATAATTTTTAGCTTTCAATTCGTATATTTTCTGTCAATTATATCAGAAAATTAGCATAACCAATACATTTATATTTTTTATACTAAAATGGCCATTAAAGGGACTTAAACGGAATCAAAAATACTCTGAAAGGTGTAGAATAAAGTTATTTGCTATATTAACGATGTAAGTTTACAATAAATACGAAAAAAGCTTTTGATTGCATTCTTAAAATATGAGTGGTAATGCTATCTTTTCCGATTTAAATAATAATACTCTGATGCAAAATATAAGAAAAAAATACCTCAATAACAATAAAATTAAGTTTGTATATATACATTCACATAAACAATAATTAAATATATGTAACTTTCATTTATGTTGCATTGGTAATATTAAAATAAAATAACTTAGACCCTATCGCCTAAATTATAATTCATATATGAGAATTTAAGCACAAAGACTTTCTCTGACATTATATAATTAAATACATGTGTATTTTGCGATAAATTTACCCTAAAATTTTTTTATGATCATTGTTTTAAAAAAAATATAACAAATGGATAATTATAACAGTAATACAGATATTAATTTATTATGTTAAAAGATATATCAAAATTTGCTTTCCTAATAATTTGATGCGAAATATATTCATAAAGAAACTATATGAAATGTAATTTGCTATTTTTAAAACGCTAATAAATTCTTATATATGAAAAATGTAGCATACAAATATAAAAAAGCTTGAATGGGTGCATATATTTTTAAATGATAAAAATCAGATGGTTATCAATAGTATACAATAAAATAATCGATCTTCAATTAACCAATAAAAAGTATAAGAACTAAAATTAACGCTAACCTTTACAAAAAACAATACTAAAAATTTAAAATACTCTGAATATAATCTCTAGTCTATTATCGTCGGTATAAAATGCTCAAAAAAATCTTATATTTGTTTTAATTTTTTAAAGATGTAAGATTTTTTGCAAATTATCAATGGAGTTGGAACCAGATATATTCTAATTGTAAAAACTTGATTCTAATATTAGATGGACTCAATTTATATATCAACATAATATATAAATTTTTAGGCTATATTTTTGAATAATTTTTCATGCATATATATTTATCATAAAATCCAAGACGTTATAATAAGCATTTATAAAAAAAAGCTTTTTATATGTAGTGTTAAAGCTAAAAATATTATTTGTGATTGCTTCGATTAAATTTACATGGTTTAATCAAGATCTGATTAACATGCTAATATTTTTATATAACGATTACAGCAAAATATGAATGAGAGTTACTTTGAGAAAAAACGTATAAATTTATCATTAAACTATCTATAAAGAAAGATTTTTATGTTTCTATGATCGTGGAAATAATGGGTAAATAAGTTCTAATTCACAATATTTTCTAATAACCTATATGAAATGTCAATAACTGTACAAAAAATTTACTTATTATATGAAAAAAAAACATTAAATATTGCAAGAAAAGCTTTGTTCTTAAATGTAAGAATTTAGAAATGTATTCCAGGCCACACCAAATCTCAAAGTATATAAAGTTTTTTTGATTCAACAATATATAAGAAAATTTCTTTTTGCCATATTTTCCATATGATAAATCTGGATTCAAATTAAATTACAGGATATAATGATATTTATATTATTATTTTTTATTTATGGGCCATATTTATAGTCGTAATTTTAATTTTTGTTCTCAGGCACAGCTTGCTTGATTCTCTGTACGCACAGCGTATTTATACTTTCGGCTATCTTTTCCTCTCCAAAGTCTTCTTCAATACCCCTCCTTCTACCGAGACTTATCTATTCAAGGGTTTTTCTTAATCCCAAGGTTTGAATATATGCCTCAACCTGGTTCGTGACATCTAGTTCCTTCAGGTACCTTCTATGATATTGTGTATGATATTTATATAAGTGGTATTTTTTAATAAAAAGATATTTTTAATAAAAGCCCAATTTATATTTTTTATTGTGGCAAATTTAAATATAATTTATCTTTTCTTTTTGTCATCTCTTACTCTCTTATTTTTAAAGATACATCGATCCGTATGTTTTTTTATGCAAAGCATCAAATAGATTACTGCTTCGAGTCAGTCTAAAATTTTTAGGACATTCTGTTGTATTAGGCATAAATTCAGCGACAAAAGTAGCAGTTTTGTCAAACATTCTTTTTTAAAATATATTTTACACTAGTATAACTTTTTTTTTCTAATTTTATTTGTCTTTACTGCAATTTTTAAGCATTGCTTGTTGTAATTTAAAAATATTTTTTTGTTATTCTTTTAATATTTATAATTTATATTTATGTTTTTTGATATTATGACGACTGTCTTTGTTATTTTTAGCACTTTGATATCAAAATAAGTATTTTTTATTTGTTCTTAGATAAGATTGTAAAATTTTTACATAAACAATTCTAATGCTAGCATAAAATTTTTTGATTAAACCATTTTTTTTGGTTTTCTTGTATGATCTTTACCCGTATTTTTTTCGCTTTTACTCACCATATGATCTAATCCTCTAAACGGTTCATAAATTGTGGATTTCTTATAATAGAACAAGTAAATATTTTGAACTTAAGACGAACAAAACTAGCCTGCTATTGTGGCTTTTTTGTTCATACAGTAATTATTTCTTGTGATATTGCCTTTTAATTAGTTTAATTTACATAGAATTAAAATAGTTTTAGATGTATTATCATATAAAATAAATAAACAACGCATTTATCTTTGTATTATTATTGCTATTCATGTGTTTAATGCATTTTTTTAAATATTTTTTTTTATAATGAATTTAGCTTTGGTCTTTTTATAGAATAACTTTGTTAGAAGACTTTATTTTTGCCGACCTATGTAAATGCTTAGTCTATAAATTTAGTGATTTATGTAGTAATTAAGAATTTCAGAATTTTTAAACAAATATCATAACATATCCGCGTCAAAATTTCATCTTTAATCTGACAAACTCTATCATATCTAATTTTTTTTGATATTATCCATAATCATTTTTTTAAAGTCATGTTACAATTGTTTTACTGCATAAAAAAAATCAGTGAGTAAATTTATGCGAATATAGTCGGATTTTTATGCAAAGTCTGATGATCTGGCTTTCATATGCAGTGCCTGCTGCTTTTTCGATTAATATATATTTTGTAACGAGTCTTCTTTTTATCACACTGTAAAATATTTTAACATAATCCATATATGTAAAATATCCCGTATATCTCTACAAATAAAGCCTTTGGAATTCAGTTTATGCTTATAAGTGAAAATTTAAACAACGTCTTCATTTTTCTATGCTTTTAAAGAACTTAAAGTTTATATTGGGAATAATATAAATATTAGCCAACTTTGATATTTTATCTATGTCTTCAGAATAAAACAATTATGCAGAATTTAAATATTCTAATTTGATTAGCACTTCTAGATTTACAATTGGTTTTTTCTGATGTTCATATAAAAAACGATCATAAATTCATATGCAGTCTCTCTTAGATAACTTTCTCATCAAATTCCTAAGTTAGTTCTTTTTATCAATACCATTACCTTTAAATTTACCCTTTTGAGTTCTTCCTAACCAATAATGCACCCTTGCATCCAAAATACATTTTCAAAGTCATAATTGATAAAGTTTGTAAATCGAAATATTTTTTGCCAACAAAAAGCAGTCGGTTTCATTTATTCTCCTATCATATGTTTTCTATGACCTTTTTTGGGATGTTTAAAATACCTTGTTTTTTTTTGGAGATCAAGATACGTTTCTTAGAGCGTAGAGATAAAAAAACATCATTTCACTTTTTTAATTTCTATTAGTATGGGTTATGCGAAATGTTGACAATAATTATCAATTACGACTTCGGCGTTTTTATAAGCTTTTTATGGTATAATTGCTTAAAAATCTGAGGATCTTGATTTATTCATATTCCCATATAATATTCTTAAGGTTAAAGTATACAATTCAACATTTTTAATTTTATATCCCTGATTAAAAGCAGATTTGCAAATGAAGAGAAAAATATCATATCTAATGTTTGCAGTTTCTATATTAAAATTCATCTGTAAGGTTATATTGAGGTCCTTAATCGAAAATCATTCTAATAAACATTTGTTGAAATGTTGCAGCAGGATTTTATCAAAGATCGACATCAAATTCCCGAAATAGTTATCAACAATGAGTTTTTGGTGTTATACATTAGTTTCTTTCTCTTTTTTGTTCTTTAATCTAGAAAAACACGCAAGTATATTTTTTTAATAAGAAAAAACAAATAATAACTGTCAATATTATTTGGGTTGTTTTTTAGAAAATATTCACTGCTTCAAATACCTTTATATTATAAAATTACATGTTTTCAAGGGGGTTTTCTATATATTTTAGATTCAGACAAACATTAATCGTGCGTTTATACCTTTTAGTACAGAATCCATTGCTTAATTTTTTACTTCTCGCTAGCATCTCTTCCAAAAAATATTTATGAATATATCCTATAAAGGCCAAATTTCCAGCATTTTATGTTGTTTGTAATATACTATCAAATTATATGCATGATTTGTATGTCTTAAATATAGATTTATCGCTGATTTTATTATTAAAAATAATATCAATCTTTCAACATTGTTATATGAATTTGTAGGTTCTTAAGATGGACATAATTAATTTATATGGTACCGATTTTTCTCAATATTACATATATTTTTTTTCATATAAAAATAATAATGTGATATAGCAATTTATTCTTAACTTCTTCCGTTCTTTCATTTCTGTTATTTTGATACACTTTTGTACCTGTCCTCGTATATTGTTAATCTTTTAAGCATTTCATGCTTTTTTTCAGCAGCGCTTACGCAATTTATATCAAAAATATAGTGTTTTCCTTGCTCATAGTAATATTAACTCTTTTAAACATATCCATTTATTTATGATTGACAAAAAAAACAACGTTGCTTCATTGAATTTTACCAGATATAACATAAAACAGTACTTCAACGCGATAAAAGTGGATGTTCGATAGCTTATGTTTATAGAACGTTCAATCATATTATTTATTTTTATAGCAGAATTCATTTTACAATAGTTTAACTTTACAACTATATTCTGCTATTTCTATTTTTTTTTCATATTTTCTGTATCTTAAATCTATATTTTTTGGTATAGAAAAATTTAATGGATATTTTTTTATTTTTTAACCCATTTAATAGAAAATAGAACTGTTGAAGCAAAATGTACAAATTGTATTCATTTATGAAGTTTACAAAATTTATTATATACCATATTTATTTTTAAAAACACAAAGTAATATTTACGTTATAAAATGCAATTAAGTTACTTTCTATATATCGTATTTACTACAATCGAGTTTAAAAAATACTCTTATTTTTCTTAATTTACTACGTCATACATTATTGTTTTGAATCAAGTTATTTTCGATTTCACATATTTGAAAAAAGCAATTTTATTATTTGTATAAACATTTAAATTAACTTCAGGCGTGGTAAATATAAACTAACAAATTAAGGTTTATTTTATTTTATGTATTTTGCTTCTTAAAAACAATTAGAATATAGATGATTTTAAATCAATTTAATTTAATATCTAATTCTATTTTAAAAATCGTAAAAATTTTTCATGTACATTTTTTTCACACATCTTTAAAAGCCTATATTAAAAATTTTTATGCATTATTACAGTATTTTGGTGTATGCATGCCATCTCGTTGTCCTAAGAGACACTTAAATATACAATCATACTTTTTATTTTGCTGCATGTAAAATCTTTTAATTTAAATAATGTATTAATCTTATAATTTTTTCACAATCAGGGGTAGTGAAACGTAAGTAAAGCTAATTAAACTGTTCTTTGTTACGCTCATTGATAGAATTTTTAAACTACATCATATATTTTTGTACCTTTAAATTATTTTCTTAACTCTTGTATAATAAATCTATTTAGCTATGCTTTAATTTAATTTTTGGCTTTATTCTCATATTCAAAGACAATAAAACCTTTTAAATATCAAAGTGTTTTATTTAGAAAAGAATAACTCAAAAATGCCCCTGGTAACTTATATAAAAGCCGTTGTATATTTATAATTTTGTATCTATGATCAAGAAACTTCGTTTACAAACTTTTTTGTTTTTTAATATTTAAAAATTTTTACCAACAGACTTTTATATATAATGATCAAGATCAACACTATACCATAACTTCTACCTAAAAATGCATATTGTGTATAATAGAAAAGCAGAAAAGATTTTCTAGTCAATAACGAAATTAAATTCACAATAGTTCATATACTAAGTATATGTTTCTCCTTTTTTGAATAAAAAGTCATGATATGTCTAATAAATCTAGGCGTTTTCTATAAAGTGCAGATGTTTCATCAAGGTAAAAATATTTTTTTATGCTTAAATATATATAATACTATATCTTAAAGGCTCTTACCTGCATAAATACTTGGTGTCTTTGGTTTTATACGGCGAAGGAAATTTATATTCGATCTAAAAATTTTATGATATTTATAAAGGATCTGTTAAGATGACTTACTTCTATTTTATGGTTCTTTATATTTGTTTTGACACAAACATAACGATAAAAATATTTGAATTGAGCTAGAATTCTGATGTTAGTTAAAAAATAATATTACGGTTTTTATGTTAATTAAATATAATTTTTATATATTTACAGATATAATTTTTACAATTTTCTTTATTCACTAGGTTACAATTTACTAATTATTTATTTAGTGATGCTTTAATTTAATTTATAGCAAAAAAGGTTCTAAAATAATTTTGTCTCTTTATTTTATTTACACGCTTGTAAAAATATGTTATATTATAAGAGCAAAATTTATCGCCAGCAATAACACGACATAATGTTGCGGATGCAATATTCGGGTTAGTTTTAATTATAATTCAAGGCTAATAAAAACGTATGATAACCAATGAGTCTGTATGAAAATAAAAGTTGTAAACTATATTTAAATAACCTTAAATCATATTTTCAAACTTTCTTTTCTTGTAGATTATCAATTTATATATTCACCAACGTAAAACAATTCAAAACTTACATTTCTAATGTGTTTTTATTATTATATTTATACAAGAATCGCTGTATTTTAGTAAAATTCTAATATCAACATATGATTATAATATTCATGCAATCAAAAAAAATAATTTATTCTAGTTGTATTTATTTGTCCTATAAAAGCTGTAAGATTTTATTTCACACTTTATTAAAATTTTCGAAATGTTACGATCAAATACTAATAAAAACACAGTGAACCTTTATGCATAAAAATCTAACTCGAATAGTTTTAATTTCGCTATCAGACAAAATCAAAAAATATATAAGATTATATAAAGATATAATTGCAAAGCTTTTCTTTGATTTTCTTAGAAAAAAAGTAAAATAGCCGTTAACAAAGCAAAAAAATATTCATTACCTGAATAGTTCTATTTTTTGAATTTAGAATTACGATTATTAACCTAGATTTCGAATGTTTTAGTTAAAAAGTTATATGAAATAGTGTTTTTTCGCCCCTTTAAACATATATATTATAAAATTTTCGTATATCAACAAACATTCGGAAAGGTTTTATAGTTTTCATGGTTACTTTAATTTTTATGATAGTTATAGATATTTTTATCGATATGAGTTAAACTAACATTAAAAAAATATAATCTTTTACATTTGATGTTTTAGCTGTGCAAATTATTTTTTATAAGACTTAACTAAGTTTATCATGTATTAAATAATAATAAAGTTATATGTACTATAAATTTAAAGTAAATTTAGATCCCTAGATAATCAAAGCATGTGATTTATAATTGATTCTTTCTATATGAGCAAGATTCAATCATGATGTAAGTAAAAATTATTCATCGATTTTACAAAAAAAAAATCTTGAAGTAAAAGTCTAAAACAATATTTTTATAAATATATAAAATCTTTTAAATTGCGCCATTTTTATTAAGAATGAATACAGGATATAAAATCTGAATCATAACATTTATAAATAGTAGTTTTTTAATATGCCAAAACTAAACATAGGCAGAAATCCTAATTTCCTGTTTTTTCCGTGTATTATATTTCGTGTTTTCTTTCAGTTTAATATTTTTAATAAATTTCTTGCATATTTTCATTAAATAACATCTATAATTATTATCCAAATATACTATTTGAATCAATTTAATAAAAAAAAATTTAGATTCGATTCTAATATGTTGAATAAACTAAGTTTTATATTGTTTTTTATTTATTTTTTTATCTTTAAAACCAGCTATGTTTTCTTACGGCTTATTTTATCTTGATATATTTATTTTTTTAATTGAAATAAATATATTCACTTTTTATTTCTAAGGTATTTTTTATTTAAGGGCTATATTTAAAGAGTAATTTTAGTTTTTTTTCTCAGGCACAGCTTGCTTGATTCTCTGTACACAAAGCGTATTTATACTTTCGTTATCTTCTCCTCTCCAAAGTCTTCTTCAATACCCCTCCACCTTTTGGGACCTATTAATTCAAGGGTTTTTCTCAATCCCAATGTTTAAATATATGCCTCAACTGGTTCGTGACATCTAGTTCCTTCAGGTACCTTCTATGAAATCGTGTTACCACACCGTACCATTCACTGTTTATTTCTAAAACTAAAAAAATATAATAAAAAGAACGGACCAATAAATTTCTAACGATATAAAGTTATAAATTTAGATTTAAAAATGAAAACTGTATTTTTTCATCTATAAAATACATAGAAATACATCAAAATAGCATCATGATATATAATTTTATATAAAATAAAATGAATTAAGCTTGTAAAATGTTTTTATAGGATTTTTTTTCTCTATGAATTGAACAGTATACTAGTTTCTAGGTGTTTTATAGCCGGTAATTTACAGAAGTTTAGACTACTGAATAGGTATTAACTTTTTGTGCAGCAATTACATTTATATTTTTATCTGTATGTTTTTTTATTATATTCACATTTTTATCTGTATGTTTTTTTAATATATTCAGTTTCCTTCTTTTGTTTGTTCTTTAAAACTGTTTCGCAAAATAAAATATTAATTTGAATCCTTTTGATATCATGTGTATACTTCGATATTCATCAGATTAGTATTATTTATTTTAATTATGAAATCTGCATGTTTGCCTAATTTTATGCAATTATAATTTACAAATCATTCATCATAAGTTGCAACTATTACAGTGTAATTTACAGAATTACATTATATTTATATAATTTATATTTTTTATTTATTATGCGTAAACGATACCCATCCTAAATATAATGAAGATAAAACATGACATTCTGGCGTTTGCTATGTCACGTTTTATCAATAGAAATATGCTTCATGGTATATAGTTTTATGATCATTGTGTGTAATTTGTTCCAAATTCGTCCTAGACGTATAAAAATTAATTTCACAATTCAAGAACAACAATTTGATTTTCGAGTGAAAATATCGATTTCGTTTGTAATATTTACATAACAAAAAATTAACCATTAAATAAAAAGTAAGTAATATAAATTAATGAAACACATAACTTTTTGCTAGATCAATTTATATATTCTAAATGATATAACTTCTTTGGTTTACAAAATATATAATTTCGATTATTCTTTGAATTTTTAATCTTATTCTAATCTCAAACTTTTGATTGGTATAATTTGTTTAAAAACATGATCTGTTAAATATTTAAAAGCATGTGCCTAAATTACTAATGGATATAATATTTTATTATTTCTACTGATCAAACAATTATAATCGACAAATGATTCAAACTTCACTATGAATTTCACCATTTTGCCAACATTGCTTTTGACGTGCATTAATTAGAGCAATACTTTTTTAACTTGCGACAAGGATATTTCCATCCATTTATCACTTGGTACCTATACCTATTTCCAAACATAAAAAAATAAGCGTGGTGATGGTTATTGTCGTATTATTTGACTTGGATTCGTTAATAGACGAATGGATTTTGAATACTATTTATTCATGGGTTATTGCTAAACTATCAAACAATCATTATTGCCGCTAAGATGCAAGCAATACATAAAACAATATTGGTATATGCATAATGTAAAATTATTTTGGATTTAAAAATACTGAAAATATGGGCTATAAAAACCTTCACGTTATGCAAGCTCAAGATCAAGTGATCAAAAACATTTCTTGTATGATTTAGATGTTTCTACTGGAAATACCATATTGACTTGGTCAGATTAGAATCATACATCTCATTATCGAATTCGTGAAAACACAAACAATATTACAATTTAAAGAAAATTCAAGCTCTTTTTTTAACATAAATTTAGCTTTCATGAGAGAAAGACAAAAGATATATTTCCTAAATTATAGAGATTTTATTTACACCAAACAAAAATTTTCGATGCTTTAATAGTTTACTGATACATAAACCTGTGAAAAAATAATATATAAATAAATTCACATTAAGAAAAACAAAAGACACTTAACCACGTTAAAAAACCAAAATTACCTTCTAAAATTACATTTAAAAATTTTTGATGTGTTTATAAATAAAAAAACCCATTTAAAGCTTCACAATAGTTCTTATTATATTGAATGATACATATATAAATTAACTGATCCATCTCATTGTTTTTATATCTGATACACAGGACATAAAATATTGGAATGCAATATTTATAAACTGCATACATCGTGAGTGTAAAAAGGGGCTTTCAATGTTTAGTTTTTAAAATAATTTAGTTCAGCAGTCCTATTTTACCTTTTTTAATGTAACTTTATAAAAAATAAAAAACAAAGAAACGTGATGCATGTAAATGGAATAAATTCTTGTGAATTTATTTTAAATTATACGAGAAAATATTGGATTATATCCCGATTTCATTTGTCAAATATTACCATCTATCTCTAAAGTAAAATTGGAAAGAAAAAAAAGCTATAATTTCTAAAAAAAAATTGGCCTGGTAGATTTTGCCTGATATATTATTTTAAGATATTATATATGCACCAAAAAATATACGGTGTATTGTTTTAATAAGCTGCTGTTTCTGGTATTTCATTTTAAATTCCAGTATGATATAATCCGTGGATTGATAAATATTGATCTTTTGATAGATAATGTGCATATACACACATATAATATATTTTTTGCTTATAAATCCCTTTTTTTTCTTAAATTTGCATGGCAACTTTTACATTCTAATATAACTAGATTTTATCATGCTGTATTTATCGCTCTCGTCTTATCTTATATATTTATAGTTACTCCCATGAAAAAAACTTATTTGTTCTGCTGTTCTTTAGATTATATATTTTCCCATTTTGACTGTAGTATAGTCGTAAGACATCGCTCGTGATGCCAATTATGCTTCAATTAGATACACAGGGATTTGAGAAAAGATTAAAGCTGTTTCGCGTACCAATCATTATATTTTAAAATTTTTTACTTTAATTTAACATGATTCTACCAATGTGTGTTTTTGATATCTCTTGCATTTAGTATGTATAAAATGCATTTTTGTTGTATGATATGGTCTTTGTTCGGTAAGGATCGACTTTTCAAATGCGTAAAAAGGGAACAAGGATTTTTATAATGGTGCAAAAATTTATATATAGTGTCTAATTTACATTTGTTATCTATTAGTAATTAAAAAAGAAATATTATGCGACAGTTTTATTATTTGAAATTTGGTGAAAACCAAAGTTTATCACATATTGATAATTCGAGGAAATATATATTTTGTTAAATAGTCTCAGCCTACACTCTAAGAAAAAATTGTAAGGAAAGAAAAGGTTTCAAAATTGTATGTAAGTATTTTATCATATTTTTCAAAAATATTTGTAAACCTCGTGTATAAGAAAAAGGTAAAGAATTGAAAAAGATATAAAATAGAAACATAGCCAGTAAAAATAATAAATATAATTCCACGGATTAAAAATTATATAAGTTTCAGAAGATGACTTGGAACGGTTGAAATATTACTTTTGGTACTACAAGCTTTAAAAATATAAATGATATCGAAAATATTTTTAAACAACGATAGTTAGATTTTAATGCTGAAAATTCTATAACACTCAAAATAAAATATTTCGTATTTACAAATTTCATTGATTCATGGTAATATAATTTTATTCATGATATAACTTTGATTGAGAAAACAATTAATATTCCACACGAAAATAATTAATATACTACACACAAAAAAAATATCTGTCAGTATACAAACTTATAAGCGAATAATAATATTTAATACAATTTATTTCATATTATTTTAAATTACAAAACAGAATTAATATTTTAATTATAAAATAATCGATTATTAAGTAAAAATAAAGTAAATCTAAATAAAAAAATATAATAAAATGTCGGAAGAAATTCAACAATAAGCATCTATTGTTATTGGAATTTTGATATACTTTTTATATTTTTATATTGATTGACAAAAATTTACCTTAACATAAAAATACTATTAAGAAAATATAATAAATAATGGGTTAAATATATATAAAATCAATTTTCTGCACATGGGATTTTTGCATAATAAATATTTCCTCAAAAATTGGTTTCATGGACAACAATCTAAATTTTTTTAGTTTATGTCTGCTTATGAAAGTAAACAAACTTTCGAGAATTATTCAAATATAATAATTTTTTCACTTTCAAAAATCAAGTTTTATTTGAATATGGCTATTATGATTTATAAGCTAGTTTTGTAAACATTGTATTTTACTTGATTGCTTTTAATTATAAATACTAGTTCGCACCACCACAACTTTCTTATATCTAACATTTTATGTACAAATTTTTGAATGAAATATATATTTTTTGCTGTTGACAAAGTTAGTTTGCCAGCCCATTACGTCTATAATTTTTAAAAAACCAATTTTATCAGTATATTAGCAGGAAAACAACATCTTTAAGGTTCAAACATATTGATAAACTCAATTTTTTTTAAAAAAACGAACTAAAAAAAAGCACATAAAATGTAAATTCACATGAAATTTTACGCCTTAGATCATTGACGATAAATAAAGTACCCTATCATCGAATCATAAATTCTTACAAGAATTAAGATACGACGTAAGACCCATCTAAACTACATGATAATTTATTAGAGATGCTTTATTTTCGCGATAAAAAGTATATAAATTAACATAATTCAAGCTATTATATGCCCAAATGTACACAAGTAATTTATATTTTGCGATTATTAGTTGTAATACCCATAAAAAAAAACATGCCACATAGATTAATGTTTCGATTTTTTTTTAATTTTGAAACAAATAAAACCACAATGATCATATATTAATGTACAATAAATGACAGAATATAGTAAAACACACTAGGTCTCATATAAAAAATATCATAATTTATTGTGTGTGTAGTAGCCTCCAAAAAGAATGATCTTAGATAGATATCAAAATTACTTATCCTAGTTCTTTCTGGATTAGAAAAGTTTAATGACATGTTTACCTAATTCACATAATTATCGGTTAACAATAAGAAAGTTTGTGAATTTAATTAAGGTAATCATGAATGTTTAGAATTGTCTAATGTTATTATTTTTATAGAACTTAATGAATACAATCATTATATAAAGTTGATTATTCCAACAGTTATGTTTCTTGCGACATTGATTTTAAATTTTTTCTTAAAAATGTGTTTTTTGCAATTTTAGATCTGATTTTTAATTTTTCCTATACAATTAAGTATTTTGAATCAAGATAAATACGCAATGAAATGAATTCTCGCTGATATCATTTCTATCCTTAATAAGCATAAATATAATATTTTCAAAATAAAACTTGTAATTTATATTAAAATATATTGTTAAACTTTGATATTCGTAAAAAGGTGTAAATAAATGTACGTCATTACAATTAAGCGATCAGTAGGCTTTGATTATGCTAAATATTGTTAAATTTAGGAAAATAAAGGTGACGAGCACGAAATTTTCTTTCCTTTTAAAATAAACACAGTCTCAAGCCGGGTTATAATTGATTGTATCCATTAGGAGTATATTTAATCGTTTAAAAACGTAAATTGGGGGATTTCAAATATTAAATATTATCAAACGATAAATAGAAATCACTAAAATATATATAAAAAAAGATTTTATAAATGACTTGCTTAGTACTTTAAAGACAAATTAAAAGTTTAACTTCTCATTTATAATAACTGACAGTCTGAAAAAAAATACGGACTAAAATTTCTGCATTACAAAAAAAAACCGATTTGCATTGACAATTTTTGTTTTTAAAACTATATATGTTTCAATCAAGCGAATTTATAACGTTTTTTTTTGTTTTTGTCATATTTTTGTGATTATACAAAAATTACACATTTATTCTTTTATGGGAATTTCAATAATAAGCCAGAAATATTTTTATTTTTTGTTGAACCTAGAACATATAAAAAAACGTATTTTTTTATCGTATGTATTTAAATTAGAATTTTTTTAAACCAAATCTATGCTTTTAGAGTTATTTGAGCAAAGATTATATGTATTCATATATCAATGCAGCATATATAAGTAACTCAAATATTATTTAATATTGCAACGGTTGGTATTATCATGAATAAATATGAAAAACAATTTCTACAAATAAATTAAACGAATCTTAAATTTTTAATAGCCCAATGCACATTTTTCTATAAATATCTATGCATAATATAAGGGATGAAAACTAAAAAAAGATTTTTCTAGTATGAAATATTCATGGAATCAATCTTTCATCACAGTATTAAGGCTAAATGCTAAAAAAAATAGAATTATAACCCATCTTTTTTTGGCTTTGTTCCCCTTTTCAAGCTAGTTTTAACTACTGGTGGGTTTCATCTACCAGTTATAAATAATTTACCGCTCTAAAAATAAAAAAATATACATTTTGTCTCTACTCTTTTATAAATTTATTTATTTTGATGTGTCTGTAAGATTCATATATGTTCAATAATCATACGGATATATAATCCAAGTTATCTAAAATTCTTTATATATATAGCTAGTATTTCCCGTATTTTTTGTACATAATTTCGAATTTATGTGCAAAAGAAAAGTCTTCTATGATTATTTTTTTTTATAATGAAAATTTGCTACTTTAATTATTTCTCAAATATTTTCCTTGAAATATATTTTTTTGATCAAACAAGATACATCCATGCGCTTTGCTCCTTTAAATATAATTGAAAAGAATATTTGACTGCGCTGGATGCCATATAAAACTGCATTCTAATGATTTATAGATTTTATACTAAGAACTAATGTTTAGAAAAAAATACAAAAATCGATTTTATCAATATCATGATAATTCTCAGTCTGCTTTTTTAATACATAAAACACAATTTTTATACATTAAAATATTGTTTTTTGTAGATAAAAATATTGTTTTTTGTAGATAAAAATATTGTTTTTGGTAGATAAAAACATTTTTCCGCAATTGTTATTAATGATACCTAAAATTGTCAGTAGATAAGGTATTATTACATTTTAAAGTATCTCTATACATTGGCAGTAAGAATATCTTTAATCATTAACTAATTCTCATATGACGCCTAGGCGCGGACCTAAAGTTAAAAAAATAATAAAATATACATTTTAAAATGGTTTTAAATTTTAAAAATACATAATTTTTTTGTGTAAAAGTCAATAACACGTTTTATTATCCAATTGTGGGGCTATTTCTTTGCCTTTAAAGTAGTAATACAAAAATTGTCAGAAAATCTCTAAAACTTTAGTGTGCATTTTGAATATATAACAGGGATAAAAAAATAAAAAATTCGGGATATTTATATGATATGAAAATCATATCTGTGGGTTAGAAATTCAAAACCTTGCTAAACCCTGGTTCTTTCTATATAACAGCCTTTTAATTTTGATAGAAAAAAATAATATATATTATATTAAGGTTTTATTGAATTTTAAAATATCTTAGAAAATAAAAAAAAATCCAAATTATAATGATGAAATCTTCATCATGTAGACGCAGGTATCATTAAAGTAATAAGAAATATCAAAATTAAATAATTATTTTTTTAATAACCATATTAAAATTTTCTTTTTTTTTGGTATTTCAATCACCTTTCAGGTGTGTAGAATAGAAAAATAAGTGTATATTCTATCAAGCTACTTCGGATAAAAAGCAATATTTTCACACCAGGTTCATTTATATTCTCACGAAATTTATTGGAACATAAAACTATGTTTGAAATTAAAACAATATGTAATTGTTCATTTACTTTTAACGTAATTTTTCTACCCGTATGAGGATAATTTAAAAAAAAACACATAATAATTAATAGAACTAGTTCGAATAAACCCAAAAACTATGCACAAGATAGTTTGTAAATATATTTGCGGAAATTTATAAGTTTTATAAATGTAAAATTTACCAAATCTAATAAACTAGAAATCCAAGCTTCTGTCTTTACACCAAATTAGCTTCGACGCTTGTTAAATTTATCATATTTATCGTGATTGCAGCAAGATTACCTTATTTATGCAAAATTAAATTTTCAAAATTTCACATAACTAAATATAAGATCTTTTCGAATTGAACTAAAAATATAAATACATTTTATTTTTTTGCGCTTAAGATATAGAAAGCATTCTATTGATTATTTTATTTATGGGTTAATTTTTGATTCGACTTTTATATTTTCTCAAACAGATCGTGTGATACAATCCATGGAGCAAACTTTATCAATTCTTTTTACTACCTCTTTCTCTGTTATATTCTAATCGATATCCCCAAGCTCTCAAGGTTTATTGGTCAAGAGTCTTTCTCAATCCTATGGTTTGCATAGAAAGAATTTTTGAACAGTCATTTAAGAACGAATATGTATTTTGATTGAAAAAAAGTTCAGATAAAAAGATATTATTCTGTTGCCACAAGCCCAGTAAATTGATTAAAATTAGGAATTTGTGGTTTCAATATTTTTTTAGATCGATCTAGTTCGAAAGTATAAGACCAATTACGTCCGCGGAATAAAATCGCAAGAAGAGATATTTTAGTAGATTTTTAAGAAAAAATTGTGAATTGATCTAATAAAAAAACATTTCATAGTCTTATACTAGCAGTCCCATCTAAAAAAGCAAATTGTATATGAGCACAAAATATTTATAGAATATAAAATATAGATAATATTTCAATGCAATTTTCCAATAAAGGAATTTAAAAATATATATACGGCAAAAAATCCGCATTTCGCTTTTATATTTGACCATTTTACCTGGAATCTATGGGGAGATGTTTCAAACGCTTGCTTTACCTACAAACAACATATTATGTAAAAAAAAGACAGCAGAATGTCATTATCGAATATAAAATTCTCATATGATAGAGAAAAACGTTTTTTATAAAAAAATCAATTGTAATTTAGATGCTAAAACAAGAACAAATTCGATTCAATCTCAAAGACTAATTTCATTATATTTGACTTATCAAATTATACTACAAAATATATGTTATTTACATTAGTTAAAAGTCTAGTAAATAAATATAAAAGAAAGAATTATAATATATTGATATAAACGATTGAGCTATATATTTACTTGAGAATCAACATATCCAAAATAAACAACCGTTTGAGCACTATAAACAATGATATCCATTCAATCAACAATTTCTTGCTTTTAATCTATCTAAGATTATTACCAGCTTTGTACATTTAATAAAAGATTTATATATTAGTAAAAGCATTTAATTCATTTTTTTAGCGAATTAAAGTGATTTATATTTTTATTTCTACCAATAAATGCTTATAATTTGAATGTAATATACACAGTGGAAAGGATAAATTGATTTTATTAGATAAAATGATTCATAAAAAACAGAAAAAATAGAGAATAAATGTTTATATTTATAATTATGAGGATTTTCAACTTAGATGGCAATTTACCACATTTTTTGGATCACATATTATTTAAATATGCATTATATTAAAAGAAGATAACTTATACACACGATTTTCACGTCTAAAACCATTTTATATTGTCATTATGTTGTATAAAATATAAATTTAAAACAAATTTTTCGATTATAATATATTTTAAGTTTGAAAATATTCTCTAAATAGCGTTTTATGCAATTAATGTATTTACTATAAAATTTAAAGAGAGCAGGTCTGAATACAGTCTGAAAGTATGATAAAAAACTATTTTATCTAAAACAAACTGTAAAGGGAAAGAATAATTTAAAGGAAAAAAAATCAAGCTTTCACAAAAACCTCAATAAATATCAGAAAAAGATAGAATGATTTTTAATTCAAATTTATATCTTACATTTGAGTGAAAGAATTACTCATCGAAAACCTTTTATATATATATATTGTGAGTTTTTTACCATAAAAATTAGAAATTTAAAATTCGATATTTTTGATTATTTATATTTTATCGGTATACATTTATTTATTGTATTTCTATGATCATTTTGTTTATTTTCTATTGATATCATGATGTTTTTTACATTATTTTTATATTTAACTTAAAATATCTGCTGCTAATTTAAGGGCAATCATTTTTTGACTAATTAACTGATTATTCATTTAAACTGATAGATTGTATTAGAAAAAATTTATAAAAATGAAAAATTAATGTATTTATGACTTAATGTATGCAATCTTTATTTCAAGCAAGGGTAAAAATTATATTTTATTCCATGATATATGTGTAGCATTTTTATATCAAATATATTGATCATATAAATGAAACTTATTTAAATATTCTTCGGGACCCTGCAAAAGAATAAACGCATTGACAAACGACTGGGATACAGTAGCAGAGTAAAAAAACCCCAATGAACTCCTTTAACGTGATTATTTTAGATTAAAGGGTTAAAAACATGTAAAATAGAAACATGAATATTATATAGTAGTTTTTTATGGCTTATTTTATACTTAATACCCAAAAGGAATTAATAAAATTCCACTAAAACTTAAATAACAGCCATAATTTTCTAATATGCAAATTTATTTTATTTTTTGACAACTATAAATAGAGCAAATTGCATTTAATTAATAATTACGCGAATAAATATCAATCAGGCGTGTATCAGGATAGCCCTGGTGAATTATGTTTTCGCATAACTTGTTATATTCAAAAAATGAGAGTATATTTTATTATATTTTTTTGATTCTGCGGCTAAATTGTTTCCATAAATACACGTTATGACATATTTTAACATGAATAACAAAAATTATTTTGCATAATACATTTTTTATTTTGTATGGATTATAAATTGAGTAGATTTTATTTTATGTTTGTGAAATCTATTTATATTAACTATTATATTGGATTTAAAAATATGATCATTTCGCTGATCCTTAATATATCTTTTTTTATAATTATTAACTAATAAGTCTTGAGAAGATGTATCTAGAGGATGCAAGATAATTGGAAATGCTAAGAGCTTAATATGATGTGCCTAAGGAAAAATAATTTACATTTTGCTCGAAGAATAAACCAAAAATTACAATGCCAAAATTAACCCATAAATAAAAATATACAAAATTATACCCAACATTAAATGAGTTAATTCTTCTTTAAGTGATAAAAAAACATAATAGCGTGTCAAATATTTGCACATAAAATATAGAAAGATAAGTTCGGTCATTTCAAAAGTATATTTATACGTATAAATCATTGAAAAGATTTTCGTTTTATATAATATTTGATTATATGCCTGTGTACATCTTAATATAGTTTTTAGAATTATATATTTCTCGGGTTACCCTTTAATAGATGCCATATTAAGAATTGATTCCTATCGAAACTTATTTACAGCCACGAATACGGAATTGGTATAACTGAAATATAACATTTCCACCAATAGCCGTTCGATATTCTACGGATATAAACTATATATTGTTTAATCATTTATATAATTCAAAGAATAGCTGATGCATAAATAACAATTCAAGCAATGTTTCTATATTTTTAAAAATGTGAATGATGTTTTTTTAATATTTTGTAATCTCCAAATTAAATTAAATAATTTTTGTTCAATAAACTTTGTTGCGTTTTTGAATTTTGTAATTATAAATTTCATAATTTACACTAAATCAAATAATAAATTTAGTAGGTTTTATACTGGAACGATGTAAATTGAACTAAAACCAAAAATAGCAATATAATATTAGTTAGTAAAAAGAAAATGTATTTATACTAATGTTCTAATATATAGCCAAAATAATTTTAAGTTTAATCAAGATATAAATATTTTCTTTCTATAAAAAGTCATAAATATTTTATCTAACTATAATCGTTATTTTTCTTCTTCACTCAATCATAAAAGCATTGTTTTTAAATTAATTTAGGATTAATATATTAACTTTCACCTATTTTATGCGATTAATAATATTCACTTTCGTACAACTATCATATAAATAAAAAGTATAGAGTTTATTATTCTTTCAAATTATTTATGTATTTATTTATTCTACAATCTTTTTATGATTTCAAATCAGTAAAAATTTAGATGATTTAATTTGTATGCATTATTAAAATCCAATTTTTTCAAAATATATTCATAACCTTCCTATAATAATTCAAAAAAAGACTCATGGTTACAATTTACTTCCGAACTTTCAGGTTCCAGCGTTTAGAGGCGCAACCGTTGGCATTTTCAACTCGCCATAGATTACTCGTAGCGCTTAGTGATCAGAATATATTTCGAGATGGCATGGGTAGTTCTTCTATATAAACATCATAAAATTGGAGATACTTCATTCACAAGAAAAGCATATTTTTAGATTCATCGTTTTCATATCTTCTCAATTGCCGATAGTCCGATTCTAATTTAAAGAGCGTCATTTTATTTTTAATATCGAGCATGAAATATAACCAGCCATAGAAAGGATGCATTCATTTTTTCTTGTATTTCAATGGGTTAACATAATTTGTATCAATTAGTAAATATTTAAATACCCTTTAATGAAGAAATTCATACGATTGTTCACTTTAGTTATCACTTGTTTATGCTGGATTTTTTTCTAAAACAACATTTAGATGACAGTCTACAATATTACACATACCATATATTGAATGGTTTGAAAAAAATATCACATTTTTGAAATGAATCATCTGCTTTTTAATTTAAATGGTTATTATGTAAAAAATCAAGAAATATTACTAGAAAGAATTGAATGATATTAATAGAACATTTTGTCATAATATTATTTCGTATTTTTTAAGAATCATGATAGTATGAAAAACACGTGATAAGAAATTTTCACAGATGATTCTAATTTTTGATAATATTAGTACTATGTATTTTATTATGTTATTTAAATTTATTTTATGCGTGAATGTCTTATTCTTGTTAAAATACAAGATTTCTACATTTATTTGTACATTATTAAAATAATTAATTGATCAATAATTTAAATTTTAATGAAGGGAATAAAAGTATAGTTGGCTGTGTTTTATAGCTAATTATTGAATCTAGAAATATTACACTATTAAGAATTAAATGATGTAATATTAGACTTATTGTTCTGTCACTGATATAAAAAGTTCGTATAAGAATTTTCACCTTCATACATAGAATTTTAAAATACAATCCTGAATTTGAATTCAAATTATAAAAACATTTTTCTACTGCATGTTTAATTTCAGTAATATATTATGAAAGCATTTCTCAATACAAGCAAAAATATGGAAACTGACATATTGTGATTCACATTTGATCTTATTTAAAAAAAATGGTGATTATACTGTTTATTCTTTTCACTGCAATGAAATTATTAAATATGTTGGATCTTAATGATTAGATTGCCAAAACCCAATTTTTCGTATCGCCAAAACATGTGGAAGCAAGTGGATATGTAAATTTAAAATGTGATTTAATAATCCATTTAAAATATAAATAAATTATTGGGTCTATTTTTTAATCTTGTAATAAATAAGACGACGCACCTGCAAAAGTAAATTAAAGAAAATTTTTAATTCTTATTCGTGATTATGGATTTATACCGTAATTGTACTGTGTTTAGCAAGTAAAAATATAACAAAGAGAATAAATTGTTAATAAAAAAGAATAAACTTCAACAGAATAATGAATAAATTTCCTGAGTTATGTCAATATTGAATTATCCGTGATTTATTAAATAAATCTAAAGCCTAATGATATGAATCATATATAATACATTTATATAGAGTTAATGAAATTTGAGATAAATTAAATTATTTTTGATTTATTTATTCGTATTTATCTTGATTTAAGAAGATTTGCTTGTCACTATTAGAATCTTTCGCTTATCTGATGCACCCTCAAGTGGTTCTTCGTATAAACAGTAACCAGTTTATCTCTATTGATTAGATATATTTTACCAGGCATAGTCGACATGGAGGAGGGATGTAATTCCATCTACTTTCTGTCGCTGGTTAATTATGCTATCACTACTATGGACTTATCCATATTTTTGCTTAATGGAGCAGACTTCATTCAATATTAGACCATGTTTGTCGCTTCTTGCATTAAACTCGAATTTATAACGGCCTATCACTCTTGTTGTGGTTTTACTTTCTAGTTTTGACAGACCGCCTTCATGTGAGTATTCATCGCTTGAGTGATCACTCGAATTGGGAGTGCGTTGTAGTTAAAAATTAGGCCCCTTTCTAATGTTTTTCTAAACCAACATCCCCACCGCAGCCTTGACGAATTATAAATATAGATGAAAATATGTTTTGACTTAAATTATTAACAACATAAAAATAATTTAGCAATATTTTAATAAATAGAATCAAATCTATAAATACAATTTATATCTTAAAATTTTCATCTGTGAATACTGAAAAATCAAAAAAATTCTTTATGTAAAAAGGAATATAATTTATCACTATATATATAGAAATACGTGTTCTAATTTTTCGAATATTGAGGAGGATGAAATGCATGTAATCAAGATATTCTAAAACTATGCATATACTATATTTATTCGTATAAACCTTATTTTTGTACAACAATAGCAAGCTGATCTGTTATCATGGGCGCTTTTCTATTTAATATATAAGTTTCTTATTTATTATGGGGGTCGGAAAAAATTAATCAATCAACATCTTTATTAAATCAATAAGATGGCAATAGGATTTACACACATATCAGCTTTATGATATATATCACAATTTTTCATTGAACAATACAAAAATATTTGAGCTGTGCTATGATTTCATGCTAGTTCAAAAAAGATTATCAGGTTTTATTGCGGGAATAATATCAAATTTATACTTTGGCATGTTTAAATAAAACCAAATTTTGAATTACGAAGTTATAATATTTTTGCATTAGAATATAGATGCTTTTTTTATATTTATACCGAAAAAGCTTTTAATAGGATTATATTTCAACGTTGTAATAAATATTTATATAGACAGAGCATAACTCAATAAAATATCATAAGCTTTGTTTTCGGGTTTGTTTAAATATACTTTTGTATATAAATAAAAAATTTGATATTATGCGGGCCAGCATTGAAATAAATGTGAAAATCATTTGCAAATACATTTGAATTATCTTTTCAAGTTTTTTTCGTATGATAAATTGTCATAATCCACATTAACTCAAAAAAAAATTAAAGAAATAAAACTTAATATGCATTCTTATTACTTTATTTTTACTACAATTACAGTATCTTAGTATTTTCTTGCATAAAAATAAGATTTCAAGATTTAAGTTATTGGGTAATCAATAAATACTTCAAATGGTATCCATGAGCTTCTTAAAGGTTGTTAGATTTTCTAGCATGAATTGAAACTTTTTCTATAGTTTAATAACAAAGATTTTTAAAAATGAATGTATTTATTTGAAAATAATCAAATTCATAATTTTTAATTCGTTTATTAAAATAAAGAATATAAATGTAAAACGGCTAAAATAGATGTGGTGTCAAATATTAAATTATATGTTAAATAAAAGAAAAGAATAAAATATTTTTCAATGCAAGTCAAAAAAGTATCCATTAATCGAGCGAAAAGGTATTTTTTTAAATCAAAAGACTTCTAATTTTCTTATTTAGATCCCTTAATTACGTACTTATGTTAAATAACAACAGTTTTGTTCAAGCACTTTGAAAATAAAATTAGAAAAATCTTCACGTTTCATAAAGAGCCTAAACATTTGTATGGTTTTCGTTGTGGATTTTATATTTTGGAATGGTCAAATTGTTATTACATCAGTTTTGAATTTTATAATAAATAGAATAATCATAGTTTTTTCATTTCTTACACCAATCCTAATTATTTTTCATAAAACTTTACAATTTTTTAGAACTTAATTACAGTATTATTCGGGATTTTACGTAAATTCTTAAGAAATTAAATTTAGATCCTCTAGATGTTCATAAAATGAAATACTTGTTATTAATTATAAATTCAAAAAAGTTTCAGCTCGATGCAAGCTAAAATTTTCAGAAATTTTACAAAATAAAAATCAAGAGATAGATGTCAAAAAAAGCATTTTTACTGTGTATAAACGAGATATTAAATCTTTTTTTATTATGAAATTCTGAATAAGTATAATTACGTGCAAAATTAAAATATCTACGTAATATATACTAGATTTAAACACTAGAAGTAACCATTTCTAGTCAGAAATTAAAATATAAGAATATTGGTGTATTTATTTTTGATATAAATTTTTGAAAAAATTCATACAGAACAAACATTAGAATTCTTTTATAATTTCAGCCATGAAATGTTGAATAAACGTGAAAATATCATATACATCAATTAAATATGTATAAAAATATTGACTCTTAGCTTGAGTCTATCAAAAATAGGTTCGAAAATCTTTTTGTATCTAATCATTTTATATACTACAATTGTTTTCTTCGGGCATATTTTATTTTTTATTTAAAAAATAATCATTTTTTTGATAGCGCATATGCATAAATTTCCACTGTCATATGTCTATAAAATACAACTTCAAGGATGGCAAATATAAATTCAAATATTATAGAGCTATAACTTTTGGCTTTGAAGGTATAAAACAGGCTATTTTATACATGCATTGATCTACTAAGCCCTGCATCAAAAATATCATAATAATCAATTTTTCATTAATAAAATGTAATAAAGATTTTATAATAACTTTTATATAAATTTTAGAGTCTGTATAAACTGGACTAGTATCTAGTTTTTAAGTTTATCAAATATTTTTTTAACTGCTACTTAGACTTATGTGGGTGTCTCTAGATATTTGTATTGCAATATTATTTTTCTCTTTATTATTATAAATTTTCATATCATTCCGTTCTCGACTTTTTTATGCCATAAAAAGCTTTGACACACAAGCAAATATTCAATTATCTATTTTTGATGTTTAGTGCATATTTAAATCTTGTTTCGTTGCAAAAATTTTTTCAATTTTTTAAATTTTCATTAATGCTTAGGTTTCTGTAATTAATTATCTCTTTATTTTCATGTTATGATGTAATTATTACAGTCATAAATATAAAATCGATATGTATAAATAAAATATATGTCTATTTATCTTTGTAATATTGAATACAAAGCCGAGAAGGTGATCTACCAGCTAAAAAATTTGCTTGAAAACAGAAACAAATGTTCGCCAGGAGGGCTACGATTTTAAAAGTAGAAAAAGATAACAAGACACATCTCTCACTAATTAAATAATATCTTAATATAAATATCATGTTGATAATACCGATTCCGAGAAACTTGAGAAAAAGCAGCAAGAAAGTCTATTGTGTAAAATAAAAGAAAAACCATTGCACTAAAAACCTTTTGAAGCCAAGAATAATGATATGGTTGATATTATTGGATGATCAAGATATGAAATCGACGGCAACATTAAACCAAGTAAAGATGAGAATTCTGTTTTATTCAAGACAGAAATGTGTTTTTTGGTGAGAGGATAAAATGCCCACATTGTAACGAAGCCATGAAAACAATTGATCACCTTGCAACAAGATGCAAAGAAAATGTTTTAGCATGATTACTCGCAATGACGGTATGAATATTAAGATGACTTCACTTCCTCCTATCAAGACGATACAACTTCAAGAAAACCAAAAAGATCTGACCTCACTCAGTACAACAGATCAGCGAAAAAGAAAACGCTAAAATAAAAGTTGATACCCGAATTAAATTGCCTATTCACATCAAACAGTATAGACTTGATATTTTCTATACGATAAAAAAGAAAATATGATTACGCTGATTAAAAAAAGTATAACTAGCCTTGTTAACCTAATCGAAGTTGAGAATGAAAAATATAGGAAGTAGGAATTTTGGCGAACGAACTTGGTTTTATTTACAAATGTAAAACAAAAATAATACCATACCATGTGTAATGAGTTGGGATGGAAAGGTTACAAAATATCATAAAAAATATGTTAAGGAGTTAAAAATCTAGGACGAAGTAGAAGCATACATGCAAGCTCTCACACACCGAAATACACTTGAAATCATCACATTTGAGAGAAGAAGAGCAGTTGATGTAGATAGTTACGATGAAGGTTTCAAAAGATGCATCAAGGAGTTGTGTAATATTCCCAACACGCTGACTACGCCTAAATAGATAAAATCATCAAAAATAAAATTAACCTTAAAGAAAATATTATACTTGTATTTTATTGTACTTTATACTCGCAGATTTCTTTATCATTTTTAAATTAGCTATAAAAAACCAATTTATTATTTTTGAAACTTACAAAATGTTGTCAAAAAGTAAAATATTTTGAAATATAAACAAAGTTCGACGTATTTCCATAATTTATATATAAATACCTCTATTTAAAAAAATAAAAATATAAAAACTCAAGTTTTTGCTCATACATATGATGAATTTGTAGTCAATATGTTTATAAGAGCAGAAAAAATATATAAAATATTTTTTACGTGTAGTAGATCTATATAAAAAGAGAGGGAAGTCACTAATCATGTAAGTAGATCTCTTTCCTATGTAATAGTTAGCTTAAAATTCTTTTCTCTATAATTTAGCATAAACATGTATTATTTCAGAAGCTGTTTTTAAAGATTTATATCCACAATTTTGGCTTCTTTAGAAAAATTGAATGTACGTACGACCCATATATTACCGAAAAACTCGTATATATTCCAAGGGTATGGTATATTATGTTTTGAATTGTCTAATTATTTTTTTCCGCTCATGGCATAATTTAGATTATTTCGATATAAAAAACCATAAATATGTTTGTATCTACAACATAAATATAGCGAAAAGAAATTCACAAGCTTGATTTTACCCTGATTTTAATTAGTTTTATTGTATATAAATATAATAGATATTAAGAAATCTGATTTTTGCAAATATGAGCTATTATATTTTGCCTATCCCAAAAATTTACCTAGCGTTTTTTTTGGCATACAACGAATAGAAATACAACTGAATATATAAATGCAGTGATATAGTCATATATACAAATTTGAAATATAAATTATATTTGACACATAACAAATCAAGTATTGTTATGAAAAATCGTAGAAAAACATGATTTTATATTTATTTATGTATTTTATATATCATAATGAAACTATTCGGCTCAGTAATTATGACATTTTAAAAAAATTTTAATATCTGTACAATTTTTAGAATCGTTGCTGATGAAAAGGGATTTAAAACTATATAAATATGAAATCTTATTGACTGAAAATGAGGTTAAGCAATTGAAAAAATATAAAATTAACGTTCACTTTGTCTTAATATGTATTAAGTATGAGAAAATGCATCATTTTTTGGGAAATAGAGTTTTACGTGATTTTACATATATTTATATGGCGCCAAACCATATAATACGAAATTTACGCTTTTGGTATATTAATGCGAAAAAATAATCCTATCAAAACAGAAGTAATTTTCGCCTTTGATCATCTATTTACTCTTATAAAGGATTATTTTTTCACTTTTAAAATAATTTTTTTTCTTGAGTATCTTAGGTAGTTATAATCCTACTCTTTCTCATTTTAGAAATCTCTTTTTTTAAGAATTATAAATAAATTTCTGCAAGATGCTTTCCTTGCGAAGTAAAAAAAATATTTAAGTAAAACCACAGCATATAATTATTTTCAAAATAAATTCACATTTTAGAAATTAAAATATGATTTAATCTAAATTTATAGTAGTAAAAAAAACATAGGCAATCAATTTTATACAAAAATAAGATAAGAATCTACCACAGAATAAATTTTGATCATTTAAATAAAGAAAACCAAAATTCTCAAAAAAATATGTGCTTTATATTGATAAATTTAATGTTGGATAGCACAGAAAACAAGAATAATTTATAAGAATACGAAAACAAAGAACTATATGCAATCTTTTAGATAGAGCGGTGCGACTTAATTCTTTGAAAAATGTTTCTTAGTAGCTTAAAAGTAATATTCGAATATAAACTGGCAAGTCTATATTTTTAAACCTTGAAGTATAATTCTCGGGTTTTCAAATATATGAATACCATGATAAATCTAAAACTATGGTACATGCATCTGTATATTAGAAAAGAAGATAAGCTTAAGAATAATTAAGGATTTATAAGCAAACAGCTTAAAATACAGTGAAAACTTACACAAATTGTATCGATGATTCTTTTCAAAGCGAAAGTAATTATATTAATAGATACATCCCATAATTGCTTAAATTAAAAATTAAATATTATGACGAAAAGTACATCTAAAATTTATAGGACACAAAAGATGGAAAAAGCTACGAATGTAGATAGTTATGAATGCATTATTTTTTATTGATAGAAAATCTTGCTATATAGAGACAATAAATAAATAATAATATAACAATCAATATATTTAGTATATGCAAGAATATTTTATTTTAAATGTATAGACTTTCTTGGTTATTTTAAATAAATGATTCAAACTCCAATACCGGAAATATTTATATTTATAAGAAAATTTGATTCATAGATTAAAAAATTATGGCTTTTATGATTAAAATACATACAAAAAAGAGAAAAAATATATCCAAAAATTGTTTATTGAATATCTATAAAATTTATTTTTGAAGCAACATGCGAAAAACAATACATATTAAATGATATGTTTATTTATATTTTTGAGAAACAATACATGCAAGCATAGAATTTTAGCTAATAGAAAAAATCCAGAACATAGCAATAAATAACAAGTTGCATATTCACATAATTTTTTACTGCTCAAAAACTAGATTACAGATTACTGGTCGATAATTATTTGAAAAAAAAAAATATTTTTATAATACTTAGTTTGCTTTATAAGTTACATTTGATTTAAATTATATATATGGCTATTGAATAATAACAATTATATACTTATCTATGATGCTATCTATAAAACACTATTATGTAGCCTGAAAATATATGCAATTTATTTTTATAATAGGTTATAAATAATTCAAAAGCTAATTTAAACCGATCTGCAAATTCATATTTTTGACGCTGTAAAACTGTTATTATCACCATTGCTATGTTTTATTTTATGGTCCAAAGTTGTGGTTATATCTTTAGTTTTTTTTTTAAGGCTCAAATTTCTTAATTTCACGTACACACAGCGTATTTCTACTTATGGATATCTCCTCTTCTCAAAAATTCTAATCGATACCTCACCTCTTCCGGGTGAACCTAGTGTATACATGGTATATTCGATCTCGGGATTATTAATATGCCTAGTTCTGGTATGTGACCTGGTGTTTCTTCTGGTTACTTATAGGATACGGAATCAGTACCGTGTACATAGTTGAATCATATAGAAAACAGTTTTTTTCGACATATATATACATCACAAAGGATGCTAGTAAAGCATTTCTCACCATTTTTTTGTTCCCATTATCTTTATAATGCATATACTGATCACTCCATTTTTGATCAGGGTGATTAAATTCCTCTTTTTCTAAAATACATTATTTTGGTATTTCATTCAATATTTTATGGTCTATTTTTATTTGTTATATCTACTTTTATCTCCACGGATTCGTTTTCCATTATTTCTGCACAGAGAGTCGATTGCATCTTGTTTTTTTTTGAAAATGTATTTTATATCTAAAAATAGTAAATAATCTCTTTATTTGTCTTTTTATTCTTGCATAATTATGTAATAATTTTTATTCAATTGCTTGCAAAGATATCTACATTTATAAGCGTCTTTGCAGTGCGAAATCTTGATTGTCTCGCTATAACTTGTTTTAGGCTAAATAGACGGAAACTAACATCTTTAAATTATTTTAATTTCTATATTTAAGCAACATTGAGGACTCATGTATTTTAAGCCTTGAATTCTTAGGCACATTGACGATTTTGATGACGTGCTGTAGAATTTATTTTATACAATAAAATCTTTACTATTTATTTTCAAGGACTTGAGATCTAGTTTATCGGACATGAATCTTAATTCAAAATAATTTATCAAGGCCCAGGCGATCTGCACTTCCCATATAAATATTAGTATTGATGCTTTTATAAGGGATTGTACTTAATAAATTAAATTTATAAATGAAAATGTTACATAATTTTAGCTTTAATATAAATAAATATAGTGTTTCATTAGCTATGATGATTATTTATGTATTTTAAATATTCTATCAATGAGCTGGCTTACATTTATTAATGGCTAATTTGATCTTAGGTATACAAAATATCCAATGAAATGTTTGGATTGATCCTTTATCGATAGTCCCACATTTTTTCTTTCTTCATTATCATCTTTATTTTTCTTTTCGATCTACATTTTCTTTCAAGATATTGGTTTAACGTTTATATAATCCTATACTTTGTACGTCGGTTTTAGCATCTGCTAATATTTCTTACGTTGATGTGTTGAATTTATATTTTTTTATTTTACAAAATAAAACATATTTAGATGAAATCATCTTATTTGTCTATATTCGCTTACTTATTGTTATCTTATTGCTTCATCCCTAAATCACAATTACATACAGTTTTTAGATTAAAAATTATAATTTATATATAAAAAGTAAATTTTTTATTTATTATGCGCAACACAAACTTATGTAAATCTAATTGAAGCAAAGCACATTGTTTATTCTTATCAACAATGTTTTTTTTTAACGAACACTTTTCCTTATTTTTATGATTCATAGACCTAGTGTAAATCATCCAATAAATATCGTTTCGATAAATTAAATTAATTCGAATCGCCGATGATATTGCAATTTATATTTATATGGATATATTTTAAGTATAGTCTATGAATGTTACTTAACTTAATTTGATAAATTTTACTATCTTTAAATATCTAAAATAAACTTACATATGAGCATAAACAACTTGTTAAACGTATATAAATTCATATGATCGATTAGTATTTTGGGATGTGTATGTATTAAAGTATGCATCATTAGATATATATTATACTATTTACATTTCTATCGTCAATATGTGCTATATATAGTTCAATATATTCAATTTATTGAGTTGGTGATTAGTTTTAAATTTTGCTTATAATTTATTATGAAGAATGTTTATGGCATTCTCAGATATGTTAAGGAGTTAAAAATCCCGGACGAAGTAGAAGCATAATGCAAGCTCTCACACTCCGCAAGACACTTGAACTCATCTCATTTGAGAGAAGAAGGGCAGTTGATGAAGATAGATCAGAGGAAGGTGTCAAAAGATGCATCAAGGAGTTGTGCAATATTCCCAAATCGGTGAACACGTCTAAATAGATAAAATCGATAAAAATAAAATTAACCCATAAATAAATAAGAAGTTTTAGATATAACGCGATCCCTTTAGTTATAAAACAGCTTAAATACTATGGTTTCATAAATTATCGTATTTAGAAGTTTTTTCATTAATTTGTCCTTAATAATTTACTTCTTAATTTCTTAGTAACTTTTCTAATTTATATATTAATAAATATCAATTTTTAATTTATATGTTGCGCAATCGGCAGTTTCCAAATATTCCCTAATCTAACGCTTGTCTAAATTCCTATGAATAGACAAACGTTTTATCCACATAAATATTTATTAAAAACGCCCAAGTATTTATGTTTTACCAATCCCAACTGAAGTAGAAGCATACGCACAGACAATAAAATATAGGAAGACACTTGGCTAAAAGATAAAACGATAAGAATAAGCATGGAAGAATTTCGAAAAGATAAAGTGGTTTAAAGACTTATATGCCAAGTCAGTCTATAGATCAATCTAAGTTTTGCTTGGACAACATTAAAAAGCTAAAAATCAAATTAGCACATCTATATTTTATTTAGATATCATGCATATCTGAAGTATTTCCAAAATTTCCTTTGATTCGTAACTAAAATTTTTAATACTACATATCACAATATTTATGCCACGTGCCTATAATTATTGTCTCCAATGAACATTTTAATTTGTGCTGTATTAATATCAATACCTTTTCATTATTTTTTTTAACTGACTTATAACCAATAAAAATTACTCGAAACCATTAAAATTACTTCATATGAATGTATATTTAAATTAATGCCACATCTTATAGATCAATAAAAAATTAAATCCGCTTTGATCTGGATTTTAAATAAATTCTGATCACAAAAATTCTCAAGTATTATAATTACAGGAATAAAACTAGAGCCCCGACATAGGTTGTTGTTATATGTCTATAAATTAATAGATAAAATGGTTTTATATTTAAACCACACAAAAACATTATATTACATTAAAGAATCAACGGCTTTTCCCAGTACTTATGAATTGCCGCACTAAAACGTGTACAGCAGAAACAATAGTTTCTTTCTTTTTTAATTATTGCCATAAATTATTTATGCATCCATTTATAGTACAGCGAACCGATTTCTTCTTTTAACAAGGTATTTCCAGTCGGTTACAGCTATATATCCCAAAATCATTTACTGAAAATATAAATGTCTATCTGAAAACACAAAGCGACGGCGCTTTTAAGAAATTATCTTGATGATAAATTCAATTTTATATATGGTAAGAAGCAGAATCCAATGCCTTTATTTTAATATATATAAATAAAAAGCTTTTATTATAAATATATTCGGTGATTATGGTATTCTTTTAATATTTGCTTTTCATGATTTACAATATATGCGAGTATTATTGATAACGATATAAAATTATCAAATAATGTTAGAAACTAGAATAAGCAAAATAAAATCAAAAGAAAACCTTAAAAGGTTACTAAAACATAATATACCGCATATATAGTATGATTATTATAGTGCCTTCATAGACATAAACTAAAATTTTCCAAAGCTATCTAGATAAATATAAAATTAAAAAGAACCATAACTCATCTAATTAACCTTTATCCATAAATCATTTTTCGAAATCTTATATACTTTCCTTTTGGTATTATTATTTAAGGGTATTTCCCCAAAAAACACTTATTTTATTTATGTGTGTGATGTTATACAGGGTATTTTTTTAATCAAAGTTTGAACATTTAAAATTTCTTTTGCCGAATGAGCATAAAATGAATAAAAAAGAACCACAATATTTCTATTCAAACTAAAGGAAAAGGATAAATGCTAATACATGAGATTTTTATGTTTTCACTAGTTATTTATGATTACATAATTTTTTTGGTTTTCACATAATACCATTTGTTCGAAGAACAATAAAAATTGTGCTTTAGATATTCTTACATCTATTCCATATTTTCGTAAACTCTTTGTTAAATTTTTATGTGCAATATCTTGTGCTTTAGGCAATTTTTAAAAGCTATTTTGTTATGTCTAATATGAATAATTGTTGATATATCATGGTATATGGCTTTTTTTAGAGTTCTTATATTAATCGATGTATGTTCGATTACGAAAAAATATTTACTCAAAAAACTCGTACATTAAGCTTATATTAAATTATGCTGATCGACATTTAGATTTATATAGTTTCTATTAATTACATTGTATTAAATATAAAGTTTTATATTAGTTGAAATGCCATTTTTTATACAAATACCAGTGAAACAAATAAATCTAGGGCATAATATAAGGCTTTACATATAAAACTACTTTCTTATAATTTTATCTACACTTTTAACAACTTTTTAAAGAAAAATATATTAATCTTTGCAGCAAAGATAGGAAACTAAAAAAATTAGATGCCTATATTATGAGACAGTAGAAAAGATTTCTATACTGGTATTATAATATTGATTATCATTATGTAGTTAGTATTTTTTGATCTGTCAAAAATTTAATTGTACTAAATCACTTCATCGTTTTTAGTTATGAAAAAAATATACTTTTTGCTGCGAAAAAATTGAATTATATAATAAAAATTTTACAAAAATGCCTCAATTATGGCTTTTACTATCTTTACTCAATAGAAACTATAAATTTTTTTTATTATATACTAAAATCAAATTGAGAGTATTCTATATAAGGAAACGACTTATATCCTAACAAATCTTTTTTTTTTACATTAAAGACACAAAGCTAATTTGAATAAGTATGAAAATATGTTATTGTATATTACTTTGAATGTAGAGCAGCATGAAAAAAGCATTAATTTCTTAATTACAAAAAAAGTGATACTTACGGTGAAAAAAAAATATGATTTATAAAATTAAAAATAACGTAAAAATGTTGTGTTACATGTACATTGTCTATTATCATAGCAAAAAAATTGTATTGATACGTTTTGAATAATAAAGTTATTCATTATACCAAGATTTTACATAAATATCGCGAAAAAAAAGTGTATAGTCAAATTAAAATTTTCACTTATACTTTTACTGCGATCATTTTATTCATATGCAATAAATTTAATACGTATTATTATTTAAGTTTATGCGAAAAAAAATTAGGTGACTTTTTTAGCTTATCATACGTAGCTTTATTACAAGGACATAAAAATATGATATTTAGGATAAAATTCGCTTTTTCGGTTCGAATTCACAAATTTGTTAATTTTCCTGCATTTATAAATGAAAATAAACACTGGAATATATAAATTGTTTTCTGTTTAATAGTCAGCTTAATCAATTTTATAAGTAATTATAGCAAAAGATAACCTAGGCTATACATGCGAAATAGAATTCTCCAGGTTCATATAATTTTTAGTAATTTTCTATTTTTTTCTGTGTAAGATTATACATTCAAAACAAATAAATTTAGATAAATATTAATTTGAAATTTATTATGTTTGTTTAATGAATCTATACTATGTTTTTATTTTGAAATAAGTTTTTTGTAGATATTAGCTGGCAGAAACCATCTTAACTTATTAAATATAGTTGTATAATGGCTGCTATATGCTATTTATATAATTGTTTACTAAAGTCATATTCATACCTTTTTTATCACAATAAAACAAAAAAAGCTGTCTTTTTTTGGATAAATTGTTTTATGTGAAGAGATTTGTAAATTTTGTATCAGTAAATAGCAGGGCAAATCTAATAATGATTGCATTTTTAACATTTTGAAAAAACTGTATTTTTTTAGTGCAAAAATTATATTTTATGATATGTCAAAATCGAAAAGCTTTTTTGATAAATGTAATCGATTGCTGTTTCAATATAAAAAAATGAAATTTTGTTGCAGATATCTTAAAATGTATTTTTAATCATGTTTTTTAGAGATAATTAAATATAAAAAAACAGCTATGTTTGATATTAACACCACAATGTAGTTCTGAAAACACAGCTATAATATCCCCTGTGTAATATATACAAAATTTATATATTATGATATAAAAAGAAAAATTTAATATCGAAATTTTATCCTCATTGAATTGTTCATTTATATTTGAAGCTTTGTACTATTATTGTAATAATATTGTAATTATTAATTCTTATGATAAGTGGCTTACTTCTTGCCGGAATTTATATTTTTATATATGTTAATGTTATGTTTTTTTATTATTTTTTAATCATTAATTAAATTATATATATTTTCGTTTATGTGCCATTAAAGTGAATTTACTATGAAAAAGGTGTTAATATAAATAATATAAAGAGCAATTGAAGTTATATATATAATTCTAATAGTCAAACTTATTTTTTTTATACTGTGTAGAGGCGTTAATGTTTTTTGGTGTCTATCTTTAGACATGGTCTAAATATGCTTTGTATTGGTTTTTTTTGCCAAAAGATGTAATAATTATCGATGTGTGGTTTTTAACAGCTTTAAAATACAGAAATGCTAATTTTTTGATAGATTGGTCATTCATGTCTTTTAATTTATTTTCAACCCAATTTATAACATTTTTAGGCATACTCAGTTCATATAAAACTTGCAATTAACAACTAAAAACCTTTAATCGATAAAAAAAAATGTATTTAATCATTGTAAAAATATTTCGTAAAGAAAAAACTATGTTACCTGAGCATTTTATTTAATCATATGAGTAATATTCTTATATAAATATAACATTCATTAAATTCGATAATGCTAAAATCTGATTCATGAAAATATTTTACGCTATAATAGAAGTCAAATTTATGTTTTATCTCTTACTATGTGACTCGAAAAATCTATTCCAATTTTTTTAATAAAAAAATATTGAAATTTACTGTATTTTCTGCTATCGTAAGTCTTTACATATTGAAATTCGTTATAAACAATTGGTAAGTTTTTTATGACGATAAAATATTAAAAATCAGCGAAAAGTAGTATTTTACAAACATAAATATAATCCGATGCTTTTACATAATTAAAATTATAAATACCTAGTTAAAAAAATGTGCAGAAACATCGTTTTCGTCCATAATTATAATGTATTTCCGTTCATATGTTTATATTTGTTCAAAATTTTAGATTTATTTTTTTTGAAACTTAGTAGATCTATAAAACAAAAACAGAAATTACCCTCGATTACTCTGCCTCATTGGAAATTAAAATGAATAAAAAATAATGAGAGAAAATCTAAATTATGTGGCTTTTTGCTCTCTAATACAATATTTAAATTATAATATCTTAATCTTATTAATGTAGCATGAACAAGATTTCTTTAAAAACTAAATTTTTAATTACAATAAGATGAATTTGCTTAATTTTTACCTCTGTCGATAAATTTTTCTTGCGCAGAATAATAATTTTGCTAGGTTACTCGAATATATGTCAAATTTATATTCGAAGATATTTTCGAAACTATTTTGACTGTTTTTCAACATAAGAAGTAGTTGTCCAAAAATTGTCAAAGTGATGCATTAATAAGTATTTATATAAGTTATAATTATAAGAAAAAACAATAAGATAGCATTTTGTGCAATTTCGGATGGGTTTTTTGACATATCATATGTACAAATAAGTTAGATTATTATTAACATGAACTAGGTAAAATGATTCGCATAAATTATTCATTAGGTTATTTGTATAATGTGATAAGATACACAGCTATATTTATTTATGTAATTTTATAGTGTATATTTAAATTTTAAATTCCACATCGAATTTATCACATAACAGATAAAATATTTCCAGGTGAAACACTTTAGAAAAACAGAAAATCTACTTTTTATTATTTTTACTGCATAGTGAAATCATTAGAAATGCATTAAGGCACACTTAAACATGTACAATATTTTATAAATTTTTGTTACCTTTGCCGAAGAAAAATTAATCTAAAACTTTCTAAAATTAGAAATTATATCGACAATCAATGATTTAACGTTTATAAAAAATTAATAAGTTTATATCTTGACTTAAATATGTATTAAGTGTGAGTAATTATAATATTTTTCTTCTTTCGGAATAAAGAGTTTTACGTAATCTTACATCTATTTTTAAAAGCGGTTTACCAAATCTTGTAAAAATGGCCGTTTTTGTAATATTTATGCTTCTATATGGTCCTACAAAAAACCGATAAAATTTGTCAACGTGATTGTTTATTAACTCTTTTAGTATATTTTCTTTCTTAAATCCAATTTAATTATTTCTAAGAGTAAATCATGCCTCTTTATTCGTACATTTCCGCATTTTCTGCTAATTTTTTTTTTTTGAATTATTATAAATTTGAGTAAAACCACAACATGCAATTGTTTTCAACTAAAAAATTATATGTGAGTCGGTTAAAATAATTTCATCAAATCGTATTTACGGTAGTAAACAAACTACGTCTATCAATTTTACACAAAGGAGGATTAGAATCCATCCGGAATAAGCTGTGACTAGATAAATTATCAATAATAAAAGGCACAAAAATATATACTTTATAATGATATATTTGTGTTTTATATCAACAGAAAACATAAATGATATATAAAATGAAACCAAAGAACTAGATTTAATCTTTTAGTATGATCGGTGCGATGAAATTATATATAAATGGTACTCACCGTCTATTAGGCAACACACTATTATAAATTGTAATAGAATTTTACACGGTGTTTTATGCTTCTTGAAGACTTGGTTAAATAGAATACCATGATTTTTCTAAAATATAGTACCTTTCGCCGTTAGTTGAAAAGGAGATAAACGTCTGATTTTATGAGGCATCAGATTTCAGCTCGACAAGAGAAAACAGTTAAAATGATTTCTATGAATTTATATCTTTGAAAAAATCATAATAATATATTAACTGATTGTATTGCTTAGGATTATCTATATAATATTAAAATGGAAAAGTAGCAATCAATATTTATGGGTCATATATTATTGAATTATTTACAAATGTAGAAAGTTTATGAATGCATTTATTTTTATAGAAAGAAAATCTTGCTATATATATGAGAGAATTAATAATTATCAATCAATAAAGAAATTTCGTATAAACACGAATGTTAAATAATCAAAAAACATATTTCTTAGTTAAAAAAATTCATGATTAAACTATATGCTTGGAATTTCTTTTTTATGAAAAAAATTATTCATAGATCGTAAACGTACAATAAAACAACAATTATTAACCATAATACGAAAAATAGAAAATATATCAAAAAATTGTTTTTTTAATCTATTAAATTATAATTAAGTTTTTTAAAATGCTGAAAGATCTTATAATACACATTAAATGATATATTTATAAATAAGAAACTAAATAGCAAGGTTAAGAATGATTGTTTTAAACGAAATTTGGAAAAAAGCAAGGAATAAGCATGTCAAATATGCAAAATTTATATATTTTTCAAAAAAATGATTACAAATTTTGGCTTTAAAATTATCTACATAATATTATTTTACTGTACTTAGATTGCTCATATATGTAATTCTAATTTAGTATTAGTATCTTATCTAATTTATAAATGCAATTCTTTGCTGTTCATATAATTTATATTTCAACAACCTATTTTAATAGCTGAAAAATCGTGCTATTTATTATTTACAAAGGTTGTAAATAATTTATAATTTAATAAAAGTCATCTGCAATTTCACATTTTTTACTTTGTAAAACTGTTAGTATCACCATTAATTTTACTTTTTTTCAAATTTCTATTTGTATTTATAGATTCTGTTCTCAGGGTCGACTTGCTTGATTTTATGTGCTCAATGAGAAGTTTTACTATTTGATACCGCTTCATCTTAATATTCTTATTTTTTACCTTATTTTTTTCAATCAACGTTTAAATTGCAAGAATTTCAGCATCAAAGTTTTATACTTATGTCTATATCTTTTTCGTGATCTGGTGTTCTCTTTAGATACCTTATATGATACAGATTAACCTTATGCCCCTAATGTAAAATACTGGGTAAATTTGTCTCGATTTTTATTTTAATGTCTTATCAGATGATAGAAGAGCAACTTTCTAGATTTTTCGTTTAAAGTGACCAAGTTCTTTTTATCATTAAATACGTTATTAGATACAAAATGGAAAATTTTAGTTATGTTTTTATTTGTGAGTTATTGATTAGGTTATCGCTAATTTGTTTGGAATTATTTATTGTACGAATTTTCCATGTATCTTAATTTTTAGACAAAGTATTTTATTGCTTTCATGATGTCAATAGTTTCACTTCTTCCCTGTTTATTTTTATATTAATATATACCACCGTAGTTTTACAATTGCATGCCAAGTTCTCAACATTGATAAGTAGTATTTACAGCGCGAAATCCTAGGTTAACTATAACATGTTTTAACCTAGATAAACAGTACCTACCATTTTAGAAAGTCTATAATTTTCATTTATAGCAACTTATTAAATTCATGTATTGAAGCGTTTCTATTCTTATGCACGTTTGGATTTTTGATATAGTGTTGTAATATTTATTTTACACAATAAACTCTTGTTTGTTAGATTCAAGCCCTGAAATATCTAAGTTTACGAATCCGTGTAAATTTTATATCATTCATTTAGGGATACGACCTATGTTTGTAATTATAAATAGTAGTATTTTTATGAATTCTAAGCGAATGTACTTATTAATTTAATACATAAATGAAAAAAAAACTAATTTCGACATTTATATTAGAGTAAAAATATCATTGCATTGTCTCGATGATATACTTGCACATTTTGTTTTCCATCAAGCACGTCAAATTCTATTCATTGTCAGTTTATTCAGTCTTTAGCTACATAAAATTCCAATTAAATATATAAAAGCTTTTTTATGACTTATATATTGCTTTTTTCGTAATATCCACCTATTGTTCTCTTCGATTCACATGTTCTAACAAGATATATTAATTTGTCGCCATGTTCAATCATATTATTTGTATGTCGTTTTAGAAGCAATGATTTATCTTATATTGACGATTCTAATTACTATCTATTTTATTATGCAATATTGTACATATCACTAGCAAATTTTATTGATTGTCTATAATCGCTAAAATATTTTTAGTTTTCTATAATACTTTCTAAAAATCACTTTTTTTGCGGTTTCTAGTAAAAAATTTGTTTATATAAATTAAAAACGTAAATTTTAATTATTATGCGTAATCCGTACCCATAAAAATTTGAAAACGACAAAGCATTTGTTTAACCTCATAACTAAAGCTTTCAACAGGCACTTTTTCTTATTTTTATGGTTCATAGAGCAGGTGTGGATTTTCTATGAAATCTTTTGGTATGAATTTTCTTTTTTCTTATTTCTGATGATATTGCAATTTTCATTTATAATTGAATATCTTGAAGACATAGGTTTTAATAGAAATTTATACAAAAATTTATAAATGTTGAAATTTTTTAACATAGCAAAATTGCAACTTTTCTGATAAGTATAATAAATTGTTAAAACATATATTTCTATGTAATCTATTGCTATCTTGGGATTTGTATGCATTGAAATACCCATTTATACGGGAATATTATATTGTTTACATTCCTACTTAGCCTCATGAGCCGTAATTAGTCACAACTATACGGTAAAAATTTTCTTTTTGGTATCAAAGCCTGTTTCTATATCTTATATGAATAATATTTAAGGGTGGTTTGGTGATATAAATCTAAAAATGTTTTATAAAAATCTAAGTCTAAATGTATGTTATGACAGTGAATGAATGGTTTTTTAAATCTTGAATTGTCACCTTTATATCTGCCCATTAACATAGATACTTATATAACAATTATATGATAATCGATTCGTTCAATAATTGCCAATAATTTTTTTTGTTATAAATCACACTGTGCAACATAGAGTCATATATTTACATATCTGTATTAATCTTGAAACCCTACATTAAAGAGAAAATTTACATGTCTTTAAGCGATTTTATCTAACCAAAAATTTAATTATATAGATTTAAAGTTAAAAATATAATCATTTAGTTTGTTTTTTTATGGGTAATATACATGAAATAGAACAATTTGCCGTTGTTTTCGACATTGATTAAATAATTTTTTTAAAAAATTGGAATACATAAAGGCTTCCTAAATTTCACAAAAAAATATTAAAATATATAATATGAAGATCAAACATAGCATAAACTCTTTTAAATATACTTAGCCATGATATAAGACAAAAAAAATTTTTTTTGTCAGATAAATTTCATGTATATTTAATACTAGATAGTACTACATCATAAGATATGCTTATAGTCTAGAAGTATTGTAAATAGTGCGTATTTTATATTAAAAGGTTTATAGTAAATTCTAATAGCTAAAGAAGACAATAATATAATAGAACGTGTATGCTTCTAGGTAGTGTATGCATTTCCTCTATATAAATTAGAAATATAATTCGTGTTTTAAAAGATTTTATTATATATTTACTATAATGAAATTTTAATTTACGATTTATCCCATGCGACTGATTTACATTTTGTGATGATTATAATTTCTTAAACAATTATCATAATAAAATGCCTAAATATATTGATATAAATAAATATAATGCAAAAAATTTTATGTGACATACAGATTTTTGGTGTACTATTAATATGTATAATATCGTTTGTAGACATATAGCAGAATATAAACAACAAATCGAGTTCACATTTTTTCTTCTAAGATGTGTTTGGTAATAAAACATTATTATAAAGATTCTAACAATATTAAATTTACATTATTCATTTAATTCAAGAAAAAATATTTTAATATAAGCTCATATGATTTTTGTTCGTAATAAAATACATTACGTGTAGTAAATACAATATATTCGTAACAATTAACTATTTTTTGCCTTGTTACCTTTCCTTTTATGAAACGAATTAAAATTTTATCATTAATTTACATGTATATTATATGTAGCTTCCCTTGAATATTATTTATTTAAACGATATAAAACATAAATTGCTTTACTATATTTATAATATATAGGGCAAGTCGATACCGATACTTTAATAAAAGTGTGTATCTATGTTGTATCAAGATTCTATGCATCTATTTGTAGTATTTATGTGTAAAACAGTAAATTTGATAATTACACGCTGCAAAATGATAAAAATAAAAGTTTTATTCATATAATACTGTTTCTAAATAAAATCACTATATATTAATTATCATGAATTTTTTTATTGTCGTATATTTACTGTACAAATCAATGTGAATTATTTTTTATCGTAAAATAAGAAACAGCGAAATAAACTCGATTTACATAAGCAAAACCTTTTAAAGATAGATATATGGTCAATATAGAAATATTTGTTATTTCATAGTAAGTTTTGCTTTAACCGTAACATCAATATCGTGCCAAAGTCAAATGAATTTTATTTTTTTAAAAGTATTGCAAGTATAATAAAATATAAATTCAATTTTTCAATACGTAAAAAAAGAAAAAAGATGTATAAATTATATGTTTTTATTAGTTTTTTTAGCCCATATTATGATCTATGTAAAGGTAATTCACACAAAGTTTGAGTCGACAATAAATGGGTCACTTCATATAATTAGTGTCTATTTAAAGCATATTTTGATCTAATCACCCGCACTAGTTTGTAATAATAAGATTGAATTGGGATTTTATTATAAAACTGGTAATTTTAATCGCTAGTATTAGCAATAACCTACTGTGTTTTTTCTAAATATAATATTTTGTAAAATTATCCGTTATAAAATTTTTTTTCTTCGGTATGTAATCTTTAATATTGTTGACTAAATCTTGTTTTTGCTAATTCTGGCCTTAAGATATTTTTATATATTTTTAAAAATAACAAAGCGACAAATTCTATCGAAATATCAAAAACTATACTGTTACAAAATGCAATAATCGATAATTTACACAAAAAATTTAACTTCTGCATTTTATATGTTTTTATAAACTTGCTTGTCAAAAAATATATGTAAACTCTATATTTTTATCTATAATTAACAATTTTACCAGTAAACATGAATTTTACAAAAATGAAACATATTTGTGTATGAAGATAAAGGTAAAAATATATATTGTTTTAAAAAAGAAAGTTCAAAAAGCAATTTCTTCGTTTTTTCCAAACCGATAAAAAATTTCAGCTTTATAAAATAGTTTAATTGATTTTTTATTGCTTAAACAAACCCTCTTCGTCTGTTTTTTTTTTAAACTAAAAATGCAGTAGAATATATAAACTTACTATAAAAAACCGTAAAAACTAATTTATTCACTGTATTATATTTATTTTTTATATCATTATAATACAAAGAGATTTTGGAGAGACCTGAAAGATAAATTTTGTACATCTGTACTATGTAATCTTTCTAGATAATTATATAAAAGTCTTCTTATTTTTGCATCTACATAAAAAATCTTTTTCATTATAACATTCAATCACACAATGATGCAGCCAGAAGGTACCATCTGTAACGTTAACTGTAAAATTTGCACCATTTTGTACTGTTGTGCTTGCTGTAATATTATATAATTATATTTTTGTTAAGATTTTTTGTTTCGATGTTTTATAACATGAAATAACGTAAAATTCTGATGACTGAACTATTTTTTTCCTAAGCTTAAGTATACAAAATTAGCACATTAATATCTACGAAAACATATAATAGAATAAAACTAGAAATTTAAAATTACAGAGGCTATTAAAAATTTTTCTTCAGTGTAAAAAGTTAATAGAAAGAATAAATATTTATTTATAGGCAAATCTTATATTTGGCATATAAAATATAGAATTTCTTGTTCTTTCTTGGCACAAATTTATATACATACATATAACGCAAAGACTACGAAAAAACACACAAAATAGACCATTGACTAACTAAAATTCATTTTTGATTGATTTTAAAAGAATAAAAAAATTATAAACAGTACAGATCAATGATCTTAAGATATAATATTAATATAATCTCACATAAAAAACTGAAGATCATTAAATAAAACCTAAAAAAACATTTTAATATTGAATTTTCAGTCCAAAAACCGATAATATATATGATCTTAAACACTTACAATTGTCCTGCAAATCAATAAAAATACATTTGCAAAATGGGGTTTTAGATTATGTTAAATTTTTTGTGGCACATTTTCTGCAAGATTTATGGAAATTTTGAAATCTGAACTTTAGTTTTTTTATAATATCTGCCAACTAAATGCAATAATTAGCCTTTTCACGTTCAATAATATGTAAAATTAATATTAAATCTTAGAAAAATATTTCACTACTTCTAAGATGTCTAGTATAGAATATGTACTTGTAGATATTTATAATAAGCTGTACTTTTTGCATATCTAATATCATAATTTCGGAAAGTAAGGACAGGCTATATAACACCTGCAAAGTAAAAATAAACATAGCTAATGATAATCTAAAATATATCGATAATATGATTTAATAATCCCATAAAAAAATGAGCATAAAAATTAAATTAAAAAACATATAAATACAAATAAAATTCATATCCCCACGCAAGATTTAATTTAATTTTTAATAGATAAAATGATACAAAGAAACATTGTTTTCGGAATAAAGGTTTTTTTTAAATATTTACAACAAAGATATAGTAATTATGACACTTAGTTGTAGATCAGTGATATTTTTAGTTAGCAAAGATGTTGAAAAATAATCATCTGCAAAATATTTTGTTATCTATTGCGAATATTGATTTTATTTTGGGCTCGAAATTTGATTAAGGCAAAAAGTTACTTTTTGTGTGAGAAAATATATTGTTATATTTTTTTTTAAATCGATCTGTCTTTCTTTTATAGCATAGATGTCGAAATAGTAATTTCGCAATCTTCTAGAATAAAAAAATCTAATGGTGTGATTGTGTTATTGCAAAATATTTTGTTAGTTTATATTTATTTCTTGCATAGGCCGGCAATTGCAAGAAAAACATTCTTGTAATATTGAAAATGTATTTTAATATGTATAATATACATTTTTACATATATACCAAAATTTGGCATGTAAAACGCATAAATGAGTCATTGATTTAAAAATATGAGCACATATTACTAAAATAATATGATTATATTATCGCACCCAAAATTTTAATGAGTTTACATAGCTTTAATGACTGTTATACTACTGTTTTGTCATAAATATACCACATCAAGCGAAACACAGATATCATTCTATTGAATTATTCTTGCACGAATGTTTTGACTTAATATCTTCTGGTTAGACATCACAAAATATGTTTTATTTATGTATTTCATTTAAGTATAGACACAAATGGATATAAAAATACATTTTGGCTATTTCTTTGAATTCAAAGATAATAAATGTTTCTTTTTATTTTATATTACCGTTTAATAAAAAATACGTATTTTATTTGTTAACCATTTTTATGGTCACCATCTCGCTTCGTATCCTTCTCGAATTACCAGCCATGATTTTATAATTTATTCATGTTTTATAAAGATCTCTAGATATCCGACGATTGAATTGTATTTATGCTATTAAAATTTTTATATATCACAATGCTATATAAAACATTCATCATTTTCAAAACTGCCATTCCTAGTGCGCTTTATGCACAGTAAATTAAAAATCACAACCTTACAGCATTGAAAATTTGTAATATTATCATTATTTGTTGTGTAATATAATAATCTAGCTTATAAAAATTTTCATTTTGATAATATGCGTTTTTCTAAGAATATTTGCATAATTTATATATTAAAAGCCGGATTTATATATTCTTATATGTCGGATTTAACCTATATACAAGAGTTGAAAAACTTAATACGATTTTTAAATACTAAAAATATGTTTTTTTTTGCAGAAAATGTAGCCTCAACATAATTAGAATGTGAAATAAAGCTTCTAAATAACAAATACATTTTTTATATTAGAGATATATTTATTCAAACCCACGTATATATAATTAAATTTATTTAACAAGAAATTCTAATAGATGTAATAACAAAAATTAAAAACGGGATTTCATCACTTCTTTCACATGAAATAGTATAAAATATATGAAATCCATGCTGCCGCTTGTCATCATCATAAACTTATTGGTTATTAAATCACACGATCTTTATAAAAACGCATTATGAATTTTTTTAAATTTGTAAAATACAATCAAAAGAGCAGAATATACCAAATGATAATATAAAATGGTTAAAAATACAAAAATATCATGCATAAAGTACGAATATATATTAATATGCAGCACATATGTTTGACGAACTTGAAAAATATATAAATGCAAAACTAAATTCATGGAAAATCATTATTATGCCGCATGAAAATTCTCTTACAATGACATAGAAAATAAATCCGATCTTGACAGCATACGAATCAAATAATATCTCGAAATTTTCAGGCCAATGTAGAATATAAAAAAAATTTATATCCTACATATTTCATCAAATTATTATCTGAATATATCAAATATAGTTCGAAAAAACTTAAAGAAAAGTGCATTCGTTATTTTTCATATCTTTAGTTATCATTTTAGCTCGAATGAGCTCTTAAAAAATTTCTATTTATAGAGATGACCAATATGTCACTTTAGAAGATACATTTTCAAGAAATTTCACCGTAAGAAAATTGGCTATAGTTTTAGAACTACAAATTCAATTTTATAGTTATATTACAATTTCCATTACTAGAAGTATTCACTTTCTTAATTTAGTGACATTTGTGAATTAAAATTTCTATTTATCAAAATGTTTTAGAAAAATTTATTTAAAACCCACTCCCTATACAAGTAAAAGAATTAAAGATATTGGCATCATTGATATTGAACATGTAAAATTAAACAAGAAAATTTCTTATCTGATCCGCTTTGGCTGACACGATTTATATATGAGGAAATTAAATTAAAAGAATCTAAACAAATCGATGAAGAAGAAAATCAGAAATTATAGATTGACCTTCCATCTTTTTTAAATTAGTATATCAGTAACAAATATTATGAACATAATAAATAAAAAGTAAATGGTTTATTCATAAAAGATCATTGGATTTCTCGGTTTTAAATTTGATGGAATTTTACTCAGACCATAGAGCTGCATATATGCGCAATTTGATATTATTAACAGTCATTTAGAATGTAAGTATCGGATATGAAATTCAAAATGCTTCCTTGACGTACAAGAAAAAATTATCAAAGGTAATTATTTGACGATTACCATAATATATTAAATAATATTGTATGGTTGATGGATGCTATATATTTATTGAGTATATTCTAAATTCAACAATATGTTTGTCGGTTAACTTTTGTATATACATATAGAAGATTCAACAAAAAAAATTTAAAAGGAATATTATGATGTATATAATATAAAATTGTGCCTGTTAAAAGTCTAGATAACAAGCTTGTACTAACAACTTTATAAATATAGGATATTTAATTGCAATAAATTTTTCTAATCTTATTAAATCTTGTGTGGTTTATAAATATTTATTCTAATTATATCGGTGATTGAGTAATAAACTTCAATCAACTTATGAACAAATATATAGCGTTCAATCATCCCGAATTTGAACAGCGGAATTATAAAGAATATCATAGTATATATAAATCTGGAGGGAAAAGAAAATTCTAATATATTTTCCAAAAAAAAGGGATACGATAACATACATATAAAATAGTTGAAACAAGAACATATAAATAATTAATTTTTTAAAAATTATGAATAAGATTATATCGGCTAATTATTTTGGTGTTTTTTATTTTATTGTCTGCTTGTACATTTGAAGAGTATAATAATATCTGATATAACAGAAATCGAATTTTTTAACCAATATATCCTATTGCCGATTTAAAATCCCACTTTACCAGATAAGATACCTAATTATTCTATTAAAAAAAAAAGATTATGTAAAAACACATATATATATCAAATTCATAACAAAAATCTTTTAAAAATAAAAATAGGATTGATGTTCTTTATTCTGGTACAAAATATTCTATCCGTAAATAAAAGGCCAAAATAGGAAATGAATTTAGATCAATCATGCTGATTTATAATTCTTACATGTTATGTACAAAAAATGTTGCTTAAATATTTTAATGTGAGGTGGAGACAGAATTAAATAATACAGAGAAGCAATTAGGAAAATAAGACGGGCTCAAAGAACAAAATAACTGGCCCTTAGTAATATTGCGATAGATAAAGAACATTCAAATATGCTTTATACAACATAGATTGATGTATATAAATACATTCGACTCGATAGAATATAATTAACTATATAGATGTAATATAAAACTAAACCTGCCAGGATAAACTACTGACTTTATTCTAAATATTACTGATAGAATAAGTATATCGTAAAGATTTATTGTATTATAAATCATAAATCTATGTAAAATAGGGGATTACTTCTACGAGACAGCCTTTATCCTATTTATTTCGTTTCATATATGAATCTATTTTGTAGAAAATTTAATAAATACACGCCCGAGGTTTAGCGTAGTTATTTTGAAAATTCGGATAAAAAAATCATCTTTTATTCATAGATGATTTAAAACAATATTAAAAAGAATTTGAATATTTAAGCATGTGAAGTTTAAATGATAAACTTTTCATATGCAGTAGACCCATAATAATAAAAAATGTGCCAGCCACTAACCATACTAAATGCGCTGAAGCAAAAATATGGCTGATTACTGATCGTCTAACAATATCACGGTGTAATAATAAAATAAAAATCTAATATTAGGCTAGAAGCTTACTTTTAGATTGCAGTATTCATTCTAAAAAGAATAAGAACTTCATTTAAGACTATACTAAATGGAAGAAATCCATTCAAAGCTATTTATAGACATACAACATCATTTTTTATTTCAATAAGGGCGTAAATATAAAAACACATAATATTTAAGAATCGATATTATGATATTTGAAGTTTAAAGATATTTCCTTTAACATAAAGCCTAGTAATTTACAAAGATTATATATAAAGATATATTAATTATATCTTGGAAAAATAATAACGACTTCGTATGTGGAAAAGATGATTCAGCAGCATAAAAACCAGCCGTAAAATAGTAAAAACAGGTTGTTGTGAAGGGCCACAAATAAAAAAGTTACAACACATTTCTTAATAATTTGAACTATCACAAAAAAATATCATCTCGATATTCTCAAAAAGTAGAAAAGAGGGGGAAATCATTAAGAAATTTTATTGAGTAAAATAAAGATTTATTGTTATGCCAAGAACATTTCAAAGCTTATATCATGATCTATTACATGTCTTTGTATTCTAAAGTATCTAAAAGACAATGATAATTTACCAAGTGAAGATTGTAATTGGTTTTTTATAAAGACTGAAATCTATTTCTCGGTGAGAGATTAAAGGGCCTATAGTGTAAGAGAGCCATGAAAACAATCGATCATTAGGCAAACTAATTCAACATAATTTTATGACACTATTATATATGAAGCAACAATCAATTCGTAAAATGTCTTACTTTTTTTTATTAAGACTCTTTGACATTATAAATCCAAACGAAAGCTCTATGCGATCGGTATACGAGAAAGGCAGGTATGAACATGTGGAATAAAGGCAGATACTAGAAGAGAAAATTTTTAATTAAACAAATAAGTACGATTTCAGTCTATAAAAATAAAACTATATATTTTTAACTGATTGAAACATTAATGATTAGCTTTGATAACTAAATAAAGTTGTGTGATTGAAAATGTGAAATATAGGAAGAATTAAATCTTGGGAATCTATTTGGTTAATATATTCACAAATCAAAACAAAAATAATGATATGTTTAATTACTTGAGTTGGTTTCAAAATTATATAAAAAATATGTTGAGGTGTTAAAATCACAGACGAAGTAGAACCATAGATGCAAGCTCATACACTTCACAAAAAATATACAAATATCATTTTACAGAAAAAAGGCTTTTGACATATATAGATCAGGATTAAGTGTAAAAAGATGCACTAAAATGCGTTGCGAAATTTTTAATGATCTGATAATATTTCAGTAATATACTTTACTCAAAGAAGAAACTTGATTCATAAATAAAACACGTATCAAATAATACATTACAAAATATGCCTATAAAATATGTATAAGAACGACATAATGAATAAAAAAAATGAAAGATAATTCGTTATAATGGGACAATTGTCTCTAGAATTTTGCTAAAATTTTTTTAGTAAGCATCATTGAGATCTACCATAATTTAAATAACAATTCAATAATTCTTACAGAAAAACGGTATACAAAATCTCGTCAAAGTAAAGTATCATTATGTTTTATATTCAGGTTTGAAAATAATATATTTTTATAGTATTTTGGTAACATTAATTATATTATTTAAAGAATAACAACTGGGAAGCATGTTTTTAAACGAGCATTAATAATGAAAATATTGAATTTCCACCAAGAACTCGTATAAGAGCATATTTTTCAAGATATAAAGAATAATTATATTCAAATGTGTGTTTAAAACCATAAATAATACAAAAACGAGACAAATAATCCCAATACATAAATTTAAGCTGTATACATCACAATTCTTTATATGCACATGTTTTTAGGTCAAATATGAACGCATTTTTTTGAAGATTTATTTTCTAATCTAATAAGTTCTTTTCTTCTTAAAATATGCCTTAAATCAATTACAAGCATGATTAATTAACCATTGCACAACAAATACATGATTTTCAATAAATTATTTTCAACCTTATAATTAATATAAAAAATATCATTATTAAGGCAATAATAAAGTTTCAAAGCAGTTATATAATGTGAGACACAATATGGTTATTTAAACGTAAATTTCAGTGGGTAATATTATTTTTTCGAAAACAATAAAGATCGAAGATCGCTTCTATAATCTTTTTTTATAATATTCTAATACGACTTTTTATCATATTCTTTAAAGAAATCAAGATATTATCAACAAGAATATATCCCATCTAAACACAAAAACAACACACAACTTTACCTTAACTATTTTAGCTTTATTTTCCAAAACCAGATAGTATAAAATATACAGAAGAGTCTATTCAAACAACTAAAGCATAGTTAACAATCACCTCATATGATCTATAGATAGATTTTTAAAAATCGCGATTATTTTTATAAACTCTTTAAAAGAATCAAATAGTATCAACGCCTTTTTATCGGACACTATTGACATTCGGTCAGATTGTACTAAAAAAGTCGTTACTAGATAGGAATTAAATACCACTTTGTTTTATTATATTTATAAAAAAATAACATATATGCCTAAAAAAATTCAAGAATGTTATATCTTTAATGGTGAAATAGTGTGATGTAATGATTTTATAATAATCATTAATGTAATTTTAAAATGAATATTGTGGTTTTCAAATTTAAAAAATTAAAAATACACAAACTGTTTTATGTGATATCTTTTGATTTATACTCATGAAAGCAGAAACAAAATCAATAATAATACATATTTTAGTATAAATATATTTCAATTCTCTCATTTCATTGGATGACTGATCTTTTATTCCGAAGTAAATGATGTGTCAACTATAAAAAAAATAGTATGAATCTCGAAAAAGACAATTTAATTATGTTTATAAAGTCTGACAATAAAAAAAAGTCTTTTAATATAAATATTTTTTGAAATTTATTTGCATCATATCACTTGAATACACGGGCTTATATTTATGTAAAAAATATTAAAATGTATTTTTTGCATTTGAAATAGCTAATTTACGTAAATAAATAGGAATAATTAGAATGTTATATGAAAAGCAGAAAATTAAGATTTCGAAATATTTATTATCAGTGCCTTCTGTTTTAATTTAGTAATAATTCGTATAAATAATTTAAATAGTGTATATCATATCAAATAAATTTTTTTTATAAAGTATAGAATAAATGGCACTTTTTATCAACATCCTTGAAAAAATATTCGCAAGAGGATAATAATATTCATATGGTCAAAACCATACACTTTGTGTTAGTTTTGCTTCCCTAATTATTAATACAAGCGCGAATGAATTTTTATCTTAAAAATTAATATTCGGCGCATGGAATTATAATGACATATGATGAACATACACTGTTATAACTCGATACTGTATCTATACTGGTAATTCGAAGAAAATTTTCAGACGTGTGTGAGAATATCCTAGGAAATATGGAATATTGTATAGAATAGAGAGGGTCTTCGGTTTATTGCAGATCTTGCAAGCATTTTAGAACTAAATAGCGGACATTTTCAATACAGTACAACTAAAAACAGTGCTACTAAATATAGATTTCAGATATCAAATAAATTTTTTTCAAGAAGCACTTAAAATATTCCATACAGCTATATTCAAAAATATATAACAGAAAAATGAACTTAAAAATTGCAACAAATATATAACATTCAAGTTTCCACTACAAACAAAATCATGGAAGAAAAACATTAGAAAATCATTTTCAAGATGAATTGAAGGCTTAGAAATATTTAGATGGTAATGTGGCAGACTTGGAATTTTCAGTTAAGAAATTTTTAAAAATTCGGAAGAGGAATTACTGATTAAGAAAAATTTATCTTATTGTTTCTACAAAGAAATAATCTTGATATCAAGATAGACGATTTTTTTAGATGTAATACAGAGTAAGAAATGCATCAAATTCTATGAATCAATTAAATCATTTACAATATGTGGTAATTTAATATTAAAAAAAAACAACCGCGCCAATAAATCTCTATAAAAAACTATAGTATGCAAAACAAAAAAAAATCGTATCTATTAATATATGATTGGATGTGAAAGTACCATTTGATAGCTTAGAAAAATTTATGGATAAATAAATTTAAATGTAATCTACCCAAGACACTAATAAAATCATCATAAACATAGAAGCACTCATTCGCGATAGATTATACATAAGAGGATCATAAAAATACATTATATATTAGAAAAATAACGAATAGAACGTCTATTTGATTTGTAAAAAATAACATTTACATTTTGAATACACATACTAGTGTCATTAGTTTGCGGCTCATTTCCATATTTAAAATCATTGAAAGATCAAAACCTGGGAATCAAGTCAAAATGAACTTATAATGGTTTTTTTGAAAAGCAAATTTAGCGTCATGCAAAAAGATTGTTAAGAATAAAGCAAAAGTTTTTGAAGTCTGGATAAACATCATAAATTTTGAAAATATCCAGAAATATTATCTAAAGACATTGAAAACTTCTTTGATATAGGACTTTTGGATTATTTTCCAACTTAATTGAAATATATAGCAATATTAAAGTTCAATTTCGGGAAATTCGGTACGATGAATTTATTTGGATTTTTGAAGTTCTTAAGAATCGTGAAAGATGCAATGTTATGTATTTATCAAGCAATAAGATCAGGCTGGACATGGATGAAATAAAGAAAGCGAATTTTCACACTTGGAATATATGGTTTTATAGAAAATTCGTATATTTTCAATTATAAAATGGCTTGTGGTCACATATTCTGATAAATTCTATACAGATGTGCAGAAAAAACACAATTTTTATGTGCTTTACAAATACAAGTGAAAAAAATTTGTACGACAAATACAGGCCCAAAAATAATTTATTTCAATATAACAGGTGTTATAAAGCCTAATAATATGTCATCTATTTATTTTTACGTGTATATTTGGGGATATTTTCATAAAACTTAATTTTATTTTTATACGACAGAAAACGATATTTAAGACGTGAACAAATTACGGAAAAAGAATTTATAAATAAAATCATGGTTATCTACAAAACAAAGGTACACATCACATCATAGTCTTATTCGTGTCTATTGATTTGGAATGGGAAATAAAAAATGTAAAATATTGTAGTTATTCTATTTATCTGCATATCGTTAAATCATATTAAAATTATAGTTATATTCACCAATTATACTCCAGCGTGTTTATACTGAACAAATGATAAAATAATATAGTGTAAGCATGGCCTTGACGGCGCATAAAAAAATATATTGCATGTTATAATTACCTATCTTAACGTCTTGTTTGATTAAGAACTATGATAAGGCAAAATTAATATATATAAACAACCTTGTTTGTAGTTTAATAAATACTAGGGATTTTGATAAATGATTAATAGCTATAGAGTGAAATAGTATAAGGTGAGTGATGCTTGACTTCTGCTTGAAAATATTTATTTTAGAACAAATACAAATTATAATACCTTGACTCTAGATTAAATTTAATAAAAAGGTAACAAAATTGCCAAATATTATTATTTAAAAATAAAAAATCTAACCAGATTCATAAAAATCGATTAAAAAGATTTTTTTCTTATTTGACAAACAATCTTCCATAAAAAATAATTATAATTTAATAAGAGATATGAAAGTTTTTTTGGAAATTACATCTGTTAAATCATAATATTTGTTAGATCAAAAAAGTGCAAGATATGCAATGCTTTAAAGGATAAGAATTAATCGAAGATCTAAACAGAGCTGTAAAATCCAACCCAAATTATGCTTATAAGATAGTAAAAAATTGTTTTGCAGTCTTTTAAAAGAATATATTATCGAATATCAATAAAAAAATAGTCTTAAGCCTCAACATTTTAGAATTCCCCTTTAACCGGTTTGACAAAATTAAATAAAAAAAGGTTCATGGCTTTCAATTCCAATTTCAATACAAAAAAAATATGAAGCGATTATTTATATTTTTTTCAGAAAAAAAGTGATGAAAACTTACTTTTAATTAAAAAAAGAAGGACTAATGAATATAAAAATAGCCTAGAAAGATGCTTTGACAACATTATAGAATATGAAGCCTTAAAATATTATAATTTCAATTTTAAAATGTGAACAAAAAATAAAAACATTGTAAAAAGGATTAGTAGAAACCACATGTTTTTAAAATGATGAGGGATCATTCTTTAATAATCCAAAGTACATTACATTCTCATAAAATAATGAGCAAAGGACAAGAAATTATATGATAGCGTGCAAATTCAAAATTTTGAATATAGGTGAATTAATTTTGTCAAAATACAAACCTTGAAAAAATCATGGATTTTTTTCAGAATTGCTTATATGTGATTCATACATATTCAATTATGCTAAATAAATAGATTGCTGAAAATTGATAGCTTATAGCTCAACTTTATAAAAACAATGATTGAAAATTAAGTTAACTCACATAAATAAAATATTCTGCACCTAGATCCACTTAATGAAGCTTAGATTTGTTTTATTATGCTCTAATTATAAAAAATAATTTTTAAATTTATCTTAATGTGATTAGTCACCATGTTAGATTTCATATGAATTTTTATAATAGACTCAAACATAAAGATTAATAAACACTATGTATTGCGCGTTATTTTATTGTTGTAAAAATTAATTCAATATAGCGGATTTACAGTTAAGTTTGTATAATAAGAAAATTCGTTGGTCAACAGAAGTTGTGAACTGTATATATTTCTTACTTTTAAGCTAAAATAAAGTAAACTTATGTTATATTCATCATAAAATAATAAACTAATTTCATGTTATTTCTCCTCCATTTGGTAATGAATGATATTGTGATTTTGTAAATATATAATTTTTATATTTGAAGCTTATAATTTTCTTTCGTTCTCGAGAAAACTAGTTCTGATGATTGTCTTATTTATACAAATCCAGCTTGCGTTTTTTAAAATTGTATATATAAATTATTTTTCTTTTTTAAATATAACGGCATAGGGCTACTTTATATGCTATAACCATTACGATAGAAAGGATATTGTTACCAATCAATTAAATTTATTTTAAATTACTATAATAAAGTACTTTACTTAGAATTTCGAATATATAAAAAAGAGGATTCATTAAATCACGTCTTTTAATGAGTTATATGTAATCTTATATTATAAACTGGGTAATTTTTGTTTATTCGCGTGTTTGTGCCTTTTACTTATCAATCAATGAAAAATTCAAAATTACATCTTAGTTTAGCATAGGTAATAAATATTAAAATATGAAAAATGTTTATTAAGGTTTCCAAATCAAATCAATTTAATATTAAAATTAATAGGTGGTTGGCATTTTTATAATAAGTATTTCATTTAATTTTGTTTTGCAAATAAAATATAATGAAAACATTAGGCTAATGCATAATAAGTTCATATATAATAATATTTTTTTTTGTTTATTTTCATAGAATTAAAAATATCGCTTTTTTGTCTGTTCATTGTCCTAAAGAAATATATCGTTATACTGTAAATTAAACAGAAAAATAATTAAATTTAAATGATTAAATCAACCTTACGAATGATATATAAATGCGTATAAATAAAAAAATACACGGCTAGAATATTCAATAAAATTGTGCTGTCAAAAAAACTATAGTGCTATCATCCTCAAATATTTAAGAGTTATAACCAAAAATGAACTAAAGAATTATTTTAAATTTAAATTTACAATCAAAAAATTATCAAAGTTGTTTATACTTTATAGTATCTGATATATTAGATTCTGTAGATAAAAAAAAATTTATTATATATTGACGGTGATAGGATTTTGTCATCCAATCAAGTAGAATATGCCGTAAAATTGTGGTGATTTTGTTATTATATTGACTTTTAATTGTTTTATTGAATCATGACCATAAATCCATAAGGATGCAAGAACACCCGTAAATTTACTTTAAAATACTTTACAATTTACATTTATTGATGTCAATAGTTACATCCTTACCTGTAAGCACTATATCGTACCCATAATATGTTCGATTACTTGCACTTGTGTCTGGGAATCTAGTAAAAGTTTCAGTTACACATTCCTGTAGTGTTCAAGCCGAAAGCATTTAATGAATATAGGTAGGCCTAGTTTCGGTGTTTGTTGGATCCATTCAGCTAGACGACATTTTTTCTACATGGTGATCTAACAATTTTTGTGCGTGCGAGATTCGAGCCGAAAATTATATAAATTGATGTTATGATTCGAATATTTACAACACTATAAATCGCAACGCCTGTTCACATGTAAAATCTATATAAAATACACATTCATTAAAATATGGGTGAAGCATTTGAGGCTCTTACGGATTAGAAAAATATGCGATAGTAGACATATAATAAATTACAATATTATTAAAATAAAAGAATGAACATATATAATTACTATAAAGCAAACAAAAATTGTGAGAAGAATCTATGCTCACGATATTGAAAAAATGAAATTGTGAACTAAGAGCATAAATAACCACTAATATTATGCATTAATCTGTAAAAACATCATTCAAATTATTATTTGTATACTTTCATTTCGTTTTTTATATAAATATTCAAAAAGAAACGTATACATTAATGAAAGCTCGAATTTTAATTTTCGAATATTTTACTGGGGTAACATTTCTCCCAAACATTTAGGTTTAAACATTTCAGAAAATTCTAATGCCAATTGTATTTGATTAATGGAAAATAAATCAAAATTCATGTTTGAATAATATGATAAATACAAAATCTGAATTAAATATCTCTGGTTTTTATATATAGACTCTATTATTGGTGATGTTATTGATTATTACTTGTTATTTACGTGTTTCTTTGTGTAGAACACAAGCCAGTAGTGCTTTAATTCATGCGCAAACGTTCTATAATGAGTATGATATTTTTATATTTATAATAATACATGACGTTTCTTGTCTATTTTTGTGTTCTTTCATAATTTTTCAGTATATTTGTCTGTTTCGTTAAGCGTCTGCGAATTTTTTTCAAATTCTTTATTATAATTTATTTTTTGATATGCGATCTTTCCTACCCATGAATAAATATTAAGATTTAGGTAGCCCAATTGCATGAAGATTTCTCTTTAAACATAGTTTTAAAGGCATGAACTCTATCATATCATGAATACTAACATTTCTCTTAAGATCATAAATAGATAAAATCCTGCTTGTCTTTCATCTACCATAAGCTAACTTTGAATTAAATTATAATAAATCGGCGCTAGAATCCCCAAATTTTCACACACGACATGCTCTATAATTATTTGGACAATTTATTCAAACATAAATAGATTTTTTATTTGGTTTTCATGGGATAGAGAATATATGTTCAAATCTGCTTTTTTAATTTTATAAATCAAGCTTGTTTTTACGCTTGTGTGTTGTATTTATACAAGATAATTTTAAAAATTTTTAACGATAGATAAAAAATTGGATTAATAAATATATAAAATTCAAGATATTTACGATGAATTGGTCTGTTCTGTTGCCAACTTTAATCATAATTATAAAAAAATTTAGTATCCTATTTGTGTGAATATAAAATCAAATTTCGATCAGACATTTTCACCAAATATCACATTATAAATATTTCTGAAAAAATGAAATTTTCAGACTATCTTTTATCTAGCTATTTTATTTATTGCATAATTTAAATGGAATTTATCTTCTGTAAAAAAAATTATTTGTATTTTTCTTCGTAAACCTCAGGATTGAGAAAAGCTCTTGAATTAATAGGTCCCGGTAGGTGGAGAGAAATTGAAGAAAACTTTGGAGAGGAGAAGATAATCATAAGTATAGATACGCTGTATGAGCGGGAACATAAGCAAGTTGTGCTCGAGAACAAAAACTAAAATTATAACCATAAATTTAGCCCATAAATAAAAAATCATTATAAATCGTAATTCACCTTTGATATCATTTCTATGATAAATAATATATCACAATGTAATATTTAAGGGTTAAATATCTCTATTAATGCTTTTACTTATGGTTAATAACAATCCATGATCCGAGTTTTCAATTCCATAAATAAAATAAGATAATAAAAAAAATTATAATAATCCTTTAAACGACAAAATTTACTTTCAATAATTATTTGCTTGATATGAAATAAATCGTATTATATAAAACAAAATATATATTGGTTTAATTGTAGGAATATACGTTGTCCACAATTTAGTATACAATAAAGTTCTAAGACCCTTAACTTGTTTATATTATTAAAACGAGGATTTATTAAAAGAAAAAGCTAAAAAAAACATATTTGATGAAAAAAGACGTGACAAAACTTAAAATTCTACCATCCTCCGAAATATATACATAAATTGAACAATTTTATGAGTTAATATAGCTTTAATATTACCGGATCAAATAAAATGAAACAGATTTGTTATAATAATATTTTACAATTTTAAAAAAGTAGTAAATGTTCCATCGAATAAACTGTTATTGAATATTTAAAATTTTGTAGTGTATAAAACAGACACGATTCTATAAGTGCGGTTTTTATATAGCTTGATGTAATTTGATATTAAAACCATATACAGCAAAAAAATATTCATTACATATTTCTAAGATATAATATGAAAACAAAGCGCGACAAAAATATTTTGTAAAATCAAATTTTTATAATTTAGCATAAAAACAATGTAAAATTTATGACCGTGATCTTTTTTTGTATACAAAATACAGAGTTATGCAATAAAAAATCATTTTACTCATGGAATGCTAAATAAAATTACTTTAAGTAATATATTATATTTTACATGGTCGTATCGAATTCAAAAATAAACGAAAGACTATGTATTTCATAATAACATAATAGAAATGTAATTTGTAATGTTAGCACCATAGAATTTTTTATCCATTATTAATTATAGTTTTTGCCAAATTTTTTAATTATGTATTTTTTCTAGAAATTTATAATTCATATAACAAAGGTAAATTTTAAATTTGTTCAAGCTAATGATAGGAATATACTATGCAGACACAACAATTTTTTTATATCACACATTGTTTAAAAATAAAGTAAATACGAAAAATAGAGTATATCTATTAAATTAGAAATTAATTTACAGTCATATCGTTTTACAAAAAAATTCGACTACTTGTTTTTATAATAATTCTGTCTTCGCACGAAAATACATATACATTCAATATTTCTCCAAAAAGATAATATTGAAAATATTAAATCATTAAAAAACTTTAAAGTTATAAATTAAATCATTTTGTGTAATTTAATTATATAATAAATTAGATAAAGCGGATCGGACAACAAAAAGCATAAATGTGAGTATCTTTTAAGACAATACTTTATATAAAAAAATACAAGATGATTGCTAAGTGGTGCTGTAACCAGTCATATACATAGAGAGTTACAAAAAATAAATATATGAAATTTTCTTTTATTTGTTATAGTTTCATAATACGATAAAAACTAGAATTTTTAAAAACTAAATTTTAAACAAATTATTATATTTTTTTCGTTAATAATTTCTTATAGATATGTTCAACCTAAAATCTTTTTTTTTTGTTTCCACTTCATGGTAATTTCTATAAAAATATGTCTGTGTGATACAATCGAAATACTTACTTTTGTCTTAAAAATATTTTCTATAACTTTTTACAATTTTTCATATTATATCCCATCATTTAACAAATTATTTAGCCCTAACTTGTATTGATATCCTTTGAACTGTATATTTATACTGCGATCAACCCTAAAAAAAATTTTTCTTAAATGCTATAATACCCACAAATGACGACAAAATATAATATTTTATGATCTTTAAATTTCCTTATATTGTTTATTGTAGAAAAAAGCCTACTCTTTTTCTTGGCCATTCTTTTTTTAATAATTTTATAAAATAACGTTGGAATCATTAGATATTGATAGATTTTGCTTTTAAGTATTTTTCAGCTGATTTAAACTTAGGAATTAAAATTTAACAAATAAATGGTCTTATCTGTCTTAAAAAGTCTATGTTACTATGTTTTTAACAATCATACGTAGCTATTCCATTGATTTCTTTGAATTCATAAAAAATAAAAAAAGCACAAATAACATTTAAAAACCTAAAACAAAGCCTCTTACACAAATTAACTAATATAAAATTTATTTGGTGTAAGAATATTATACATATGTATCTAAATTTATTAAAGAAATACAAAAATATACAAAAAAATCAAAATATTTATAATACCGATATATCTTTTACCATATATCTATTCTATTTTTTGTACTTTCAAAACTTTTATTTATTCCGTATTTCTATGGGATAAGCTTCTAGCCATACTGAATATACAAAATTTAAATATATATACAATTATGAGAGTCTCTATTTTAAACTAATAATTTAAAGATAGCTTAATATTTAAGAAATCATATAAATTACATAGTTGGTGATTAAAGTCGAGGAGAACTCACTTCTGGCACCAATTGAGTTATCCAAAATATAAAAAAAAATATATTGTGACCGATAGATACCAAGCGATAATCGTAAAAACAAGAAAATTGATTATCAAATTTTTTTTATCTCAGATCTTTACAGTGAATAAAAATCACAAAATATATTTCACAAAAATATTTATTTATAAAACGATACGACAGCGAAAATTTGCTAGCTATCCTATAAGATCACAAAATACGATTATTAAAGTTTCACGCTTATTGGGTTATTGTTTTTGTTTAAAATTAACCAGCTTTTATGAGACTATATAAATAGTTGATAATATTAGTTTTATTTCAGCCTGATATTTTACAATATAAATCAATAGTTCTTTTGTAGTTCTATTAAACAATTTCATATTAATAAAATCTTCTTTTAGTTCTGTCTGGTTACTGTTAAATATGTTTGCGATTTTATTTACGTAAAAAACGTCTTACATTTGAAAAAAATAAATATATAACATCATAAATTTCTAGAAAATCCGCTTACAAATATCAGAAACATCTTCTTTAATGCATAAATCTGATTTCCATTCCTTAAAATCTTCAAAATAATACAATGCTTATATAAAGACCGTAAAATACAAATGTTTCTAATGTTATGTTTTTCTCATCTACTAATGAAACTAAAATTAAGCTAGTGAGATTAACAAAATTAGTAAAAAAAATTTAAAATTAATGCATTAACTTTTTATTATTTTTTCTAAATATTTAGATCCGTCTTCTAAATTTAAGATCATATTTCTTTTAACTAAAGTTAATACTGATCCTTAAAATATAAAAAAATAGTAATATTAAAAAAACTGTCATTTTAGCTTTGTTTATGAAGAAGAAAAGTTGTGTTTATAGCCCAAAAACCATGTTATAATTTTTAGTGGATAAATAAACATCAGTTATTTTTTGGTTTATAAATTAGTATAGAAAGACTTTTAATTTTTCCATCTTCTCATACATATTTTACAATCTTTTTATCAAAAAATTTTAACAAATTATTTTCTAATATACATTTGACAATCATAATTTGAGTTTCACAATGTTTTTATATAAGAAAAACACATTTTTAGCATCTTTGTGGAAATTTTTTGACAGAGTTGTTACAGAAAAATGTTCTTAGTAATTTTATGCATACACATATTAAGCCATCAACCTGCTTATTAAAATTTAGTCTTTATCTATTTCTAAAATATTATATACGTAATTTTAATTGATTTAAGTTTATTCTTTGATGAAAATTATATCGTCAAATCTATATATAAAATAAAATAGTCATACAAAATCATAAAAAATCCTTAATCAAATTATAATTGTTTTCAAGTTATTATAATTGCACTAAAAATTTTCCAAATCTTTTTTACAATTATTAAGCCAATATTGTATCTAAATCATTTATTTTCATTTTTAAAACTTTTAAAAATCCTTTTGCCATTATTTAGCCATTTGAAATAATTGATCAAGACATATGATAATATTTTTTAATATAACTATTAAAAAATCTTAAGTTATAACATTGATTGTTATTCACAATCCAAAAAACCCTTCGAATTAGAAATTATATTTTTAACGATTATAAGTAAGATTGATTATACATTAAGATAAAACTTAAAATTATATTTTAAAATTCAAACCAAAATTATATTTTAAAATTCAAACCAAAATTATATTGCTGCCATTTTTATCTATAATATGCATTTTAGGTATTGAATCCATATAAATATTTCTCGAAATTTTTTTTACCACAGATGGATTTATTAAACGATGGATTAAAGCAATAAAGATTATAAATTTTGTTTTATTATTATATTAGGCTAGTTTTTAAGGAATTCTTAATTTTATGCTTATGTTGAAGAAAACATGATCATCTAAAATATACTTTTTTATTAATATTTTAAGTAATGTGTAAAAAAATATAATTTTATAGTGCAGAATTCTTGTTTATATAATGTCTGATATTATAGGTTATATTTTTTTTAAAAAAAACTGAAAGCTTAACAAGATTCGCGATATATTTAATTTTACGTTGATATTATAAAAGCTAATAGGAAATAATATATATTCATTTATTAAAAATATTTTTTTTTGTATTCCAATAGAATGTTATAAAGCTGGTATAAGAACACTATATATGAATTCTTGATATAAATCTTTCGCATTTAAATTGAATTGGAGATTTATGGAGTAATTATTTGAAGATTAATGATAAAAATAGATGTATATTAAAAACATAGATTGTGTAGATACTGCAAATTGACCATGAACAGAATTTAGTGAATAAATTATTTCAAAAAATTCGAATAAATGACCAGCATGTGCGCGATTCTGGTTATTTTTTTAAAGCCAAAATTATTTTATCTTCTTAGGAACCAAAGACCACATTTTTCATTCAAAAATACTTCTCAGATTTTAATTATACCGGCGAGAGGTTTTTAGTCTCTTGTTATCATAGTTTATAAATTTGAAGGAAAACGTTTCAGGGATTACTACCCTATTATTTTACCATGACAGGATTGTTTTTTTTTCAAACTAATGGATCTTCTGTACATTTTCGTCATACATTCATGTAAGTTTGGATTTATTTATCGGAAAATAAATGATAAAGAGTTTCAGATAGCTAATAACCAGATTTAATCATCTAAGACGGAAAAGATTAATATTTTATGATAAAATATGCACATTATAAATAAAGTAAATAATTTAAACATAACAGATTAAATATTCTATATATATTAGCATAATATCTACCAATTAATCAATGCTGATCAAATCAAAAGTCCAAGCATTAAATGAAATCTATAATATAAAATAATTGATATTTGATGATTGATTATCATAGAATTCGATTTTTTCATGCATAAAATTTTACCAAGAAGATCTTAAATAATCTTGTTTATCTAAAAAAACAAGCAAATACCAAATAGACTTTAATTGAATAGTCCAATATTTTTTCATGTTAAATTGCATCGTGGAATCTTTTTTCTGTTTTCTAACAATTAAATATATAGAAATTACATGATATTTCTGTATGCAAGCAAATTAAATCTAATTTAGAGTCAATGTTCACGATTTTTTCTTTATGTGTGTATTTTCTTCTTTTCATAAATTCCATCTACTGAGATGATGACGGCCTATATAGAATATTTCAAACTTCTTGATCCATCTTTTATCAACTTTCTCTGCTCTTTCTTCTTCAGGTGCTTTTCTTCAGTCTAATAATATAAGTTCAATTGTATTGCGAAGTGTGAGACCTTGCGTGTATTCTTCTACTTCAACTGAGATTTTTACTTTTTTAACATATTTTTTTATATAATTCTATGTTCAAACCAATTCAAGTCGTATCATATGGTACTTATGTTTTACATTAACTATTGAACTAAGTCCATGTGCGAGTAAATGGTATATAATCCAATTAAAATAATAGATTTAAAATAGTAGCTTAAAATGAAAATTCTGGTAATTATATATAGATACATGAATCAATATTTAATCCAAATAGTCATTTAGATAAAAGAAAAACAGAGCACGTAATAATATATAGCATCAAAATTATTTATAGATAAAAATTAAAATAATATTTAGCAGAATTCTAATTTGTTAAAATACCTTTAAAGGAAACTTATTTATAATTAACCACAAATTTTTTTATAAAGAAAACAGTTTGGTAATAACAAGGTTGAATTACAATAGTTTAATTATAAATTCCTTAAAGAACAATCTACGCTCATAATAATTTCTATTTTGCAGTGAAATTGAAAATATAATGCATTCTTTAGATGCTTTATGTTTATTATCAACTGTTAAATCTAAATTATATCGAAAATGTTAATTTCTTTAATCATAGACTAAGCTGCCTTCACAAATGAATTTTAATGAAAATAAAGTACATGTTTAATTTTTCATTTTTTAATCTCGATCACCAGTACGTTTTGGATTTCATAATGTGCTTTTTATATAATCTATTGCCCATTATATTTGGATTTTATTGGATTGTTAAATAAAATACTCTTACTGCGATAGTTAATGTAACCCGAAGAAAGAACCAGATCGGGAATATATACAAACATTGGGATTAGTGCAAAGACATGAATGAAATGATCTCGTCAGATAAGATGCAGTGAAGAAGACATCCAATAGTATAAATACGCGAAACACATTGGGCAAGAATAAAGTTGTGATTCAGAACAAAAGTTAAATATATAATTATGAATAAAATTCTATAAAAAATCCAGCAAATCACGATACTCTTTAAAACGTAAAACATGAAGTATTAATTGATTAAAACATAGAAAAGGCGTATTATGTATAGTTTGTAATTTAATGTGATATAAAACCTTTTTTTTGAAGATCTTGTCATTGTTACGCAATGTCTATGATAATACAATAATGTACATTTTTAATAACAGAATTTGAAAAAGAATATTTTTTTTTGGTGCATGTATTATATTTATATTAATTTTTACATGGTAAAATTCAATTTATCTACATATTTTGGTTAAATTTTTTCTGATGGATTAAAGTAATTTTACTGGTTAATTTATAATCGGATTGTTTTATGGTGCCAAATATTTGTTGTTGAAAGCATTTTATAAATTTAAAAATGTTACGAAACTCTTTACGACATTCTTTTAGATATTTATACTTATATTCTGATCTACTTCTCTCCTCACATAGCATATAGTTATAAGTTTTTTATAAAGCGCAAATCAGATATAAAGGGATTTTTTTCTATATAATATGACTTATTTTATCAAATTATTGTCCTGCTTAAGATTTTTATTTATAGCAGTTCATGAATATTATGTGCGAAGATAGAATCTTTTCTTTTTTTTATCATAAAATTATAACTTTCCTCTTTTTTATTACCATTTTGGAAATGTAAAATGTGGGTGTAAATTGCTATCATGTAGATATAAACGTGTATTCAATTTTTAACACATGTACATATTAAAACTTTATAACACTAGACTAAAAAAATATTATAATTTCAAGAAAATAAAGAGCATAAATAGCGCCATTGTTATTTTAATGTAGTTCAAATATTATTCAAACGTTTTAAAACTATTAAATTTATGTGAATAGTTTTATTTCAAGTGCACATTTGCTTGTGCTTAAACACTGCATAAATATAAAAATATTAGTCAGTAATACTTAATGCCATTAATAGATGAAAAACAGCTAGAAACTTATTTTTTTATTCCCACTATTTGGTATGATGTTATTTCATATTCTCTTCTGAGTTTTTTATGGGATTTTTTTTTAATTCTCATGGTCAGCTTTCAAGCATATTACCATTTATACAAAACACTATTTTTATGTATTATCGGTGTTATTACATATTGTATTTTAATTTTTTTATAAATTGCTGCATATAAATGTAAAATATTGCATATTATTTGTTATATTACTTACACGATGAATTGCTCCATTCCGAGCATATATTCTCATTATTTTAGTGAATTTATATTGCTTTGTTAGCATAATGAAAAATTATAAAATCGGATTTCTCAAATAGAAAATATAATCGGTTTATATAAACGTATAAATACGTTTCGTATATGAGAAAAAACATTCTAAATATGGCTTGAAGTTCTGTGAAGATGCCAGATAATTTTGCACAAATAAAATAATCTAAAATACCAGTAAAATTATATATCCAATAATATATAGAAAAAATAACATGAAATGTTTTTTTGATAATTTATGACACAATAAATATATCTTAATTATTGCGTTTACGCAATTGGGAATTGAAAACACTATTTAGGTAATTATACTTTACGCGAAATCTTTTAAAGAAATATATTATATGCCTTAATACGATTTATGTCTTTTTTTAGAGGTGGTGATATTATCTAAAGGCTAAAATTTTATTTATTGAGAGCGTAAATTTTTCATGTGTAAATGATAGAAATATTTTTGTTTATTCAACTATTCTATCAATGATAAAACCGGCATCAAACTATAACCTAAAATCACATTTAGCTGCAAAAAAGTGAATATTTCCCGACAAATGTAGTTTCTATGTATCTATTTGCACAATGTGTTTCTTTTAAAAAAATATGTAAATTTAATAAAATCAAATTGAATGATGTGGTGACTTGTTTGTAAAAAAAACCAAATATAGCGGGCCGTAATCTAAATGCAACAAAGCCCAGAATTCATGTATTTAAATCAGATTATAAATACAAGCATGAAAGATTCTGTCGAACTAGAACTCTAAACCAAAACAAGAATGACAAGTTCGATGTACTAAATATTTGCAGCGCAAGACCTCCTCAACTGCCCAGAATAAATTATTGAATACTCAATTGAGCAAAGATGAGTCTAGTCTGGAGTGGTCATAGCAATACTAACTTGCGGCGAAAATTATTAGAATTTCTTTTCCACCCTATAAATTAAAACCTCGTAGAAAATGTCTAAACCAGGACGATAAAACAGTTTACAGAAAATGTGAAGGATTACACGCGGGGGTGCATTAGAATGTCAAAATTTACATAACTTCAATTTCTAACTTCTTCAAAATACATGATTCATTTACAGAATAATACATATGGTTTTTTATTGTTTTTATTTATTTAAAAATTAAGAAAACAGAAAAAATAATACAAATAGTAAACTCCACACATAATTAATTTATATAAAAAATAATGAAAAGCTATAGTAAAGACCTATAAAATACAAATTTTTAATATATTCCGCCATTTAATAATATAATTTTGTGTAAATTTATATTTTTTGTATATAAAATTAGATTATTTTTTTAAAAAAATATTGAATGTAAAATGTTATTTTTGGCGCGAAAATAAATTTTTATTTATGTATAAGTTTTTTTCTATAATTATATAATATGAGTTTTCGAGATTTGAAATATTAAACTCACCATAAATTTTTATTGACTATTCAATTTTTTTTTGAATATAAAATAAATTTTATGCACTATAATACAGTTATAAGAGCAAAAATGGTGATATTTTATATGTCTGATCAAATTTTTTGCATATAATTACACAACCATTATTTGAACCAGAAATTTATGATCTTTTAGATCCAAAGGATTTACATAATTATATTTGATAAATGGAATAATATCCCCTTTTTGACTCGTCTTCTCGTTAATTATAATTTTTGATATCTTTTACTTTTAATTTTAAAAATTAAGTATATAAACATCTATATAATCCTTAAAAATTCATTTCAGTTTTTTTTTACATCTATACACTTTTTAATCGACGAAAGTCGTATTTAGTCAAATATAAATTTTTTATCTAATTGATACATAAAAATTGTATTTGTTGCACGTGTTGTATTCATTTTACCAAATAGCCTATTTAATCTGTAAGATATGTAATATATCATATTTTCTTTCTTAAAATTTAGCAATAAACAACACATTCAAGTTCTTAGAAATTTAAAATTCAATAAGTATGATGTTTAGCATGACTTTTACATATCAAATAGCCTTTTTAATAATACCAGATTCACCTAAGTTTATTTGATGGAAAATACAATGATTTTATCATTTATCTTTGTTTAATATTTCTTTATTATTTAATCTCTAATGAAACATAATTAAACGTATAAAATTATATTTTAGCTTTAAATAAAAAAATATATAATATAACGATTGTAAAACATCTCGCATAAAAGATCAAATCTATTTTATTTGAATTTAGCAACTTATACAAGATCTTAAAAGTTGTCTTGATTGAATTTTATATTTAATAAAATATAAGTTCTAACCGATATAATAAATAACGGAAAAGTCATCAAAATATTATTAATAAATTTATTACCCGGATTTTCAAAAAAAATTTCAATTATATAATTATTATGCCGTAAATATGCTTTGATTTTAGTATTCTCGATATTTCATATTTTGCATGTGATGAAAAAAATTAAATGCTGAATTTAATGTATATTTTTTGCTAGAAAACAAATTTCTGCTTTTTATATTGCATTGATACTTTTTTTTAGATAATTTACTATAATTATATTTTTTTATTCTAGTTTACTTTTGGTATTCTAGATTCGAATTTTTCTACTGATTAACCTAGTTAATTTCTTCCGCACATACATATTTTTACTCCTGACCATATCTTCTTCGAGACCTCTCCTCTTTAGAATATCCTAAAGATCGTATTGTATATAATCCTATAATTAGAATCTATATCCCTATTCGGTTTGTGACTTCAGCTCTAAGATTTGCCTTTTATGATATTGTGCTACCCCCCCCCCCACTCCATGTCACGACATATAATATAATTTTTAATGGCATAATATCGAGAAAAAATAAAAACTCAATAAAGATCAAATGTAATATAACATGATAATAAGAGAAATACCATTATCTATACTCTTCTAGACAATAGTAAAGGTTATTAAATTCATATAATTAATCAAGAGTTTTCTAATTGAGTATGAATAGTAAAAAGAATCTCTTTGCCTTGACAACTTTTTTTCTGAATTAAGTTGTTTTAGAGTAATATAATAAACAGTGAAACTAGGAGAAAAAATAAATGCGTAAATTGTGATTTTATTAAGAGACCCAATAATGTTATTATCATATTTTTACAATATAAATTTAAATGCATCAAAATAATATTTATATCATCATGGCAAAATTTCAGTCTATGATAATTTAAAACATCGGTGCTAAATATATTTTTCTTGGATCAGTCATCAATATTTTTTAAAAAATACTTTTCCATCGTAAGCGAACCAGTGTTATAAATTAAAATCTACAGATCAAATAAATTATACCTTAGTTTGCGATTTCTAGATAATCCAATATTTCCAAGTTCAATTTTTGCGAGTGAAAACAAATATAAATAACAAACTAAACATCTTTAGAATTAAGGGACTATCTTAAAAACCAACTTAATTTGAGATTTAAAGAGTGTAATGATGGCATTAAATATCCATCTAAATATAAATAGAATAAACAAGTATATAAATAAAAAAGAGAGCCCATAAAAAAATATAGAACGGAAAAATAAAATACATAAAATTTTCCCATTTTTCATGTGTAAAGTTAGAAAATGTTGTATTAGTCGCATAAAATCATTTTAATCTATATTCTAGACTATATTAATGTGCTGTCATTATATCTTCTATATTTCAAAATTAGATATCAATGTTACTATAAATAGCTAAAGATCATAGAATAAACTCAAATTCCATATATTATAATTTTTAGGGCATATATTTTAGACATATCAGAAATTCATTTGAGTTTTTGTGTATCTATTACCATCGCAAAATTCAATCTAATATATAGACAAATATTATGATGCAAAAACAAATTTTTAAACAAAGGACATGAACATGATTCAAAATAGTATCAAAGATTCACAATGTTGAAATGGTCTATAAATACAATCAACCAAAATGAAATTATATAAAAAGGTTGGTTTGTAAATGAATTATCGTTCGAAGTATAAGATGATCTATCGAGATTTTACTATATTCAATTATATCGTATCATATGAGAATTAGCAAATTCTATTTGTATACTTAGTATCTGACCAGTAAATATTTAAAAAATCAAATTTAATAGATAAAACTATGGTTATAAAGTCCATAAGATCCCCGATAATTTTTGCATGATTTTAGGCTATAGTTAAAAAATGATTTATAAGTAAATGAGACATAAAAAGCATGCAAAAGTTTTGTTTATGACTTTAAAAGCTTATATACAGTTATATATAGTTCCTGTTATCATTTATTAATATGTTACAAAAGCAAAATTTAATACACATAAAGAATTTTATTATAACAATCATCATTATTTCGCACGAGTTTAGTTTTATAATAGTATTGTATAAAAGTAGTTTTTTCGCAATAAAGGTATCTTCGATACCCAATAAAGATTCATTTAGTTTCGCTTGAAATAAAGATAACAAAATAAAAATTGTAATTTGTTTCTATTCTTTAGTTATGAGACAGTTTTCAATGCTTATAAATTGTATCTACTTGTTTTTTTGCCACTAATTTTTTTCGAGTTCGTTTTTGTAATCATTCAAGTCTATATATGCCACAAATTAAATCGTTTTTTTTAAAGTGAAAAAAATACATTTGATGCTTTTTTGCGAATAAAAAAATATCTAAACATTCAAATATAATTATGAAACCGATTTTTTACTTAGTTGTTAATGAGTTACATATTAATGTGTTTACAAACATTAAAAATCGTTTATTTTTTCATATGCTCAAATACAAAAAAATTAATTTTCTTAGTTATTTTAAAAATAAATCCCCTAAAATACTGTTCTGAACCAATAATCTTTTGGTACAAAATAAAATATATCAAAAAAACGCCACCAAAAAAACCCAACGAAAACTAAGCTTATTACTTAATTATAGTAAACTAGAAATTTTTTTTTATAAATTTATTTTCGTATTTATACAATGATTAAAAAAACCCCATACTCCTGTCAAAACGTTTTTATAATACTGTAAAAAACATTAGCCAGTAAAAGAATTTCTATAAGCTCGATTAGGGGTCATAAACTAACGCTATTTATTTTATAAATTAGACAAAAATACAATTCAATATTCAGATTGGCTGAAAAAAAAATTATACGGATCAAAAACTCAAAATTATACCTAGCTACTAATGTTAGAGTTCTATTAAATACTCAGATAAATAAAACACTTTATAAATACTAATATATTACTATTATGCTACTTTCTGTTGTTTTTGGTTTTGATTAGCTGGCAATATTCTAATAGTTAATAATAAAATCATTATTATAAACTATAAAATGATATCAACAAACAAAGTTTCGTATTTTTAAAAATCCGTTTGAATTTTAATTGTCATTAAAATAGTATTTATTTTTATAACAAGGAGTTATGATTATGTACTGTAAATTAGAGTGTACCTATGCATGTTGCATAATATAAAATATTATTTAGAACATGAGTAATATATTTTTGGATAATAAAATGCATAAATCGGCTTACAAATTTATAAAATCTTTGACTGAATGGTAAAAATATATAGAATATATGTGCAACTTATATCCAAAGCTTTAACACGAATTGATTTACCCCTTTTCTATTTCTGTAATTCAAATTATTTATTTGTTATAGATGAAAAAATGCTTAAATAGAGTAACATACATTATTTAATTAAGAAATTTCATTTTAGACGTTTGTTTATAAAATAAATATAACATATAGTCGATATGTGGCTCAGAACTATAGAAATAGAAAAGTAAATTACAAGGAAATCATTAAGTTGAACATTTTTATATCCATATATATGTGATTATAACATATTTATATTTACATTTGCAATATGGTATTATAATGTGTATACAAGTGCAAATTTATATTCGAGGATAAGTAATCATCGGCAAAAAAATAAGCAGAATAATATATCTTATAAAATTTATATATGCAGTCGAACCATGAGAAATTACATAAATAAAATAACACCACAAAAATCATGTGAAAATACATTTATTTACATTAACTTGTGCCATAAATGCAGATTTTCTGAAACTACTTATTTTAAAGGCATAAAATAATTTTTTATTTTCAAAGGATAAAAACAGATTACTAGACACAAAAAAAAATACGAAAAAGCAAAAAAAATTTGAATAATAGTCTTTTTAAGAGCAACAGACATATATAATGATCAAATTTACTTATTAACTTATAAATTGGATAAATTAAATCTTAAAGCACGTGAAGATTTTTTATATTAACTAAACAGATAAAAAAATTATGTTTGTTGTACCAAACCAATAGTATGATATATCAGCAAGTATATTATATACAAAAGCTTGTAATAAAACTAGGCTGTTATTTCAAGCAAGAAAAAATGCTTTAGAAATCCTTTTGTATTTGTTAAATATATAAAATCAACAAAAAAAAGCACCAGTTGACTATGATCAGCTAGAAGTAAATTTTATATAAAGCCTTTTTTTTACTTTTTATTTCACAGTTTATGATTTGTAAAAACGGAAAAATACGACTTTTGCAAAGTAAGAATTTTGACAATAAAATTTATTCTGTACTTTTTTATAAAAGAAATAGTCGAAATAATATTTCAAATATACAAAATTTATGGTATAACTATCTAAATAAAAAAAAATAAAAGAAAAAATCTTTTGTGATAAAGAAAATATAGTGAATTATATTCTAAGTGTCATTAGAATATATATGAATGCTCTAATTACATTTTTTAGAAAAAATTGGTTGATATTGTGTTGTATTGCTAAATACACAACAAAAAAAATAGCATCAATATCACAATAATCGTATATAAAAATTTATATAATACATCTATATGTCTATATATATGCTAAAAAATTATGTTTGTTTAGATCTTATATTCATTATAATAAGCTCGTTTATTATAATGAAAGATGTATTTTTTCATGCGTTCTAAACATCGTATACAATTATAATTCAAATCATACGTCTGGTTCTATAGTAATATGCTTATTAATACTATTTAAATATTATAAAAAAATAAATTAGTGCACATAATTTGTTGATAAAAAATATATTAAAATATTTGTTTTAAAAAGCTATCAGATTCGTTTTTTATTAATAAGCAATATGTTCATATTTGATTTTAATACCTAATATGTTTTTTTATTCATGTGATCACATAAATTTCATAAGTTTATCTGATGTTGTTTGTATCAATAATTTATAAAATAAATTGTGAATGCCGAGGTGAAACATTTGACAAAAAAACATGTAGTATTTAAAAAATATTATCTAGACTATTTTTTGTTGTCATATGTTTATTTTATTCTATATTCTTGAAAATTATATGGTATAGAAAAAAGGATTTTTGAAAAAAAAACCTTTATTCGCTTTGCCTAAATTGTAATGCAAAAATTTTATACATGTGAATTTTACGTATTTTATAGCTTTTATATGATCTTTTTTTTTACATATAACAAAGCTTTATTAGAATCTTCTTAAATAGTATAAATGCAGTTTATATGTATTTTCATTTATTATAAAAAATGGTTCACTTTTGTTTGATAAATATAAATATTTTGATGTTTTCAAAGTCAGTATGTATATTTTATTGGTCAATACACGGCTAAATTAAATTCAATATATACTGTTATAAATTTCGATCATATTCAGCATTTCAATACGCTGAATATCACATTTTTCTTTATATAAAAAATATAAATATAAGTAGGTGTAAATACATTTCACAACTGCATTACTGAATTCAGTCTATTTTCAGAAAATATGTGATTCGGTAATTATAGGACGAAAAGGCATATTTTTTTTGTATTTTTATGTTATTAATCAAATAAAACATGCTTTTTATATGTAAGTACAAATTCTTGAACTATAAAAATAATTTATGAATAAGAAAGACATGAAAACTTATGTATTTATTATATATTCCCGTTAAAATTTTTTAGTAAACTTTAAAATTTTATATCTGTTATCTAGCACAATCATATTTATTTTTTTTATGGGTAATGTATATAAATTATTGTTATTATAGCATATGATGTAAGACTATCTTTAGTAGTTATGACTTCATACATAGGTTAGTTTCTGAAAATATGATAATAAAAGAAACTCATAATATCTTATAGGCACGGATGTGTTTTCTTATGCGTAGTCAACAGAAAACATGAAAAATAGAAAAACTAAATGTAAGCTAAAATCGAAGTTCTTTCATCAATGTGGCTGTTTTTATCATAATAAAAGATTTTTGATTTTTAAAATAATAATGGTTTCATATTAGCTATGTGTGTAAATATGATTACAAGTAAGTCTTTATATGCCTTTTTTTAACTATTTTAAAGACTTCCAATGTAATTTGTATTACTTCTTTTTTTTTGGCAAAAAAATACAAACTTAGATTATAAATCTTGCTTAGCTAGAAATAAAAAAGCTGTAGGCATAGAAATATACAATTAAAACAAAAAATTCGTTAAAAGATGTAAAAATATGAATTTGATTTTTGTAATAAAATTATAAATTTAATTTATAAGAGTAAATCTATTATAGTTTGAACTCTAGGTTTAAAGCTATAAAATATACAAAAAAAATATTTGGGAAAATTTCATATAATTATTAATTTTATTTAATAAATCTAAGATGCGTAAAAAATATTCGTTTAAAAATTTTATACTTAGATTTTATTTCTTTTCATTAATAAATCGAATAAGCGTGATTTGTGACTTCTTAATAAATTATAATTCACATATTTTATAAATTTATTTTATGGATGCTGACATGTTTTATCTTATTTAGATGTGTCTTTTGTGCCATTATCTATAAATACATGCATAAAATAGCAAATTAAGTAATAATTAGAAAAGGATAATAATATTTGTTATATTAAACCACAAATATATAATTACTTATTGTGCGTAATTAATACAAAAAGTTTGAATTTCCGATGGTAATTGATTTTATGATGGATGGACATATAATATTCATTTTTAATCAGATTTTTATTATTATTCAAAAAATATATCCACATATATATCAAAATTATATGGTTCTAACTGTCATTTTTTTGTTCTTTTTTAATATTAAATCTCTTTTTACCAAATAGCATTTAAAAAAATAAGCTACTACATTCTTTCTACTAAATAAAGGATTTTTTTATAATAGATTAGCTAAATATAATAAAAATATTCTCTGATTTAAATCATCCGTTTAAAAATTATATAAACCAACCAGATTTTACATAAAGATATATCTATCTGATTATAGTTGTAAATATCAAATCAGTATATGAAACCATAATAAACTGATTGCGCATACATTACGAGCTCAACCAGATCAAATAATACAAAGATGCGTTTTTTTAGGCAATAAAAATGTCGATGAATTTAAAATCAACAATAAGAAAATGTATTTTATTGATTCCATAGCAATATTTCAGAAATTAATGGTGTAATAAATATCTTAAAATTGTGAATTTACAACACAGAATGATTTCGAAAAAGAAAATATTGTTTAAAAAAAATCAAATATACAGACTTTTTTTGCAACAAATTAATTATGCTACAGATATCATTAACTCTTAGGCAATCTAATAAAGTTTCAAAAATATATAAGCACACAAAGATCGTAAAATACGCGTTTTATTCTGTATCAATGGATTCTATAGACAAGAACATCTAATATATTTTTTATAGGGTGGAAAATATTATGTAAAAACAAATATATACTAGATGTATCAAAAACAACTTTTAAGCTTGCATAAAATATTTTTCTTTTAATAAATAGCATATATACAAAAATTAATCAAACTTTTTAAATTACGATATTGAATGATTTCTAAATATAGAATCTCTTCGATTCGTGTCAAAATTCAATGTCATTTTTAAAAAATATCCTACTATACAAATATTCATTTTATGAAAGTTCATTTAAAATTTATAAAAGATATATAATTAATAGAAACGATAAATACATATGATAAACCACCATGAAAAAACGTTTACATACTAATTACACATTTAAAAGAGTATTTATGCTTTTTCAACGTTAAAATTTTTGCTATACGAATGTGATTAGGTTTTTTAATTGTATGCATATGTATAATTATGTTTGCAATGTATTTAATAATAAGGCTCACCATATCAATTTGATGAAATATATTTTACATCTCGAAAAAATATAAGTTTTGTACTCTATACAAATGCTATTCAATGCCAGATATTTATAGAAATTATAAAAACTAATTTCCTATTAAATGAATATTTGCATATGAAGAGTTAAATTGGGGTCATTTTCTTCAAATTCATAAGCCAACGATTTTAATAAAAAAATAATTATTTAAAGTAAACAGCATAGATAGATGGTATGAATCTTAAAGAATAAAAATGAATATTTTAAATATGATTAAAGCCAAAAAATACACTATTATTTATATATATTTCGAATCCTGCAACTATGTTTTAACTAATTAGCTACTACACAACAATAGCTACGCGAAGATTTCATAAATAATAGAGAGGATTATTTTTTATTCAATTTGTTTGCGATAAACGCAAACATCCAATTACTCATATGTTTAATAAAATTATATGACGTTTAATCTTTATTTTTTAAAAATAAAATACGAATAATTTTCATTTGTAATACATTCTGTTATGGGTATAATGTAAATTTAGATACCAAAATTAAAATTGGAAGAATTCAAATTATATTATATTGATTCATATAATTTTTATACATTATTAATTTTTTCCAATAAATTAATTACTGCGGATTTTAAATTATAATTTATGTTCTAAATAGCTATAATCAAATATTTTATATGGTTAATATATTTGGCTCTACTGTGGGGTTTTTTGTTATTTTAACCTTTTTATTTGTTTGATTTCTTCATTTTTATTTTTTATTATGAAACTCTGTATAATTTAATTATTTTATATGAGAATATTATTACACAAGAAATTCGTATATTAAAAATATAACTTATTCCATGCTGTTTCATCTAATCATCACTTCTTAATTTACGTACAAACAATTCTTTAATGACTTCTCAAATTTGGTTGTAATATATATAAAAAATTATATTATTAATATATTGTCAATGTATATATAAAGTTTTATGTTACTTTACAGCTAAAAATATCCTTGATAAAACCATAGCAATAATTTGCATACAATTGACGAATTCACGAATGAATCTCCCTGCTTATATAAACCTACCTTTAAATTAGTGTATAAAATAATAATTTACTGCACATTACCCACCTCGTTAGAATTATTCTAGTTGTTGCATATTGCCCATGAAATTTGAGAGTATTTATGGAAGTTAATACACGAACTATACATTAAATAATTATCGTAAAACTATTTCACCGTACTATAAGCCCGTTAAAAAATCAAGAAAAAAAAAGATTTTTCTTGTATTTATTTTTGGCTGTTTTTCATATTGCCGATATAAAATATTACGGATAGTTTATGTCTTAAAATTTGGATTATAAAAAGAGAAAACAAATAATAATGGAAATAAATTCTATATTTGCCTTAGATGTTGAATATATCTAAATAGACTATATTATTGATATATTCCAGATTTTTTTAACAAAAAACATTTCCTTTTTTCATTCTAAACCATAAGGATGATACATCCCATATTCGAATGTTCTAAACATTTTTTAAAAAGACTAGAATCTGTAATAACATATATAGAACCTAAAAAGTTTATATGATCTATAAATTCGATGTTTTATATGGTTGGAAGCATCAAAAAAGCATTATTTTTTAAAATTTTATATCTATTACTATATTAAAAATGTAGATAATTTAAGGACGTGCCAAAACAATGTTTTCTATGTTGGGAAATAACAAGTATAATAATACAATCAACGGATACAAATGTAAATATAGCCCCTAAAAAAACGACTACATTCTGATGCTATAAGATATAAACCCAAAGAAGATACATTATAGAAAAAGATTATATATAGTTTATTTACGTGTAAGATATGAGGAATATAATAAAAAAAGAAAACGTGGTTTGTTGCTGGAAATACAAAGCTGATATTCTTACATATGAATATTTAGATCGAAATAGTTTATATCACCAAAAAGTATATGCGTAATAATATATACAATTATGAATTTCAATAAAAAAATATATCTATAGAAAGCAAATAAAAAAATAATAATTTTACACTGATATACACACATATCTTATCATAATGAGCATAAAAATTCTTTGCAGAAGGAAATGTCGCTGGTTTATATGAGCATAATTACATCCAATATTCATGGCTGGGTATTAAAAAAACTCGACACATATTTTAAGCCAGGTGAGTTAATGTTAAAGATGATATTAGTACAAATAAATTACATAGTACGGCAAAAAAATTTTTTTACGAAATTTTAGACATAGAAGATATAAAGGTAATTTTAAATTAAAAATATATGTATGCATTAGTTTCTTAGAACATAAAAAATATTCTGTATTTAAAATAAATTCAAGTGTTTAAATTAAAGATAAAAGCTTTAGATAACATATTTTAATATTTATATTGGTGCTAGCTGTGTTAATACCTATCTTTATTTTCATACAATAATTTTTTAAACTGTTAAACAAGCGAATTTTATGTACTAAGGGTTTAAAGAAAATTAGAAATTTAATATTATATATTATAAATTACATTGTAAAAAAAAATCATGAGATGATTCAGAATAATATAAAAACAAGTTATTATAGCAATATATGACTACATCGGAAATGTATAAAAAGAACAAAATATAAGTGGATTCAATAAAATTTTGGCAATTATTATTTTGATATCTATTTACTAATTTTCGCTCTAATAATTTCTATAATTTTCTACTATAATTTTTTTATTACGTATTTTTTATAAAAGATCAATTAATGAATAAATAATCTTTAAATAAAATAAAGTAGCATATTTACGATGTTACCATGATCATAATCCCCAGAAGAACATTAGCATAAGTATAATTATTTATTTTCTGGATTCTTTACATTTTTAAAAAATTTTAATTTTATAAGCTTTATATTTAAAGATAGTAAATCCGTATAAAATATATCCAGATCTCATATTAAGCTTATAGTTCTATTCCGTTTCTAGTTATACAATATTTTATTGAAGAAAATTGAAAAGAGTTAAGACAAATAAAATCTGTAAATGGATTCAAAGTTAATTTGCCATTTTTTAACATATATTCAAAATTGGGCAAAAAAAATAATTTTATGATCATTCATAGATATGAAAACCTAGATATTGCATGATGAAATGATATGTAAAAGTTGTTATTGATTTTCTTTAAGTACTTATTCACAATTGAATGAAATACCAATTAAATTTATAATTTTGTAAATAGCAAGTTCTAAGTTCAAATTTATTTGTTCATTATATGACTTCGGCATACAGATTACACTTATTATAATCCATGGGATCGCATTGTATGGTACTTGGTAAAAATGGTGATGAATAAAGCCATAAGCACTTGCGAAGCGCTAATTTATCTTTGTATGTACATAAACAAAATAGTTTCTAATTTTAACACAAAGATATGCTATTTTGGCTTGAAATCTATAAAATATTGCAATTTAGTATCTAATATTTATTTATCAGACAAAATTTAATATATTATTATGAACATAGGTCAAATCTCTATATGCAATTATAAAAGGTAAATATCGAAAGATAAATATTTTGGCAAAATATTAATTCAATATGATTTCTATCGGGCTTTAATCGATATATATTGAAGACAATGTATATTTTCAAAACTTAAAAAATAGAACGTGATATTATAGCGTGATGGTTTTCGATATCCTTATATGTATGCAACACATATCAATCATTCAAAACTATAGATTCCAATGTCTATTTTTGTGTCACACATACAAGATTTTATTTTTTTAAAACTATATCTAACTGTCAGACGAGTTAAAGAAAGTCTTAATGAAGAATTGTGTTTAATTTTACGTCGTATAAAGAAGAAATTATAATTTAATTAAAGATTTTCATATATTTTGAAACCTCAATCACTGTTAAAGCGCACATATAATTTCAAAAAAGGTTTTAGAAAGGTTTTCATCATATCATAAACATTGAAGAATGTCTTTTAGTTTTTTTCATGATAGTACAATAGTGCATGATAATATAACAAAATCGTATTATAAAACCATTCAAATAAACACATGAACATTTTTTTGTGTTAAACATCGATTATAAATCTAATAGTTAAGTGGCTTCTGCTTTTTTTATTTGATATGTTACAAACTATTTATACCATTATAAAATTTTAAATATGGTAAATTTATGAGATCTGCAATTACACCGATCAAATTCTTTTAATTATCCTATAAAATTATAGGTTGAAAAAAACCATTAATATACTTTATGATTGAAATTCGGTACTTTAGTACGTCTTTTTTTTTTCCAATATATGATATATTTTGATGACACAAAAATAAATATTCTCTCTAAGTTCATGCATAATTATTATCTATTGTAAGATGAAATATATATTATTTATCCCGGTAGAAGGATCTTATTATTTGAATCACAGTTAAAAATCCCATAGCACATCATTACTAGTTAGACGTTTATAAATATTGTATTTTATTAAATATGAACTGGTTTATAATTTTTAGAAAAAAACCATAGATAAAATTTTAGTCATGAATTTAAATCAATAAATGTATCTATACTTTACTTTCATTGGCTAAAATTAACATTAAAAAAGAAGTTTTTTATTAGAAATTATATAGGAAATACTGATCAAACAAGATAGAAAAGATATTTTCTTACAAGATATAAAACAACTATTATTATGTTGATTAAAATAGGTATAATAAGCCTTACAGCATCTAATGAACTTAATCTAAGAAATAAAGGAGTATAAAATCTTGAAAAATACAATAAGTTCTATATTCTATTCAAAAAATATCAACAATATATGTAATGACGCGTTCATAGTGTGGTTAAGAAATTACATATACAATATGTAACGGAGTTAAGAATCCCAGATGAAGTAGAAAAACACATGCAAACTCTCATACTATACATGAAACTCGAACCGATATAATTTTTTGAAGATAGGGAACTAATGAATAATATCAGGGGAAGGTGACAAAATATGAATTAAAGAGCTTTTAAATAGATAAAGAGGTGTAAACAATGCAGTATATAGGGTTCAAAAAAAGAAGAAACGCAGCGCATAAATAAAAGAACATATTTACTTTCATAGACATCAAGCATAACATAATTAAGCTAGGATTAAATTGACAAATTTTTATATTATATGATAATATATCATTTTTATAATAATAGAATAAATCTAAATACATGTTAATTGCGAGAATATCTGCTCTGTAAGTTTAATTATGGCTAAGTTTTGAAGAATAATTTTAGAAATTTTTTCCCAAGTTTAACTTGGTTAATGTCACGCGGGCACATCATATCTATATAATTGGTAATTTCCTGTTTTATATTATCTCTTCAATAATTCTTTACTTACTAAGATCTATTAACTTAAGATTATATCTCGATGCTAATTTTTATAACTGCTTCAGTTTAATTTGTGAGTTCTAGTTCTTATGGGTACATTTTATTCATTTAGTTGCAACATATCTAATAATAAATCATAACTTGAATGCTAGCGAACTTTGCAAAGAAACAAATAATTTCTTTTAGCATCGGATTTATAATTTAGAAACTTTCTAAAGTATTAGAATGATATTTTTTTAAATGAGCCTTGAAGCAAATTTCAAAAAATGCAGGAAGAGTATGGATTTACATATTTCACTAGGAAAATGCCTTTTTCAGATTCTAATGTTTATCTTATTTTTTTATGCGTAGAATAACCAGGATTTTTACATTTTTTAAAAATTATGTTGCCTAAATACAAAATAACACCAAAAATATATAATAAGCGACGATAAAATTTAAAATTTTGCGTCATCAATTTTTTTTTCGCAATGTACTACATTTTTTTAATTTAACAGGTTTATATGCATAAAAAGACGAAAAAAATATGCACAAATATTTTATTATTATGTTACATCTAGAATTTATACATTATATTTATGTACAACTTTGCCTTTTTTAAAATTTTGAGTTTCTTGGATGCATTTTAATGCCAAATTGATACAAGTGCTCATTACATACTAAAAGATCTTTTAATTAGATTTTAAAACCTAAAATTTTATCTAGATATAGACCAAAAAATACAGAATTTGCAAAAAGATTGCCGAATTCAAACCTTAGATTTAGTTTTATTTGAATTTCACGCGAGAGATAAAAAAAATAAAAAATTGTACATATAATTCTTTGTACATACTTAAAATGTATAGACAAACTACATAGAAGAAGTTAAATTGGTTAGAGTCGTCTTACAAATGCGGTCAATGATATATTTTCGATTTCCTAAACCATTAAGATTTCTCATATAAAAGTACTTTTATACACGTGAAGAATATAAATCTTACCTTATATTATATCATTATGACCCATGCACAAATATATTTATTATAGATTAAGTTACAAGGTTTTTTTTCTAGATTGAAAAGGTTGAAATACTGTCACTTATTTCAAAGTAATATTTCTTTGTATATTACTTATTTGTTTAACTGAAGAATGATCGACTATTATAAAGCTTCTTTGTACAATTTTGATACAAAAAAAATAACAGAAAATTTTACTTGCTGATGACGGTATAATAAAGAAAGAGCAGGATTCAAATATGGAATATATAAACTTATAAACACTGTCCATAAAACCTAAGAATGAATTTTGTTACAATTTGATATTTTTTATTCAAGCATCATGAACTTCCGTAACTCCAATTGATATAATTGCTTACAAAAACATCGAATTTATTTACCTTTTAAAATTCAAATATTCGATAAGTGCATTTATGTTTGAAAATGTACTATTTAAATGAGGAATATTTATGCCTTTAAAAATTAAATAAAAAATATTTGCTTATATAATATACCAAGCGTTTCTGCTGATAATGTTTTTTATTTATATATGAATAATTAGATAAAATTAGGTGCACAATTTGATTGAATTATAAATGGTAATATTATATTTATATAGAGTTTGTTTGGAAGGTGTAAACTTAGAACTTTATTAGCCCCACCACCAGGCTTTCCATGCCCACCAGTATTTACAGTAGCCACAAAATCACGTAACCTTTAACTAATTAGTTCTGGCTTAATCACAAGAGGAACAAATACTTTCCATTGTAAACAATAATAAGATTGCCGACCAAAGAAAATTAAGGTCAAAAACGTGTATACATCTTTGCAATTCTTGGGTTTATCTTATTAATTCACACATTTTTGTTTACTCAATAGGCATTTCTTGATTAATGTAACTTCTATTGGTGAAAAACCACGCTTAATATGTTGTCTTAATATTGATGGCAGATGATCTGCAAATTATATTATTGTAAGTTATTGAATCCTTCAAGATCAAATACTCGGTAGCTGTATTTTCTAAGGACTCGGCGTTGTGCACTTAAATTATTTGACATTTTGGTAAGGGCAATAAAAATAGAAAGTCTAGATTTAAATATCAAAAGAAATTGACTTAATTTTTTAGAGATTAAACGAGCAGATATTGCAGGCTATGCATCTCATTTCCATATGAAAAGCATGCTTAACTGTTAAGCACGGATAACCGATTTTAATTTTTCTTATTATCTGAAGTATTATTATCAATAAGAGTTGTGATATAATTTATATTTAGAACACTGTGGTATTTAATGTAATCACAAGAAAGCAATAAAAAATTGTTTAATACTCATTGAAAATTCGCTGTAAAAAACATTCAAAAAATTATTTTTCTGATTATATAATACACAATGAATCGTCAAAACATTAAATATAATCATAGAAACATGGGCTATATTAAATATTATTCTTCGAAAAAAGGTAATGAAAACATTCAAGAAAATAACCTTATATTCTTATAATTTAAAGATAGAACAGATGTATTAGAACATAATCGTGCAAAAATAATATGGTTTTTACAAATAACGTATTAAAACCAAAAGAAACTATTTTCGTACCTATACGATGTATTATATGCAAAATCTATCTAATAAAACCACAGGAACTATATTTGAAATCATATAATATAAATTAAATATAGTGGTAAAAAAATTTTATGCTAAGTTTTCTATTTATTGGATATAAATATATTCTTCGAACCATTATAAGTCAAGTATTCGTCTAGTAGAAATTACATGAATTGGATTTCATAATCCATCACAATTTACATATTAAAATAGCAGAAGATCGAAAATTGTTGTGTTTAAAATATATGCTACTTAAAATCAATAAAATCCGAATTAATGTCTACTTAAAATAAAATTGGTTCGCAAGTACTATTATCATTAGAATCCGAATGCTTTAAAATCACATAAAAAAATATTACTGCCATCAGAAGATATAACTGTTTATGAATGAAAGTATTAACACCAAAAAAAGAGAATAACCGTATTTTACTTGCAAGAAGCCATCTATCTACATGCCATCGACATATTTATAATCCAGAAACGAGAAAACATTAGATTAGACACCAAGACGTAACATAATACAGAATCTATAATAAAGGAGTATTTTAAGTTGATAGCCTAGATATATTCAAATCATAAATTTCCATATTATATTTATCGATTTTATGCTAGATATATTTATCAGCGGCTAAACATATTAAAAATGTTTTAGGCCTTTAAAGTCACTACATCTTTCATATCATGCATCTATAACCACTGCATATATATTGATTTATAAATATTTTTTTTCAAAGTGGCAATTAATTCCGCTGCTAATAAATCATTTTGGTTCTGTAGGTTCCATCAATAATATACATTTCTACTTGTACTTAACCTTCTAAATTTATAGCCTATATTAAATTTTTATTTGTGTATTTACAAAAGTTTTATCGTAGATTTGTTAATGTAACTATAGAGTAGAAAAAAAAAGCAATTTCTATAGCTTATCTTAAAATTAGGAATAACAATATCTTATATTTTTACAATATATTTTATAGATATTTATCTTTCATGGATATAGACAAATAGAAAAATAACCATCACAAAACGAATCACAAAAGATTTACGAAAATTACAATCCTCAATAAAAATAATTCGAAATATTTATGCAAGAAGCCATATAAAGGGCAAAGCACTATAAAATGAGATTTTTTTGTCGTGATTTACCATAGGTCGTATATTAAGAATCTAGAAGATAGAAAGGTACAAAATAAGAAAAAAACTAAAAAAAAAGACTTGAATCAATAAGTATTGAAAGAAGATGCATTGGGTGATCGTAACGATGATGAGCATTGGGAAGTATTAAGCTATTTCTGTGACTATATATAAATCAATAGTTTTGCAGAACATAATAAGCTAAAAATAAAATTAACCCTTGAATAATCAAAATCACAATATGCCATATTATATTATAGATTTAGCTGAAAATGTGAAAATTTCATTTATAAATTAAGCCATATCAAATAATAATATATATTCGAATGTTTATTTTGCGGCCATGATTAACATTGTTTCACTTTTTTTGTATGTATTGAATTATATTGTAAAAATCATCTGTTTTAATAAAGATAATTTATCTTTTCAAAGCATAAAAAGTCAAGTTTATAAATTTCAGGTGAAAATTCATCATGTAAAAATTATTATAAAAATATAAAAAATTAGATTTATATAAAATTTAGGTGCTTTTTTACGCTTAAGGCTCCCTGGAGGGCAAAAAGGTTGAAAACTTACAATCAGGGAAGCCTTTCTTAATCTAGTATTAAGATGTGTCCCGTCTAGCATGAATTTTGCTTTAAAAACCGAGTTGCAGAAAAGTTTAGTTATAGTAAAAAAATTGGGGCTAAAAGATGAACTACAAAATAGAAACTCTTAAATCTATGATATAAACAGTAATTTATATCACAACGATATTTTTTATGTTCTTTTAAAATTTCATAAAAGCATAATAACAAGAATATTAATATATTTATTGTATATTTGTGCATAAAGTTGACCTTTTAGCCTTTAAAATATTCATTTTCTAAAATCGTAAAATCACTATTTATAGAGCTATAATCAAGTTTAAAATATTCTTTAAACAGAAAAAATATTTAGTTTACCACTAAAATTGATTTTTAGTTTATACTAAAGATTTTGGTGGAATTTAAATTTTCAAAAAAACCACCAAACCAAGTATAATTAAAACATCTTTAATAGTCAATTTTTATGGGCATAATACTATTACGATCCACTGTTTGCATTATACTCCTCTACATCTATCTTAATTTTCTGTAAGATCAACCGTAAACCATTTGTGGACTAAGTATGCCATTATCTTTTGTTAAATTGTAGAAACTTCTAGGCTGGTATAAAATCACTATTCATTGGTAAATTAGTATTACTCAAATCCGACTCATATTTATCATCCATTAGGAGATAGGTGTACATATATGTTATTTTATTGCCATAATTATTATCCTAAGCTTCAGACACAACTTTAAAAATCATCATAGAAGTTTTGAATTTTTTCATAAAATAAATAAAAAATACAAAATAAAATAAAAGCTTATAAATTCCATAAAAAAAATTATATTAGCATCTAAAATAACTTATAAATAAAAATAAAGTCGAAAGCTTACATTAAATGATTCTTTGTGTATTTATTATTTTAAAATACAAAAAAAATTTGAAATACGATTTTTACGTAGCAAAATAAATGCATTCTTGCACACGAATTAACCATCAAGAATGGTGAAAAAATAAAGATAAATAATATTCACTTATCCCAAATCACATTCTCCAACTCGTGTTAACTTACGTTTAGAAACAATCCTGGAGATTTGGGACTTGCTTATAATTGTATATTTCTAGATAAATAAAATAAAATTTAAACATAAACTAAGAATGTTATACTACTTATAACATATTGAGTGTGTAATTATTTTAATAAGGTAATGTTTAAATATTTAAGAATATCAGAAAAAATTTCCATAATTATTTTGGATACCTATTAACTTCATTTTATTTGAAAACAAATTATTTAATTATTAACATCAATCGATTGTACATTTTGGAGTATTAAAAATTTTATTTGGTTGAAAAAGTGAAAAATAAGGGTAGTTATATTGAAAATCAGCTTTAGAATCAAATATATTTTTATTGAATTTGATTTCTATCTTTTTAAATATATTTTTTTTAATTTAAGTATCCCCAAAAAATGTTAATTGCTATTACAAACCACCATGTTAGAATTATAGGAATCAGATTTTTAAGGAAACATCACAAAATTTGACTTTTTTATCCTTTCTATCACAAATTACCCGATAAAAATTTGCAGCCTTTCGATTTTTAAACAGAAAGAATTAATGGTATAGTAACGTTTGGATGTATATATTCAGATATGCAATACAGTGACGCAGTTGGTTTGAAAACGCTTTTATAATAAACTTGTGATCTAACTGCAAAGAATCGTGGGTTCATATAAATTTACTCAAAACGAGAAATAGCTGCGAGAATCCGGCCTGTCAAAACTAGAAAGTACACCCTTAAAAAGACAGATAACCGAAAAAAATTGTAGATTTCCGTAAGAAGCTAAAAACTAGCAATTGCATAATATGAAAACTACTACTTTCAGCAAGGATATGGGTAATTGTAGAGTGGTGGTGGTATCATAATTAACTAGCGACGAAAACTAGATAGAGTACCTTTCCCTTACAAAATAAAATCGCGTGTAAAATACGGAGAATTATATGGTAGTGGTAAATGGTAATGGGAAATATGAAGAACTACATGTGGAGGGGAATCTGATAACCAAAATTTCTGAAAGTTAATAATGAAATTCCTGAAAAGAAGATATGCACGAATAAATACTAAAAAAAATGAATTCGCTAAGAATTTCTAAATATAAGAGCTAAGAATACTTCTAATTATTGGATTACGCACAAACAATAAGATCTAGGAAGATATTTGAAATAATAAATATTGTGAATAGAAGATGAATTGAAAAAGAAGGTGAAGATGAAGTTATAGAATTTAATATCAGCCAAGTCTATTACAATGAGCATTCTAAAGTTTTCTGCGAGCCCCATTAAAAATCTAAAAATCAAATTAACCTATAAATAACAATTTGTTTTATATCATTCATATCTGAAATATTTCTGGTTTTTTCTCCGATTCACAAATAAAATTTATATAGCGACATGTCAAAATATTTCAGTTGGGTGTCTTTGATTATTATCTCCTATAAACATATTAATTTATGCTTCTTAATATCCATATTTCTTTTTTTTTCTTTTCATCGCACATAAACGGATTAAATATTGAACGGATAATGTTTTAAATATGAATCTATTTCTGTATTCTTGCCCCAATTTATAGATCAATGCAAAATCCAAGTTTCTTTTATCTAGATCTTAAATAATATTCTGATCACGTAAATTCTATAAATTATAGGTTTATTGATCTTGAGTACAAAATAGATCTGTACTTTTTGTCTATATCAATAATATACATGAATGGTTTGTATTTATATTACTTAAAACAATTATATTTCATTTAAGAATTTACTATTCTCACAGCATCCATAAATTACCCTAGTAAATTCTGAACAGCTGATAAAATCGTTTCTTCATGTATTGGCTTAATATAATTAATTCTTTTTCAATCCAATAAAAGTAAAGCGAAGCGATTCTATCCTTTAACAAAGATATTTATGCATGGTTACCACAGATATCACATAAATGTTTTTTTAAAATTATTATATTTATCATAAAACCCAATTCTAAAAACATAAAGCGACACGTTTATAAGAAAAATTTTCTTGATGTAAAAAACAAAATCCAATTCCCCGATTTTTTATATTGATGCAAATATAAAACCTTTATTTTACATATTATCGGTAATTAGTGTCTTATATTATAATTAATGTTTTAAAGAAGAGAATTAACGTAGGTCAAATGATAATATAGAAAATTGTCAAATAGTTTTAGAAACTCAACAAAGCATAATATAATGGAAAAAAACCAAAAAAGATGTTTAAAAATCAAAATATTACATATATAGCAAAATTATTTACTGTAATCATAGATAGTACTTAATTTTTTTATAGCTGTGTAGATAAATACGTATCAAAAAACAGTGCAAGACATTATCTAATGATTTTAAATCCATAAAAAAATATTTAGAAACAATTAAGAAACTATGCATCTGAGCATTTAATTTAAAGGCTTTTTTCTTCATGTGTGGTATAATTTTTTTAGGTGCATTGTTTAAAATCAAAATTAGTGTATTTCTATTTTTTTTGCTCAATAGAATATATATTCAAGTTTATAGCCATTTATAAATCATTATAAGAAAGAATGTAAATTGAGTCAATTGATTATATTTTACACTATTTAATATAATTATTTAACTTCCTTATAGTTTTCCATAATGGCATATTTAAATATATGTTAAGAGAATAAATAAAATGAGCGAACATTGGTATTAGATGTATTCTGTTTTATACAACTCTTTTATAATTTTAAATTAGTAATTGCTTGTGCTCTAAAAAATTTGAAAATTCTGAAAGATTATGTCAATTGTGAATACTTATTTTATATGATACGATGTGAATCTATTTTCAAATTATTATTTTAATTGATGCATATTCGTTTACAAAAAAAATTGACATGATTTTTTTATACATTTAGATAATTTAAATTGAGTTTTTTTATACATTTGATCATATGCAGTTTCACTTTTTAAATACATATAACATAATATTATATTTTTAAATATTCAGTATTTCTGCTATTTTATTTCGCAAAACACTCAAACAAGCAATTTCATACAAAATATGATTTTTTATATTATATTTGACTCATTATATTTAAAATTTGCTTTTTTAAATAAAAATAATTAATAGTTATCAGCAAAATTAAACAACATAAAAAATGACATGTCTACGATTAAGAAAATATATCAGATTTACATAATTGAATTTTGTATTTTTCTTATTTAACCTATTCTATAATTTTTGTTAATTCAAGGATTTAATTGTAGCAAATCGCTTCTTTCGAAATTTACCATAGAATATTATTTACTTTCTAAACACAAAGTTATATATAGATATAAATAATACTACAAATTTCATAAATTATTCGAATTTTAGACACTAAAGCTTTCATATCGCAAAAATCAAATTTACACTAAGATATGTATAGAAACACTTTTTCGAATGTAATCTATTTTTTTTTTATTTGAGAAAAGCAATTATTTATAATATGCATATTTTTATGAGAATAAATTTCACCTCGAAATAGATTCTGAACTGAATTCATATAATTAGCATGATTGGTAATTATAATCCATAAGAAATTTTGCATAAACCTGGTTTGGAGAAACATGAATTTGAATAAAAAATTAAAGGGAAAAAACTTATATTTTTTTAAAAATAATTTACTAAGATTGTAGTAAATTCGTTCGTATAATTATTGGATCTATCACAAATATATATTTACTGTAAAGCCAAATTAAAATACCGATACCTGTCTATAAAAAATGAAATATATATATCATCTAAGTCAAGTTTTTGATCGTAAAGACATAATTTATATTTTTCTTAAGTTTGGCGCATTTTCATAATAGAAATATTAATAGGTGTTTTTTTTCTTTTAAATGTTTTACTAAATTACAAAACGATTATATGCAATCATAGTAACAATAAGAGAATTTTATTATAAAACACAAAACTAGCTTGTTCGTTGTGTTTTTAAACCAAACATAAATGCACAGAAGATGGAAAAGTAATTAAATATCTTAGATCTAACTATAAATATAATATGTTTAATAAAATAAAAAAGGCTCAATGGCTAAATTATTATTTTAAAAATTACATATACCATTATATTTTATATTTAAAATAATAAATTTAGCTGTCTAATTACAAAAACGTAATAAATAATGTCGTTAAAATACTAATCAAGTCTTTAAGTATTTGTGAAGCCCCTGAAAATAGTATGTTTCAAATTTAGTTCTTCGAAAAAACAATAAAATTGAAATAAGTATGTTCAAGTTTTTTTGGTTGCTGAAATATTAAAATTTTCAAAAAAAATACGCTGAGTTATGTCGAAAATAATAATATTTATATTATCAAAAAAACAAAATGATAAAAATGATGTTTTGTAACATTTGTAATTGCCTTTACCTTATATATATCGAAAAAATCTGTTAAAGGTATCACATCTATAAACATAATAGTACTTAACTAATTTGTTAATATTTTTTGTTTCTTTATGCATTTTATAAATAGAGAATTTAGAATTGTGCGACAGTTATGGTTCAAAGAAATTTTTTTTTTATAAATTTAATAGTTTGGTATTAAATCTAACACCATTAGAATCTTATCTATCATATCATTCAAAAAAAATTTGGACAGGAAATTATTAATGATTTTTGTTTTTATAATGCTATGATCATCTATTGTGCAGGTGTAATATGCAACAAAGTATATACACACCATGATTAAGAATTTAAATTTTCTAACTATTTTACGCAAGTAAATGAAAAAAAAGTGGATTTTATAATATTGCTATACATAATTTAGCATTTAAAAAGAAAAAAAAAGAATCTCATGTAGTAACAAAGGATATATACTATGAAATTTATGATCATACTTATTTATCAGATCTCGTGTAACAATTAAAATCTTAGTATTTTTTTTAAGATTCAATCTTACCATTGCTAGAAAACAAAGCCAGATTTTTCTTTGAAAATAGCATAGATGTAAATCTGATTTACTGCAAATCTTTTTTGCTGCTTGAGTAATTGAAAATAAAGTTTAATGTGGTACATTCAGAGAATAGCGGCTGTTTAGTTATGTTTCAAATCGCAGCGTATTTTTATATTCGCGAATTAAAATTATATTTTTGATCTCTGTCACACAATGAATTTTTAGAATGTATTAAGTGTATTCTCATATAACTATAATCACACGAATCTGATTTTAGGTTTTGAAGCCACAAAGTATACAAATACAACATTATTTTTAAAATCAACCAATTTCTCCTGTACTTTCAATCATATATAGGTTCGTACTGTAGATAAATTTATTTTTGGAGGATACAAAAGATCATTTTAAAATATTTTGTTCGCAGTAGGATATTACAAAAATATATTTCACAGAAATTATAAATATTTATGATGTGAAAACATTTTATACAAAATTCAAAAGGCTTATTGAAAAATGAATTATAATTCTTGTCGTATAGTGTTCAATTTATAATTTTATGAAGTAAAACATGCGCCCGTTCTGTAATGATCCCTTTTTTACAAAAAAAAATAAAATCAATTCTATTTATATGTAAAAATAGTAAGAGTGGGATACAAGATTGAAAATTTGATACAATATTATATTAGAATCACAATTGGCATGACACAGGTATGTAGCATACATTAATAATATAATAAAATTAATTTTTTATTTCTACCAAAATTCTTGTCACAATCAAAACTTGTATTTATCACTTCTGATATTTTATTTTTGTAGTATATATATCACAAAAGTTGTTTTAGTATTTTAAATATGTCAATTGATATATATAAGTAATATATATATTAAAATACAATAACAAGTTGCAATTCTAGAAAATGCTTGATTTACTATCTTATTTATGTTAATATATTTTTAAAGCTAAAATTTTATTTTATATGCATTATTTTAACACCATAGAAACAATTTATAACATTGTGTGCATGATAGCTATATAAATAGAAATAAATCTATTCCATATTATATCTTATAAAAAAAAATTTAAAGGGAGAATCCTTTTTATCTTAATTACAGCTTTTTTTATTTGCAGCTAGGCTCTAACTTCACCGGTTTTATAATATTTATGGATAAAAAATATAAAAAAACAGCAAATGCTTATTTTTACAGCGTACAACTTGCTGTTTCTAATTGTTTTAGTATTTTAATTTTTAAAATAGAATAATAATTACCTAATTTTTGCACATATTGATTTTTGTTCGCATCTAAAGTAACACATTTACATCAAAACATATACGCTTATATAATATGGTGATTTGTATTGTATAGAGTATTTTTTTATTTTTATGATCATATTTTTATACTGTTTTTAGCAGTTTATATACTATATTGTCTGTTTAAGTGAGGTCTAAATGTAATATGTCTTTTTTATAATTACCAAACCCAGATTTTATAAATCTATGCATGTTTTTTAATAGCATTTAATAAGAAAACTAGGTATTCATTGCGTAAAATTTATTTTTTATCCTATAAGTTATTTTTAAAGTGAAAATTATAGATTATGGCATTAAATAATTATTATAAAAGTAACAAAAAAGATGAAAAAACTTTACCTTAAACTGTTATAGAATGATAGTTTTTCTAATGCGTTAGGTTAAAAATACAGTATAATATTTACGCATACATATAATATATTAAACCATAGCAAAAAATTTTTCTTCCCTATATCAATTTATAATTCGAAATATTTTTTAACGATAAAATTATCTTCATGAGAATAAATTACGATTTTTATGTTTTAAAAAATATTTTCAGCCATTCTATGTGTAAATGAGCACTAGAATTTATTAAAACTGTTTCAAAACACAGTCGGAATCAAACTGAATGTAACAGATTGCGATTTTCTGTTATCTTTAAAATAAATTTAAAAAAATCGACAAAGATTAACCGACAAAAATTAAGATAGTTATACTTTGAAATTAAAAAATTTATTAAAAAAAATGTTTAGATGTAATATTAAAATAAAAGTAATTCCTATGGTGTAAAGAATACAATATATCAAACCCCGTACAATTTGCAAATAAATCTCATTTAAATTTTCCAAATTTATTTTTACCAATAAAAAAAATTTGTACTTAGTATTTATACATCATAGGGGATATATCTATAAAAATATATATTTAGCTCCAATAAATCATTCCGGTAAGAATTTTACTTGACTGGAAATGTAATGAGAATCTAAAAATTATTTATTTAAGTTTTTTTTTTATAAGAATTATATTTCTATAAAAACTTTGTAATTTAGCATGAATTATGTATTTGAAACTGAGATAGAATAATATATGAATGCTTACAATATAAATTAAAATATTATTTTTTTATATGCAAGTGCAAAAATAAATTTTTATTTTATGGTGAAGTCGGACATATATATAAACATTTATGCAGTATAATTTTTGCACATGACGAAACGTTCGCGAATTTAAAATCAAAATACATGAAATACGCTCTTATTTAAATATAAATGTAACCTAAAAAGAATACAAGTTATATGATACACTGATGTAACGATTTTATTCTGGTAAACCTAAAAAATACAAATCAAAAAAAGTTGATACATATATGGGCTAGCATTCAATACTTATCTCAAAATATGTTTCCAAGTGATTTATCACGTAAAATATTAATATAAAATCATTTGTATTAAGTGCGGTTTTAGGCCGACAATACAGATTAGATATATCATTTCGATATATCACGATACAAAATAAATATTTATTGCCATAAAATCATCTTGTAAAAACAGAAAATAGACCTTTTAATGATTTGGGCTTCACATATGAACATGTCCGATAATTTTTGAAATTTGTAAAGCGCTGCCGATAAAAGGGGTTATCAAAATTTTAATAGGTAAACTATATTAACTAAAAATGATTGAACCTGTGTAAAATGTGAAAAATCTAAGCAAAAAAAGCTTATTTGATCTAAATTGGCAGTAATGGTAACATTTTTATGGTGGAAGAAAAATTTTATAGGGACTTTATGAATTTCGGAGCTAATAGAAAACAGTATCTTCATAAAATAAAGGATTTTGCGTTTTTAATGTTGTAAGAACATATATTTTAGAGATTTTTTATAAAAATATTTTTTTATCTACTCTAATATTTTTTTTTAAAAATATTATTATGTGTGTTTTTAAGGGTATAAGCATGCTTTAACTTAAAAACTGTTGATGCATTTTTGATTTTTTTTGATCCTTTAATTAAATAATTTCACAGTCCTTACCTTGCTAACATTAAAAAATTATTGAAGAAAAACCAGAGCATGTAAATTTTTTTAAAATTTTTTTAATGTTTTTAAAATGATAAAATATAACATAATCTAATATACAGTGGTAATCGAACTAGGATTTTTATTCCATATAAAAATCTGTCTAAGAAAGAAGTTCGACTATTTATAACTATATAAAAAACGATCTGTAAAAGTATATTTTTATTTATGGGCTATATTTATGGTCACAATTATAGTTTTGTACCTAGGCACAGCTTGCTTGATTGTCTGTACACACAGCGTATTTATACTTTCGACTATCTTCTCCTCTTCAAAGTCTTCTTCAATATCCTACCTTCTTTCGAGACCTATTAATTCAATGGTTTTTCTTAATCCCAAGGTTTGAATATGAGCCTCAACCTGGTTCGTGACATCTAGACACACAGGTAACTTCTATAATATCGTGTCATCACACCTTCCCACGTTATAAAATATTTGATAATTAGAGTCTTGCTGTTCAAAGATAAATACTTTACATTTATATTAAAGTATTGAATATCTGGTAAAAACATAGAATACAATTAATATGTATTCGAAGTATTATATGTTAATTTTATGTTGGCAATGCAATTCACAAAATTCAACTATGATAAACAATTTAAAGGGATTATTCGCATATTAACAAAAAATATATAGATTTAAAGCCACAAATTACGTTGCTCGAAAACCTAATAAATTGAAATTCCTTTTATAATCTAGAAATTTAGGAACTTTGGTGTTTATTGCAAAAAGAGAAAAATTTATGATTGTCTGATTATTTTTAATAAAAATAAGATTTATTAGAAGCTAAAATACATATTAAAATGAATTCAAATTATATTACAATAAGTATTCATTTTTTATGCATTTAAACCATAGAATAGCTTAACATCATAAATAAAGAATTCCAATGAAAAACGAGCCAAAATTTATTTCGCGTTTCATAAATATAGAATGAGCTATTAATATGTAAATTTAACGAATACTTTTATGTTTTTACTTGTCGAAAATAAGTTGATTTATACAGGGCTAGAAATAATAATTCAACAAAATGATAATGAGGCATTAAAATAGTGTTTTTTGGTATTAAAAAAAAGATTTCTGGTTATACAAATTTCTCGATTTATTAGTTTGTCAGGACGAATTAACTTTTTAATAATTTTTATTTGGCTCAGGAATTTTTGAATTGCAACTATAATGATTGAATTGATATAAATACCAAAAAAAAATTTCAAAATTTGTTTTTTTTTGATGAATTATCCATTAGGCTCAAACAGACCCTATAAAAAACTCGGTAGTTACTATATAATATTTATATATTTATTATCGGAAAGTGCCCTTTGAAGTAACGGATGATTGTTTTATCAAAAAAGCAATAATATGAAATATACAAGCATAAAATTCCATAGTGTACAAGAACCGGTAGAATTCTTATAAAAATATGTACACTTTCAGATAATTTTGCACTAGATATTTGTTTTAGTTGATTTGTGGTATTGAAACTATGTAAAAATTAACAATTTTATAACTCACAAATAAAACAATCCTACAGTTTATTTTATCATTAATGCATAATATTGGTATTCTTCAATTGCCTGTTAGATAAAATTTAAAATTTATTTATATTGAATTGCAAACGAATCAAGAGCTCTAAGCTAATCTAATATTCCATCTCTTTTTATTCTGCAAAACTTAAACTTAAATTAAAATGTATTAAATTTAGTTATTAATTTACTTTATGATATATGAAATTTCTGAATTTCATGTTAAAGCAAAAATAATGTTCTATTGACCGAAATGAATAAATTGATATTCTAAAAATTATATCAATAAGGTGGATTATATTTTTAGCTTTATACTTTTATTTATATAAAGAATCTAGTGAAATTTACAGACATAATCCATAGACTAAGAGATCATCAATTTTATCAGACACATCATATTTGTGTCTTAATCAATCTATATGTTCAATCAAGATATTTATTTAAATACTTTCTCAATCTTATTGTTTCTAGTTCGGCATTAGCTATAGTTGGGATTTTTTGCATTTATTGTTATTATTTGTATTTATTATACCTTAGATATTCAACATTTCATCTTATAATTTCCTTGATTGTCTATTTTCCCTTCATTGTTGTTATCTTATTAATTAATGCTAAAATCACACGTTTATACAGTTTTTAAGAATTAAATTCGTATTACTATATATAAAACATCAACCTTTATTTATTATGCGCAACCTGCACACGTAAATATGCAAGGAGCTAATTCTATTGTTTACCCTTGTCATAAACAATATTTTTTCTATACACATATTTTCATATTATTATTTTTCCTATTCATAGACATAGTGTATATTATTTAAAAAAATATGTTTGCCATATAACAATTTATTATAATTTCCGATCTATTGCAATTTTATGTGTTTATATGTATATCTTAAACCAATAGTTTTCAATAAAAACATTTATTTGGTTGATAAATGTTAAAATGTTTCTCATATCTTCTAAAACTTACACATAAGCATAATAAAGCTTTTTACGTAATTATTTTATTTTAAATTGATTATTATCTTGGGAGTGCATATATTGAAATACTTATCATTATAGTTATAGTATCTATTTACATTTCTTCTTGGCCATTATTGATTAAATAGACACATATAATAAATATCAAAAGCTGGTGATTGGTTTCTAATCTTATATTAAGAATTTTTATGGAATTTTTAGTCACGAAGTAAACACAATCCTATGTAACATTTTAGAGCTAAATGAAGTATTTGCAAATGTCAGCAAGTTTTCTTTTATTTAACCATGGATTTTCTCTTTTCTTTCACCCTATTGCCATAGATATTTTAAATATTAAATTTAAGATAATCGATACGTTTAATTTTCACCCAAGATAATTTAAGCTATATACCACTCGATAGTCAGATGATGATTTTAATACACATTTCAAGATTCAATTGTAAACTTTTTTATAATTGATATGATCAAATGGGAACCAAAGCAAAATAAAATTTAATTCTATTATTCAAAATGGTCAAAATTTTATTCATATGCATTCCTTTTTTTTAATAATAAAATTAAATAATAACATTTTATCGATTTATTTTATTTTATTTGATATAAAATGTTTTAAAAATAATAATAATATTCGCTTAAAATATTTCCTCAATAAAATATTAAAGTCTGATCAACCGCAAATAAAATAATCACATAAATGTTCTAAATATACTTAAGTATGATAAAAAGCAAAGCACAGTGAATTCAATTATCTGATGGTTTTTGTTATGTTTAACAATAAAAACCTTACTAATATAAGATATACTGATAAAATGAACTTGAAAACATGTAGTATAATAGTCTATTTTTAACTTTTATTCGTTAATCTTTTTCCTGGTTAGAATACATAAAATATTTGAGAGTGTAGACACCTAGGTTGTGTTTAAGAATTTTAACACAGATAGGGAACAACATGATGTTTTATGAGGTTATTATACTATATTTGTATGTTAAGTATAAGTTCAGTTTACATGCAATAATATTTCATTGATTTACATAAAGTTTTTTAAAATTTTTTATAAATAATAATAAAATAAATAAAAATATTTGAACTAGATAAAATAATATCTATACTACTCGAACAAATTTATATTTGGTTTTATACTATGATGCATATGTTATGCACGGATATAGAACATGTTTTAAACACAAAAGGAAACTTTATAATTTTTATAGATTATAATATAAATATTATAATCTTTTTATCGATTTTTATTTAACAAATTCAATTTATATTTTAAAACATTATTCTGAATAAAATATCCAGATTACGGATACGTACGTATTTTTTTCTGTCATAAAATAAAATTTGAATTGAATTAATATCATTCGTTGTCAATAATACATTATATGTCCAGCTTTCATTTTTTTTTACAATCCAAATTAAAAGCGAGTCTTTGTTTTACACGTCTAATATATGTTAATTCCCTTGAATACATATTTGCACAATATGAGATAATAATTTTTGTAAAATTTCATAGTTTCTATATATTATGGTCTTATATAAAGTTTTTTTTAGAATTAGTCATACATTAAAATCAAGATTCGTTCACATTATTAATAGTCTTTGATATCTAATAACCGTCGATTTTACAATTATACATATAATATAAAGAAAATTTGTAAATATTACTGAAATATGGCCGAATGATAATCGTTATTGATATTTTTCTTGCCAATTTTTCTGTTCTTTTACAACAAAATCTTATAGATTACAATAACAATTTTAGATAATAAGTGAGCAGATTCGCTGCACAGAATCACTTGCCTATTATAATAATTTTTTACTACCAAAAAAAAGTTCCAAAAAACCGCTGCCGTTATAAAGTTTTCCTTTTAAAAGGATGGCATTTATATTATATAATCTAGATTATCTGCAAATCCCTGTGTTTATAGTCTGAATGTAGTATCGTAATATATAACTACATACATTCATTTTATATACTCATGATTCTGATCTATGGTTATAAATTGTTCAAAACATTATATCAACATTTATTGATATCAATTATAATACAAACAAATCTTTGGACATAGCAAATATTGATATGTGACTAAATACTAAACAGGAAGAAAATAAATCGAGAAAGCTTCGCACATTATGCAGGTAATTTTGAACTATAAATCATATTATATCATACTAAGATTTTTTGTGATACGATTTTGCTACATTTTTTTTTAAAATAATTTTAGCCAATCTTTGAATTTTATTTATTTATGGGTTAATTTTCTTTTTATCGATTTTATCTATTTAGACGTGTTCAGCATGTTGGGAATATTGTACAACTCCTTGATGCATCTTTTGACACCTTCCTCTGATCTATCTTCATAAACTGCTCTTCTTCTCTCAAATGAAATATGTTCAAGTGTCTTACGCAGTGTGATAGCTTCCATATATGCAACTACTTCGTCCGGGATTTTTAACTTCTCAACATATTTTTTATGATATTTTGTGACCTTCCCATCCCAAGTAATCACATATGGTATTATTCTTGTTTATCATTTATAAATGTAACCAAGTTCATTAGCCAAAGATATCATACTTCCTATCTTTTTCTTTCAAAACTTCAGTTAAGTTATCAAGGCTAGTTATACCTATTTTAATATGCGTAATCATATTTTATTTTTTATCTTATATAAAAATACCAGGTCTATTCGTATGATTAAAATTTCTGTTTTTATATGAGTATAAGCCTTTACAGCGTCATTTTCGTTTTCGCTGATCTCTTGGACTGTGTGAGTTCTGATCTTTTTGGTTTACTTTAAGTTGTATTTGAAAATCACAGTGTATAACTTTTACCCAAAAAATAACAATTTTATCACCCATAAATATAAACAGATCATAAAAAAAATTATAAAATCTAACATTTTCTTGCTAAAAATCGTTCTGAACAAAATTTTAGTCAATGCAATTTACACATTTTCTTCAATTATTTTTATACAATAACTTTTTATCGAAAAAGATCTGTTTTATCGCAGTATATTTACGAATTACTATTTTTATCGTTTATATATTTTCTAAACACTTTTAGTAAATGTATTTTTTTTTCAATCCTATAATATAAAGAATCCATTAACTTTTTATAGTTTAAATTGCCATTTATTAAATTCATTGATACTTATAGATAGCTTGAATAATTAAATTTTTTGCAACAACAAATGCTGTTAATAGAATTAAGTGAATACATAGAAAAAATCTATGACCACTAAACTATAAAATACCTTTTATTCATGTATTATCCAATGTTTGGACGATATAAAAATAAGAACAGCGTTCATTAACCTCGTTTTGAAAATCAGTAAATGCTTTGAGATCATCTCGTATATATATAGAGATACTCGACGATTAATAAAGATTGATCTAAATTTCATGGTGCTTTAAAGCGAGATTTCAGCCATATTACATAATAAAAATGTATTTCTAGACCTCTTCAAACTAAGTAGACTTTTTAATTTTGGTATCTTATGTTCAACTTTTTTTATTTTTTTTACATATTAGAAGGTAGTTTGAGACATGTTCCATGAAAATATATTACCTTATTTATTTTCGATATTTTATATATAATTTATTGCATATAACATATAATCATCGTCTTCCTCTATGACTATTTATTTTGGAAAGATTTCTTACTTACCTTAATTCATGTTAAAATATTTTTTTCTTTCAGTTTTCGTTATAGTTATTATTATAAATATAAAAAATAATTATTTGTACTTATAATGCATAAATCAATCCCATGTATGTTTATTTTCTCAGAGACTAATCTCTTTGATTTCATTTCAACAGAGTTAGTTTTTTAGATGATCATTTAGATATGTATATATTTCCTTAATACACATTAAAAATATGAGCAAATTCGTTTTTGAAGCTTGTGATCGAATAAAATAACCATAGTATTATATTTTGATATTTGTATTTGGAAATATTTTTACTCTAGTCAGAAGTAACCATATTGCTTTGTGCTGAAACTATGCACATGATTCCAATATTTTCAGTTGAGTTAGTATAGATATTTGTATAAATTCAGTCTTAATATTTTACTAAAAGATTCTTTCTTTAAATATTAAAATATATAATATGGGCCTTCTTTGTCTTTCTATACTTTCTACGGTATAATAGATTGATAATCTTGGTCGAAATATATTTATTGTATTAAAACAACATATATTTTATTCTACGGCTATATTTTATTGATATAAAAATAAGCACATCACAGTTGCTGTTTACTGATTTTATGATTCAATTTATTTCTCTTGCCATCGATACTTCAAAGAGCAGTCTTAATGTAGTATTACATACATTTCTATAGAAAATAAGATAACCCGGTTATAATCAGAAAGCACAAAGTTATCTTTAAAATAGAGAACAGGTTGTATCCGTTATTTGGTAATATTCAATAAGCTACGAATATCCATATATATTCCTAATATATAGTTTTAGATCAATATAAACAAGACTTTAAATATTTTTCCTCTAAGATGCATTTTTGATTAAGAATCGCGTAATATCATAGATTATATGTGTGTTTATATTCATAGGTTTAAATTATGCCTTACACTAAAAAAGTTAATCTAATGTTACGCCAATTTTTTTTGATATTTAAATGTCTTCTATATTAAGAAACTGCGAAATAAAATATAATTCGGCTTAAAATGTGTCAAAATATAAATAAACTTCATGATTTTGATACAAAAATCCAAATTTGCAAATCCGTATACATTTAAACTTTTTGAAAGATGTTCTAATAAGCAGAAAATAGTACAATATTTATGTATAGACACCTGCATCAATTAAAAGTACATAATAAATATATATAATTTTATTGCAAATATTTTACAATATAAGGGCATTTTTTTATTTTGAACTGATAATAGTTTAGCTAATAAATAAATTTTTTATTTTTTTGCAAGCCCGATTCTTACGATAATTTTTCTACCTAATACACTAAAAAAAATCCAATGGAAACAATATCTATAGAAGCAAAAAAACTTATATTTCATTCTTTTGTCTTTCTAATATCTCTGATTTTTAATTTCTCCGTATTTTTATAACAAGAATAAAAACATGAATTATAAAATTTAGTAATGAATGTATGTTATTTTCAATGAAATTCTTTTCAATTTCATACGAGTATAGGTTATAAAATTTAAAAATATTGGAAAAATTAAATTTGTAATAAATTATTATTTTTTTATCTAAAATATGTATTCTTTATTTTAAAAAAATATAAACAATTTTTATTTACACATTTAATTAGAAATTATGAACACAATTACTTACTTTTTGTTATCAAATCTTACATTAATATAGTATACAATTATATAAGTTCATTTTTAAGCATTTTCCATGCCTTTTAATCATAAAAATCTTGTTTTGCATCATTGCTGTATTTCAATACACACGATACATCTAATAAAAAAATACGTGAAGTTTTTAGGATAAATAATTTTTATATGTTTTATTTTGCTTATTTATCTACTACCGATATAAAATTCATATATGAGAAAGTCTCTGAGAAAAAATACAACGCGAAGCTCTTTTTACGTTTAAATATTGCTCTAAGCGCACAAACTGGATATAAAAATAGGAAATTTACAACAGCACCAATTTGATGTTACTGTAAGATTATATCACATATAATGATAATGTATTTTTTTTTGTATTCAGCTATACTTACTCTAGAATATTACGAAAACGTTATATATATTGATTCAATTCGCCAAAACTATGATCTATTATAATCATGTCAAAGATTAAAATTAGTTTTTCTTTTTTAACTTTTACTTCGAATAATATGTGTTGAAACAATACTAGATTTTTTATAAATATCTAAAATTCGTCAAATTATTTTTTTCGATGCCTGTGTCAGTATAAAACAATAATTTTTGTATAAAGGTCTTTTTTAGGGCCTTGAAAAAATATAAAGATTATATTTCACATAGAAATTTATATAACAAATTTATTGTTAATTCTCAGTTATTTAGATGCAAACCACAATAATGCATTTATAAATAAAAAAGATTTTAAACTCTTTGTAAAAAGTAAAAAAATATCACTATTCTTCAGCTCATTATATATTTTTTGCTAGATAGTTCTTGTATTGAGAAAAAAATGTATCCTTTTGTTTGACTTACACATCTCGTAAAAAAGTACAAATATTTAACATACTTTTGAAATATGAAATTAGGCAAATAAACTAAATATTAAAAATTTTTATTTGCATTCAGACGAATTCTCCAATACACCAAAAAAAAAGTAAAAAAGGTTGTAAATACGTTTAAAAACCATATTTTTATTGAAGTAAGTTTTAACTATATAATATTAGGAATATTATAAAGTTTGAATTGTATATTTTGTTTATGCCCTTCTTTTAAAAAAGTACCTTGAACAACATTGTGCATATATTCGAATGATGTCTATTTATCTTTGATAAAAATTTATATTAGATATTTTGTAAGGTTGAATTTTTCAAATTAAAAATTCGAACGAACTTAATGCACTAAAAATAGAAAAATTTGTGTACGAAAAAAAATTTATTTGTCACTGTTATATTAAAAAAGCACGGCGTAGTATTGTAATAAGTATTATGTAACATTTGAAATGTTATCTGTAAGCATTGTATTTTTATGTTCTAATACTTAATATTTCAACGTATTTATAGTACATATATTCCACTATGATAAACAGATCATATTAAATACATCTTTTTGTTTTAAAAACAGTATACAAGAATTCTTATTTTAGTATAAATGTTATTTTTATTTTATTGACGGCCTTAATTATCATTCGTTATTTTCTTTTTTTTATCATAAGGGATGTCATATATAATACATACCATAGTCGATTTCGCTAGTTTATAGGCGGATCAGAGCACATATTAAGAGAGAAACTAAACTAACAACTAGTAATTGATGTCGTAATAAAATGTTCAAACCCAATAAATCGGATGTATAAATTTTACAGACCTAAAAATAATAAATTTTGTTTGTAATTTCAATTTTGATCAAAATAAAATTTTGATAAATCGAATCTGAAATTTTTATTGTATTAAACGGTTTTGTTATACATGGTAAGTGCCATTGAAATGGGCATAAATTTATACTATTACTGAAAAATTTCAATTTAGAAAAGTCTTTAGAGCACATAAATACATTTGGAAAGCATAATCAAATTAAAAATGTAGTTTTTGTTGCAAAATAAAACAATGCAAAAACATTATGATTATGTCATATTTTAAAATCTAAAACTTGTCACCTTTATATTTTTTTTCATTATTTTGTAGTATTCTTTTTAATTTGTTATGAGAGTTGTATTTTTTACTGTTATTTCAAAAAAAAGGTGCAGAAAATGAAGCTATTAAATGGCTTCATAGATCTCTTCTGAATAATAATATGCAATAATTTTTTGTTTTCATTCATTATTTATTTATATTTTTTGTTGGTAAAAGTGTAGTCAAAATGCAATAAAATAAACATATTGCTTTCTGTATTGAATTCAGATCTTTAGCAAATAAGATATTTATAAGTCTCATTTGTGTAATCATTATATTATAATAGAATGTTCGAATTGTTCTGAAAAAAGAAATGAGGGTGCCAAAATAATGCTTTATTTTGAATAACACAAAATTAAACCAGAAATAAACAATGAAATGGTGTATTATTTACGTTCAGATTTAAAGTTTATATAAACCAAATTTCAAAAATATTTTTTTTACACCTTAAAAACGTTTTCAACATAAAACTTGTTTAAAATAGAGAAAAAACAGAATTTTTGCCAAATTAAGAATTTATGATATTTTAATTGATATTCGATATAATTAATTTTATTTATAATTTATAAAAGGATTTATATTTTAGTATAATAATATATCATGTCTATATAAAAAATGACTCTAAAAAAGATAAAGTTGATTTAACATATGCAATCGAAGGGCTTTGACAGCGTTATTTCTATTTAATATGTGCTATATAAGAATCTTTAACAGACTTATAATCACCAAAATACCTTTTATTGATGTTTACAGATTTTGATGTTTTCGAATTTATTCTTTATTTTTATTATTCTATTTTTAAGTTTTTTTACAAGAATCGAAACGATATTTTTTAAGTTGAAATTTTACAACTGTCATAATGATGCCACCAAATGTAAAAATATTGCACATTAGGTGTTACATCTGTATATTACTCTGTGGCTTCTTAATGTTTAATGCTATGTAATTACATTTATACTTTTCATATAGCATTTTAGTTTTTTATTCTTTACTTACATAATATGTTTCGTGTTAATTTATATGCTAAATGTAAACATAAACGATTTTATATTTCTAAATATGCGAAATCTTTTTAGTTAAGAATTCTTTTTATTAATAAATCAAATATAGAAACAAGATTTTATGACTAAGGCTTTTTCTACAACCACCTTCAATCTTATAGCTTCAAGATTATGAGAAGATTGTTTATTGCTTGCGGCAAAAGAGATGCATAAATCGTGGGACATATGCTCGATTGCCTATAAAATAAGTCATTTATCTTCCGGATTGAAACAGGTAAACATATATTTCACAGATAATAAATTTCAAAATATAATACTTCTTTAAAATTCAACAAGAGCTGCCATTTTTGCGGCTTATATATGGTATGAATGTATATTATATGTTTTTCTTAAATAAAACAACCGTAGATAAATTTAATGTTATATTCTATGATAATATCTTGAATGTGACCTTAATTTATGCGTATATAAAATATTTAATTTACCATATGTCCCAATACATAAATCTAAAATTAATAAAATGTACATAATGACAATCATATGTGCATACCAACGCCACATTTTATGATTTGAAAAGTATGATTATGAATTTATTTCGAAATTGTATTTTATTTATTTCCGGGAATTTTTAGAAGAATATTTCTTCGTTTCTAAGAAAATTACTACACCCTACTCTGTAATAATGCATCATTTTCGGCAAATCTTCTCTTTTCAAAATACTTTGCTTCCACGCCTTTGCCGCATCCGCCGGTTGTAAATATCATAATGATAATTATATGGATTTTCAAAGTGTAAATGTCATGCAGAGACATATAATATATTCTAAATTTTTTTTTGAAATGTTCCCCTATAATACACAAATTTTAGACTCTTCTTTTATTTTATATTAGTTTGCGTGAAATACGAGAAATTAGAATTCTTTACACAAATTATGGGTAAAATAAATTGTTCATATCTGTGAAAAACATAAATAGTATAAAATTTTTAGGTTGAATGCTAATATATATAGAAAATATATATTATAACTATATAAACATATTAGTGATATTCTTGATGCAAGATAATTCTACTTTCTTTTGTTTTTTCGTGTAAAATCCTCATATTCGAAATTCTAGAATATCATTATATTTGCTAGATGTAGTTACTTGCATAAATTCAAATGTTTCAAAACTTTTTTCCAATTTAGCTATATAAAAAATTTTCTTTTGCTACTTGTAGATACATAAATGCAAAAATAAAAGATTTTGCATAAAATACGAAATTAAAACATTAATATGTTTAAAAAATGATACGATTATATTTAAAACAATCTTTTTATTATTTCTAATCTTTGAATAATTTTAATAAATTTAGACCATAAAGTTTCATTAAATATGAACAAATGCAATAGAAAATAAAAAATTAGAAAACTATATAAAACAAGGAAGATTTTCAATAAAAAATTATATTGAGTTATTGAATAACATTCGACATTCAGAAGATATTATTCTAGTTATAAGTTTCGAGAATATGTCTATTTATATTATAAAATATGTATTTAAAACTTTATTTGTACAAGTTAACACATAATCTCAATTTTTTGACATTTTTATAGATTTATTTGATTATCTATGCAAAAAAAATATTTATATGATCACTTACATGGAATATCGGTTATTTTAAATCAAAGCTGTATGATAAAAATGTAAATTATATATCGATAAACGGTTAAAAATAAACGTTCTGTTAACTGTTTATATATATAAAGTGTATAATAACGGAAAAAATTAAACATACATCGAATCCTGGGCTATTAGAATTATAATTCAACCGTATTAAAATTGAATTGTTTTATTATATTTTAATATTATAACTAATATTTTTTTGCCATAATTATAGTTTGATGATTCTAAAAAGCTATAATATAAGTTAAAATATCTTATTATACGCAATTAGCTTTTAATATAGCAATTAAGGGCGAAAAAAATGTAATGCATTATACGAAAAATAAAAAGAAATATATTTCAAAGCTTAATTACATAAAAATAGCAAAGTATAACATTCTTTGTTTAAAAACTTTAAAACTAAACAAATATCACAGGTTTACTTATAAAGAAATTGCATTCTATCATAATTACAGAAATCATGATAAAAATCCAGATTTTATGTGTATAAATTATATTATAAATATACAATTGCCTCCTTTTTTGCTAAATAATTATAGATTGAACTTTTAAAATGAGTTCAAGGGTATTATATTCTGTAGTTTACTTTTATAAAAATTGTTGAAGGTTATATATAAAACATACTTTTTTGATTTTAAAGTATAAAAAACTAAGCCTTGGACACAAAATTATTATTATAAATTGTGTGACTGTAAAAATGTAATAGGATATAAGAAATATTGAAAATTTAAGTTAAGTATATTGTATTAAGAAGTTTATTACATCATCTTGACCTTTAAGACTTAGACTATCATCAAAAGATAGTAAATTTTGAATTCTTGATTATAAAACACGATTTAATGGTAAAAGCCTGAAGACTTAAGTTTTATTATTATTGCTATTGTAAAATATAGTGTGAAGCATATGAAACATAAATTAGCCGAATTAAAGTATATATATATGGTTTTTTATATGTAAGATATGCAAAAATTATTTTCAAACAATATATTCAAATGCAGATTTATAAATCATATGTTGTGTGTTTTAGCTACACAAAAATATTTTTAAATATGATAAAGCTATAAAACAAGTTATAAAGTACCAAATACATTGGTTTTGACATTAATTTTGTTATAAAATTTAGCAAATGAGAATCAAAAAGCACTTTATAAAATTAGATATCATATAGAAAGTTCTAATGATAAAAAAAATATATTTAGATTGTATAGTAAATCACGTATTAAAAGTAAGTCAAGAAATATTATGATTACAAGAAAATGCAGCATATAAATAAACCAACTTTAATATTGGTTATTATAGTGCCATCTAAAAGCATCCGGTGTATCATTGTTGTATTCTAAACTACATTATAAATACTATTTTTTGTTTTCTAGATATATGAGTGATATTACGCAGATGATTGAGTGAATATTCGAATGAGATATATATAAAGGCGATAGTAATTATCATTAGAAAAATTTTGTTATTGTTAGTTTAAAACGTAAAAAAAACTTTTCTATTTATATTTCATGTAAGCTTATGTAAAAAGGGCGATATAACTTAAAAGATAAAAGGTATCGAATTTTTTTGTATGGTACCAAGATAATTTGTTTGTGGCAATATTAATGTCTTTGCAGCATAAAATAAATATAAAAAACTTTATGGATTACTTCAAAAATATATATTTGCGTGTATGATGGGCAGTCAAATGTACAATTTATAATTTTTTATAGGTATAATTGGTTTTAAATTCTATGTTTTATTTTAAAGAAGTCTAATGTCAATACAGTAGTAGTTCATTTTTCCAGATTTTTATATCGTAATATTAACATAAAAAGCCTAAAATTGCAAAATAAAATTAAAGATGTACAAATCATGCAAGATTCGTCGTAATATCACAGAAAAAAATACTTTAAAAGTAACTTTATCTTGTTAAAAATAAAATTTTCGATACTGTAAATTAAAACTAAAAATGAAATTTTTTGATTTTTTTATTGGTAGGATTAAAAAATATGAGTAAAAAACACATAAATAGCATAGTCTTCTAATCTAATTTTATAAAAAAAATAAAAGTATATTTTTCGAAGAATATTGGAATGTAGGTGTATAGATTGACAGCAAAATGTATTTCTATCTGGTATTGCGAATTTTCAAAAATTTATATTTTAATGAAATATAATGAAACATGTTTAGCTATAAAAAATACTACATTCTAGTAATTTTCTATATACTAGGAATAAAAAATAAAAAAAACATGTAAAATATGTTTTTGTGCGTCTTTGTACAGAATACATATTATTTTCCCTAGATTTAGAAGTAAAAATTTGTAATTTGAAAAAAAAAATTAAATTTGAAATTACGATTATCAAGATAAAAAAATCCAAATTATGCTCAGTTAAAAAATTTACAAATAGTTTTAATATCCATAGATCGGCTAAAAATACGTGTGCGTATTTAAACTTCTCTATAGTCTTATAAAGCCGATTACAAGTTAAATGGTATTTTTTTGGTAACATAAATAATATTTATTGCAAGAAATCATCATCTAAGGGTAAATTATCTGTAAAATGTTATGCATATGTAAATTTTATACAAATTAAAGTGCAGAACATTTTTTTGTCATATAATTCTGAATTTTTGTCTAATACATTCCATATCGGCACAAAAACCGTGTATTAAAACAATAAAATTATCAACTTTTATAAAGAATAGCAAAACGAACATTTTTAGAGATCTTAAGAAAATACGAAGAATCGAGGAAATATGTGTATTCTTTTTTCATCGAAATTTTTTGTAGTTTGTGTTTTAAAATTTTAAATACCCGTTGAATTTGTTTATAAGTATAGATCCTCTGTTTAGAGATAGATTTATAAATCTTTTTCGGCAGAAAAATGGCACAAAAAGTGGCAGAGAATCTAAACATTCTATTTTTTGTATTAATAAGGCAATGGCTTCATATTATAAAATATGCACAAACTTTATTTTACCATTCCAATTAACTATAATAACAATTTATGTCAGAACTATTTGCGGTACTAATAGTGAAAAATCAAAATAAAAAAAAACCCAGAATATTTGTTATCAACTTAGTTGAATAAAGAATACAAATATATGAATTGAATACAGCATAAAATTTATAATTTTTACGTTAAAAAGCTTGTCAGCGTAAAATTTAGCTTGTGTTACGAATATTATTTTGTTATAGTGATAACAAAAAGCACAAAATAATTCACATGTGCATTTCAGGTGCAGAAAATACCTCTTTTTCGATAAGAATAAATTTAATAGAATAATTATAGATTTATATATAAGATTATATTGTCACACTATATACATATCTGTAGTTACACAACAATGATGTATGAAAATGTAGATTGCAATATTGTAAACAAATTTTGATGTAGTTTTATGTCCGATTATCGTAAGGTTGCAATCTTTATGATAATATTATTACGAAATAAAATAATAGTCTTGAATTCTGGTAAAAAATTCATATAAGATAAAATAGCACATAATTCTTAATGAAAAGGTTTTCGCATAGTAAAATAATATAAATCAACTACTTTAAAGTATAAATACCAGCTTAAGAGAGGTAAGAATAGAAAAATTGGATTAGTACAATACATAACTCCAAATCTATATATTAGAAGATCTTTCGTACGAGATTTACATAGAGTGGAGAAACTGAGAAACAAAAAAAGGTTTCTAAAGACAAACATATGGTTTTTAGCAATAAAATATATGATAAGAAAATTTTCTAGTTCATAAAAGTATAGTATGCAAAACGCGAATTTTTTTTTTGTACATTTTATATTCGCTTTACTATTGTAAACCAGTATTACGGAATTATTCAAATCTCATATCCATCAAAACATTACATATTCTGCATCATAATTAAATAGCAAAAAATTCATTAGAAAAATAAAAATTTGTCAAAGAAACTGTATATTCAAGTGTAAATATGCAGTATCAATATGTTTTCTCAATTGTTTTATTTCTTTATTTTTGAGCATTTTTAGTGCAGTATTAATAATAATTGCAAGTATAAAAATTAAATACAAAATTTTTATATATACGAGTTATTTATGTTTGAAGTGCCTTTTAAATACCTTTTAAAATATAAAACCTCTATTAATTATCACTGTCAAAAAAACCGAGTTTTATGTATTAAAAAACAAAATTTCTTTAGTTTAAAATCAATTTAAAAGTTTTAAATTCATAATTATTACCAAGCTCGTTTAGATTGCGATTTTTTGTACTAAAAATATGACTGTAATAAAGTCAAAGCAAGAAGAGGCTTTAACGTATTGATTTAATATGTATATCACATATAGTTTATACTAATAATGCAAAAAAATTTATTTATATTAAATCATATTTTAAGAAGATTAAATTTATTTTTTGACATTTTGTAAGAATATTTTACATATTTACCTCTTTTACCTTTTTGTTATTTTTTCTCATACACCTTGGGTATATATACAATTTATCAAACGTAAATTTACAAAATTTTGGGCAACACTAAAATGTTGTCTTTATATGTGATATTTTTTTTGGGTGATTTGAATTACCTTAATTTTTCAAAATGATATATTTATATTTAGATTATAACAACATCCGTGATATAGATTTACCATATTTGTAACTTTAGATATTGTTTGAATGTGTTTTTGCATGAACAGAGTGCAAAACACTAAGAAAAAAATGCATTTTTATGATCAAACTAACAATATATTGCATGATTGATATTTTTTTGCATCAAAAAACGTAATATGTAAGAAATGCATACATTTAAAATCATTTTTAACATGGAGTATATTTGGGAAAGACCACATAAATCCGATAAAACATAATTTTGTGCTTCTATTATATATAAAATCTAATATTATGAATTTTTTACCATCATATTACAAAAATTTGTGACAATATAGACAGCATACACTATGAATAATGCGACTCTACGCTAAAAATAAATAAATTAGATGTATATAACATTCAGAAATAGATTGTCACTCTCTTAATGGTACAAACATAAAAATTTTAATTCAAAAAAATATTTTCTTTATAATATTATAATTTATATGACTCAAATGTCAAATATATCGCGATTTTGCTGCTTTTTATAATTAAAATTGAACCTTATTAGTATATTATTTTCGGTTTTATGATATATAATACATGTAAATTCTAAAAAAAAAGTTTCTATAGGCTTGTTTTATATAAAAATATGGCATCATTTTGTCAAAAAATACAATTTATATCTTTTATATTGTAATCTCAGAACACTGCCTATTCTCATTAAAACAATCTCAAATATACTGATTTCGAAGGAGAATAAACAAATTATTTAATTATCTAAATCAAAAAAACAATATTTTATATTTTTACAATTTAGAAGCTTTTAATTATTTCTTTTAGGTACTAGATGTATTATTTGCATGTTTAATGTGCTAAATTCTATACTTTGTGATTTTTTCAATATTATAAATGGAAAAATATTTTACATCTACTTAAAATCTACCAGGAAAATTTTTTATATTGTTTTTAAGAATTTAAATATAATATATCAATTTTAATCTAATGCATCTAAGATAATTTATATTTTCTACGTTATATAAAATCATATGGCATAAAATATTTTTTGCTGCTACGATATATCATATGCTATATATAATGGAATTTTTGGTGGCAACATGTGCAGTAGCGCATTCAAACTTTGTATCTAGAAAAAAACTTTAAATTGATGTCTTGTGCGTTTAAGACGTATATTTAAAGGTTTTGTGGCGTGATTTAATGCTTGAGATACATGATACTTTGATTGAAAATTGAGCATCAATAAATATTCAAATCAATTATTTTTTGCAATCGTTTATTTGATTGTATTTTATTTTATTTTTCTCTATTTTTACTACATAATTTCATATAATACAAATTCGTGAATGTTTGTCTCTTAGATACCTACAGCTGTATTTTTTTAAATTTCAGTTATAAAAAACATGATATGATATGAAGAAAATATTCAAATATAATTATAATTAGAAAAGTAAAAAATATATAGCGAGCATATTTGTATATATGAATATTACTTAAACATTGATGCAAATATATCACTCTGTCATAATATCAGTATAGCAGAGAATTATTTATATATTATAACGGAGAATATAATATGTGTTCAAAAATATTTTATGAAAAAAGGTTCAGAAAAACGTAAAATTTCAACAACATTATAATTTAAAGAATTACTTGTCAATAAATAGGAATAAAATTCTTTTATCTTGTAGATTACAATTTTAAATCACAGGAAATCCAGATTATTCATTTGCAAATTTTACCATCATATATTCGATATATTCTATATATTTCTTGAATAAAAATTTCAGTCAAAAAATTTGTTTTAGACAAGTATTAAATGATTTATTTCGCTTATTTTTTTAGTATAAAAACAATATGTGATATATTTTCTATTTTGGAAAGTAAATTTTTGCTCTCGATTCTTAAACTAAATGTAAAGTCTGGTAAAATCTTCTATTCAATAATTTTAACAAAATATTTTTATTAGTTTAAAAATAAAATTATTTTCTGTAAATATTCGTAGTTGTTTGCGAATGTATGTTCGGTTGAAGCCGCTACAAAAACTGTGTTTTTAAGAAAATCAAAATTTTCGTTTAAATCTAGGCTTCTATTTTCAATCAAAAAAGCAGTAAAAAGCTTATAAAAATGCGCAAATTTCATCTAAAATGTTATAAGTCGTATTTTCTCGCATTCCAAGTAAATTGTACGCATAAAATAAACAATTCTAGTGGGAAGACTGAAATGCTACTTATCTTCTTAATTTATTGGATAACTTATTCCGGTTGATCATTACTGAAAATGAGCCGTGGAAAGGTATATAAATATTTATTATGTGTCAATTATACAAAGTAACTCTTCGTATAGAACATAAAGCTATCAGATATAAAGAAATATTTTGGATATTTAATGTCTGACGAAATTCTTTCTTTTTGTTCATTTATAAACGAGTCTGATGCTAGTGAGGATTTAATTGGTTATCTGCTTTGAGGAAACATCGTTATTATTATAATGATGGCTTGCATACCTTCCCTTGCTTACTGACAATGTGTAAAGTTGTTTAAGAGCCATCATAAATAAAATTAATAATGCCAAAATCTTTTTACTAATTATATACTATATATTGTTTTCTGTTCACTTGTAGTCACGACAATAAGACGAGTTCGAAATTTAATTCTGTTTTGCGTGCGATGATTTCTAGCCCTTTAATATTTCTGCTAAAATATTGTTCATATATTTTGAATTATAAACTGATATAAAAACAAAGAAAACGGATTTAAAATTATATATAAAAGTTTATATCCTACACATAAAAAAGAAAACATTTTGAATTCACGATATAATAATGCGATATAATATATAAGTATATAATATTTAATAAAGGGAAATTTTATAATCTTACAGCTACTATATAAAATAAGAAACATAAATTTTTATTTTATCAATCATATATAGAAATAATACGAGAAAACCTATTGTTTTTATAATATACAAAAAATTCTTGGTCCTTTGGCAAGAATATCAATCCAGTTTATATTAAAATAACCGAATTTATGTTTTTTTTTTGCAGAAATCTTTTTAAAAGTATTTTAGAACATATATAATATCCTCATAAAATAATTTAGAATGCCCATTTTAGGATTGTGCTAAGATTATCGGCTTTTAAAATATTAAATTAGTTCAAATATGTTAAAGCTTATAAATATATAATTATAAGATTCATAGAATAAATTTATGTTAAGATTAAACAAGTTATGTGTTTCTATTATGAAAAGAATATTTTATCGGAAGATCAATCGAGTGATATTTTTTTAGTTTTATACAGATATGTCTATATAAAAAATAATTGATAAATAATTTTTTAATTTTTGCCCTTTGACCGAATTTTTCCTTGGAATTATTGTAAATAGCTAATTTCATAATTTTCATACAAATAAAATAAGATTATTAAAAGGCGAATTATGATGCTTACATTAAAATTAAAAAAGAAAACATTGATAGCATTCAAGATAACTAAAAGATTAATCAAAAAATTTAATATTTTTTGAAAGATAAGCATTATACACATCTTCTAATGGGTTCTTTTTATTAACATCAAGTAAATTGTCGAATAAAAATTCAAATATTATAACATCTTATATCCTTCTTATTTGTTTGGTATCTATAAAATATAACTTGAATATTATATTTAACACATTACATTAATTATATTTATAGTGGTGTGTTTATGTTTTATATATTTTATCATGATTTTGCGATAAATGATATACCTATTTTTGTAAAAATATATTTTATTTGATTATAATAATCCCTGTAGACAATGTTGAATTTAATATAAGTACTTTGTTTAAATATTATTAGAAAAGTCAATATTTTCAACAAGATTACATTATATTGTATATATTGAATTTTACTACTTTTTCATTAATATATAAAAAAAAGAAAGGTAATTCTGATCTTGAACCCAATATAAAAAGTGCGAATTTGGTATCGAAATTTTATTTTTTATTTTTTATACACATATAATTAAATTTTTGCCTCACTCATTATAGTAGTCATTGAAGTCAAAATCATTGGCACTATGGACTTTATATAGGTACATAAGTTTTGTATGCATACATATTTCATCAAATCCTGCAATTTATTTATATAATACACATAAAGCAGCATATTTTGAAGGCAAAATACATAATTTTTCGTAAAACGGTAGTTTCTTTACATAATGAGCAGTAAAGCTTCATTTAATACGATAAATAATTTTACTTATTTTTAGTATAGATAGATTTAAAATTTAATTTTGTGATATAATATTCTATTATAGAAAGCTATCTTATAAAATATTTCGCTCGTGACAATCGGGCATTTAGTCTATTGTAGGTAAGAATCCTATTGTTTTTACAAATATTATATATTATCAGCCTTCTTTTTTTACGTTTAGTTAGCAACAGTTTATTGATACGAATTATGAAAATGACCATCAACTGGCAAAAAAATCATAGTAATTCGATGTCCATATTACATCGCAAAATTACATTTATAATATGACACTGGACGTATCTTTCAGTTTCAATATGACTCCTGAATGAAATTTGAAAAACTTTTACAATGTTTGTGATTTTCGACGTTCATAATAAAACAACAGTCCACCTTTGCAACAAAGATTTATACTGTTTTTATAATTAATGATGTAGATAAATCATACATTTCATATTTCTTTCTGCTTTTTCATTTTCTAAAATATTTTTACGTTCAATATCAGCCATTTTTTGCTATAGCAAAAATAGAAAAAGATAATTATACCTAGAAAAAAAAGAACACATCAATGGATAATATATATGTATGACTTCATGGTTTTTGATATTTTAGATATATTTAAAAAACATATTTTTATCCGTTTTATTTGAGTTTTAAATATGCTCTATATCCACTTTTTATCAGGATTTTCAATGTGCTATACATTTTAATTAACTTTCTTATTATAAATTACAATATTATATTACGATTTTGACCTAGAAAACGGCAGATCTAGCAAAATTATTTATATAAATTTTTAATGGTTTTTATTAGTAAAAAATGTAAATTTTGCTATAAAAGATATGTCGTTGAAAAGACATATTGAACCACTAAATTTTTCCAATAAACAAATAAATAAGAATGAATTACTGATTTATAGTCATGTTGTGTATTTAAATGTATTAAAATTTATATTATTATTTATCTTCAATTTATAGATTCGAATTTGGTTTGTTTTTTGTAAATAGCTTTAAACATTTCCCAGTGAATTTATTTTAATAAACCCATAGAGACAGTCTAAATTGTATTTTTGGTCTAACTAAAGTACATAGGGTCAAAATAATTGCTACTACCCTTCTTAAAAAATTATCACGCAAATGAATCTGTAATTTCGTTTTTTTTTGTAGAAAATGCATGATCTCGTACGTTATAAACGTAAAAAGGTTTACTTTCGAGGAAAAATTTTCAAATTCTCTATTAAAATATAAGTACCTTATGGAATCAAATAAAATTATCTACTTAAAATTGATTTAATATATTTGAGTGTAACTTATAGAATCTTTTAAATTTATAAACAGTAATATCACAGTAACAAAAAATTTATAAAAGAAACCAAAATCAAAAGGTGTTATTAGTATGAAAGGTGATTTTTATATGAGCTATAAATATCCCTTTCTTGAACACATAAAATACTATTATGTTGATTAATTTACAGAAAAATTAATAAGGTTTATAACAGTGATAAGAAAGTCGTTTAATATATTTTTTTTAAACACATTACTTTAAAATATGGCCCCTGTTTAATATTGAGAAATATCACTTTACAAAATATATCAATATCTTTTTTCATATCATATATCCAAACTTATATTATATAAGGAAATTCTCAAAAAAGATATAATTTTTTTTTCAATTTGAGTATTATTTATAACAAAATATAATATAAAAAATGGAAATTTAAATAAAAAAATAATTTTGATCAGATCAAATTAAATAAAAAAAAGATTGTTCTTTTTGATTTAAACAATTTGAGAAAATCCAGAAAATGTTTGTTTATCGGACAGAAATCTATAGATATCAATGAATTGGTGTATAATTCAAGTTGATTATATGAATGAGACATTAAAATCCGTAATACAGCAAATTGTACGAGTATGATTAAATTCCTTTTATATCATGTAAATCATATAAAAACGATAAAAATTCCTAAAGCGGCACTGAGCTTGATATAACGAACTTAAATATAATTAGAAAACCCTTTTAGATATTAATTTACTTATTGGATGTTGGATAATATAATTTATTGGGAAAATATTGATGTAAATAAATTTATCCGTATCTTAGAAAAACACAAAACCGGTTTAATAAAAAAATAAAATGAAATTTCTTTTACGCAGTTTAAATAATCTGTAATACTCTTTAGTAAAGACATCTTTATCAAGATCAGGAACTTAGAAAGAATATAATATATGGTGTTAATCTGCAAAAAAAACATGAAAATTCAGTGTAAAACAATATATTTTACATTTAATGATCTATGATATCTATTGTACCGTACAAGCTCTGTGGTTCTCATCGTTATATTTTAATCTTACCGTAATTTTCTAAAACTATATATGCAATCTATTGGAACTATACCTTTTTTAAGCACCAAATATTATATTTATCTACTTAGTAATTTAATTTTTATAGAGGCATTAAGGTGAAAATATAACGTTTAAGCCTGCTCTTAACATCTTCTGATATCTTTTCTAACTAATCTACATTGATTTTATTTTAAATTCAACAATTTTTTATGTGGAACTGTAATTATTATATAAAATACAATGATGAAGGTTATAATGAAAATGTTTCCTTTTTTTATACATGTGTCCAAATTTGACTTGTTAGTTCTGCTAACTTTATGAAACTATGATCTATCTATTTCTCTAACTTACAGACAATATTTAACGCTATATTATTCTTTTTAACATATCTTAAAACCTTCTTTTTATATAAATAATTTATAAATCTTTTCCCGAACACTATTCACATGTCATAAATACTCTGTATGATTTTCAATGCGTATTGTTGTTGCAATCGTTCCTAATATTATATATCCTGTAATTCGTGGGTATACTATTATGTGTGAATGGTTTTTCCATCAAAAATAATCATTCTAATGCAAAATATATGTATAACAACATTTATGTGCCCAAGATATTATAATGTTATATTTAGTATATATTCGTAAAAATCAACCATTTTTTGGGTGTTTGCTGTCGTTAACATATTCAGACTATACAGATTACAAATAAATTATGGATCACAAATGAAAGTCTTGTAAATGTATACTTTGGGGTAAAAAAATATGCAATTATGTATTTCATAAAACTTCAAAGGCATCTTTCATTAAAATTATAAATACATATAACATACACAACAATCTTTGATTAACTTGATTTATTTTTGTGAAAAAATATTTATAGAAAATAAAATGGACTGTTTAAGCAAATATAAAAACATTAGCCGCTATAGTTTTCAGTAGTATATACTTATTTATAACAGATAATTCGAACATTAAATAAAAGTTTATGCACACACATAATTCGATAATGATACGACAAAATAATATGCTACATAATTACATCGATATTTAAGGAAACACTGCTAACCTATTTTAATACTAGTTTTAATATATATTTATGCTGTTCATACTTTATGTATGGAAAATTTTTTAAAATACTGTCTTTTAGTTTTTAGATTGTAAATGATAGCTTATTATGTATATTTATATAAAACATAAAGATATCATAACTTCATAAATTCAATGTGATTTATATTTATAATTTACAATACTTAATAACGAGAAACTTTATGAATCTAAAAGGCATAAAACCGCTCAACTGCACTAAATTATCTTTCTAAGTATAAAACTTTAATATACAACATATAATCTAAGAAAACATAATATGATATGCTGTTTTTGAACAGATAAACATAAGTGCGTTAGATTTTCCTTTATATAAACATATAAAGGGAATAAACATCTTCTATGATTTAAAAATGAATTATTAATCTCTGCTTACTAAAAGGATTTATAATATCATTTTCCAATGAACAGTATAAAAAACCTTTCTTCAATATATTTATTGCAGTCTTTCATCCGTTTTCTTTAAAAAACTATTTTAATTTTTTCTAATACCCCAGGTAACTAGAAATTGATAAAATAAAGTATCAAATTATATATATATCGAATATTGAAATTTAATTTAGACATATCGAAATATACAATTGTAAAACAAAAAAACCAGATAAATTCAGTTATAAAAAGTAGAAAACATTAGATAATGTTAAATCGAATGTAAATAATAAATTTCACTTATTTTGCTTAATCGTAAAAATGTTAATTTTCTCAAAGAATCTCAAAATGAATAAACTTATTAACAAATATTTAGTCATTTTTATTAAATTGAATTAAATCTTATGCGCATATGATAAAAAAATTAATTAGATTTATTCATTTATTAATTTTAGGTTCAGTAAAAATTCATTTACATGCTGAATATCACAAGAATTGTTTCTAAGGCTGTATTTACGAACTACATGTTTCTTTTTTTGTCCTGTAAAATGTGATAGAAAATAAATCTTGTATTAATATTACATCTGACAGTAAATTAAATTTTAAGGAATTATCTGATTAGCTTTAGCATATTTATCTAGCCTAAAAAGATATCTAATTTGGTTATACAAAAAATGCATATACAACATACAATTTATATATACTATCTTGTGACCCAATTCATTTTTATAGATAAATAATTGTTTTTTAGCTATAACTTATGCAAAAATATGTCAAATAAGATTCGATGTGTGTTTGATATATTTACAGCATAGATGTACTATCGATATTATATATATATATTAAACCTAAAAATAAACAAAAAACGATTTGATTATAGAAATTTATAGTGACGCATTGAATGAAATATTTATGTTTGTAGAAAGTATATTTATAGTATATATTCTATCAAAATATTACATAAAAAAATAGATTAAAAGACACAGGAACATATTCAGTTAATAAGACGTATATCAAATCAAAATTTATATATGGTTTATAAGCATCATAAAAAGCACAAACTTTACAATAACCATCAATTAAAGAAAAAACACATATCAAATAGCAACAGAACCGAGAGGTATTAGAGCTATTCAATTAAATTCGGGAAATTATTCTCATAAAAAAGAAAAATTGAGAAAGAAAACAATTTTAATTGTGAATCCAATAAAACACATGTAATTATCCGATTATATATTTTATTGTTAAGATGATAAAATCAAGTGTTTGGATAATGTTCAATAAATGTTAATTTTAAACGATTAAAGAACAATAAAGTAAATTTAAGATCTAAAGTGAAAAGAGTAAATAATATATTATAGAAAAAATTCACATAGTAGATAAAATAATATATTTTTGCTAAAAAATTGATTAAAAATAAATCTGCCCATTTAACAATATTTTGTTATACAGAACTTGATTTTTTTATATATTAGTTTTACATAGCATCAATGATATCTAAAAATTGTTTTTACAATCAATTGTACATAATCTAAAGAAAATATTTTTACAATTTTGACAGTATAAAATGTACCTTGTTAATACTTAGAATATATATCTGACCAGAAAATATCAATAGTATTAATTATTTTTATAGAAAAGATAAATAAATTGAAACGACGAAAATGATTTAAAGAAAAATATTTTTGTACCCTGAGGTTTTTCCATATACATAAGCAAAAATAATATTCTTTGAATACCCAAGTTTTCATTAGATATCACTATTTACATAAACTAGCTCTTTCATTGTAATGGTTATATCATCAACTTTTTCTAGCGAAATAATGAACATATAAAAAATTTATATTGAGACAACATAAAAAAAATATACAAAGTAAGGATACAGAGAAGAATCTGCAAATATATGCGTTTTTTTTATCATTTTGATTACTTTTTTTTTATATTAGTTAAACCTAAGAAAAAAAAAATATTAACATACTTTTCAATAAATGTTACTACCCTATATTAATCGTAGCATTTTTTTTCTTTAAATATATTTCTTCCTATTCACATATAAGAAAAAACAGTAAAAGATTTATATCGACTGTTTTTTACAGCATCTCTTATCTCGTAATCTTTAGCTTTATATAGTTTTTATTTTTATATTATCTATTTGAATTAAATCATTTAGATGAAATCATGCAATGTTTTTTATATAAGTGCAATGATTTTAAGATAAAATAATTAAACAAAATAACTGTGTAATCATTTTTATATTCCATCTTAAATACCCACTTTATATATTTTTTTTCTTTTAAAAAAAAAACACCCCGATTGTTAGTTCATTGTAAAAAAATGATACCAATATATGCAATAAATAAATTAAATATCCGAATTTCTGCAATCGATGCAATCCGTAATCTTATTAACATTTCATAATTGCTTTGCATTGTTCCTTTTATTTTACGGCTTCTTCTAGTTTCACTTGGTTTCCATAAATTGTCTAAGCAAAATTTTTATGTATAATATAATCAGCTTTTAACATACTTTCTAAAAAAAACCATGTTTTTGATTTGGACTGTTATAGGTGTAGTATTTACCCAACTAAACATAAAAGCAATGATTTATAAACAATTTCAATAAAATCTTACGGTCATTCACACTTTAATATATATAAACTAAAAAAAGAAAATTGCTAAAAAATTACTAAAGCAAAGTATATCTTTAAAAATAATAAAAGTTCTTATTTTTACTTTTGCTTTAATATTTGGAATCTAACACGCAAAAACCGAACTGGATATCTATAAAAATATAAATAAATTTATAAACGATTTACATATGCAAAAATGCTTAATATGTTGTCTTTTATAATATCTGTTAAATTTGATTGCGGTTTATAAATAAACCTAGCCCCTCACTACATTTACAATGTTTTAACCGTATATTTTACATCTAAATACGAGAAAATTAATAATCTTGAACAGATAACATATGGGTGAAATTAAATGAACTGAAAAGCCTTTTAAATCATTTAATTAATAGTTTTAATATTACGAAAAATTGTAAAAGATTAATGTGTAAAATTCATAATCGAAAGACAAATATATAAAATCTTGCTAAATAAAGTTTGTACTTACAAAAAAATACTTTGCGCATAAATAATAAAGGCAGTCTGTGCCAAACGATCTTGAGATACCAATGAGAGCGCAGGCACAAAAAAGGCGTATTCTGACTCTTATAGTTATAGTGAGAAATAACACTTGATTAAAAAATAGGTTATAAGCTCTAAACATAAATTTGTATCTTTTTATATACTATAATTTGTTTTTTTTGCACATATAAATTTCACATTTAAATATGAAAAATTGAATCCATTTAAATATATCGCTTTAAGTTTGAGATTTAAATGTGAATTTTAAAACAGATCATATTCAACTATATTACGCAAAAAATATATAAAGAGGTGCGCAGGTACATTTAGATAGCTTATGTACAAAACTGCACTGGGAAACTTTATTTAATTGATTTGAAATTTCTTTGAATACATTAGATTAAGAATATTGAGTTCCTCTATATTTTTTTGCATACACTATATAAAGTTACGTTGAATGATAAATTAGCTTGAATTAAAGTTAAATAACTGTGTGGAAGGCATTAATATATTTTACAGAAGAAAATAAGGAAATATTAAACTAAATAATCAAGAATTTCCGTCCATTTGTTAAAAAATAAATTTTGAATGATGAAAATTAAATAATTCGTTGAATTTTTAGAGATAAAATATTTCTAATTGTAAGGAGAAACAAAAACAAAACAAATTTTATGGGATAAATAAAACGACTCTATTGCAAAAATATAGAATATAGCATGTTAGATTATATATACTACCAGACGCTATGAAAATTTGCATAAAATACCAAATAAAAATTTTTCTTCTCTATATAAACCGAAAAATTGCAATAAAAAGTCATCATATGATATTACTTGGCTGAAAATTTAATGGTTTAAAAGGGAAAGAGTATGAATTTGGAAATAAATCTAACAGTTTGGTAAATCAGAATATAAAATCTAGTAGATACAGTAAAGATTTGTACTAAATATATATTTTGTTCTTTCTAATTTTTATATGCATCGTAGAACGACCAAATAGTGCAATTGGAAATTAAATGTGAATGAGTACAGCATCAATCAATGATATAATCTTTTGATGATATTATCGATTTCATAATATTGTATGCTTTTGTAGCGAATATCAAATATTCTTCACAGTATTCTCTCTAGGAATCTTTTAGAACCATTTTAAATACCATTCTATTGCAATTTATATTGATCTGGTAATATTCAGCTGTTTTTTATTAAGATTAATATTTTCCAAAAGATATCTGTCTTGATTTAAAATTATTTAACATTACAATCTATTAGGATTGATAGTAAGCATTTTTATTTCAAATGCACTTAAGAAAAAATTTAATGTCTGTAAATTTTATTATAATCCCCGAAAAATACTTAAAAGTATTTATTTATAGAGATATGATAGCATATAATTCAAACAAAAGCAAAATATATGCAAAACATTATAAAAATCGATTTAGCAACTGTTGTAATTTAGAATATAAAATGTTAAAATTGTGTAGAAAGCAACACTTATTTATGATTCAACTGCCAGATAATAATATAAATTTTGATATTATGAATAAACTGATTGCTAAAAATATTTTTCTATTAGAATACTATATCACCTTTTATTGGTTAAAAAATTTATTTTACTAACTAAATAATTATTTTAGAAGCATAAGGTCTTTATTAACCTTCTTAATTAGCAGATGATTTAAAATTTATATGACTGACTTTTTTTTTGCAAGTAGTTTTAAACAAAGTATATCATCTGCTAACACATTTTAGTAGCATACGTTTATCTGCTTGTAAAATAGAAAGGAAATGCATTATTTATAAATCAAAAAGGGATGAAATTTTATTTTATAAAGTACAAAATATGATATTACGTTTATGTATTCTCAATCACAATTACAATTATTATGTATTTTCTTTGTACATAAAAGGTGAAGCAGTCTAATCAATATTTGAAATTCTAACAAGATATTCTAGCAAGGTTATATTTATATTGATATTGCATTCATTGTATATAAATTAACGCAGAAAAGTTCTATATTTGCTCAAAAAAAATTTTATTATTCGCCAAAATAGCATTTAATGTATAATTTTACGGCTAGTTTGCAATTTTATTATAAGTTGTTAATAAATAATTAGAGCAAAATCATAAATTATAGATTTCGAATTTGTATTATAATATCATTTTATGCGAACTTTTTATTTTCTGAATAGTACAGTTCAACACTATTAAAAAAGCACACATGTCTTGATATATCTACATCTAGTTTCCTATCAAGAAAAAATTTTAAGAACAAGAAAATACAAAAATAACAGCTTCGGTTTTTATATATTTTATTCACGCATGCATGGGATACCAAATTGTTTTATGAGCAAGAAAAAATCAGATCAAACCCATTGCGAATAAGCTACATTCTTAAATCAGTTAATAATGTAAAATTTCCAAAATTCAATTAAAAAAATTTGCATCAGTTCAATTACAAAAATAAAAAGCAAAAATGCGCATATTTCTATATATTTTTTCCTTTAAGTACTATTTAAAGCATTTTTGAAATCAGTGATCTTGTTTTAAAGCAAAATTTGTTTTTGATTTCAAAAATTAATAGCATTTCATGACTATTATACTTTGAGTATTTTAACTGTATTAAACAAAACACTATAAATGATTAATAATTAAGCGTAAAATCAAAGGGTTGTGTATCTTTCTTTATCCCAGCTACATTTTCTTTAAATTTAAAGCATTCAATATAATACAATAAAGTTTTTAAATACCTAGATTAATCCATACCTAAATAACTGTTAAAAATTGTATGATAAGCAATATTATTTTGCTGTTTATAATGAAATCTATTTCTAGAGTGGCGGTAGAATGTACCTAATATTTTGATCTAAAGAATAATTACAATTAGTATTTTGATACGAATTCACACAGAAAATACCTTTTTTTGTATAAAAAAAAAATAACTTGAAAAATAGCAATTACTAAACATCAACGTAAATTTAGCCGAGAAATTCATCAGTTTTGTATAAATTCATTATAATCGTATGATATTTATCAAAATAAATCAACAGATGTTTTAATTTTTATGATGAGGATCATGTGATCTTTCTTTTTTTTAATGTACAAATTGGCTGCATTTAAATTAAAGTAGGTGTATATATTAATATATTATGTTGTTGCTATTTAATGCATATATTTTTTCTTATAATTGAAAAAACACAATATGATCAATAATTTAAATAACTTTTACAAATTAAATCATTTAAATTAATAAAGACAGAACAAGGCAAAAGCTATCCGAATTATTATACACAAAAAAAAATTAAAGCTATAAACAGATTTTTTTTATCAATTTCGATATATTATAATATATTTGAATTTTATTCTCAAAAATTGTTTTTCATCTTTTCATATATTATTTTATTATATAAAAAAGGTACATGAAAAACATTTACTTATAAAAAAAGTTAATCTTTTGGTTGTATGAGATTACAAAAGACATATGAAGAACGAATTTTAATTTTAGTTTTGTTTATACGTCGCCCTATGTTCATATTTGCCCAAAAATAATATGTAAAGATGTATATTAATTTAAATACATACCCACTGGCTGTTTATACATAAAAAAAGGCGTTCATCTATATCTTCATAATGCTAATTGAGACATATTATTCATATGAAAATGGATTATTAAAATTTAAGACTCAACTCTTGGAGTCAAAGAATCTCTTTAACGATTTTTATATAGTAAAATCATAATATTAATGTAGTTATTACTATATTTTATTAATTTTATGTCCCTATAATGACATGCCCAACACCTCAAATATAAATTCATTTAATTATTGATCATATTGGTTTTCTTATAAGCTATATGTGTAGTATTATTCTTTGGTAAAATTTAGCTATTGTTAGCTCAGCATACATTTAATTATGGCCCGAAACCAATTCATTTATATTACAAATTATATGTACAAATTTTTGTAGGTTTATGTGTATTACTAGATATAATTTACCATTATTTAAATAATTTTAACACTTCATAGAATATACTCGCTCCATTTTTTTAACAGATATAATATTTGAATATTCCACAAAATCTGTTCAATTTTCAATCCCCAAAGATTAATTCGTATAACATATGAAAGAGATCATCAGAAAAATATGTTTTCTAAAAATTGCATTTCAATTGTTATAATGAATTGCGTATCAATATAAATGATATTTTTTCAGTTAAAACTTGAAGATATTTAGATTACGATCGTATTAGATAAATTGTTGGTATTTTTAAAAAACAAGCTTGTAACTTAAAAACTATAAAGTAATCATGTAAATTCCATGTTATATACATCAGTTCAAAGGCAGATAAGGTCGATTAAAATCAACGTCATAAACAAGAATCGATCTGTATTTTATTTGAACTTGCTTTAATCCAGCAGAATGGTCGTCAGTTAATAATTTTTTGCATCATATTTCGTTCAATGTGTGAATTGCACAAAAACGTTCAAACCTCGAGATTTCGTTAGATAAATTTAAGTGTGGCTAAAACATCTTTTTGAATATAATATTTTTCAGAGATATATCATACTTTACATTTATCACCAACAGAAGCCATATTTACTTCCCACAGCAGAAAAAAGAATGTTGAGATGAATGTTTTTGTAAATGAATAACTTTCGTATCGAATTAGGTTTACAATTTTGAAATATATAATGCTAAAAATTAAATTTGGATTATCTAGAACTTTTGAGTTTAAGGAAATGCTGGATTCTTTAAAATATTTAGAGCTAAAAAAATACATTTTTTAATGATATGAGAATAAAGACATGTGAAATTATATAAAAGGGATCATAGAGTTAAAAAATGAATAGGTGGATAAATGTTTCCTGTAGAGCTGGTTTATATAAATTAAATGCTTCTGCCTCGATTAAAAAAATAGGAAAATATCTAATATCTACTAAGTAAATAAATGAAATGCTATTAAGCGATTGTTTTACTTCTAAAATATCTTAAATAATTCATATATCACGTAGATCATTAATTTAAAAATATAAATTCATGAATGATAAAAAATGACATAAATAAATTCCAAGTATAATTTTCAAACCATTTAAAGCCGCAGAAAAATAAATTACAAATAAGATTTATAATTTATATACGTTTAAATTTGATTAATAACTTTAAAAAAGATAATAATATCACAATAAAGATACCAATGATGAATAAGTATATTCCAATAAATTATATTTAGTACACTTACATGAAAATTTATGGTCATCAAAGAAATTAAATCTAGCAATTGAGATTATGTTTTTGGATAAAATTTACAACCATTAAATTTTTTTTAATAATTATAAATCACCATAAAAGATAAATATTTTTATCAATTAATAAAATTCTTCAAATTATGAAAATATCAAAAAAATGTAGAAAAATATCATTTTTTCATGTTGGGTAAAAATTCATGCTTCCATTTTTTTTTTCAAACATTAAGTTTTTATTAATTAATATTACTACCTCTGTATATAATAAATTGAATTATATCAAATAAGGAAACTATAAAACAAGATAAAAAGTAATAGAAAATAAGTGAAAATATAAAACTATCATATTACGAAGACATATAGTCTTATGGATTTTCTCTGATAATTTAAAGGAAACATCGATTGTTTAAAAGGCACGTTTGAAATATAATGTATTTATAGAGTAAATAATGATTATATACATTCATACTACGCACAGAAATGATATATTTTACACATAACTACAATGGTTTATGTTGCATTTCAAAAATAAAAAAGCAATAAATGTAATGCAGAAGGAGCACAAATAAATTAAACTGTATAATCAGTATTTATCGCGCATTTAAAAATTTACATATACTATGTTGCAAAATTTAAAGTGAAATTAACATAAATATCAAACAGGCTAATTTATTGTACCTAAAAAAGCCTTTTAAAACCATAAAAAATGTGAAATAATAAACAAGTAAATTCTATGGTGTTAGAAAACAGCAGATAATTTTATATAGCTCAGTGTAATTGAAAACGAACATTAACTGCTTTCTATGTATTTCTACTAGCTGTTTTATCATGCTTAACAAATATATTTCTGAATGAATGGAAACGATTATACAGTGTCTGTATTTTATAAATTCGATTAATCTTTTTTGCACGTATTTTTTACTAAGTTCCAAAGTTAAGGGCTTTTTTATTGATGTTTCTAGATCATATAATGCGTTTTAATTTATCAATAGTTGACATTTACTATATTTAATCTATATAAGGTTTTTTTGTATGGTGTGGTTATTATGTATTATTTGACATAATATAAGTATTTGATAACCTTGTGTTATATTCCATCTATTTGATATTGGTCTAATACATAAAAAAAGGTTTTTTGTTATAAACTTAATTCCATTTGTGTATGGAAGGATATGGTAAGTTTTATTTTTAACGTTTTAGTAAGTTTTTTAAAAGAAATTTCTTATTTATATTAAACGGGTCAAACATATAACTTTTATATAACAGAAAATCAATGGTGTATAAAATACAAAACAATTATTTTATTGCAAAATAAATATAACATCGTTGATAAATAAAAGTTATTATGCGGAACAATTGAAAGATTATTAAATTAGAATGCTTATTTCGTAGGAATCCAGATCATCAGTTTTTATTTATTTCGTGTCTACATTTAAAACAATATTATGTCTCCTTAACATAAAAAATATTATATTTTTGCATAATTTCATATAAATATAATCCTCACTAGTCTTTTAAGGTAAAAGGATTTTTTTATACTACAAAAATTTATTCTTTCATTTAATTCTCTATTTACTGGATCCTTTATCGTTTTCATTTTTTCATGATGCGCAAAATTCTATCTATCTCATGTTAGAAATATCTTTATTATAAATTAAGCTCAAGTTGGGCTAGATACATTGCAGATACTTATTTTTAAATCTAAAGAAAAAAAAACAAAAATTGTTGGTGTCACAATATATCGACAGAGAGCATAGTATAGGGCAATTTATTTCTATGTGCATATGTAATTTTCATAATAAATTATGATTTTTTATTTAAAATTACAATCAAATCATTTTTTTATTTATACATAATGATTAGAATGAAATTTAATTTGCTTTTTTATAGAGTACTTAGTTTCTTTTGTTGTCTTCATTTATATTTATGATCGATATATTTGCTTGTATTTTAAATAGTACGTAAAGATTTCACGATCAATAAAATAGATTGTGATGAAAGATAAAATGATATGGTAGATTATCGACTAAAAATCTTAAATATATACGGAATGTTTGATCAGTGTAGGCTTAATATAGTAGAATCTCTGGTATTTATAACATTTAAATATGCATTCTGACACTTTATGTTCCAATATAAAATAAAATGGTTTAATTTACAAGCAAATTAAAGTTTTTTTTTTAAAATATTAGCTGCGTAAAGAGAAAAGGAGAATGAAATCATTGTATCTAAATCATTCTTTGAAAAAATTAATTTTTTTTAAAATAAATAGGTATATATTAGTATCAATAGCAATCTTTTTTTTTACATCTCATAAGAATAGCAATGTAGTTGTTCTTATTTTCATTTTTTCCACCATATCAAAATAAAAATATTGTTTTTATCATGTTTTTTTTATATAAGTATATTATCCTAGCAGTATATGTTAAGGAGTTAAAAATCCCGGACGAAGTAATAGCATACATGCAAGCTCACACACACCGCAATACACTTGAAACTATTTCATTTAAGATGAGAAAGAACAGTTGATGAAGATGGATCAGGGCAAAGTGTCAAAAAATTCATCAAGGAGTTGTGCGATATTCCCAAAACGCTGACCACGTCTAAATATATAAAATCGATATAAGAAAATTATACATAAATAAATATCTAAATCCTAGCAGTTTCGAAGCATATATTCGCAACTCTTGGATTGAAAAACCCCCATTGAACTTGTAAGTTTTATATGAAGAAGGGGTATTGATATAGATTTAGCAGAGATATATATAATTAAAGTATTGTTAAAGTTTGCATCAAATATTGTACCACAAAAGTTGTTTGACAAAATATAAATATCAAAAGAATTTACCCATATTTTAAATTCAATCTTGGCTGTTTAAATGTATCATATCGTATTTGATTATAGTATAACATAAAAAACCCAATACAAGGGTTTATAAAGAATAACCTGATTATATTAATACACACTTCTTACCTCAAAATGCTGTATAAGTATAAAATTTAAACCACCAGAAATCTTTTTAATTTTTTCTGACTGGTATTATATAATTATTAAGAAAAAAAAATTTTAACAGGCATATGAAAAAAATAAAATAAATGATTGCAAGTTTATTCAGTACAAAAAAGATGTAAATTTATTTTGAAGATGATTGCTTTGAGCTTAATAACAGACTCTATTATAAAATTTGACTAAAAACAATAAATAGACAATCTTCGCTTCTATTAATAAAATAAATGACATTTGGCAATTTTATGGAAGAAAATGAAATTGTAAAAATGGATTTTTCTACGATTATATATGTTCATTTACAAAGTCCCGTAAAATAAAAAAAAGCTTGTTAACAGATTTCGTATTTGATGGGACAATAAGACTATAACCAAAATAGAAATATATTGAATCGGATAAAATCTTAATTTCTTTATTAAAAAATAGTTAGTTTTCAAAAAACTTTATAAAAAATCATATCAGACACATATTCGAATAATTTAAACTAAAATTTACAGTTCAATTATGGTAAAAATATCTTATACCGAAAGATATTGACATTACAAGATATTAATTTAGATCAATTACATCTATGTTTAATGTGTATATTTTTATGCAAAAACTGATCAAAAATCGTTGTATATATGTTTGATATGAGCATTTATTATGGAAAAATCAAAACAGAACAAAAATATCAGTCTAGGGAATAAATAGCAGACTCACTTAAAAATATAAATTTATATAAAAAATATATATTCCGTATCTAACATGAATATATAAAAATCCTCTTCGACGCTATTGAAATTAGTTGCTAGCATAATAGTACGGTCAACTTGAACATATCTAGATTAATATCGTCTTTTATTCTAAATAAAATTGGTAAATAATAAAGCTTTTTAAGATCTAAAGTAAAGAAATCATAAATTCTATCTTCAATAGTGTAATACTAGATATAAACTGTCATTCTAATATATTATTCGCTTTATATATGGATAAACTATGTAGATAATTAACTACAGGTTACCGTTGGTTTGCGCAGTAAATTATGAAAAATGATATCGAATTCTACTGTAGCACATAAGCCTTTTTACGGATTTTACAACTGCTTTGTATTTAGTAGGACTCAATTTTACAAAAATAAGTCAGCCAATAACTATGAGTATAGCAAATCTAGCAATTTTTTTCCTGGGCCCGACCGTGTATATATGTTGGTGCACTTGGGAATATCAAATGGGTGTAAACGCGATTATTATTTACATATGAAAAACAGATTCTTATAGAATAAAAAATTATATTACGATTTAACTAAGGGCAAGAAATCTATTATAAGCTATTTGTGTACAATAGAAATCAACATAAACTACTATATAAGCAATATAAAAATTTCTACCGGAAGATTTTTCTAACACAATTTGAGTAATAGTAATTTTTGCAATGTAATTTTCTATTTAACACTACCCTGATTTTAAGAAAATATAATTTTTAAATCGAAATAATTTAGAATTTATCGTTTCAATATAGAATTAAAATCGGAGAAAATATACTGTCTGGTAAAAAACAGTCTGCAAAGATGTATTTTTATATATAAAAAACCGGTTATTGCAAAGCATTACTATAAATATAAGACTATTGTAAAAATAAATTTTATATCGTCATCATAGACTAAGTGGCACTATAAAATAAGCAACAAGAAAGATTTTTTTGTACAACAAAAAATAAATTATATATTCATAAAACTTTGAAATCAAAGAATCATCTTGTAGCTTGATTTAGTTGGATTTATATGTTGGGTTAAAAACGGAAATATATAACTTATAGAAAATGATAAATGTCAGATTTGTAAAAGACGGAAATAAGTTCTTCGTCGACAGAATCAAGTGTTTATATTGAAACAAAGCCATGAAAACAACGATATCAAAGTAATGTTGGTGCCTGATCAGATGCGAAGGCAGAATGAAATTGTAAGATATCTAAATTTTCTCTTACAAAGACGCTAAAACTCAAAGAAACATGAAATCTAGGAGATAAACGTACAATAAATTGTCAAAAATGAACATGAACGAATAAAATCAGATACCATGATTAAATTGGATTCTCTAATTAAACACAAGAGACCTCGTATTTTATTTAATATATAAAATTTTTTTTTATATCGTTAATTAGAATAGGAATCACTGCCTTGATAACTTTAGTGAAGAAATAATGTAAAAATGACATCTTTGCGAATGAACTTCAAATATAATACATTTTAAAGAAAAATACCATCATAAATTTGACTTAGAAACGGCAAATTTAATAATTTACAAATACCTTTGTTACGGAAATAAAAATACCAGATGATTGGAAGCTTAACTGAAAATCTCACAATTAACAAGATAATTTGACATATATTAATTATATAAAAAAGATCAGTTGACTGAAATTGATAAAATTAAGGTGTCAAAAGCTTTTAGTAAGGTTTTGTGTAATGTTCTTGCTGTGCTGTCTACATTTTAGAATATGCAATTCGTAAAAAGTATAAACTTTTCCCATGAATAAAAAAATTATATACTTATTGCTTTTATATAACCAGAAAGAATATTAATCTAGCGTATATTAAAAATTCGAATGCTATAGAACTATAAATATAGATTTTCTAATATTATATTTTTTTTTTGTAATTGAATTAAATTTATATATACTTATATCAAAAGAGTATCATGATATTCTATATTCTATTTGCAGTGAATTTGCAATTTCAAAATTGTTTTTTTTGATCTATTATTTTGGTTTAAATTTAAATTATATTTAAGTTTATAGATGTTTTAAGCCGATAATTATCAGCTGTCAAGAATAAAGAATGAGTCATGATTTTTTATATAGCAATTATATTTTTATATTGATTTACGTATTATTTTTATTACATTACGTTATCTTATTTTTTCTTTGTTTATTGCTGTAGCACAAAAAAAAAGATAACACATGTATTTTGATGTTTGTATTATGATATTTAAGTCGGATATTATTTATCAATATTTTCTTTTAATAAATCCTATTTATTGAATAGGTTATTTTAACAATAATTTTATCTATCCCTTCATGTTAATATACAATTATTATAGTTACGACAAATAAATATGAAAAACATCATAAATTTATTTATAGTGCGCATTAAAACCCCTTATAAATTTATCACAACCCATAATGTTGTTTGTTAACCACGAACAATATTTTTATAATAAAAATATGTTTCCATGCATATAGTTACAAGATCCTAATGTTAATATATTGCTAATTAGTTTCGACGCGTATATAAAATTAGCATAACTTACATACCGCAATTTAAATTTAGGAGCTTCATTTAATCATTTTTTTAATAAACATATGTAATTCCGCTTGTTCAGTTTATAATATATAATATTTGCAATTATATTATCATATAAGCAATATTAATATATGGAACCCATGAGTTTCATAGTATTTAAGTTGTATGCTCGGATACATATAATAATTTTAACCATTAAACATATAATCTCGACGTTCTTTCATATTTGTATATTTTCTCGCCGTTGTTATTTCAATAGTAGAATGGTACTAACACTATGATCCACTATATAGTTGAAAGCTCGTTCCTAAATATTTGTATTGTTCTACAGACCAAACACAAATTTTTCTATGACTTTACAGCCACATCCGAAATTGTAAATTTGTTTACAGAATCGTAACAATGTATCAATATAAGCTTTTTTGTCGTCGAATTTTAAATTCATGGTTTAAAAATGAATTTGAATAAAGGAATACATTTATTACTTTCGGAAATATATTTCGGTCCTTCTATCACTCAATATTAGATAATCTTTCTAAAAACACGAAATTTATGCTAATCGTTTAGGATGTGATTTTATATACGCGTAATTGATGGTTTTGTTTTGAATACTCTTCACCTAGATGCGTTCCTCTATTACCAAACAGGTAATTAATATTGCCCAGCTGCAAGCAATACACTAAACATAATGTACTGAAACACAGTGAAAATAAAACCATATAATTATCACGGAAGTACGTATCCTGGTTTTTAGAACTCAAGTGTTATCACTCAAAGCCATTATTGTAATGAGTGTGTTTATCCTAAGAAAAAGCCTAGCCAATTGATCAAATTTAAAGTATAAATCTTCATTCTTGTATTTGTAAGAATTTAAATGCTCATATTAAAATAGATTAGGATTCGTGCTTTTATTTTTAAATAAAGTTAAACTTTCTTAATAGCAATGCAAAAGATAAATTTACTATATTACAGGGGTCTTACTTTAATTTTACTTAACCATGCAAATTATATTTTGTTATGAAAATATCTTTCACATAAATTCATTTTATTTTTTTAAAGGAAATAAGTTTTTTCCTCTATATACAATAAAATTGAGCAAGAATTTAAATACACGTTCGTTATAAGAATGCATAATGATACGATATCACGAAAAAAATAATACACTTTCTATATTTAATCAATATATTCAAACTGTATTTAATAATATAAAAAGAAAAAAACTGGCTGGTACTTTATATTTTATTGAAAAACACACAAAATATAAATTAGACATATATTTTATATTATTTCAGAAAATAATGAAGATAATAATGAAAAACTGCATAAGAAGTGATGCAAGTTTAAAAAGAAATAAAATGTGAGTTATTATTTTATCGGACACTTAATATTTTTGTAAAAAGTATATTTTATGATTATCATATGCTATGTAATAAAAAAATGTTATCTATTTTAATTTAGAAAAAAAAGTACGCCTCATAAGACCTGCTTATTTTTTGTTAGATAATTCGTTAAAAAACATACAAATTAATTTAAGTAATTTTTCGCCTTTACATTCAAAGTATTTTTTATGTGTCTAAGAAACATCTAATATAAATTTACAAAAGCTAATATAATTAAACAGAAAAAAATTAGGTAATAATCCATATAAATATATTTTTACTGATTTAATGTAAATAAATCGTCGATAAATCTTTTTCATATCGCTTTCTACTTAAATCCATTCGGATTGTCTGACTGTACGAATATTGAGTTTTATATAATATATAATCCATATTAGTCAAGTTAATTTATTTTTTAAATAATTTAGAGGCCATTTTGTTTTTTATAAAATATCGAAACTTTAAAATGGTAAACATATTGCTAATTTAACCCGGTTCTAAACATTTGGTTGTAAAAACTTTTATTTCTTTGCAGTATCAGATGCTATTAAAGATAATATCTGTTGTGTCTTTATTGGCTGACATTTATATATTCCCAGGGTATGAAATAATATTAATAAGTATTATTACGAGACTCCATCCTTTTAAAAAATCTTCCATCCTTTTTTGAAATATGTTTTGCTGGTTATGCGCAAATGCTCTTTCGTTTTATACATAAAAGCGTCTCTCTAGAGTATTTTTCGTTAATAGTAATTACATGCATATATTGAGAACTTAATTTTACCATAGACATTTTGTTTTTATTTTTTAAATTTTAAATAAATCAATTTTTAAGTTGCATATATATTTTTTATATTATGCAGCCTCTTTAACTGAATTTAGAATATTTTTCAGGTGTCTTTTTACGTATTTACAGAAATCATAATTTTTTGAATGAGCCATTTTGGTAAATTGTTTATCAGGTAAAATATATTTTTGATCCGGGTACTCAATGGAATGAAAAAGGAATCGTCCTCGTTGCTTATATCACCTTTCTTCAATTTTTATAAAGTATGAAAGATATTCACCTTCGTTTTATGTGCTTTATCAGTAAAATGTTTCAACTATTATGATATATATTTCTATTAATCGAGTGTATTATAAATTGGGTAATGTATTATTGTTTTAGCACAGCCAATTTTTTTTAAGGCATAGAGTTCCGATCAGATAGCTGGGATAAAGGTAAATATATTTTCATAAATCAGTTTTTTGGATTTTGCAGTTTTTATTGCCCATATTAGATATAAAACACTTTTTAATTCATTTCAAGTATTGATTGATAGCCACAGAATGGAATTTACTATTTCTAATCCTAGCAGTTAGATATTGCAAGATATCACATAGCATGACCTTTAAATATCTTTTTATAGAAAAAACCTTATTTTTTCATGAATATAATGGCCTTTTTTATTACATATATTAAAACTGTCATGTAAATCAAATACTTATTTTACTATATTTAGTCATTTATAATCTTTTATAAATAAAAGTTGAGCTAGTTTTTTGCATTACTGATTTATTTTGATAAAGTTCTTTGTGTTTCCCTTTATCTTTGATATTGAATTTTGAATTTATAGATTCTGTTCAAATTGGCGGTCTAACCGTCGTATTGATATTTAAACGCGTATTTCTATGGCTGCTAAATACACTAATTGTATCCTCTAGCTCAACGGTAAACTTTGGAGGCTGAATATTTATTTTACCCAGGTATTCCTAGAGCTTGTGGTCAGCTAGAAAGAGAATTTTCTTTGTGAATATGCAAAGACGTTCTATCTTTACTATACTACGCATTAAGTTATCTGTAAAACCTAAGTTTTTTTTTAGGTTTATTTAGACCAAGAGAAGATTTTCATAATACATCATTTTTCATTTGTGATAATACCATACAAATTGCGTAATTCGTGACAACAGTAGTCGTACAAAAATTTTATCAGTTTTGAGGGTTAATTTATCTTTTAGAACAAAAATAATTAGTCTTTTTATTGTGGCTCTTATTCTATCTTTAGTAAATTTTATGTGTACCTTTTTAGGTTTTATCTTGTATAATATGTAAAAGTTTCGTTGTCTTATTTAAATTATGCATTAGTTTTGGTGTATAACACGCACCTTAATGAATGATCTTTCTGGTATATTCACAAGGGTTAAATGTATTTGTCTGCTGTTATATTGAATGATCTGGTTTAAGAAGGCCACTTGTATTAATATTTACAAACTTCGTATGTCTGCGTAAAGATTCGACTTTCAACTTTGAAAAAAATCCCATATTAGGTTATAAGTTTCGAGAAGACGTTTTCGAGGTAGCTTAATGTTGTTCGATGCATACTATGCACACAAATTCTTTCCCCAAATAAATCCATTATAAATCTTATTTACTTATTTTTAAATATCACATATATTAGTCCAGCAAAAATATAGGCGTTTTTCGGCAAAATAATTTTATTCACAAAAATTTAAATAGACAATTTAAAAAAAAATAAGCTGTTTTTTAGTTTGATTTTTGCAATTATATAATAGCTGTATATGGCATGCAAATCCATTAGACTCACTTTTTAATAGAGTGCCTGTTACTTGGTCTATCCTGAGTTTGGACTGTTTTTTTTGTGGTCAATTTATTAATCAGTCAGAAGTCGATGTAGAGGCTCAAGCTTCGGTTGGTTTAAAAATTGCATAATTTTTGTTATATAGACATTTTTGTGGTAATATATGATCCTAATCTAATTCATTGTATCAAATTTGTATTTCTTTGCCTAGGGATTATAATTATATTAAATTTTTGTTTAATGTGTTTTTAACATTTTTTATCCTATGTGTTTAGCATAAATCATATGGGTTTCGTATTGATCTCGGCTAAAAATAGAAATTATTTTTGTTTCCTTTTTCCCCTAGATTTCTACTTCTTTAATTTGGTAATTCTTATAAGATTGTCTTCTGAATGCTTTTTTTCAATTGAAAGATTTTATCACATCAATATTAAATAAAGTAGGACTATAAATTATATCTCCAATTCATGTTTCTTAGAGACTACATGTACATCAATATAAATTTTTTTGATTTTCTATAAATGTTCATGTTCTTTACTTGTCCAATATTATCTAGAAAACATATTTATATAAACTTTAAAAAATTATTTTGTTTCTTTTTAAAAATTTGACTTATTTATATGATAATTTCCTAATCTATTGATTTTACGTCTGTGAAATTAATAATTTAAGCATAACTCGGTTTATGTTTATTTTTTTTCGGTATTTTAAATGGGAATGGTTATTTTAAAAAGCAACATAGATACGAAATTATTTTCTTTTTATCCCTTACTGCTATCACGACAATTTGTTTGTTCATAAAAACACTCTTTTAATAATTACGTATTGCCTTTTCTATAATCTTTTATATATTTTATATACCTTTTTGGCATGTTTTTATTTACCCGGGAAACAAGAATAACTTCGAGTGTGTCTTTTGCGTTATTTTTTGACTTTTTTTGTTCGTATTGATTCTTTGTTAAATAACACTTTTGGTGTCGAAATTTGCTTTTTTTGTGAAAGATATCCAGTTCACTTATTCAGAACGCTTAAAAGTATTACTACAGTTAGTATTTTGACAAACTATATAAAAAAAATCTACATAATTTAGAATATGTTCTTTTTATGACTTTAAGAACAAAATATATGATTTTTAATAGTTTCTCTGATGAAATCTGATTGGCTTGTGATTTTCTAAATTTCTTCTAAATCGATTGCCGCCTCTTTTTTTGTAAATTTTTAAATCATGTCTATTATACTAAAAGTTTTTAAAAGGTTGGCAGTGTTATTTATTTTTTTATTGTAGACTCATTTGTATATCAATTTCGTATTTCTATATGTTTGCTGCAATTGTAGTGTTTAATAGTTTTAGTGAAAAGCTATTGTGAATTTTTTTTAATATAGACCTGTAGTACAAAAAAAAATAAAACCAATGTATGCAAATCTTTTTTTCTTTTGATGATCTTGTATAGATAATATTATAGTGCCATGTCACATGTGATGTTTTTACATGTATTAGAGAGGACATTTTCTTTTGAAATTATTTTTTATTTATAATCATTTAACAGAAATTAACAATGTCAAAACATACAATATATAAAGTTTAATCATGAAATTTTTGTTAATGAAAAACCAAAGTATTATATATATTTTGTAGATGATCGCAATTATACACAATAAAATGGATTTAAAAAGCTTTATATACAAAGAATATGGTTTTGATTTTTTTTTTATAATTACCATCAATATAAAACCGACATTAGAGTATATATTTTTTCTATGCGATTATATAAACATATAAACCCAACTTTTGTGAATTCTTTATAAAGGTTTTATTTAAGATAATGATGGTTTTTTTATTGATCGTTTGATGATTATATGTTTTGAAGTCGAAAAAATACCCTTTATGTCACGATCAACTTTATCAATTATCGAACAAATTTTTTATCACGACACGAAGATTCTTATCTTTTGTTATTATTTTAGCCTTTATTATATATTAATTGCTATTTATTTATGCTTAAAAATACGTACGGTAATATATCAAACATATAGTGCATGAAAAAATAATCCATATAAAAAAAGAAAGCTTTTACATTTCAAGGAATGTAATAATGAATTAAATGTGAAACCTATTCGTTTTTAGCCCTAGATTAAAGCTATTATTTATTCAATATTCTAATATACCGTTCAATATAGACATAATACGTTATTATAAGTTTTGGATAGTTTTGCACGTATATTATTATTCATAATACAGAATATACAACTAGAATGCTGTTCTGAAGGTATGGAAGGTTTATTTATATTATAACAGCAACTTAAAACTTATAAAACAAAAAATTGAAAATGAAAGGATGTATATTGTAAATACAAAGATTTTTTCTTTAATATTTTATATTGAATATTCAATCATATCTTTGAATTTGTATACCAGGCCTGTTAATTTATTGAATATCATATAATGATTAGGTGCTATCATGAGAAAAACCATTAGATCTTTTGTGCAATTTTACTTCAAAATCAAAAGAAAGGGTTTGTACTAATATAAGTAAACCTTTTATTTGTGCATTGTGTTGTATAATACATTATATTTCAATTACATACCAGAGAAAAAAAAATGATAAGGCTTAAAAGATTATTATTAAATTCATATGCTCATGCACCAATAATTTATTTTCTTTATATAATGAATCTTATAATTACTCTTTCATTTTATTTTTAAATGTAAATTAAAATAAATCTTAATGATAAGACAAGAAATCAAATTTTCTTAAGACTTACAATTTTTAATAATCGTTTTCTTATATCTTCTATGATATTAAAAAAAAAATTATTTTAAAAGTATAGGGTAAAATTATTTTAAACTAGCTTCTAAAATAAAAATATTCGCGCAATACAATACAATACTTTCTTTTTTATATTTTTTATTTATAATTTTATTTTATAGTTTAAAAGCTATAATAAAAGTTATCATAAAAATCAAAGAAATACCCTTATTTGCTTTCTTTTTATAAAACACATGGAAATAAATTTCAGAATTAAGTGTAGAATATATATATATGAATTTGTATTGAAATATTTATTGGAAATTTGCAGAACTAGCATAGAAAACCATAGTTTTACCTAAATAATTGCCTGTAGATCTTACATAATTTTCTAAAAATGAAGTTCATAATAAAATTACAGTTCTAAAGATATACATTATTATAATCAGTGCAACATTGTTATATTTAATTGATTTATAATTTTTTAAGATCCTTTTTTCTTGAATTCTATATATTTAAGAGATAACATATTAAATATAATATTAATATATGAAAAAAAGCGTTTCCGGGGTATTAGTATTACAGGTAAATTTTAATATAACGCAAGCACAGAACTTTAATTTGAATTTGTAGTTTTTAGATATGCTAATCTTGCATGGAATTTACAACCATTATTAATTAAAAAATTTTATTTTCAGTGCACAAAAACATTCAAGCAAAAATTTGTATCACAACATAAAATAAATTGGCAACTATTATTGATTTTAGACGATTCTTGCGCACATATAAAGCATAAATTTATAAGAAACTGCATATTAGACACTGATGAATAGAGATTTTTGAAGCTTATTTTATGCAGGAACAACAATGAAATAGAAATTCAAGCATAGTTGATACGAGATTGGTTATTTTTTGCATAATTTAGACATTACCGAATGTAAAATCTATTTTTTTCGGGGCTTTTTCATATTATTCAAAATTTTGCATTTGATTCTTCTAAAAAGACCAATTTTTTATATAGTTTGCAAAAGTCTGTTATTATAAAAATAAATGAATCGAATAGTTGATATATATTTATCTTCGAAAATCGATTTTTGTTATGTTTTTTAAATCTTATCTACGATGCTCTCGCATTATGGATATATTTTTCTTTAGCTATTTTATTTTGTAAAGTCTTTAGATATTTATTAACATTTTAAATCGTTTATTTTTATTTTAAAATAAAATTTCGTATTGTTTTCTGTATGCTTTTTCTATGATATCATTTTAAAAGAAATTATGCGACTACGTTTTATTTTATAAAATAGTATAGGTCTTTAAACAACAAATTAAATTATTCAAACATATAATTTGCAAGTAAAATTTTGTATTTTAGTTTATCATTTGTGATACTAGATAAATGATGTGATAAGATAAGATACATAAAAGTGAGCTATACATTTATTATCATCAGTTTTTTTTTTAATTCAATATAAGAATAAAATTGTTTCAATGCGGGCCCATTTTTAAATTATTTTGTATAAAATGTTATTTAGTAACAGCAGAAAAAATGATATTATATATTAGCCGGTTTTTAATAAACAATATTTAAAAGAATTCTTAAGTTTGAATTAGGTCAAATATGCTCAGTAGAGTTTTTTTTAGCAGAAAACATATAGACAGCCTTACATTTATCCCCTGAAATATAACGAATTGTACAATTTTTTATTGATTAGATAAATTTATGTACCATTTAACAAATTTTTTCAACGTGAAAGTACTATATTTTTGCCTTTATATTTAAAATAGCAAAAAATTATATGAACCAAAAATGAATTATTAAACTTATAAAACAATACAGTAAAATGCAAAAATTAATATGATACTAGTATGGTTCATGAATATGTCTACAATAAAACATAATGAAAATATATTTTTAAAACTCATGAAATTTCGATCAATAAAAAATTTTATAGAATAGAACCAGTGATAAATTAAGAAGAAAGAGAAATTATCAGCTTTGGAAGTTGCAGTTATGGAAATATGCATATACTGAAATATTAAATAGTAAAAAATGCTACCTTTTGTTTTAATAGTACCATTACCACTTTTTTACTTTATAGGGTAATTGCAAGCTGCAAACTAATTACCGAGTATAATATTACACCTGAGATGCTTTTGTTCATCGATTTAGTATGTTGTACGCACATTTATTAAACGCATAAAAATCGTGTTATTTTGAAACTTCTTTCTTTTATTTTAGAAAATGATCATATGTTGTAGGGATTAATTGACAAAAAGTCTAATAACTCAATAAAACGTTCAGAAAGTCATATCTTATGGGTACATCAGAAAAAGATGTAATTTTTATTTAAATATTTAGGTGATGTATTAGCTTTTAGATAATAAATCTGTAATCTACAAAAGCAATCGAATAATTTTTAATTTATAGCAAAATATACATTTTCTAGATTATTAAAACACATAAGAAATTAAGCGCGAGAAAACTCCAATTTTTTAAAATGGATGAATTTCTAAAAAAATTGATACACGTGACTGCATTCTTTAAATACAAAGAAGATAGAGTTTTATATTTTTTTTATCAAGGGTTATAGATTCTTTAAGAAATTCATAAACAAATTATATCAAAAAATCAAAAGCCATAAACATTTACAAGCTAAATATATATATTTAATCAAAATGATAACAATTATATTTTAGTCTGATTTTTGTTATACTTTTTAAAACATAATCCCGATATGTTTAAATGATTATAAAACTAATGTTATAAAACGATGTAAGTAGATTTTTGATGCTTTATTATGTGTTGTGCACATCTAGGATGCTCCCATATTGCTTTTTTAAGCAAATAAATGTAATCTTTATGAATTACAGTTTGAATTTACTATGATATTGAATATTTGATATAATATGGAAGAATTTTGCTAACTAGACACGAACGTTTGAATTTTTTTTACCGATTTCAGATAAAAAGACCAACTGTATTTATATGTCATATTGTCTGCTTTAAAATTGTTTTTTTGCAAGTTTATAAAATATATGTGAAACATCTCAAAAACTTTAGAACGTTACAGATGCTCAAAATAGTGTGTAATTTTTTTTTACAAAAAAATGTACTACAAAAATATAATTGTATTGCAATAGATATAAAAAAAGGCTTTAATAGATATTATTTACCGTGATAAAGAAAGTATAACTTTTATTATCTTCATATGGAAATTAGATAAAAAAAGAATTTTATACAATAAATTTATATTATTTAGATAGCTGAAACCTAAAATACTAGTATATATTGCGTAAAGGATATTAGAAGGCAGCTTTCAAAATCATCAGTTTTTATTTTTTGCCAAAATTAAAACCTTTTCATAAATCTATGTTACCCCAAATTCAATACTTTTTTTCATATTCAAAAGACCAAATATAGCTGGTTAAATATACCTTATATATAAATTTTTGGAGCACTGCATATATAATACAAACAAAATAATTCATGTTTCATTATATAGAATATAGCTTTATCATGATCAATTTTGCATATTATTATGTGCTATAGTGATTTTAAATAATTTTTATATATAAAGGTAAAAATTTTACTAGCAACAATTAAATAGAAACAAATTCAAAAAAATAAGGTTAAATTTATAGTATAATCAAGCGTGGATCTATTTTTGCTATAAATAAATATTATTTAAAAAAATTAAATTTATTGTATAAGATTTATATTGTATTATTATCCAATTTCATCTTTTTTTTGCTGTATTTTCTATTTACTGAAGGGTAGAAAGTTTAAATTGTTATTAACTAAAATTTTATAAGTTCAAACTACATATATAAGATAAATGTAATTTTTTGATATTTGTGAGATCTGTTTTTTTTTCATAAAAAAATATATTAATAAAAAGAAAAATTTCGGTTTACTGTGTCCTTTTATAGACTATTCTACCAATAAGATGTATTTTTATTTCAAGACGCGCAATATTAAAAATAAACATCCAGTTGACGAATCAGCATAAAATATTTCATCACTTACTGACATAAAATAGAATAGAATATTGCAAAATGTACTTCTTATACGTTTATAAATATTTTTTATTATAGGCCAGAACTGCACGTATCTAAAATTATTTTTATATAAAAAAAAAGCAAAGCAAGCTTTTGTTATCCTAGAAAGAATTCTATGAAAGTAACAAAAATATTTTGCCTGTATTTTTTTTTATAAAAGTAATTAAAAATTGCAAGACAGTTGTCTATAACTATTATGTACAATGTATACATTTCGTATATTAGGCTACTAAAAATACTGTTACAGATGTCAAATACAATCTAGAACATGTGAATTTACCTATGGTAAAGTTGATATTATACTTCTAATAAAAATTAAATAATCTGATCTTACTTGCAGCCCTAAATCAGTAAAAGTCTAATATACAACTTAAAAATATATTTATATTCAAATAAATCCATTAGATTATATATATGAAATAAATACTGCGTATAAAGCGAAGTATATAATTTTAATATTAATAAACAGAAATTCAGCCTTATAAAAACAAAATCATATCTAAATATATATCATTGTCAATTTTTATGGATATTGAAATGAAATAGCTACTTTCGTACTTAGTTGAGTGAAGTAAATTTTTATATTTCATCTATAGATAGGAATGGTAAATTTTTCTTAGGAAATATATTTCTGGAGAATTACAAGCCTTTATCGATCATAGCAAGTTGTTGTGTAAAATAGAGATCTCCAAGTCATCTTTAACTATCATTTTTGTAGCTAAATTAATTTTAAAGACCCCAAATTTACAAAATAAAAGTGGTTGAAAAGAATGTTCAGAAGAACAAAATATTTACAAATAATAACCTCTTAAACGTTACTCTTTGAAGCAAGCAGAATTAATTAAATAGAAGATAATAAATTTACTTATGAAAATTTTCGTCTTGCAAACGGAATTGATGTTTTAATTGGATATTATGATCAATGCTCTTATAGGACCTGCTCATTGTCTATTGCAGTGGATCCTTTTAAAGCGAAATAAAAGGGGGAAACTATTTGCTTGAGCATCATATAAGAAATGGAGGAGGTGGACCTTGCGATAAAGAATTAAAAAAACTTCTATCATTAAAAAATGGCTTTAAAAATGCATTAACTAGTGTTGATGTGACTATCTACAGCATGTATATATGTATTTCTGCATTTATAAAATCTCTTGTGATTTTTCAAACTTTTTTAAGAATCTTGACTTTGAAAAAGATTTCTTGATGAAGTAATTGATTTCGTAGGATCATAATTATTTTATAAACTCATGAAATATTATTACTTTGCCACTAAATTTTTATTTTATAGTTTTTTATTAGATGTATTTAAGATCTTTACATGTGGTAATAAAAATTCACTATCAGTTATCAATTTGAAAGAGACTAAAATTTAATCTTGGAAAACTAATTATTGTTCAGGAAAAATGAAACTTTTTGTTTACTGTAAAAATAGAAATGTGATAAATATTTTAAAAGATTTTTTTTCAGATATTCCAATGTGTAAAAGGTGTATTTTTCTGGAACATAAGGAAAAAGAGGGAATTTCATATTTTTAAGAAAGATCCGAGAAACATGATATACAGATTTCGCAGAGTAACAAAAATAATATCTACAATAAATTTTTATTTGGTATTCTTGATCGAAATTACCTTAATAAGCGGATTAAAATTAAACCCATAAACAAAATAAGTATAATAATTGTATCAATCGAGATTCCAATTCCCCTATGTATAAACAGTAAACATTTAATAAATTTTATTAATTTTTTGATGTCCAACGAAGGGATTAATTCTTCGATATGGATTCTCAAGAGGAATAGTCTGATCATGAACTTAAATACAGATATCAATGAAACCATTTATTATACAATTTTTCGAATTTTAATAGAGTGTACACTACGGGGTTGCAAATACAAAATAATTATATTATGTATTATAGAGAATTTTTTTTATTCATCGGAAGCATTGATGATCAAAACACAAAAAAAAAGTTATCGACAGTCCATGAACATTTTAAAGATTTTAACAATTTAAAAATAGACAATACCATTATAAAAGATGTATATCAGAAAGCAATAGAGGCTATATGTAATATGCATTTTTATTTAGTCGAAAATGATTTTTGCGATAATTATGTCAAAAATGAATTCGATTATCGAAACTTTCTGTCAGCAATCGATATTTGTGAGAAAGCTATAAAATACCGAACTTTATACATACAACAGCAAATCAAAAAGACGACGGGATTGTATGTATGGAAAACACCAATATACAGATACAGGCTTTGAAGAGATGATTTTGTATGATTTTATTTCAAATACTAAAAAGAATATATTTTATCGTTTATTAGAATATTAACTGCAAGGAATTTAGGAATCCCAAATATTTAAAATTATAATGAAAATATGCTCGTAATCTTTAGTAAAAACTTTGGGGAAGATAATTATGAGTCTGATATGAATGAATTATAAAATCTATAATACAGAAAAGATTAATTTATAGATATAAGCGAAGATATTAGGGGTATAACAAGGCATCAAACAATTATTCGGAAAAGCACGCGCATATTACCATAAATCGAACATTTATCACCTCTCAAAAATCTTGCTTGTCTATTGAAACGCGCATTAGAGTCTTCAATAAAGAAGTTTACTTTTAAAAATATACTTGGAGATGGTAAGACTTATGATAAATGTCCATAATAACTTTTTTTGTATCGCAAGGTTATCATATAGATAAAAATATCAAGATCTGGCATCGAACTAAATGTCGTTGCCTAAAATAAGGATATAATGAAATTCATTATAAATTATTTTTCTTATTTCTTTATTTTAAAGGATTTAATATGCAAAGAAAACACTTCCGATAATCTCTTATATCTATATGAATACGCTTAGTCGATTCAAGTAAATCATCTTTTATGTATGATCTTTTAGTAGTATGGGGGATGAAATTTCTCTTTTATACAGTTATTATACAAAAATCATTGAGTTCGATCATGAATTTTTCGACAAATTAGAGCTGAAAGATATAAAAATTCAATTAAACTGTTATTTGCGTATATTGATGAAAACGACACAGACTCACATCGAATTCATAAGCTTATTACAATTTGTGGCAAATAAACACAATTCATCGATTTATTATAATTGTAAGATAAAACATGCCAACCAAACAAACAAACAAGAATTTTTATTCATTGAAAAACAAGGAAAAAATATTGATGAGATGAACACTTACTTGAATCCTTTAAATGTATCAGAAACAAACATTGGCAAAAAAAGAATGATTTCAAGCAAAGAAAATAATCCCTTAAGTTCAATTCTACATAAGAAACACAACACAGCAAAAATTAAAAAAAATATAGGCGAACGAGCTTAATACGTAATTTATTCTGCTAAACCAATAAATAATGTGTTAATGTATTTTTAAAAATCAGGTCACTATATATTGGCAAAATTTTACATAATAGCCACTCTCATAATTGAATTTTCCGCGCATAATTTTATATAGAACAAAGAATTAATAAACTGATCGGTTACGCTTGTAGAAAATTTTCTTACATATATTTTGAGGAAACTTTTGTAAATTCTTTTCTGGAAATTTCTAATAGATCATCACATAAAATCATTAAAAACAAAATCTATGAATACATACAGTTTTTAAGAAACTGTCTAGATCATATTAAAAAACTCGATGCATCCATCGACGCTTCGGTAGAATTGACGAAGAAGGAAACGGAAATTGCAAATCAAATGCATGGAAGGGAATAAATATCTATATTAATTTGTAAAAACATAGAAATACGACATAAAGGTAATATTTGTGGCATTACAAAAAAAAATAGAAGAAATAACCAAGATTCTTTATTACGAAATTTTACTACTCCAGGACGGTCTTGAAACAGATATTGATTTTCATTACAAAAAAGTCAAGGCATTCAAGATTTTTATGACAGTTTCCCGTATTTAACTCAAGTACATTAAATTACGATAAGGATGTCAATAATATTTTATAAGACATGAAGATATGTATTTTAAAATTGAATTTTGAAGAAATAATAATTGAAAGCTAGAAATTGCCTTCGAAATATCAAATTGCATTTTTTTTTGGCTTGGTTAAACTTTTTTAAAATGCTAAAAAGAAAGATTTGATTTTAAATTGAAAGGCATATTGAAATTGTTCAAAAATTTGTAATATAATAATTTTTTGTTGTCTGTGTTTTTTTATTTCCCCATATAAAACATATCAATGTTATTATTATAATTCAGCATATTCCTTTATTTTGTACTATCTTTATATTAGTTTTGTCTTTATTTTCGACCTATAATTCTAACAAATAATACTGAAATTTTGATTAGATTATTGATTTTGGCGAGATAATCTATATGGGAATTATAGATTACCATTTTTACAATGTATATTCTTTTATATTTTTTTCGGCCGACTACATCCAAATTTTGATTTTAAAGTCTTAAGTATATAAAATTCATTTGCTGCTAGGGACAATCAAGTTTATTTTTCGACTAGGTTACAATCAAATCAAACACAAAACTTGCAAAATCTCCACAGAATAATCATAGATATTTGTTAACTCAATAAAGCATAGAACCATTCAAGTAAACATTAAAATTACTTTCTGTTCAACCATAAATATATTTGGTGAATCCGAGTTTATAATGCAATAAGGAGCTAAACAAGTTGTCACATTCAACAAAAAAGTAAATATACACGTAAAAATAGCGTTTTATCCTTGTTCTATTATAAAATTGTAATTATAACAGAAAAAAGCGTTATGATTGGTTATGGGGGTCACTAATTACGCGCTAGCTGTGCATTCTTATATTAGATAAATTAAAAATATAATTTCTAAATAACTATACAAATTGCTTTTATAATCTAGAGGATTTTGTCGTAAAAAGATAAAAATTTTTGCTCTAAAAAATATATTAAAATGTGCTAGCACTATGTAATACCTTACAAATGTTGATTTGTTTACTTCAAGACGCTTACGCATATTTAGTACTTGCAAAAATTCATCAAGTAAATTTTTTTGATTTTTTCTATAGCCCAGCTGACATATATAGTATATAATATTATGCTGCGGTTTTACATAAATTTCTAAATTTATTTAAAAAAAAAATTAATTTGTATTTCCTGAATAGATTTTCAATTGCGCAACAATTTAGATGCAAAAAAAACCATTACAGCTTTTTTATTATAGTCATAGCGCATATATTTTTCGTATCTGTGGTTTTATAAACATGATAATAGGTTTGTTTCGAATTTTACACTTGACAACATATTGAGATTCTATAGATTCACTTGCGGATGTATTAATTTGCTTGCCTTTTTAATTACTAAAAGTTGATGTTATTCTTGCCATATAATTTAATGCTATATAGTTTCATGTTTATATCTTCTGTATATTTTAAAAAAGTGATACTATATCTGCAAAATAAATGACTAGTTTCTAACGCTTAAAGTTTTTATAACTAAAATAAATACTTATACGATACAAAAAAGAATTTGTTACAATTATAGTGACTTTTAGACGTGAAAACCAATGCAAAAAATATTTTTTGCTCTTTTATGTCTATAAATTATAAAAGAAAAAGTGATAAACACATAATGAAACCATATATTAGTGCAATATTCATGGAGCATTCGCTTATATGCATATGATAAATTTAAATAATAGATGGTAATTCTTTTTTTACGCTCTGTCTTTTTCCTCAAAATATATATTTGTCTAAATGAAACATAAGTATTTATATTTCAGGCTTGACTTTTTTATACTGATTTTTTTTGCTTGCAAATTATCTGTATATGAATATAACAAGATCGCCCTATTTTTATTATATTAGTTTATTATTGTAGTCAATTTATATGCCCGTAATCATTTACAATAATATACCTTTTAGGCATTTACATCATTATAAATTAGATATAGTATTAGATGTAATGTTATTTCTGCAAAAAAATACTATTTTTTTCGCACGAAATTCATAAAATATGATAAACAGTCGTAAAAATGTAGAGATAAAACAGAAACTATATTATTTATATACTTTTAAAATAACAGATATTTATAATTTGAAAATTTTTTATCTCTAAAAAAATAAACTTTGTAATTAGGTAAATTTTTATGAATATACTGTGCAAATATATTTTATTGATTTATGGATAATAACATACTCAACAAAAAAATAAGTAATTAAAGCTATATTGATTTTTGTAATTCTGTTAAATACATATAGAGCTCAAATATATATATCTAAATTATAGAATAAAAATATTGAATTAAAATATATATATTCGCCTTAATAGTTTAATATTTACGTAAACTATAAAATTCAAACATATTTATTCCTTTACTCGTATTTGGCGCAAGGATCAGATTTTAAAACTTGATTTTATGACTTCTGATCTTAAGTGGCTGAACGTGTCTAAATTCATCATCGGGTTATATAAATCTCTAATAAGTATTAGAAAATTTTTTTTAAAAATGAAATTTCTTTTCTTAAACACTAGAAAATTATTTTACAAAACTTTGTTATAAATATATGTTTTATTAATGCAAATATATTGGTTTATATAACGTCACGCATTATAAGTTATAATATGAAAATCATAGATTTCACTTTAAAATAATATTGTTTGAATTTTATTTTATCTCCCAATATTTACAGTATACTTAAAACACATTTTTTCTTATAAGAATTATTTCTCTAGTTATTTGCATTGATATATTAATGTATATTGTTTGCTTAAACTAACATTTCAAATTTTTATATATATGAATTATTGTATTTAGTATTTAAACCATCAAATTTATTGCAAATGACATTCTCGTGTTTTTATATAAAAAAAAATGTGATTTTCATTTGACAGTGTATTTATTTTTTCTTATATGCATAATATAAATCTGTTTTTTGCTTTTATTTTATATTTTTCTATGAATTTTATGGTCGGGATTTTTATACTGGCTAAAAATTTATAGTCTCTTGGAAATTAACGCAATAAATGCTAGCATTTAAGCGTCTATTTTTATTTTTTATTGTTCTTCAGATATATATTCTTACAATTGTGTTTATAATTTGCTTTTAATTTAAGTTATAATATTATGAGTATAAAGTGTATTCGTATATGATTTATAGTAAATCCAAGTATAATTGTCATAAAGTTTGTTCATAATATTAATATTAAGTAATAGACAGGTCTGTAAACCTCATATCACTGTTGGTACAGCAATTTAATAAAAAAATACGTTTCACATGAAGGGAATCTAGCTTGATCATATACCATAATTTTTGACATTCTTGATGATCAGAGCTTGCAAATAGATAAGATGCAATAAAGCATAGTCCCAAATATAAAATAGAAAATCATTATTATGCAATTATATCTATTATAAATTATACTGATATAGATCGTAAGTATTTTTTTTATATGGGCATATTAAATAGTTGTAATTTATGTTTTTGTTCTCAGGCACAGCTTCGTTGATTCTCTGTACGCACAGCGTATTATACTTTGGCTATCATCCCACATTCAAAGTCTTTTTCAATACCCCAAATTCTTTCGAGACCTAGTAAACATGGTGTTACTTAATCCCAAGGTTTGAATATATGCCTCAACCTGGTTCGTGGCATCCCATTTCTTCTGGTATCCTTTATGATATCGTGTCACCACACCATCTCATGGTAATATATATGACTTTTTTATAAAAAATTATATTAATTTATAGGTTAATTTTCTTTTTATCGATTATTTGTATTTAGACGTGTTCAGCGTATTGGGAATATTGCACAATCCTTGATGCATCTTTTGACACCTTACTCTGATCTATCTTCATCAACTGCTCTTCCTCTCTCGAATGAGATAAGTTCAAGTGTATTGCAGAGTGTGAGGGCTTGTATGCATGCTTCTACTTCGTCCGGAATTTTTAACACCTTAAAATATTTTTTATGATATTTTGTGACCACCCCATCCCAAGTCATCACGTATGGTATTATTCTTGTTTACCATTATTATATCAAACCGATTTCATTCACCATGATGTCCTACTTCCTATATTTTTCCTTTTCAACTTCAGTTAAATTAACAAGGCTAGTAATACCTATTTCAATCAGCGTAATCATATTTATTTTTTTATCGTACAGAAAAATATCTGGTATATTTTGTTTGATCTAAATATCTGTTTGTATTCGGGTATCAACTTTTATTTCCGCATTTTCGTTTTCGCAGATCTATTGTACTGAGTGAGTTCTGATCTTTTTGGTTTTCTTGAAGTTGTATCGTCTTGATTCTGTATATACGATAATTTATTTCATATATCATACAAATATGATATACTAGCAAAAAAAACTATATATTATTTACAACTACAGATTACCTAGATAATAAATGTCATATATTTGTATTTTTGGGATCACAAAATCATTTCTGTCGTATATTTAGATTATGAGAATAAGGAACAGAAGAATATGCAAAAAGAATACAATTAAAAAATATATTATATAAATTAAACTAAAAAAAGGGAAATGTAAATTTTGGATGATTCCAAAAATTCCGAGATGATCAGACGTATCGGCTAAATCTGTTCGTCTGGAGTTTACAATGAAATTCGTGAATAAGTTGAAAAAATTATAAATAAATAACTACAAAAAAAAGACAGCATTGAGATAGCTCATCTTAATAAATAATGTTCAAAAAGAATTTTATTTTATCTGTATATTTGTTTTTAATTATTTATAGTTCCACAAGGAAAACATGCTATGGCTCTATTGAACATGTTTGGCCGATGCTTGATTTTACAACAATATCTTAACAATTTTTGCCCACACATCTTCGTCTCTGAAAACTTATTAGTACAAGTTTCTTGCATAATCCTATTGTTTTGTGCATATGCTGCGGCTTTGGTTGGCATTCCTAACATTTTTTTGAATGCGATTAATTTAATTTTACACACGCAATAATCTTTTTTTGCTTCAATCAACATAATGTAATAAAAGCTGTTTATAATTGAATCAACTTGAAAATGAAAATAAGAAGAAAATTTATAGGTAAAAAATAATAATCAGTCATCTTATTTAATATCCATGGTTGAATGAAATTTCAAATACATATGGATATAAATCTTAGAAGTAGCAAAATTTATATGAATTTCATATTTAAACGCTGTAATTAAAGGTTTTATTTGAACCTTATTTATTTAAAACTAAACGACTTCTTACCCATATAGATACAAAAACAAGATTTACATTATAAAAAATGTCTTTATATTTTTCACAATAATATTATACAATAAATTTCGAATGAGGTAAGTAAAATCCATAAGACAAAACCAATTTTCCCGAATTAGTGTCACATATAGACCGATCATGGTACTTATTTTACTAAAATTGCTTTTCGTTATTTTTTTGTATTTTTTTAAAGATATTTTGATAGTTTTAGATAAATATAAACCATCATAAATACAAAAAAATAAATTTTTTTTTTAAAAGAAATATTAGGCATAAATCGCATTGATCAGATGATTAAATTTAACGTATGTACATAAATGTTGTATTAAAGGTCTTATTTCTGTATGTTTTGTTTTTTTTTCTACTTATAAGCAAAAACGTATAAGAGAATTAAAAACAAATTATGGTCTAAACAACAGAAATAAAAATAAATTTCTTATTCAAAGACAAATAATTATAATAGATTTGCTTTATAATTACTGTAGTTTTTTTTTCTTGCTAGAAAGAAAATCTGACACCAAAACTGGATACATATTGATAATATTTTCATAGCAGTTCGCATATAAATGTTTAAAGTTTATTGTTTTTAATATAATATTTACTGGGTTTTTTTGAAGTCATTATTTATAGCCGATTCAATGCTTTTTTATTGCGACAAATTTCATAGTCAATAATTTGCAAAAGAATATATATAAATGCATATCTCTACTCATATATGACAATACATTCCCAGAATTATTAGCTGTTTATAACAAAAGGGCGATTAAAAACATGTATTTATGTTTTGTCATTGTATTTGTTTTCACATATTCAGTAAAAAAATTACGAACTATTCTTAGGCATATATATAAAGGCCCAAAATTTAAGAAAATTTAATAGTAAATATTTTACACAAACATGCGTTTAAAATTTTGCGAATATATGAGCACAATTTACTTTTCCGAATTTATCGCTGTAAATTTTTGCCATTACTGTCTAGTACCATTTTTTGCTGCATTTAAAATGATTAAACAGTTATAACTATACTATTGAATTTATGTAGACCTACATATAACGTTTTTTATTTAATAATCCTATGCATTTATAATGTTTCTTGGAACACCATTTTTCAGAAAAAATATTGTTCTTTTTTTATATGAAATTTTTTATGTTCGGTTGTCTCATATAAATTATTTTACAAAAATAATTGTGCAAAATCATGCTATTTCTTAAAAAAACGCAAAGAATGTGAACATACTATTGATAAAATATACATTCTCTATTAGTTCGAAATACTTAGAGTGATAGTAAATATAATATATCGTAATACTCAATATTTTAATCAATAAATTTCGGCTAGTTAGACCTAACTACAAAGTTGGAAATTTATAATAAATCTAACATGTATGAACGATATTTTCGATGCAATAAAGCTACAACAAAAATGGACGTCTTTGATTCTTATTTATTTTTGCAAAAACTCTATACTTGAGCATGTGTAAACCGATCTTTGCCAATTAATTAGAATAAATCACTTGCTTTATTAAGTTTCAAAAAATATTAAATGCGGAAGTATAATAAAATTTGAATTTTGCGAGCCGCGAATTTCCTTTTAAATTTTTATTTATTTATTTATTAATGCTAGCACAAAATCGAGTATTAATGAATAACTATGTAAAATATATCTGTGGAGATATAGCCCAGCATATTTTATCAATCAGAAATAGAGTCTCTTTAAAACGAAAATTCTATAAATTTAATAAAAATACACAGAAATTTAGATACATCTGCAGAAAATTTGATCTAATAACCACATTTAGCTATTTTTGTGGTATAAAAGTATTTACTTTCTTTTCTTAGAAAAACTAAAGAAAATTATAATTATTGAACGAATCGTTGTTGATCTTCTTAAGCTATTTTGTAAATATATATTTCCAATCTTATCGTGATTCATTATTTCTTTATCATAATTTAACTTTAAAGACCCCATAATAATTTTAAAATATTAAGTGCTTGGCAAGAATGTTATCAATTTTCAAACAGTTATGAAATATAACAATTTAATTGTCATTCGCAGAAGCAAGCAAAATCATCAAAACTGCTGCTGAAAAATTTACATATGAAAGCTTCCATCTTGAAAATGGTATTGATTTTTTAATTGCATATAATGATAAGTGCACTTATAGTCTTTGTACACTATCCATTAAACTTATATCGTACCAGGACGAAATATATGGGTGTGCACATTTGCTTGAGCTATTCTAAGCAAAGGTAGAGGTAGAACTTGTTATGAAGAATTAAAAAAACTTCTTGCATTTAACGGTGGTGATTATGTACGTGCTGAAACTTATCGTGATCGGACTTTTTACGGTATTAATATTTCTAACATTGCGTTTATAAAATCGCTTGAGATTTTTTCTAAATTTTTCGAGGATGTTGACTTTGAAATAGATTTACTCAATAAAGAAGTTGGAACCGTATATTTGGAATATAATTATAGACAAATGGAATATGATTACCCTGCAACTAAACTAAAATTTAATAGTTTGTTAAGAGATGGATTAAAGAACTTTCCATGTGGTAATAAACATTCATTATCAGTTAATAATGTGAAAGAAATAATTATTCAGTTTTGGAAAACTAATTATTGTTCAATAAAAATGAAACTTGTGGTTTTTGTAATAATAGAAATGTAATTAATATAATTAAAAAATGTTTCTCGGATATTCCGATGTGTACAAGTTTGCATTTATAAAGATTGTGAAAAATATCAGGTTTCTAATTCCAATTGTAAATCCGATGGGCACCATGCCATTTCTTCTCCGATACAACCAATATGTATTATCGATAATGATTCGAAATCTGGTATTTTGATACTAATTATCTGAATAAATGGTGCAAAGTTATTACCATAAGTAAGATAAGTAAAATCATCGTATCCATCGAGATACCAAAACCAAGAAGCATAAACAATATATATTCTATTTATTTCATCAAATTTATGATGTGATATGAAGATAAAAATACCTTTTATGGATTTTAAAGAGGAACGATCTGATTATAAGTTTAAAGGCATCGATTATAGAAGAAATTGATTGGTCAATATTAAAGGCATCAATAGAGTGTACAGCCCGTGGTTGCAAATACAAATATGTTATTATAAATATAATAGAGAAATTTTTAGAAGTCATCGGAAACAATGATGAAAAAACGAAAAAGAATTTGACAGCTGCGCATAAATGTTTTAGTAATTGGATAGTTAAACAACCTTTCTATATAAAAACCAAAAATTTAATTGATAGAGTGAGATGGGCTTCTTTTTTTTGCATATATTTCATCCCAACGAAATTTTTTCAAACCAATACTTTGACAATGTTGAATTCGATCACCAAAACTTTATTTTAACGATAGATATTTTAAAGAAAAGAGGAAAATGGCTTGTTATGTATTTATCTGCGAATGAAGAAGATGAAGTCAGATATAAAACCGAGACAAAAAAATTTACAGGCCTTGAATGCATGATTTCTATAGATTTTATTTCAAATATTCAAGAATGTAAAATCAATCATTTATTGAAGTATAAGCTGACATTGGATGTCAGATACCAAGATCATCTGTTAGAATTTTATAAAACGGCCAGTAAATTCAAAAAATAAAACGATGAAAATATAAAATGGGACAATTTAATGAATCGATGGATTATATCAAAAAATAAAATTATTTTTTTTGAAGATATTTTCGACAATATAAATGTCGTAAAAAGGCGTCAAAATAAAAATTTGGACGATTTCGCGATCATTATGATACATCCCGGATTTATTGCATCTAACAGGGCTTACGTATCAGTTAAAATGAAAACTGATATCATAAATGAGGAATATATTATTTACGAAGTATATTATGAGATTATAAGACTAAGTATAGCTAACTATGATTACTTTTTTAGGCTTCATGACTGTTTTTTTGATGTAAAAATATCAAGATCTAGCATAGAAATAAATTTTGAAGCACATCATAAGGATATAATAAAATTTATTTTTATTTTATATCGATTCTTTCTTTAAATTAAAGGATTTACGATGTGAAAAAAATCCATCAGATAGTCTCTTAAATTTTTGGAGACACGCCAAGGAGAATAAAGAAGAATGCTCGAGTCATATGCATATTTTAACAAAATTGGTGATTTCAATTTCCTTTTATATAGTTATTATGCAAAAATAATCGGGTTTGATTATAAAATTTTAGACGAACTGGACTTGAAGGATTTAAAGATTCAAGAAAACGGTTATTTGGCCATTATAATGACGACAACACATGCTCAACACGAATGGTTTTAATTACTTTAGGCACGAAAATTAAATATAAAGAATGAAGACTGCCAAAAAAACAAACAATAAACAACTTTCATGTATTGCAAAACATAAAAACGATGTCGAGCAAATGAAAATTTATTTTGATCCTTTAAATGACCTAAAAACAAATCCAGATGATAATAAAAATATTTTAAACAAAAAAAAGATACTAGTATATTCACGTTTTGAGAAATACAAGGGTTTCAAAAGTAAACAAGAATTTGATATGAAAATCAATGAATATTGTATGAATATAGATAAACCAAAAAGTAATTGTGTTTCTGTATTTTAAAAAATAGGATTACAATCTCTTGGCATAAATTGTGTAAAGGTCATTCTCATAATTCTATTTTCAGAACCAAAATTCATGGAAGAATTTCGATTTAATAAGCTGATAGGATATCATGTAAGAAATACTGTCCATATATTTAGAGGTGATTTTTATATATGTTTTCTGGTAATAACTGTAAAATTTTCACACGAAATCATAAAAAATAAAATCTTAGAAAAAATACAGTGCTTAAGAAACTGTATAGTTTAATATTATAAAACTCGATGCTTTTATGATAGCTTCGCAGGATAAGACAAAAATTGAAACTGAATTTGCAAATAATTCATTGAAAAAGACGATATATCTATAATGATTTACAAAAACAAAGAAATACATAATAAGGATTTTCATGATATTTCGAAAGAAAAATTAAGGGAAATAACTAGAATTTTTTTAGTACGAAATTATACACTTTAAGAGGCGCCTGATATTAAAAAGTGCATATACTATGGGCAAACTAAACGAATATCATAAATTTTATCGCGAATTTAATGCATATGACTCAAGCACTTTTTATTATGGTAAAGATCTCGAAAAAATTTTACAAAACATGAATACATGCATTTTAAAATTAGATTTCGAAGAAATAATAATTGGTAGCTAGAAGAAATTTTCGAATGAATTTATAGCCTCTAAAATACTTTGAAATATTTTTAGTGTATTTTATTTTAAATTTCGGTTCCATAAACTTCAGTTTACAATAAAGAGCTACTTTTATATATTTATAATAATTTTGCTGATTAGCACTAATTTTTTGTTTACAATTTGTTTTTTTTTCACGTCAAAAAAACATACCAATATGCAACAAACCATATTTCATAAGTGTCTTATATTTTATTTTATTTAAATTGGGGACTAAATTTATGTCTTTGCTTCATTGATATACAAGTGCAAGACAAAAATTATCCCATATGTTAAAACATGGGTAGGTGTGGTGATACGATATCATAAAAGATACCTGAACGAACTAGATGTCACGAACCAGGTTGTGGCATAATTTCCAACCTTGAAATTGTGAAAAACTCTCGAATATATAGGTCTCGAAAGAAGTGGGGGTATTGAAGAAGACTTTGGAGAGGAGAAGATAGCCGAAAGTATAAATACGCTGTGCGTACAGAGAAATAAGCAAGCTGTGCCTGAGAACAAAAACTAAAATTACGACTATAAATTTAGACCATAAATGTAAAAATATAACTTATTCATTATATAGCATGGTAATCCTGTATTTTTTATATATTATGCTGATACCAAATTTGACTTGAATAGAAGTTATTGAAAACAAAATATAACAATTTCTAGTTAATAGAAATGGCCTTATTTTATTTAAATATTTAAATATATAAAAAAATAATTATATAATTAAAGAATATATTGTAAATATATAAAAGGCAGTCAATTCTTTAAGTTTACTTTAATCATTTATAATTAAATTTATAAATTTAAAATATACTTGATCTATTGTGTTCTTCCTTCTTCACACGACAAGATTAAAAATGCGTTTTTAAGAATTTTCTATAGGCAACATTTTTATTCTGCTAAAATCACATTCCTATACTATAAAAAATTATAGATGCGTGAAATACATATAATAACTACAAAACACCCGTTTGGGGGGTTTTTAACCTAAAATACATAATCCTGCAAACTGATGGCTTTTTATCATATCTGCGTACCTCCGAGTAAATCAAAGTTAGAATTGGGTGTTTTTATCTTTTTTACTAGTATGCTACTCTAACCGGTTAAATATTTATCTTTTTTTTATCATAGATAGCAGCATTACTAAACCACAAGTGTAGTATTAGTCATTTTAGCTTTAATAAACAACAAAAACCAATTATATAATAAAAATCCTGTTAAATTACATCCAGTCGCAAACATATTGCTCTTGAAAAATATTATTAATATACTATTTCTAACGAATTAAATAAGTTAGCTGCATAAATTCAAGTTCTATTATATTCTGTAGCAAATCAAACACAAAAGAGGATATTACATGTAACATTACTTTCTTTTATTCTTTAGATACCCAAGCAAAAACCATTATACACATATTTCACCGAAGACATGAATTTTTCAACTAATTTATATATAAATTTACCATTCCCATATGTATCTTATACTACATACTAAGACACACAAATCTAGTTACGGAATGATAAATTGATCATATTATCTGTAAATAAATAAGTTCGACTCAATATTTGAAAAATATCTTTTTTACTGGAAACTCGAAATATATAAAAAATCTTTAATTGAAATTACTGCTATTATAAATGTATAAATTCATAATCAGAGTTTTTTTATTTTATCCGCATATCAATAAACTAAGTTACTCATTTTTATTTGATTTAACAAACATGTGATAGGTTTAAATCAGATTCTGAACATTTACAACGCTTTATTTGATGTAAATAATGATCTATTCAACATCATGATCTAAAAAAACAAATTATTTTATTCTATTTAATTATCGACATTTTATATATATTTTACGTATATAAACCTCTTTCAAATATATTAATAAACAACACTAAATAATTACGATTGTATTATTGACATACGTAAACGTATAAAATTCAAATATTAATGTTTATAAAAATCACTCTTTGCTCCTTTATCTTATATTACGTATATGGTTTCTCAATCGACGCAAGTTTTTATGGCGCCATAAAAGGATTTATAACAGGCATTATTATGTTTGACATATATGGAAGTATATAAAAAGATGAAATAGAAATAAACATATTCCAAGTAAAAGACGAAAAGCCAACCAGGTTCATTATTAATAATATAGAGAAATAAGAAATGTTTGCCATATATATAATGATGTTATAATGAAAATATTTTTTTAATCTATATTGAGATTAGAATATATTTTTTATAAAACAGAAGGATTGTGCATATATTATATACTCTTATATATTTAAAGTATAAAATAAAAATATTTTATATAAAAAATGTACATATAAAAGACTCTTAATTATTTAGTTTGTATAAATACCTACTATTTATATTTTTGTAGCAAAAAAATTTTATAAAACATATTATAAGCATAAAAAAGGAAAATTTCGAACGAATAAATTGTTATTTCAGATCAGTTTGTTTCTATTAAGATAGATCTTCGAACAGATTAGTTAGCTAATAAAAATATACAAGAAAGATAAATTATATTAAGAAAGAACGAAAATTTTCAATACAAAGAAATACATTCCTAGCTTCTTATTTTCAATTTTATGGATATTATTAAATTTTTTGACATGAATTGTATATTTATATCATCTTCTTATACTGTAATTTTTATTAAATTGTGCATTTTATTTATCCAAATGAATATTTATCGTTCCTTATGTTTGTTTAAAAATACCGTTAAGTAAGATCAAAAAAATGAGCGCATAAATTTAAATACGTATTCACTAAAAAAACAGAATCTTTACTTTTTTTATAAAAGCAAATAATTTACAAATAGATCTTCTGATAAATCCAGCGTGAGTATAGGATATAAGATAAAGATTTGTGATAAGATAGATCGCGACTATAAAAATCTGAAAAAAATATGTAATCAAAAAAATTTTTTAACACAATTTTTGATGCATTGAGGATCATAATTTGTAACACTAACATCATAATAATCTGATATATTTAGAAAAAATATTATAAATACATAATATTACTAAATTTACATCATAATGATAGCTTTTGCTATATTTAAAACACAAAAAATACTATTAATATAAAAATTTTTTTTATAAATATGATATCTTAGCGAATGAACTTGGTTCGATACGCAAATTTATAACAAAAATAATACCATATTCAATGACTTGAAGTGAGGTGGTTACATATTTTACAAAAAAATTAGTGAGAAATTAAAAACACAGATGAAGTATAAGTATACTTTGCAGCTCTCACACTTCTAAGACACTTGAACTAATATCATTTGATGATAAGGCATTTTACCAAGAAGGACATAAATAGGGTTTTAAAAAATGCATAAACAAGTTGTTTAATATGTTTAAATTCTTTTTACCTCACAGTAAATGGAATTGATAGACAGGAGAAAATAAATCTATGTTTAACAAATCTTTATTTGATAAAAATAACATATACATTTGCATAGGATTTTTATCGGGTGCTGATGATTTTTCTATGCATAAAACTCTATTTGATCTTTTTTATATTTGATTTTTCTAATTTTTATTGCTAAATTACTTGAAATGTAGAATAAAAAGTTTAGATAAAATTGTGTAAACCAAAAAAAAAATATAAAATTAACATAATCTTAGGAATTCAATAGATTTCAAAAAGTTTTCAAATTTCACAAGGAGTTGTTTTGTATTAAATTTAACCACCATCTAGGTTTTAAAAAGCCCGATATATATTCTTTTATAAATACGTGCTTTTTGTATTTAAAACTATCGTTATTTAAGACGCATAAACGGAACCTTAACGCTAAATATTTCTGTAAAATAAAACTTTTCTAAATCAAGAGTTTTTCGTAGCGTCAATTACGCATATAATATAGCTACATGATATTTTACATAAATTAAAACTATCGAACGGTTGCTTGCAACTTGATTCTGTATCTGATTAATCTTTTTTGCTATAAAATTCAATTCATAATTTTTTTATTCTCTACACTGACCATTCTATTTTTCTTGTGAATAATGTTAGTATTCATATATAGTCTTTATCTTTCACTTATGCTCTTTTTCTGAAATTAAATATTTTTTTGTTCTGACCAATTTTTTTATTCTATGTCGGGTAAATTATTTTTACTACATTCGAAAATATTTTAAATATTGTTAATACATTATTTACCACAAATATTTTAATCTTTGGCATCTTTGGAAATTTTTTGATAACGATTCACAATCTAATATTAGGTTTAAATAATGTTAATTTTTTTTATCTATTTGTCAGGCTATTTTTTTTATAGATTTCATTCTTTGAGATGTAGTCGCCCACTGAGGATGTTGCACAGCTCCTTGATACATCTTTTAAAACATTTAACTGATCTATCCTCATCAACTGCTCTTCTTTTCTCAAATGTGATTAGTTCAATTGTATTACGTAAAAAATGAAATTCAAATAGTAAACTCTTAGATAAAAGAAATTACGTAAAATTCAGTCTTGACATATTACAATAATGAGGGGCGTACCACATAAAATAAAAATACATAATTAAATAAAAGTTATAATAAAAAAAGATAATAAATAATAAATAAAATGATTACATAAAATTAATCTATGTATATTATAAAATAAAAATTAAAAAAAAATTGCATGGTCAAATAAACTTATTAAAAGATTAAATAGTTGCATAAAATGAATCTATGTTTGAAAGAATGCAAAATTAAATAAAATAAATTTAGACAGAAATAGGATATTAAAGGAAATCCATATAAAATTACAAGCGTTATTAAAGAATTCAACATCTAAACAAACAAATTTTGCATAAAATACTAAGCTAATATATTCTTAGATTTGGAGCTTGAAAGAAATTACAATATAAATCGCGATTTAAAATCCATGTAAATACATTATCAAAAATTTGATTGCAAATTTCGTACATATAATTTCTAATATACAGTAAATCATATTGTTGTCTTATGGAATAAATCGAAAAAAAAAGGATAAATAATGTCGATTTCAAAATCGCATATAAACATAAATTATGTAAGAAAAACGCGCAAATAATTTTGTTAAAATATTCAAAAGAAATACAAAGCAAGTAAGGACTGTGCATTTAAAGAATAAAATTGTATATTTTATATTCAAGGATATTGCTGTTTTGTTTAAAACGTTAAACATCTATTCTCTTTCATAGTGTAGATCTAATAATATATATAACTACGTAAATACGATAGCCTCGAAGTCATGAAGCAGATCGAGGCATTTATAAAAACCTTAGAATGAGAAAAACCTTGAATTTATAATTAATAGGTCCTGAAAAAGTTGACTTATCATAGAAAAACACGGAGAGTAGAGGATAGATGCCAGTATTTTACGCTGTGAGTATTAAAATCAAAAATGTTATGCTCGAGAACAAAAACATAAATTATAAATACAAACTTAGCACACGAATTGTAATGATATATTTCATAGTTATTTGTTAAGACGTTAGGATTGCAAACATGAGCAGAAGCATACAAACAAACAAACAATAGGATAAGGGAGACATCTTAACCTTAAATCTGGACTTAAGAATGTGTATTTTGAAAGAACGTTAATATTGAGAGCTGCCAGGAAGTATCAAGCGAATCTTTATTAAATGAAACTAAAATTTTTCTTGTACGAAATTAAATAACAAAAAATGAAATTACCGCATATTAAAAAAAATTTCATAATGATATAACAGTAAAAAGCAGCATTTAAAAAATAAAAATAAATATACATATTTCTATTAGGAATAAACTGTGTTAGGTTTATATTTTAACTTTCGACACCTTGAAATACAAAAGAATTCACATGTAAAATAGTTTTTTCTACGTTGCAGTACAAAATAACAAAAACAAATTCTTATTTGCCCAAAAAATGATTAGTTTTTAGAAATAAATGTTAAACTTACAAATTCAAAGAAATAATATTTCAATTGAACTGCAAAGAAAATCTATAATATTACTTTTTTATACATAATATAAATACAAAAAAAAAATCAAAAAATTACTCGGAATTTAAAAAATATTTACTCAAGGCAAGAAAATAAATCTCAAAATGAAAAAAGCATATATAGATGTAGACAAATAAAAAAATGTATGAGAAAAAAGACTCATACCAATATATTGTTTATTTCACAAAAATCGAGGTTTTAAGGCAAAAAAAAACGAAGCGCGAGAATGTTAAAAACGAATTATTAGAGAAATTTAAACGAAAAAAGTGAATTTAATGTGCAAATCTAAAACCTATTACAATTTCCATCCTAAGTAATTTAATCCTTCTCGACTGATGTATTATTTAAATAACTTACAAGAAATTGAGACAAACAGATAGAAATAAGTCTCAAAATTGTAAAGATTATATAAAATTATTTAGAGAATCTCAAAATCTAAAATAAATAGAAATTTGATGTTTGTTTAGTATAAAAATATATTTATAAATCAAAATTTACTAAAAACCAATAGAAATATTCAATCCATCAAAATACATATACTTACACCAAGAATCTATTTCTACTTTCAAAAATAATTTTACCACTATAATGCAAGATTATCATTTCTAAACACAATAAAATCAAATTAATAAACTATATTTAAATGTAATTTAATGATAAATTCAACTATTTACAGCTTCTACAAGTTAATTTACTATTAATTAGGTAATACTATGTAATTCAAAAAAAAATTACAAAAAAAAGATTGTTTATATTCAGTTCAACATTGAAATTTACTACATCAGGTAAATATGTACATCAAAATACCAATTATTTAAAACTTAGATTATAATAATTTATTCAATTTAACTTGAATTTTGTATTTTCATACATTTTAAGATATAAGAGAATCATTTGAAACATAAGAAAATCTTGTATTTATAATTCTAATCTGATTTTGCCTCTACCTATACGTCAGCTTTTTTCAAAATAAAAAATACAAAAAACGGGGATAGAACCCCTTTATGCATCAATATACGCAAATTCAATAGCGTAAAAATATGACCAATAACTAAAATGACATGTGTAAAGAAAAATCAACAAGTAATTATATTTTTATTATATTGGTTAAATTATATAAGGTCAAGAATAAGCATATTCTATAAAAAAAGACCAATCGATATTCAAAATATAAATATAATCAATTATAATAACCAATGAATAATAATATCAAATCGAATTTATATATTGTAACAACCGACTAAACATTTAAATAGCGATAGGCCTTTCCATCTTGATAATAAATAGCACAATTTTTTTTAGTTATTAGAGATAATCATAATAAATATAAAATATCAGAAATAAAATTGATTTTTTTTATTACCCTAAGCTTTTTCCACATACTAATAGCCTTCATATTTTATTGTGGAGTAAAAGTAAAACCAGCCTCCGATAATCTAAAGAAGGCAAAATAGACTTAAAATACACAAACTTCTTCTGGCGATCCACGAGATAGTCCTTAAATTGATGTAGAACTCATGAGGGCTAAAAGGTGCTGACGATATTGCATAATCAACGGATTGAAAGCAGCCCATAACGAGACTAAACAATTAATCGAACAAGAAAAACGTAAGAGGCCAAAAATTTTGTGTAAAAGATGAGGAAGAAAATGTTGGTTGAGAAGAAGGCACAGAGGATGCTGAATAATATTTCAAATGGTTAAGAATTTTATTTAAATTTAGCATGCTAATAATAAATTTATAAATACTAAAAACTAAAAGAAAAATCATATAAGTAGTTTTTATAAAAACAGATACTTCCAGGATAAATATTTATTTAAGACCGTATGGAAATACTATAGAATGCTATTAAAATATATAAAAACTTCATAAATTCAAATTATCGGTTTTATTCTTAATTTAAATAAAAAAAAAAGGAAGATATAATTTATTCCAAATTTTTTGAATTTTAATCAGGAGAAATACATTGTCGATCGTTATATAACCATGCAATCAACATTACGTATTTTTAGGAATTTGCAATATAAATTTTACCCATAATTTGCTATTTTTATTGGAATATAGAGTAAAAAACGAAAAAACTTATTATACGGTGAAAGTTATAATTTATGATTTTTATAGATATTATTGAAAAATGTTTATAAAATCTGTTGTAAAGTCTTCTTCAAAAAACATATAATAAAGGGTAATTTATAGTACAATCTAGAATAAAATTAGATAAAATTACAATTATTATAAAGTATTTCTAGGAAACGTATTTAACCATGTGGAATTATACAGCAGATTAAAATATTTTAAATTGATGGTTTTGCTTGATTTAAGATAAAAAAAATTCAAAGATATGCAATCATTTAGGTGATTTTCATTGCTCTCAGCATAAAATTTCAAGCCTAATATTTATATTTGGTGATAAAAAGCCAAAAAAATTGTTGATTTTAAAACTTAAGTCCCACAAAAATCTAATAACTGTGCTATTTCAACTATATAGTCACAATTTTGTAGTGCAGAAGTTTATTATTCAATTATCAGCCAATTGATGGCTGCCCTACTGTGAATGAATTCAATGAATTTCTATTTATTTTTAAATTAATAAATAAGTATCTGAAATCTATCTATACCTTATTTAATCATATTTACTCCAGGTATAAACACAATTAATATGGTTTTATAGTATTTTACTTAACTTCATGGTTATTTATAGTACTATTTTTACAAAATTTCTGTATGAGGATCATGATATAAAATTCTAAATTAGTATAAAATTTATGTGCTGAAAATTGTTATATATTCTTCAGCAAGAAAATAATTCTTAAAAATATTAGAAACATTACACATTCAAAATTTCATTTAAAAATAACAAAAATTATTTTCAAAAATGCATGATGGCAAGAAATGGCATGAAAATAATAAAAATTTATTATATAAAAACAAAATCATTCAAATCAGAACCTTTTATTTACAATTATCAAAAATTTTGTTTTCAATTATATGCAAAATCCGATTCCTCGACAAAGAAGACACTTGTATCTCGTTCAATGAAAAAATAAAATGCAAGTTTTATAGTTTTTAAAATAATCATACTGACAATAACATGAAATAAAAGGCCAAATAAAATATTAAACCGTGTAAATTATATAAAATTGTATACTTGTGGCTTTACTATATTTAGTTACAAAATTTGATAAAATATACGGTCATTTTCTATAAAATATAAAATTTTTCGTATATTAGTGCAGAAGTGGAACATCAAAAATAAATATTTTATGAAAGAGCTTTAATTTTAATTCACATCTTGTTTCTCGTCATAAAATCAAAGAAAACTTAATATAATCCCAAGTGTTTTTGCTTAACAAAAATTCTATGATTTCTTGATGCATCAAATGAGTTAAATTTTATTTTTAACCTTATAATGTCCAGAAAAACTTAATATTCGTAGAATCAATTATGAATATCTTTTGATTTTCGCTTTTGTTTCTATTAATATCCAAAAAAATTTTAATATGAATAACTCCTTCTACATTACAGATAAAAATTATGTAAAATATTAATTTTTTCGTGAATAGGTGAGGTGTTTTTTTTATACGCATTAGCTACTTGCAACAAATGAAGGTGCTAAATTTGATTTATAAGTTTAGTTATTTTTAAGAATGCAGTAGAAAATGCTGTCACAAATAAAGCGAGTAAAAAAATCAAAAAATATTACGAGTCAACTATGTAAAAAGGTTTATTTGTAGAACAATATACAAAAAAAAAATATCGAAAAGATTTACTTAACAAAATAAAATTTTCGATATAGAACAGCGACCAAAAATCATGCTTTATAGAATAAAATGCGGTATAAAACGAATATTTTAGGATGTTCCTGATGATCTGTATAAATATATGCCCAAAAGCGTTTAAATCTCCATGTTTTATTAACCAAAAACCTATATTAGCCTTAAAAACTATAACCCAAATGCAAAAAAAAGTTTAATAAAGGATGCCGTTTGATATTTGTCATTCTAAAAAGAAAACTTTACCATTTTTTGATGTTTTCAATATGTCATGTAATTTAGTATTGCTGGTTTTAATTGTTTAATGTAAAAAGGTTTTATAGAACTGTAAATCAAATATTCAATAAAGACAGCAGAAAATAATTATGTATATTGCAAAAAAGATAAATTCATTGATAAATCTGTTTAGTAAGAAAAAGGTAATACCAGTCAGACATTTTAACAGTATTATAAAAAAAAGAACGACAATTTACTTTTCAATCTGATGTTATTATGTCGAATTAGAAGATGTCAAAATTATAATTCCAAGTGATGTATCGATGTATTACTACAAATTAAATGGGATAAAAAAGTTGATTCGAGTAAGAGATCGGTCTTATTATTTATAAATATATAATATATAATAGAATCAATCGAGTTTACGTGACATTAATTTCTATTATCGACTATTATATACAAAATTTGCATCCAAAAGGCTAAGACTTATCTATTTTTTAAGAATAATAAATGCCAACACTTATCAAATGTATATCCATGAATTTTACTAACACTGAATACTGATCATTGCTTAGCATGTTAACCCTTTCTCTAAGGACTACTGAATACCACGACTTTGTCACGTCAACAAATTTTTTTACTCGTATCTATGAGACTTAAAATATATTCAGCATCACCTAAATTTTATTTCTTTATTTATAAAAACAAAAAATGTTATAGTCTTTGCGAAAATACATGGGTTTCATAGAAACCTTGTATCCCGAATATTCCTACTCATTACGTGATTTAAAATTTATAGCATATAAAGTTTTTTTATATTTAAATATATTATCAGTTTTTATTGATTTTACAATTTAATAAAATTTTTATCATGACCGTCTTAAATTTCCCTTGGATTTTTAATAAATACCATACCCGATAATTTATCCAATAATTTCTATAAATATTTACTCAAAAAGGCCATCAAATATTTTTATTTAAAAGGTATTTGTATTCAAAGCTTACATTTCAGAAAGTTTAAGTTGAAAAAGAACCATAGTCAAAATTGAATAGAATTTTTAATAATTTTAATAGAAAGTTGAAAATTTATGCACATGATTAGTATGAGTTCAAAAATGCAGAAACAACAAATAGGTTTAATAAAAGTATCTAAATTATTGTTTACTTAACCTGAATTCCTTTATAATAAAAGCACAATCTATAATGGATTAAAAAATGAACATTATTTATAAAGAAGTTGAAAACACACATCCTTTTTATTATATCTTTTTAATAGAAACTAACAATACTCCTACATTCAAACAACAAAATTTTCTGCCTAATAATTTAAAGATTAGTTGTGCTGATTTATATCTTGTGGCAAATAAATCTAAAAACACCCAAATACAATGTATATGCAATAGAACCCAAATATTTCAGTCAATTTCATTTGGATACGAATAAAATTATTAAACTTTAAAAACTATAGCCGCATTAAACTCATAAACGGCTTAGAATTAGTGGATAGATTTTATACACTATAATTTAAAGCGCTAAATAGAAATAAAAGCAATAACATTGCATAAAGATAATCGATCTTTATGAAGTAAAATAATCATTTTAAAATCTATTGTTTTATAATATTGGTATACAAATCGAAAATACCCATTTCATCTATAGAATTCTATGCAACCTTTATTTGTATACTTATTTTAAATCTTATTTCTTTCGGTGTGATAATATGATAAGATGAAGTCGAAGTAAATCTTAATATCACACCAAAAATATTTTTGAATTAATTATACTAGAAACATCATACATTTTGCATGTATATATCACCTGAAAAAAGATAATTGCCTATAATAAATTTTAGCCCTATATAACCGCTTTTAAAGTAAGAATTGAGTTACAGCGTAAATTTATAAAATATATATGGGTTAATTATGATTTGGTCAATTAAATTTGTTCAATTCATATTAAGATTTTACATTTAACAGATTTTTTTTACATCTTTTGTGTCTAATATATTTATAATCTTCACAATGCATCATCTTCTTTCATTCAAGGAATGTAAAATAATTCATGTTTTCGATAAATTACCCATTAATTGCAATCAAAATGACCAAATCTTCAATGTTAAGCTAAAAATCAAATTATTAAAGGTTTGATAAATAGATGATAAAATAAACGTTCAAAGAATGCGAAAATACAGGAAATTATTAATTTGATATTTCATCATCAGATCACAATAATTAGATCAAAAAACAAGTAAATCATATATGAAGCTAATAAATATACACTAATATACAAATTAATTATTTTAAAGCATTTTAAATATCCACACACGAACCAGGATATTCATAAGTATATTCGAAAAAAGTATGATGAAAAATTTTTGAACGTAGAAAAACCGATGTAACGTTAAACAAAATGATATAGTGGCATTCAAACAATATTAAAATTCAATCAACAAAGTATATATGTTATATAAATTCAAATAAAACCATATGGTCAAAAAAGAGACCTAAGAACAACTTATTCATTTCAGCAGCATAATATTCTAATTTGTTGGTAATTATTTAGAATAAGTTATTTATAAATTTATCTAAGAGAAATTCTAATATGTTTGCTTGCGCAAAACTTTAAATTGCTTTATATTACATATTTACAGTATACTCTTATAAATCAGATAATCCATACATTCTTCCTCAAATTATGTTTTAAACTCAAGACTTATACACACAAGTCTTTCTCTACATGTTAGTATTTATAGTTTTGCTTCCTCTTTCCATTGGTATCACTTATTCCTTAACATACGACATATTATATTTTATGACTACAACATCCCATGTTATGATATATATTAGTATTTGACCGATACATGTATGGCCATGTTATATATTTTAGAAATACAAAAAATTTATCATGACAGATTATAATTTAGTATTTAAAATCAGTCTTTATTTTAAAGTTGCTCATATATATTCAGAAGATTAATTTTAGATTTATGAAAATAACAAAAATTTTTATATCCATCATATATACATTTATACTATCTTTTAATATATTCTCACTTGTTTTATCCATAAATTAAACAATAGAAACACATAGTTTACATAAGAACAGATTTTCTAGGATTTCTTCTAACATAATTAATAAATACACATATCTTAAACAAAAGCAGAAATCTAGCTGTTTATTCTAAACTATTAATGTTTTTAAACCTACTTGATATTTTCGGTAATATATAAATTAATTCACTTTTGTAATTTTATTTATTTATGGGTCTATTTTATTTTTATCGATTATATCCATTTAGACGTGTTCAGCGTGTTGGGAATATTGCACAACTACTTGATGCATCTTTTGACACCTTCCTCTGATCTATCTTCATCAACTGCTCTTTTTCTCTCAAATGTGCACTTTTGTAATAACTATATTAACTAAAAGCAATGCTTGCTTCAATAAAGTGAAGATGTATAACAAGAAAATCGAATCTATATATCGGTAATTTGTTTCCGAATAAAAATATAGTAAACATGGAAATAAAAATATAACAACGCCTTAGAATTTCTAAAGATAAAAAACTCATAAAATATATTTCTGAGTAAAATATAATATTGCCATAGCATACCTAGTTTTTAACGAATTGTATGATGTTTATCAAATAAAAGCAGCTTAAATTTATAAGCTTTTGAAAAAAAGTATAATTTATAGAATTATAGTGCAAATCTTTCGTTTTAAAAAAATCGCTTATGATAAAAAGCTGTATATCAAAATTAAATTCAAATCACTATAAATTAAAATATTAAAATAAGATAAACGGATAATTCTTTATATATTAATATTTTCCAGTTCACGTTTTTAAAACTTAAAATGACGATAAATCAAAAGAATACATCCATGGTCATTCAAAAAACAAACCAAATGAAAAATAAACTGCTTATCGTGTAAAAAAATTTATTTTGACTAAAATTCCGATAAAGTAACTCTTCTCTTAAATTAAATCTTGTTTAGAAAGTTATTTATAAAAAAATCAATTCAATCAGATGCAATTTAAATTAAATAATGTCATTTTTAAATTTCTTTGCGACCTAGAGATAAAGCGCATGGTTATTGTGATTTATAAAATGCCAAATATTTAAAATGATGTATGTGCAAACGTTGCATTTACAATATATTTAGAGATATAGATGATCTTAAATTTTCTTAGGAATTTAGTTGTTGCTCAAATGATCTTTCGACATGAATTCTAGGAAAATTTAATTCTGAACATTCGTTTAAAACTACTTTAGTTTTCTAGAGAAAAAATAATTTTTTTCGTCCATAGATCACAAAATGAAAGGCTTATCTTAGATCATATATCTATATAATGCCATTATTAAAGTCTGAAAAATAATATAGTCAAAACAAACATTTTTAAGAAAAATAGTTACATAAAATAAATGTATTTCTTTTTGACTACGCAAAATTGATATACAATCATTATGCTTTTTTAGTTTATATTTGAAAGCATAAAATTGCATGCAAGATTTAATATTTGTGCAAAAAAAAATTTAATAACATTAAAATATATTTACAAAAAAAACAAGGCAGTCAGGAGAAGTTTTTATTGCAAATTTTTTATTTCATAGGTTTTAAAATTTTATTTATTACAACAAAAATGAATTTTGCTGTCTAATCTTAAAAAAATTATTTATATATATGTTATAAACAGAAATAGCGCTATTTCAGGAAAAATTTATATGCAGACTAACTTGATATTTTTTTTTATATTATATTATTCTATTTAAATATTAAAATCGATCGAATTCCATAAAAAAACCATCAATCCTATGGTTTAAGATTTTTTGATAAGTTCTACAATACCTCTGTTAAATTTAAGCCTTAAATCAAAAATTTATTTATATATTGATTATATTCAATAATCTGCAAAAAGTTCGGAACAATTTTTTATGAATAAAATAATGATTTAAAGAGAATTCCAGGATATAAATAGAAGTAAAACAGATTTTTATATATAATGGTATATATAACACAAATTTAATGCGAACCGATTTAATTTTAATCCAACATGGGTTTATTTATTTAGTATGAAGAACAAGAAATTTGAATTTTACATGTAAGTTCTTCAACATAGTATCTTTATCAGAACCATTGATTTTTTATTCGAAAAAAATATCATATAATTTAAAAGGTTCTAAAACCCCTGTGTTTTGATTAGTATATTTCCCCCTTAATTTTATTATATATTATAATCTTATATACTAAAATTTAATTTCTTCCACTTAATTATAATTGATGTAATGATAAGATGGATAATCTATCACAAAAATCTTAAAAGCTACACGATATTATATTCTTTAACGTAAATAAGTAATAAATTTTGCTTAATGTGAGAAAAGTAATCTAAAAACATCACAAAAAATAATACCTTAAAAATTTTTTGTGTGATAAAATTAACATAATTTTCTAAATGGAAAACGAATATTTTATGGAATTATTATTACCCATTTAAGCATTCTACATACAACAAGCTATTAGATTATCCCTGTCATAAAGTAAAAATGCAATCTATTTATTTTGAGTTTGTTATTTATAAATATTCAAAGAAGATATAAATAGAGTTCAATTCTTCGTTTTGTAATCAATCATATTCTATACCAATAGAATAATGTAAATCTAGAAATCACGATCAATACATTAAAAAAACAATATTATGGTTACATTGAGTTCTATGAAAAGAAAAACGCATGAAATGTTTTGATGAAATTTATTTATTAAAGAAATTGAATCTAAGAGATCAACTTCTGGCCACGATCTTAGTAAAATAAAAAAAAGATCTAGCTTTTGAAATATGATTTGGGAAATTAATTTTAAGAGTAATGTGACGACAAATCAATCAAATCCAAAATAATTTTTTTAGGAATCAAAATTTTTATCCTTTGTCTATACAATACATGCAGAAGATGAATAATATGGTTTATTTTTATTCACATTGATAAAAAAATTTAAGTTCCTCTGAAATGTGTGATTTATACAATTACGCTAATGTTATATTTATTTAAGATAATTCATACCCTTATCATGATTATTATATCATAATCAATTCAACAGGGATCATAAATGTCAAAATTCAGATTACGGTGTGAAAAATAATAGAAGACTTCCATTCCAGCTGATGATTGTTAAAAAAATGATAAAGTTTCGAGTTCATATATATAGAAATAATACTATGTATTAAAAATCATTTGATAAACATAAATGCAAAAAAGAATATTATATATTCGATTCTAATTCAAGCTTTATAATTAAAGATCATGCAGCAAGTAGTAATGTGAAAAACTCAGTCTAGCCAACTTAATAAACAATCCAGTCATCAGAAACATTCAGATGAAAATTCATATACGGTACCGGATAATAATCTTAGTTTTCGCGATATAATTTTAAATATTTATGATCCGAACATTAATTTATCATCATCTGTATCTGATATATTAAAAAACTTTGATTCACATCGTACTAAGTAAAAACCAGATATGAAAGAAGACATAAATAGGCATAACCCAGATTTTTTGGTTCCAAAAGTTCAAAATGTTGTAATAGGTCCCATTCCACAAACAAAATACCGTCAAAAAAGAACACTCTACTGATCTGCAATCGACGCAACCAAATTATTTAGAAAGTAAAATTAAGCCAGATTATTGTAACTGTTCTAATTTGAAAACGCCTAGCGATTATCGTGAAGACGATTCCAAACGAACAGAAAATAAAGTTTTTTTCAGAGTAAGCAAGCTCAATAAAATTTCAAGTAGTTTTGGTCTATGTGAGTCTGGGGATATTATAATCAATGATTTAAGAGAAACAATAACTTTTACACTAGAAATTATGAAATCTAACAACAAATATGGAACAAGAATAAACCTAGATTATGATTTAAATGTAGATGACTTGGAATTTATTGTAGATGCTATTGCCAACAATAATATGTATGCATGTTTTAGCTTTTAAAGCAATTTAAATAAAGAACACTACTTAAATATAGCAACCAAAGATAACGAAGAAAAACGGTTAATAAAAACGGCAAGATACCATAATAATCTTTTATTTGAAACATCAAAACCCGAAGGAAAGTTAAAGCTTTATTTGCATCCAGAAAAGGAAAATATGCGTCAAGAATTCGATTCTAAAAAAAGCTAAATACATTTTACGATTATAAATTTGTTTTTGAAGAAAATAAAAGGTCTTTAAATATGAACCAAACTAAAAGTGAAGCCCTCGAAATAATTTTAAATAGCCATAGCTCGAATAATCGATCTTCGTAAAAAGATTCCTATGAATAAAACGTAAATATTAAAAATAGCTTAGTACCATACACAGACGCAAAGGATATAATTAAATTCGAAAAGATAGATATACAGCCTCATACTCTCATTTTAGTGCCAACAAAGGAAGTATTTCTGATGATCCTCATATTTTTTTCGACAACATTGGATAACGAAAAAGACTTAAAAAAGGTTAGCGAATCATATCCCCAAACATCTTACGAAGACTATATGTGATCTAAAAAATAATTATGTAAAATATATCTTATTATCACCAGAAATTAATAATGACTAATTTATACAAAAAAATAGTCTTTTGTTCCCTAGTCTTTTTAAGAATATAAAATATATAATTTTAATAAATTGTACGTAATTTTAACCGAATATTCTTTATTTGCATGATTTTAAAAATTAACTACTTATTAATATCCACCAATTTATAGATTAAAAAATCAACAAACAAAAATAAAATACAGCTTATTTATATCTTTAATCTACATCCATATACCGAACACCTTTTATCGATAGAACTGTGTTGAATGTGGTTTTCTTATAAGAATATAATACATTCCAGCTCATAATACTTTAAACAATTTTAATAAAACTAGATTCAGCATATACCTATTGAAATAAAAAATTTAAAGTTAGACATAAACAGATCATTATTGTTTTTTGTATTTTCCTTGAAAATATATCATTACAATATTTATTTTATTTATTGGTTAATTTTAATTTGACTTTTATATTTTCTCAAACAGATTGTGTGAATCAATCTTTCTAACAAACTCTATCAATACCTTTTATTATTTCTTCTTCTGCCATATCCTCATATATACCCCTTCTCCACATAAGACTTATCAGTTCAAAAGTCCTTCCCAATCCTATGGTTGACAATATAATATTAATATATATTGCAATAAAGTTCCACAAAAAAATTATTCATTCAAGAGTGTTATGCATCATCCCTGCTACGCTTTATGCGTATGCCACGCCTTGGTCGGCAGAAAATTATGAATTACTACAATGACAAGTTTAGACGTACTTATCTTTGAAACAACTAAGAAACTAGGTAATATAAATTCTGGTTGAAAGAAATGGTGGGAGAAGACACATATGAAATTTTGATCACAAAACTTCAAGGAAAAGATAAATAAAGAGTGATGATATTTTGAGCAGCACAAAAATTAAGAGGAAGAGAATTTTTTTTAAAAATGCAAATAAATTTATATAAAGTGTACTCGAAAGTTGGTAAACGAGAGATAAGGGTTTTCTAAATAACAAAGAAAGATAATTTCACAAAGATTATAAGGAAGTTATAGGAATAAAAATAATGGTATAAATACGAGTACAAGAGTCAATCCCATAGAGATATGGCTGAAATTACTAAGATCTTACAGAGCATCCTGTTGAATTATGAAGAGCTGTCGAAAAATGAGAATCAATTTCAAAATTTTTATTTATATTTAAGAAAAAGAAGAAAATATTAGAAAAAAATACTGATTTGAAACGCATATATAGCGCCAGAGGCAAGTGTTTCGAAGAAAAAATAAATTCTCTGCACAAGATAATGCCAATAAACCAAAAAATTAGAACAGAAAATTCAATACACCGAAGTTATAGATGTAATCGAAAAAAAAAAATAGCAATATAAATAAGGCAAAAAAATTTTTAAAAGCGGCTCTTTTTAATATCTTAAAATTTATATTTTATTTTTGCGTAAAATAGGTTAACAATAAAATAAATATTATTCCGTATTCTAATGGAACAACAATTTTCTAACCTTTGTTTTTGTGTAAAACTAATATTCATCAATTTATGACAAATATAAAATAATGCTCACATAAAGACATTTTTCAAGTTAGTGCACGTTCTTTGATTCTATCAAATAGATACAATTTATCTTGGCTTAAAATCGATGTTTTATAATCAAAACTATCATTATAAAATATTCTATGGGAACTTGCAATAAATAAAGCCCAGTCAAAATTTAGAATTCATGGTATCGATATTGAATTGCATTATTAAAATCAATTATTTTATTTTACACAATTTAATTTCTTGATCTTTCAATTGCATATGCATTTAATCTATTATATGCGCCTTTATATATTAATTTGTAATCTGTCTAATAAAAAAATCACGAAAAATATCAGAATCGGGAAATGTAAATCTTTACAGATAATAAAAGTCATTAACTGTGCTTTTATGGCTTGAAATATTCATCCTTTTTTTTCTGTTTTACTTAGTAATTAATATAGTATTTTATTTTTTCATTAATCTTGCAAACCGGGTGTTATTATATTATGCTAATGGCGTAGTTTAAGCCTTTTTAAAATTTAATCAAAAACCCTAAGCGCCAAACTATAGTCCTTAGAATTTGAAATTTATTTATATGCTATTAGTTGTCTTATACACCAAAAGGAATAAAAAATGATATATATATTATAATTATGTATTTGACTAAATAGCTTTACTCTTTATTTTCTGATTCATGAAATACATATATATAACATGGATCAAGAAACACGATGAATTATAGAATTGAAGTAAGTAATTTTTAAATTTACATATTCCTGGGTTTTAATTTAATTCAATTTTGTCATCGATTTAAGACACGACAAAATATTTTTTATGTCATGAAATTATATGAATGAGCACCCCAATTAATTAAAATAAGTAATTTTTGACTTATTATTCTTTTCTTTTGATTAATTTGTTATTAAGCTAAGAATTGTGTTAACTTATAAGCTAGTTTTTTTATATATACCGTAGATGAAACATTATACTTTAAAAAAGTATATAAACGAATATTATTTAAGAACAGGGCTTAAAAAAAATTTATGTTTGAAATAAATATTATAGTTGTCTTGTGGTACAAAAATTCACTTGAAAACAATACGAAATTTTTATTTATGTAGTTCTTATTTTTCATATTTATCAATATGAATTTAAACTGATCTTGGGTCAATGATATTATTTTTCAATTTATTCGGATTTCAAAATATTATCTTGCAAATATTTGTAAAAATATAACCAAGGTCAATATGCCAAATATATTATTTGAATTAACCAAAAAAGTTTAATGCAACAAAAGTAATATATGACAACTAAAATATCAAATTAAACATGAAATCACTTATTGTGCGTAATTTAGACGCATTTGGTTTTCCTTTTCACATGTCTGGCATTTAAAATATAGTTCATATCATATAGAAAAATATTTTTAGAATAAAGGGATTAATGTCTTTTTTCAGCACAATATTTATTTAAGGGCAAATTTAACTTCCGACTTTACATTTTTTCTCGCAAAACTTCAGATTGCTCCATGTACAGATTCGCTGTATATTCTTATTAAGCATTAAATCCTTATAGTTCACCCTAATACATCTTCCCTATAGGCTTAAAACATTTGAGTGTGTTTCATAGACTATTCTTTGTGAATAGATATAAATTTCCGTGACATTACACATTCCTCAATGACAACTTTTTGGGTAATTACAAGAATATTTTTTTAAATATATAATTTGGTTTTGATGATTTAACTGGCACCAAATAAATAGTTGATTTGTGGTGGGAGTAGTATCAACATGCTAATTTATCACAGAGGTTTCTAAAAGCTGAACTTCAACTAGGTTATATGGCAAATTTTTATTGCAGTTGCGTCAACTAAAGTATAAAAATTCGAATATCTTATGTTATGAGCAACCAGGAAAATTCATATATTATTTTTTTCTTAAAATAAAGCCTTTATAAGATAGGAAATCTCTTTTTTATAAAAGATGTCATATTCATCATTTTTTATACAATTTAGTGGACCAGCGATTCTCTGATTTTATAAAATATATTGTGTATTCTAAAATTGACACCACTTCACATTATAAAGTCCCATTATATGAGATATCCCAAATAGAACCGAAAACACATCTTAACGTTTATATCTATTTTTCTGGTCTATTAATAACTTGAAAATGTATTTTGACTTATAAAAAGGCAAATTATTTACAAGATAAAACTATGCTTAAAGTTCTTACATAATCTTTGTTGGTGCTAATACATTATTTTAACCTTAGAAAATAAATTTTAGAAATTATTATTTTAGTTTTCGTAAATTAGTTTCAATTCTACTTATATCACATTATAATCAAAAAGAATATGTATAAAACAAAGAATTTATATTTAATCGTTGTGAATTTGCATATATAGTTGTCTTTTATAATACCACGAAAATATTTTGTTAAAAAAATAAAACCTTTTAGGGATTTAATATTCTTTTGATTGTTCTAACCCCCTAAGAGTATAGAGAAGATATTAACTTTGTTTTAAATTTGTATTTCTCATAAAAGAATAGTGCTTCAATAAAAAGCAAATTAAAACTTCGACATTAGACTATAAAGTTCATCAATTGAATATAATATAGTAATATCAAAATAAAAATGTCATATTAGATAATTTTGATATTCTATAGGTATATATTGTACTTTGTTATTTGCGCGGGGTTTTTTAAATCCTTAAATTTTTTTTTTGTTTATGATTTTCTTTTTAAAAAGCTTTCGGATGTGTCGTCTGATACAAATATAATGACTTAAATAAACTTCAATAAATAACTAAAAGACATTTAAATGTTTTAAATCCTGTTAATAGCAAATAAAACATAACCGAACTTAAACATTAGACTTTTACATCACTTTTGTGCATCATCGGTAATGATAACCGATAAAATACTCTCATTAAGGCATTTTGATTTTTCTTTATTTTTGGGTTTTGCAAATGCCCTAAGGTTTTTTCATAATTCGAAGATAAAAATTAGAAAAATTATGCGTAAATGTATATTATACGGTATTTCATATGAGCTAGGATACAAAAAACCTAGAATAAAATATACTTTTATATATTTATGGCGTTGACTGTGGATTTAAAACATAAACCACCTTTTAATGCATAAATCATTGGGAATATTATTCTGGGTTATCAATTGCACATATAGCAAAAAATCGTTTTAATGCGCTATCGTTTTACAAAATATGAAGATATACTCATGTGGTTAATATTAAGTCAATACAGTATATTGATACTTTACATAACTCAGAATTCTATCCACACACTTCTTAAATTTTAAAATTTTTTGATGAATAAACTTATATACCATCTGTTTTAAAATTCCAAGATATTTAATCATCAAACACAAATAAACTCGGTTTTATATAACTTATTTATATAAAGTTACAGTTTTATAGCATAAAAATATAATCAGTAAATTTATGAACCCAAAAATTTAGATTAAAATTTTAATGATACTTTTGTGGTTTTGCACTGCAGAAAAATTAAATTTTATTGTTATTGATCGCATTAAAATTTATTTTTCATCTATTTATTCTTTTATCCACAAGTTTAAGTATACTTGAAAAAAATACAGTACACGATGGCATATATTTAATGTGATTTTGATATATAAACATATTACATGTAAAAATTTTTTATGTTTTTTTTGCTAAAGTTGTATCTCTACTATTTTTTTCTGCTGTAAAAACTTACTAAATCCTATTAGTTTCTTCTTTAATTACGGTAATAAATGATCAATAACACACAAATATTTTTTTTTAAAATTTATAAAAAAGACATTTCTATCATTTATTTTTTTGCAATCAAAAAATAAACATGTAATTAATTTGATACATTTGATTTTGAAATAAGCCAAGAATAATATTAGATAAGTGCAATTAGACCAAAATACGAAAAAAATCTTCTTTTTATTTTATATTCAATTCAAGTTCCGAGCTTACGTAATATGTTGGGTTTTTTTAAAAATTGCATACATAATTTTAAACCTCGTGAAGTTATGTTATGATGTAAAATAAGGCGGATTTTTTTATAGATATGCATTATTTTATGCCAAATATATCCTAGATCTCACAAAGGTTACGGTTTATAAATGAATATTTGACTACTATTATTCTATTTCTATAATTACGCTTATGTTATACCTTAGAAACTATATTTTATATTTCTATTGTTGTAAAGGAATTTTATCATAATATAAGTTTTTACAAGTAAGATATCAAAAAAGACAAAAAAATAGTTTAACAATAAAAAATCCACGCCAATAATTGAAAAATTATAGGAAAGATATATTGTAAAAATTAATTATAACTTGAATTTAATAGACTTAAAAATGTATTTTTTGGTATTTTATAATCGTATAAACATCTTGTTTACAATTTTTCTTTTAGTTTATGAGTAAAAATACGTCATATATACTAATCTTATTTTCTGAGACGTTGTAAGCTGATTAGAAATGACTCAAAATCCTTCAAATCATTAGAAAAAATATTACTCGATCTATCTATATCGATAGAAAATTTATTTAATATTGATTGTTGTAAAGATCGTATTCAAGTGTTACGGCTTATTGCCAGCCTCTATATATTGGAAATTTTCCACAGTTTAACATATTTCCGGTATAAATTATTGCGTAAATAAACAACATGATTTTATTTGCGTTTAAGTTTTAAAAAACCAATTTAAGTATCAAATATCTATAAAAACGTTTAAATTTAATATATCTTAATTTTATAGTTCGATCGGCCTTTTTTTGTATGATTACTGTTTACAATAATAAGTGCAAATAAATAATAAATAGATTAGTCACTTTTATTGAAAAATAATATGTTTCTATATATATTTTATTTTCGTCGAGTAGATTAAATATTTTTCTGGCATATTTAATTAAAAGGCATAGTATCCGGAATTTTTTATAGCATATGTAATTTAAACATTTATTATTAGTTTAAAATAGAACAAAAGACAATACACCAAAAAATTAATCTAAAATTCCATAAAAAGTATGCTTTCAACTAATAAGAGGTATTTCGGGAAGAACCTGGATTTTAAGCTGATAAAGGATAATTTAATTGTGCAGAAACATTTTCAATGCACCATAGAAAAGGGTATTCAATAAATCTTCTTATATGAAACCCATGATCCCAGAAGAGCATATAGCTGAGAACAGAACCCTTGTATTTGATTATTCCTAGACATATTTCGGCTTCATAGATTATAATATTAAAAATATTATACAGCAAATTTAGTTATATAGCGCATTATCTATATACGAAAAAAAACACAGGTTTTTTGTTTAAAAAACTAAAAAAGTATACAAGCATCCTTGATGAATAAAGTTCATAGTTTTTTTACAGGATTATGGCATAAAACATGGATTGTACGCATTATTTGATATAAAATCGATACTAACTGAGTATATAATTTTATATATAATTAAAAAAAACAAATTATAAATTTACAAAAAGATAGAAATTTCATATAAGTGGTATTTAATACGAAAAGAAAGTTTTGCACAAAAAACGAGCCTAAAAAAAATTGTTGCATATATACACTAAATTGAAATTTATTTAAATAATATTCAGTAGAACAATATTTAAAACTGTAGTTATTTAGATAAAATAAAATTTAACTTGGACTTCTTAAGCGAAAATATACTTATTGAATTTAAACTACACTATCACTATCACATATTATTTTTAATACTTATATTCTCTTGTTTTTGATGGAAACCTGATCATTTGAAATGAACAAAAAGATCATATTTAAAATATTTTATTACACTTTATAATGTAAGTTAGTACCGGTAATACCAAAAAGTAAATGGTTTTTTATTGATTTCTCATGAATTTAGCTATGATTTCTCTTTTTTAAGTCATATAGTAGATAGCCTTAGGCGGCACAAATTTGTTTTACAAGATGCTATCCTCGTCACAATAACCGTTTCTGTTGGGGTTATTGTTCTAAAGACTCATAATGTATTATAGTCTTGGTCGATTTAGATTCCTTCTGTGAGCTTTCATTTCTGTTGGCATTCTTAAAATCCTGTCTAGGTAATGGGGATATATAATTTGATTTTATAGTAATCAAACTAGAACTAATTTAAGACAAATTATTTTATTGTTAGATGGTAAATTATTTTATATATATAGGTAATAATTTCATGTAAATAGTATGTTTAAAAGATAAAAAATGGCCCATATAAAAAGAAGATTGTGCTTTGTTTTTAAAATATCATCAATCACGTGAAACATTATTTTAAGTGCCTTCGATTTTAAAAAAATACAAATAGGGTTTATTTTTAATTTAATTTCTTGAATGCACTGATTTTATATATAAAATACAAAAAAAACTAAATTCGACTCTAATATCATTATCTATATTTAAAAAAAAGTATAAACATCAAATTAAAATTATTTACCAGCCGAGTAATAATGAGCGCAAATTATTATATTTGAAATAACCTCTAAAGAGCTTTAAAAGGATATAAATAAAAATAAATTAAATTAATATCTTTTTACACATTTAAATAGTATTATATATAAGCTTTGAAACATGCTATCATGCAAAATTACTTTATCGTTGTTTTTAAAGCCCTTTTTTCATTTCAGAAACTTTACTGACTTTTAAACGCTTGTTAATCTATTATTTTTTGTTGAACAAGACAGCGTTCTAAAAATTTCCTATAATCCATTGTTATTTTACATAAATGATCGTTTAATCTTATTGAGGAATCCAATTTTTGAGTATTAGAATAAAAAAAAGCTTCTTTCTTTGATATTTCTAAATATTAAGAACCCAGAAGAATGCTTTTTATGTAAATAAATTTTTGCATTTACAAGAAACAAAAATCTATAGATCTCTAGTCAACCTGATAGGTTTTTATTATATTGTAAAAAAATACATAACTCTTCCATTCTGCCCTTTATTTATCATGCAGTTATTTATCGTACCATTGAAAAGTAATTTATTCGTTGCAAAAATATTTCTAGTATCTTTTTTATAACTTATTTAAAATAATATAATAATCGAATTATAAATTCGTCATTCAAAATATGTTCTTTAGCTATTAATATAATATAAAATACTGACCATCTAAGGTGCTCAAGCTACCTTTTATTCTTTGTATTGTACTCTTTGATTTGGTTTTGACGCGATTAACTACACAGAAGATCTACAGATACAATGGTATAAATATGTAGCGTGTGTATAGCTGTTATAATATATAAGTATATCTAATATATCAAATTTTGTCACCTCTTTATTTTGTTGCGTATGGTTTCTTGTTAAATCATTCCTAGAGGTTGTTTCATATTTGAAATCAAAACCAATACCTTTATGACTTTTTTTGATATATATTTTCCATTTTGATCAGAAAATTATGACCCCAGAACAATACTGCTATAGTAAATAAAGCCCGGTCTATCAGATAATAACAGCATCTATCATTTGCATATTCATAGAAACAGATGTTTTATAACTGAATAATTTTATAATTAGCTCTTAGGCCACATAGTATCTTTGATTAAAAATATAATGTTTAAAATTTTAAGTATTATAGACCAAGCTTTAACAATGAAACCATGGAAATTTAATTGAAAAACATAGAACTGAAGGTTATTTGTTAAAAGATGAAATCTGAAAATATAATAATTTGAAAAATGCCATATACAGCATTAATGATTTTTTAAGATACAAAGAAATAGATTAAGGAATGAAAAAACAATGAAAAGCATAAATAAAAAATAGGATAAATATAAGTAAATATAAAAATTATTTGGTTTATCGGAAGATTATCGTGCATATATGTTGTATTAGTTTGTATTCTACCATTATAAAATTTCAAAATTATTAATCTTTGATAATTATATGCACAAAATATTTTATAGATTAAATTCAAGTCTGTATAAATATATTCAAAGGATGAATATGAGTATAACGTGATCATTTTGCCTAAGTTCAAGCGAATTATTGAGCATCAGCGATGAAAGAAATCTGAATCATATTAAAAATACTTAAGCTTTCTATAGTGTCATAAAACGCTGTTTTTAGTTTGTGTATATGTAAAAATATATTATAACCAAAAATATGAGTAGTTTGAAATAAAAAAGACATTTATAAAAATTCAATTGATAAGGTTTTGCATTATAAAATAATAATTTTAAATTCTAAAATAATAAGGAGCATATATTTTTTTGATTTATATTTGATCGTCTCAATAAAAATCATGGCAATATCCAATCATTTTCAATTCGTAAAATATTGGTAAATAAAATTAGAAAATCTATTTTATGGCTAAGATTTGCCTTTATTTCCATTTTTTTTTGTTTTACATCATAAATTAATACATTTTTTTCCCCCGAAACTCTAGTTCATAGTAAAATGTTGTCATTAATTTAAATTATTTAAAAATTAACAACTTATAACGAAATTATACACACTTGCATTAAGAAATTTAACAGTTTACATGCATAATAGATGTATTACGAAAATTTTGAATTTTATATTAGGATTAAAATTTTTTTACACATACTCGAACCGAATTATCATTATGTTATTTTATTATCATTGGATAAACATTGATGCAATTAACTATTAGATTTATAATATTTTCTATATAAAATATCAATAGTTTGTATTTAAACCTTTCAGACTTTATTTTACGTCATAATGTATTTATGACTCTTTGATATGAAACTTTATATATATTTTTCAGCATTAAATATCTTTTGTAATAGTATTTTTTAAAATTCCTTCTTTTGTAATAGTATTTTTAAAAAATCTTTCTTTTGTTGATTTAAAATTATATATTATTTGATTGAGGATGTCAAAAGTAGCACAAGCACATCTATAAACTATAGTATCGAGATGAAAAACTTTTTTACGTCTTGAGCGTAGAAGATATATCGACAGACTATAAGGGCAATTTTTGTACAAAGAATACACAGAAAATCTATAATTTATAACAATCTAAAATTTTGCAATAGAAACATAGAAATATATAAGATAAACTATCCATGATAATTTTTTATGCATAAGCTTTATTTATCGCCTCATTTTTGGTTTTTTTACGTCACAATTTGAAGCTCATTGCGCGCACAACGTATTTATACTTTCGGTTATCTTCTACTCTCAAAAGTCTTCTATTATACTGCACCTAATTTCGCAACCAATAAATCAAGGCTTTCTCAATTCCTATGTTTGCATAAATGCCTAGATCCGATTCGAGACATCTAGTTCCTTCTGGTAACTTTTAAATATCGCGTTCCCCAAACATCCCATTTTATAACGTATGGGATAATTTTTGTCTTGAAATAGCCCCTAAATATATATTTTTATATAATTTTCGTATTTTACTTCATTCTATTAATTTATAAAGAATTATTAGCAAAGTAAGAGCCTTTCCTATATATCGTAGTAAATAAATCAAAACCCCTATATTTAAACTCTGTTATCCTACTGAAAACCTCTTAAAATAGCACGAAATTAGTAATAAAACAGGAATTTAATATACGAAAAAATTTAGAAATAACGTAAAAATCTTTCTATTTTTCTAGCTTTTTGCCTTCGTTTTTTATTTTATAAATATTTTAAAGACACATATAAATTCTATAGTTAAAATAGTTATGAATCCATATATATTCATAGGAGTATTATAAGTTAATTTTCTGCATAATGTCTCTTGAGCCCGTATATTCTTGTATAGAACAAAGTGCAAATATTTACTATTAACCCCTAAATAATCCATTTAGATGACACATTATGAACAGCTTCTTTAATTTAGATAGGTGACTTTTAGTTACTTACCAAGCCATATTTCTTGTACATATAGTGCCGCTTATGTTAATATTATATACTTATTAAAATAGAAATTATTGTATTTATACCTCAATCTTCAATTTTATGGCAGGCTACGAATCTTAACGGATAACTTATAGGTGATAATTCGTTTTTATTAGTATAATCATATTTTATGTGTCAATAAAAAAAGCATATACATCCCAATTTTGTATAGGTGCTAATTTAAGAATAAGTTGAGAATCTCAAATCTATTCGAAATATGTCTCAATATTACTATTTTATGAATTTTGAGATATCAAAGATACATTCAATTCGAAATATAATGTTAAAACGTTTTGATAACAATTTTTATATTTACTCTAAATAGCGTGTTTGTTATACGTATTTTAGGAAGTCTCAGCAACATATAAAATAAATTTTTGCGTCAATATACCATCGAAATATATATGATGTGAGTGAACTGGGGCTTACTAAAGATTAAAGAAGCCTAAATACTATTTTTTGAAATATTTGTGAAATATATTTTATGTAAATATATCTATCCATATATAAAAAAGGAATCAAGCTACATATAATTATAAATAAACGAATTAATTAAAATTATGATATTCGTGTTATAAATGATATGAAATTACACTTAAAAATAGATAGAAACATTGGTATCTTAATATTAACTAAAATAGCTCATATATACAACACCGATAATTTCTGCAAAAAAATCATGACATTTATAAAAGTAAGCCCTTTATTTTTAGGTTTTATATGAACAAAAAAATTTTATTTGCTTCATTTATATACGTCATATTTTTGCATCTTGAATAAGATTCATAAGAGACAACCTTGTTTATAACCTAGAATGCTATATTTTTTTACTTGTTTTGCAAGCTTTAATACATATAAGAAACCTCAATTAGATTTCAGAATTCAATTTTATGCGTTTTTCTAGCGAAAACCAAAATTTTAATTCTTTAATATTTTATTATAATTTTATACAATAGAGAAACAAAAAATACGCACAATATAGAGTTTCGACGGTTTATATGATAAGATTAGTTATTGAAATTTTTAATTAAAAATGTTTTTGCACTTAATTAGATCCTCTCATTTTATCATAAATCAATACTTGAATTCTGAAATAGTATATAAACGAATAAATCGAAGCCATGAATGCTTTTAAGCCATTGAAATAAACGTAATGTAGCTACATTTGGGATCTAAGTATACATTATTGCATATTAATCATGTTTATTTTAGTATTTTATGAAGTTTTTTGTTTTAAAGTTATAGATATAGAGAACCTCACAAAATCCAAGATTCAATTTAGTTTTCTGTTTTTCATATCAATATTTCAAGTAAATGCATTATTTTTCTATTTTTTAATGAAACAATGATCTCTCGTTTTTTTAGATCGCGACTCTATTACTTATAAAAATTTGTCACCAATTATTTTAGCAGCATAGCTTTCTTTTTTTTGCGCAAAAAATACACAAAATGAAAAGCTATATGAACTAGAAAAATGAAGACTAGATATACATATAATATATATTTATATTTCATATATACATAGCGTTTATAAAACTTAAGCAAATCGAAATAATTATTTGACCTTGCTTAAGAAATCCACACAAAACTAATTTTTATGCAACAAAAAGTAAAAATAAGCCAATATATATTTTTATGCGTTGTTTATGATAATGATTGTATTCTTTCTGAAATAAATTATTTATTTGGATTTTATTTGAATTTTGAAATAAGAAAGCATATATTTTTAAAAATTATAAAATTATTGAAATGCAATGTATATTATCACACGTAAAATGTTAGAATAGCAACTCTTTTTTTTCAAATCTTTGTTTATCAGTATATGATTTTCTCTCATGGTAGTTTCTTCATTATAATAGTTTGTATTTTTCATACTTTTGAGACAGATTTTGATAATCTCGTAACTTCTTAAACAAAATACAGGTATTTATTTGTTTTATAGTGAATAGTTGAGATCAATTCTAATAAAAAAAATTGGGTGTTTGAGCTTATTCCATATTATGAAATTTTTAATCCTTGTTAAATAGCCAAAAAAAATATTTTTTATTACAAACACTTTTATGAAATTTTTCTGATAAAAAAATTTGTTCCATGTTTTCTTATTCACCTCGATGATTTTATATAATACTATGCTTTTATAAATGGGTCTATAAAACCTCAAGAAATTATCTTTCTTATCATTTTTTAACGTGAATATCGTACAATAACACAACCTTTTTAATAAAAATATAAATTCTGCATGAACATAATTTTTTTTTCTGTAGATGTTTTTCATCTAAATATAAAAGAAAACTAGAATATTTAGATTTATTCATAGATAAAAGAGATATAAGGGATATAGAAAATTTTTGAATTTTCGAACACTTTTAAATACATTACAATCTTTCTTCCTCTTTTATAATTAGATATTGAATTATAACTCGTTTTTAATATAATTATGCATAGTTTGGTTGTATATGCCATAATTTTGTGCCATGTTAAAGAAAAAAAAATTTCCTATACCAAAATAAAAAACATTATGCGAAAAAATTCGCAAAAATATATATTATAAGAGACTTAACGTTGAACTATTAATGCATAATGGCAAAATTTGTATTTTTTTTTGTTGTGATTTTGATCAATAAAATTTTTTTTTTAGAAATATAAATTTATATAAATTAATGTCGTTTATTATTCAATTACCGACTGTAATGTAGTATAAGGTATTTTTTATATATCAAAAAATACATTTCTAGTACTTTAAAGTAATTTATTTACCACAAATTTACTATTTTTTAAAATTCCTAAAAAAGTGATGATATTTAAATGAATTCTTATATAACAAAATGTAATTTTAATTAAAAAAAAATTTAAAACGCAATTTTAAACAATAAACCACATTTTATTAAATCTATTTTGAGCTTATTTTAGATATAATTATATTTTTTTATGAAGCATAACAAATTTTTGAATCTAATCAAACACATATAAAATTATATATATTATAATTATTCAAATCGACTAGCATCTGAGCTGTCACTGGTTTACAAGTGCAAGTCAAAAATTATCCCATATGCTATAACATGAGTAGGTGTGGTACACATATCACGAAAGGTAGCTGCGAGAACTAGATGACATAAATCTGATCAAGGCATATATAAACCTCAGGATTGAGATTAACTCTTAAATATATAGGTCTCGAAAGGAGGTGAGGTATTTAAGAAGAGAAGATATCCGAAAATATAATATGCTATGTTCGCAATGAATTAAGCAAGTTGTGCGCGTGAACAAAATCTAATATTTACCTTATAAATTTAGCTCATATTAAAAAAATAATTATTGAAATGGATCAGAATAATTTATTCGGATCCATTTAGCCACATAGATTCTAGCTATAAATCTTTCAATAAAATATAATTCATTATTTTTTAAAATACACGCAGCTGCAAACAAAATTTTATTTTTTTAAATTAAACTTTGAAATTATGAAAAAAAGATCGCTAAAATCAGCTTGAAAACACTTTATATTTATTAAATTAAAATGAATATTGTGTTATAAAAATTAAATTTAATTTTTAAATTTCTAAACAGCATATATTCATTTATTTTATGTCACTTTTATTGTATTAAATGATCATAAAATTTTTGGTTAATTATAGTCAGATTAATGATACAAGTAAGTTTAATAGAAGGATATATAAATAATATAAATCAATTAGTATTTTTTTAAAAAAAATTGATGTTAAATTTAAAATATATTTTAAGATTTGAGAAATGGTCAACATTATTTGACAAAAATTTGGCATCTCCTTATCCAGTTTAAAAAATAATTGCTAAAACTTTAGGATCACCGTATTTTACAATAACACAATTTAACTATTTAAGCTACACATTCATTATATCAATTCACCTGGTGAGAGGTCTTTAATCTCTGGACAATGTCATCTTTAAGCAGTACGAAAGGATTTCGCGGATTACTCCCCTATCTTTTAACCACGACAAGATTTATAGTTCTTTATTTTTTACGAAATCTTTTTACACTCTTGTCGTTCATTCTTGAAGGATTAGATTTTAAAGTATACAAATATGTGTGATAAAGATTTCTAAGAAGCCAAACTACCTCTAATTGCTATAACAAACTAATGAAAGTAGATAATCATTTTAAGTAATATATTAAAAACACAAGTGTATAATATTTGATGAAATACATGTAATTTTCTGATCGTAGTAAGTTTATAAACATATTCAGTGTTTAGGAAAATCTAATTAAAAAAGGTGGCTAGAATTAAAATTAAAACATAATGCATTGGATTTTGAAAATGTTTATATAAAATGGTTTTAAAATTATCATAAACAAAATTCAAACCGTCTTTTATTATTATAAAAAATTTATACGTTATAGTTTATTTTAAATAATCTAAAATATATTCAGAGGATAAAAGAGCAAAAAACATATATAACAAATTTTATCGCCAAAAATTTCGGACGCAATATATTATTGTATAATCCTCAAATCAAAAAAAAACACAAATTCTTCAGCCTTATATGGAAAAATCAAGAGTTACTAAGCTAAAAGTATGATAAAAGACAAATATTGGCTACGTTAAATATTCCAATCAGGCAAATAGTAACTTTCATACCATATAATGTATTCCAAGCCCAAATAAAGTAATTCTTTTTATTACAATTACTTTACTATTCATTAAAGCAATCCTATAAAATTTGTAACAAACATTATTTACTCATTCTTAATGAAAATATCTAAAAATAACATTATGCGTATATCTATGCTCTGAAAGAACCTAGATGATATTTAGATGGCCAAATGAACATAGTTTATTATAATTTAGTTGATAATATTTATTTTTGAATTATTTATAATAATTTAGGCTCTAATATGTTTTCTGACGATACGAACGCACTATCTTTTACGTGTTATATATTCAACAAATAAAGGCCACTTTCTGACCACATCATGTGCATATGTATTTAAAGCAATAGAAAAACATCAAATATCAATCCGTTTTCGCATTTAAACAAAGATGTATGAAAGATAATATTTTAACATCACAATAATCTTATTTTCGATGTATTGGAACAAGACCACTAGGTTAATCTTAGTAGATGTATGGAAAATGTATATATTCCAGCATAAATATGATCAAAGAACCAAAAATAATTTTATCGCCGACTTTTTATATTCAGGTATAATATATGTCATCATTGATGCTACGGAATATCACAAGAATTTACAGTCATTATATGTTTTATAAGAACAGTATACCTCTTTTTAAAAGAAAGTAAGAATTTTGAAGAATATTCTAGAGATTTTAAATTTAAATATATACTTATTTAAAAAAATTTAAACATTTAACATTAAAATCATCAAATACTAAAATGTTTTTAATGAGCTAAGCTCTGTAACTGTAATCGAAATCAAGGAAAAAAATATATTAATTCTTTTAATAATTATAACATTATACATAGTATAATACAAAAAGAATAAAATATGGATCAGCATTTTTAATTAAGTGATATATGAAAAATAGCATCATACTATCAGATTTTTGCAGATATTTTAAGAATATTTTTCTTAGTATCCAAATGGTTGATTGTGCTATTGAATCATAATAGTTCATATATCTTACTTATTTAGAAAACATGATTCAATGTCTTTTTTTAGCGGTAAATAAACATTTTGATATCTACATAAGCCTCATAAAAAATAATATATCCTTTTATATTTTCTTATATTATTAAGTCTAATATTCCCTTTTATAATTCTATCAGCTAGTATTTCCACAAGCCTTTACATCATATTTAAAAATTGAAATTTTAATTCCATAGAAAAGATCTATAGAATGTGTAACATACTTGTGATATAACTTCTTGAATTTTAGAATAGACGTTTCTTCACTAAATATTTATCCCATCAATTGATTCATTTTCCGTCTAAAACAAATTATTCTTATATCAATAGTGTATTTAAATCTTAATGACTGCTATAGATCTTTTCAAATGTAAAACTGTCTGTTTTAAATATTATAAAAATTTGTATCTGAACTGATACGCGTTTACCATTTATGATCATGTTATTCTCGCCACATAATTTTTAATTTTGTTATTACAAAGCTTCATCTTCGTATTAAAAATTGTATATGAAGATAAAAGATAAAAAAAGTAAATGTTTATGAATGTATAATATTATAGCTATAACGTTTTTATAAAAAGTTATAGCTGAAAACCAGGAAAAATATATATAGTAGCAAAATCATACGAATTGACTTTATAATTGACGAAGATAGCAATAAATGAAGAAATTACTTTATAAAATAGTCATCATTCGGTGTACGAGCTTTTTTAGTTAAATATCAACAGTACAAATGCTCTTTTCATGATAATTTCTTTTCAAGATTCTTATAAATCAATCCAATTGCGCCTTGAGAATATACCACATCTTGTTGGCAAAAAATATTGACTATCTGTAACAACAAATGCACAACCCTCTTTTCTTTTGGTTAAATATAGAAGCTAGATAATGATATTATAGCAGACAGAAGCTATGGCTGGTCCAGAACGAAAATTTGATTGTAAAATTTCTAAAAAAAGCAAAACGATTGTATTTTAGACCACAATAAAAGTTTGACATGGATGTTTTTTTTTTTAAAATGTAAATCAATAACTTAAAAAATGTACTCTGTAGTTAGATATCATTAGATTTGTTTGTTTACAAGAACAAAGAAAGTAATATCTCACAAGTAAAAGAATAAGTCATAGAATATCCGAACAATGGCGTTAAAGAATTACGAATATCAAGACCGTAAGTATAAATCAAATCCTAAGATATTACAAAGCATTTAGTTGAATTACGATTTCCTCATCAAAAAAGAGAATATTCACTAAAAAAAATTTTATAAATGCAAGAATCAAAATATAAAAACTAATATTGGTGCGTCTAATGTTAGATTTTTATAGCACAAAAATTAACTACACAAAAAAATTAATTTACATCGTTATATAAAGCGACTTTATCTTAAAATCTTGGAAGAAAATTGGATTACTATAAGTTAATAATATAAAAACTTCATATAAAATACAGATAAAAGAAGGCAAAAGATCGATAAAATAATGATGAAAAGTTCAGTAGGCAAAAAATCAATATGAATATCAAGAATGATCATTTATTTCTAAATTTAATAAAAGCAAAAATCAATAAACGCTATTATGAAATAAATTGCTTGATTTTGGTCAAATAAGTATGAATAAAAAAATATAAAAAAGATGTTTAATAAGTATTAATTTGATTGGATGATATAGCAGAAATTTCTGTTTTTAAGTTGACCTTCGAAAAAATTCATAAAATACTAAAAACTTCTGACCTTAATAAAACTCCATCACCTGATGAAATCTATGAATTTAAATAAAGAAAATGATATCTTTGCACTAATATGCTACGACAATATCTAAGAGAAAATTTGTGCAAAAATAAAGGAAATGAATGTTTTATAAAGAAAAATAAATGATATTTATAATAACCTGCAGTAATTGGTCATCAAATTTGAGCCTATAACCTGTATGAAAATTCACTATAAATTAGAAACTATAATATTGAGGATATTCTAGTAGTTAAAGTGGAAAGTCATAACTTTTTGCCATAAAATCTACGATTACCCCATTACTTGTAAAGTATTAGTAGACAAAGCTACTAGACACGTCAAAAAAAACGAAAATTAGCAAGAATCAGATTTCCAAATGAATAGTGTAGAATGAGTTGCTTCTTGTTATTCATTTCTATTTAATGACGTTTATGGCAAAACTCGATCATAAATAGTGTGTATACAGCCTTATAAGAGTGATAAAGAGTATATGGAAATTGTTATTACGCATTAAAAAATATAAAAAGGCATAAAAGGGGTGCAATGCACGGTATATGCACATTTATATTTATTTTCCGTGTGTATGGATCCATTGTCAAATGAACTAAACGTTTAATTCACTTGAAAAATAACTAATAGATAAGTTTTTATCACAAATCATATCTTATTTTTATTGATCTGAAGCTTAAGACCACAGACCTGAAAAACAATAACAAAACAGCACATCGAAGTGAATGCATGGAACATGAAAAAAAAGAAATTAAGTTAGCGCCAAATAATTTATATTGTGTTCAATATGGGAATTGAATTTTTGGTTACTGGGATCTAAGTACCTCAAATACATTAAGAAAGAATAAGACTGTGAAAATATACAGCATTTGGTATATTATTATAAAAATGTAATAAAAATTTTGAATATAGTTAAAACAAACATATACAGATAAAAAGTTTTAAAATTTGAAAAATTCAAAATACCAAAAAAACCGCTATATAGGCATTTTTAAACATGAAACAAAGACTTTGCTGCAAGAGTTATATATTTTTTTTACAAGAGAATAATCTATAAGCTTATAGTCAGCAAAAGATAAAGATAGTATTTAAAAAAAATGTAAAATTAAAATAAGACAAAAGGGTTACAACTTTTATGCATGAAACGATCTTTTGGCTTAAAAAGACATATTCCAAGAATAAAAGATCATCCAAAACCAAAGAACTTATGTACATTGAATAAGATGAGAAAAAAAAGATAATTATTTAAATATATTTATTTTTTAAACTACAATTGGAAATTCTATATATAATATATTAAGTTGTAGCAGAAAAAAAGTTTAATGTAAATAAAATAAGATATAAAACAGTATGTAAAATCTTTCAGAATCTATACCATCAGAATGATTACAATTGACGCCTGTAAAAGCTAGATGGTCACCGTGTAGAGATGTTCAAAAAAGAAGCAAGATTATTACATTCAAGATAATAACTATTCAATAGAGATTAGTCAAAATGTCAACACTATGGTGAAACATAAAAACAAAGTGAAAAACGAGCAATCTATGTAAAAAATACTGGTTCAAGACTATACACGACAAAATATATAAATTTTAAGACCCATAAACTTACGATAGCAAAAAAAAACCGGTAAAAAGCGAAGATAAATATAAATTTTCTAAAAAAGAAGATATACAAATGAATTAGCTTCGAGAAAGTCTATAAAAATAAACATGGATAAGATAGTCACATTATTTAAGAGTAATTTTTGTTGATGATTAGAAACAAAATTGAGCACTTTAATATAAACAGGAATAACGATTACTGATAAACATATGAATTTTTTGATTGTAAAGCTAAGAAAAATTGAATAATTAGACAATATACTCTCCTTTATTTACAAATGTAAAACTCGAATAATATCAAAAGTTTTTGCTCTGGGATTGCATGGTTACAGAATATCATAAGTCGTATATGAAGACTTTGGAATTTAAGCATACGCAGAAAGAGCCTCAAAAACAAAGGGATCGTGGAATATACAAGATTAATTAGTCTACAGAGATTCTGTAATAATGCGTAAATTAATGATGCTGATATTAGCTGAAGAATGAGCACAATATATTATATAGAGCAATCTAAAGTTTTGGTTGAACAACGATAAAAATAAAAAATCCAATCTAACTATAGAATTAGATCACATATAAATCATATTAGGCTTTTACTTTTTGTTTCTCCAAACTTATACTTTGTGAACTTAAGTTCTCGTAAAAGCAATAAGATCGAAATACCTGCGATAAAATATTTGAAAAAATACTTCTTAATATTTTTTTTACTGTAAAATTTTGATTGCTAAAGTCTAAAATTAGCATATAATGAACGAAACTAACTTTTGCTATATTAAAGATTTTTAATTTGCGCAAAAATACCATAAATAAAATGCGATACAAGTTGACATGTTATTTGCTTTTATTTTTAGTAAATGTTGTTGATTCAGTGGCAAAGAATCTTACCTCTTATTGTATGCAGCATCCTAAAACAAACCTTACAAAGGTATTTTTACTACGTGAAATTATACAAATAGAGAATTTTAGTACTTTTGTATGTCGAAATAAAATATATAAATTTTTTATTGGTAAAAAGTTTCTTATAAGTATTTTTATATACAATATCATAGACACATATAAATATTTATAAGAGACAAACGATAATATTTGTAGTTTGTTTTTTATAATGCTAGAAATAAATTAATCTGATTTTTAATGATCACGAAACAAAGAACACAATATTATGAATGTTATATATCATATTGCAAAAACAAATTATAATTTGGTGACGTTTATCTTATTACCGTACATAAATACGTATCTAAATAAAATATAAAAAAATAGAATAAGGTAGACAATATGAAACTGTATAGTATGTTAGTAAAAACTATTTAAATCAATTTTTGTCTTGCAATCTAAATCATAGAAAAATAAAACCAATTTTTTTTTGTTAATCAATTATACTATTCCTTAAAAAGATACAAAGCTTTTTCACTGTGAATTTCATATTTTGACCTTGTTAAAATACAATTTTTTGTTTTTTCTCAGTGTAATGTAATTTTTTATGAATATTACAGCTTATATAAATTTGATAATTATGTTGTAGCATATAATCGTATTTAAACATTCGTATATAAAATAGAAAATAAAACTAATCCTCTTAGATGCATATTGGTTATTTTATTTTTTATTGTTTTAAGTTAAAAATAGTATCATGATGTTATAATCATTTGATTCTGGATTTTGGGGTTCGATGTAACAAGGTGAACTAGGGGTTATATAATTTATAAAAAAACAACTGTATAACTATATCTATTATTTTTTGTGTAGATTTACATATTCCTAATCTCTTATGTATATTTATAATCAAATATGAGTTCAAATCGTAGAGAAATATATTTTTGGAAGAAACCATAGATCAATGAAATTAATATATACAACGAAAAAATATAAAAAACCATATTTCTTATAAATTAAATAATAAGATGCAGAAAAAATTTTGATCCCTGATAAAATGAAGCATATTTAATTTTGAAAAAATATTCTGTATATATTTACCCATCATATATTACAGAATCATTTTTTTTTGAAGATTTCAGATCCTAATTTATAAACATATGAACTTCTGTTAATCCACTTCTTTTGTATAAGAAACGCGATAAAGTAATTGTATTTGGTGAAAAGATTATAGAAACGGAATGAATAATTGTAGAATAAAACCTTATTATATGTCAATACAATATGAGGTTAACATACATTTATGCGTGCAGCTATTATATATAAAAATTACAATTAGGCTCGGAGAATATTTTTTTGTAAACCTTTATTTTTTCACTGCAAATATATTTTTAGTAATTCGCCAATCATAAAACACATTCTATAACTTTTATAAAACATAAAATATACAAAAATAATAATTTTTTTTATAGCTAGTTTTTTAAATAAAATAGCGGATTCAAATGATCGATATTATTTTTTTTCTGTGCAAATTGACACATATAATGGTTAAAAGATTTTTTACTGCCTAAGTGCTGTATAAATAGCAAGAATCAATTCAAATTAGATTTGGAGATTAATTTTTGTATCCGAATATATAAATTTTATAAACATGTCATCTAAATCTTCCTTTTTGAATATTTGCAACTTAGCAAAATTATCAAAAATTACATAAAATTATTTATATAAACATCAGAAAATAAATTTGTTTTTCTTTCCATTGAATATGTTTTTTTACTAATTGTTTCGTATAATTTAAGTATTTTTATAATTGCATATCATTAATTTTTTATCGGATATTAATTTTGATGTGAATTATAAGTATAAAATACAATAAAGTAGTTCTTTTTAATAAACGTGGTGATTTGTGTTAGAAAGCGTTTTTTCTATTTAAATCTATTTTAATAATATATACAGTATTATATTGTCATGTTTGTCTGTTATATGATTTGCGGAGCGTGTTTTTCTCAAATGTTTTAAACTCTGGTTTTACAAACCAAATTTTATTCTTTAACCTTGTTTATCGAAAAAATTAAGTTGGTTTTTTTCAATTATATATAAAAAGACGAAGAAAGTCTATTTGAAATATTGCAAATCTCTTGATACCTATTTTTGACACATTTAACTATCTATTTACAACAATAGCACTTCTCCTCTAGAAAGAAATGTGTTTGAGTGTACACCGTTCACTAGATAAATATGTAATCGAGTTAGTGTAGATATTTATTTTCTTATACTTTTTTAAGATTTGGTCATAATTTTGCGACATTACATAGTTATCATTAAAGCCATAAAAAATTTACCTATTAGTGTTACGGGATATACTTCCTGCGTACTTTTTTAGGATTTATATGCATGGTTTGAGCTTACATTTTTTATTCTATGTACTAGATCTATAAAGATATCTATTTTGAATTTATTATTTTATCTCGAAAATTTTCATTAACGATATAATGTTTAATTAAAAATTAAAGAAATTTTATGTACTTCGATATGTTTTATAAATATTTCTCTGTATTTATGCACATATATAGCCATTATAACAGATTACAAAACATAGTCAGAAATAAACTATCTTTGTTTTTACAACTTTACATGAGTTTTTAAAAAACTATCAATATTATACAGGCTAAAATTAGGGCTCATATATGTAGAAAGTAAAATATTTGTATTTTTACATTCATGGATGTAATTAGCAAACAAAAAAAATCCTAAAATGTAAAAAATACAGTAAAAAAAAACACATATTTTTGAAAATGCTTTTATCTAATTGTTTTCTATATATACAGAGTTATAAAAAATATAGAAAATTACTTTTTTGACATTATATGTGATGCATAAAAAATACACTGACGAACTTTTATAAACTATCCGATGAGACTTATAATAGACAGAAAATAAAAAGTAAAGTTGCAACCAATATTTTAATTGTTTTTATATGAGAATTAATTGAAACGCTTCTTCTTTTATATTTGTCATAAATTTTATTTTTATTATTAAGTTTCAATAATATGAACATATGTATAATTTATATTATCAATCAATAAATTTCATAATTTCATTTAAATGTTTAAATGTTAAAATCGGATATGCGAAAAATTATAAACGAGTAGTATGTATATAAACTTTATAGCTATTGTAATTATTTACACATGATACAACGTTCGCGAATTTTCATTCGAAAATACATTAAATATGTTTGCATGCAAAATATACTTAAAGCAAAATAAAGAGTACAAGTACATTTTTTAAAAAAAATTCAATTTTAAATTATAAAATCATAAATGTTTTATCATAGTAAATCTATTAAGTATATGGTCAAACGCTGCATATTTATCTACATATATGTTTTAAAAGGATTTTTCAAGTAAAATTATATCAGAGAAGTTGCCTAGATTTTATAACCGGTTTAAAGATCTACAAAAAATATGCGAAAATAATTCATAAATATAAATAATAAAATAAAATACAAACTGATACATCATAAAAAAAACAAAAAAAACCTTTATTGTATAGATTTCCATAGAAAACAGAAGAACAGTATAAGCTCACTCTTAAAAATCCCAAAGATTGTACCTTATTGTATTTACCTATTACCAATAATTGAGATAAAAAACATAAATAAAGTCTATAGTACCTTTCCCTGCAATGATTTAAGATGTGAACTAAAATAAATAATGAGCTATAAACGCCTTTTGACTTATAATATATTATAGAACCCAAAATAGAATTATTCAATATAAGAATTGTTTTATAGGGTTATATGTATATTTTTTCGCATGGAAATATTAAATATTCGATAAAATAACGCTTCGCCTATTTAAAGGCTGCACTGTAATTTTTTTAGTATTTAAATTATTAATTTTTTTCTATAAATACCTCTCAAATATATTTCTATTTTACAAATAATTTTGATGTTCTTTTAAGTGTATCTTAACGGTTGAATATATGAAATTATAAAATAATTAAAGCAACGTATATTTTTGTAATTGTTCTTAAATTGTTTAATGATTCTTATTTATCAGACAATAAAGGTTTTCTGTTGAATTAAATCTACCTTATGTAAATATTCTAAAAGAATTATATACTTGATTAAAGAAAAATACGATCAATCAAAATAATAAGCAATAAACTAAATTAGGATATTTATGAAGAGTTAAAAGCACTATCAATCTAAAAATTTCGTAATGTTAACTACTTGTATCAAACAGAAAGCAACCCCTACGAAATATTTACCCCGCAACATTAATAAAATCAGTCCTTATATTACTATAAAATAGTTTAAATATTATAATATAATGAAAATTATTTTGTTTCCTTTTAGATTATGCTGTTAGATACAGAAAAAATAACAAAATAGTCAAAGGCTATTAGGTTTAAGTTGCAATAAAAGAAAAAAATAGATTTTGGCCTCAAGTTTTGTTTCTCGCAGACTTTGTTAAAAAGTTTACTATTAACTAGAAAAACACAAACTTTCATATTTTAATACAAAATTAGACAAGCTCAAGATTTACTGATGATTTAATTTACTGGAGCATAAATAATATATACTAAAATGAGTCGAAGATTTTTTTACAATATAATCAACATCATTTTTTATTTTAAGCATAGTTCATAGGCATAATGAATATTTTATTCTTCGGAAACTTGGCAATAATTAATTAACGTTATTTAAATCTAGAAAAAGCCATTAAAATGTTAATTTATTGAATATATTTATTTTTTCATCCACATTTTTTGTTATGTATAGGATTAGAAAAAATCAAGTAACAAAATGATAATTTCGTTGTAACTAGAATTTTTATAAATAATGAATAACTCGTTTGCTATTTATATATATTTTTTTTGATGATATGTTTTTCTGGTGAAATATCCCCATAAATTATAATATTTAATGCATGACTTTTTTTAATATCTACTATAACAGTTGAGTATATAAAAAATTAGAAAATATGTTTTTATATCAATTAGTTTTTTTCATTTGGCTTTAGAAATGCTTATAAAAACTCGGTACTACGATATGGTATTTATATAATCAACATCAAATACAGGCTTTTAAAGTACTCAATAATTTTTACAAAAACCAGAGATATGAAATATAAAATTAAAAGATTTAGATTTGTAAAATAACAGTTGTAATGCGTTTAAATAAATAACTTTACTTTCAAATGATTGTTCACTTTAAATTAGATTTTCTTGATTTTAAAGATTGTATATTTTTTTAAATTCGGGTTTTATAGCTAATATATAAGAGCAATCCTATACTTTTATAAATGATAAAATGCTCAATATAATATTTTTCAGCAGCTTGAATGTAATTATTTAAATTATTTTTATATTAGATAGTAAATGTACCTAGATTTATAAGTTATTTTAATTTATGACTACTTTTGCCCTGATAAACTGTAATATTTAATAAAAAATTTATTAATAAATTTAGATTTATTATAAAAATTTTTTAAAATATCAGAATTTCATGTTTAAGTAAATATAGTTTGTATACAATCATGAAATTCATTATAGAAATATAATCAACAAGATTTATATAATTTATTGATAAAATTACATTATCTTTATTCAAGAAAATCTGTTGTTGAAAGGTTTTATTATGACTTTTACGAGCTTTTTTACAACATAACAATACAATCTTAAATATGAAATTTTATAAGCCACTTGTTCTTTAAAAATACAATATACAGTAACCTACTGTTATTCTAGATGCTATTGTTTGTACGTCATCTTCTGCTTTATATTTTTTTATGTTTATGATTTTCATTCGTGTTGTTTAATTTTTGATTTGTTTTATGATCGACGTAAAATCTTGTTGATTGTTTATGTTTTTTGTACTTCTTTTTATCTTATTAATTCATTCTAAAATCACAAGTTCAAAAATTTTTTCTGCATTAAATTCATTTATTATGTGTAAAACGTCAATTATTTATCTATTATGCGTAACTAGCACCCATGATAAATATGATATGTTAAACTAATTGTTGTTTATCCTTGTAAAACGACGATTTTTTTACCAATCATTTGTACATTTTTGTAATATATAGCCGTAAAAGAATTATATAACGAATACATTTTCTATAAATAAAATATATTTGATTTTCTATGTTATTGCAATTTGTAGTTTATATTTTTATATAGATATCTTTGAGCTATATTTTTCAAAGAAAACTTTTACTTAAGTTATAAATGTATACTTTTTCAAATATATATAAAAATTACGCATAAGCATGATAAATTCCTGCAAAATAATGACTTTTTATCTAATCGATTATTATCTTGGGATGTGTATATATTGAAACACCCATCATTATAGATAAATTTTTACATTCAGTTCCTTTTCTTGGTCCCATGAGTTATACATGGTTACACATATTCGATAGCTTAAGCTACTGATTGTCTCAAAACTTGTTTCTACATCTTATATAAAGAATTTTCAAGAAATTTCTGTGATTTAGAAAACAAATTAATAGACAAGAATTTACGGTTTAATATTAGTATTTAAAACAGACAGCACATTACTGGTTATATAAATCATTTATTTCCTCCTTTATTTTCACCTATTGGCATGTATATCTCATCCATCAATTTTAAGAAATTCAATACGTTTTATTTCGAGCCGAAATATATTTTTGGATGGAAATTACTCTACGTCACAGTATGTATTATATAAAAATAATATATTCATTTCAAACTTAATATTAAAAATTCAAATTCACGGGTCTTCACATAATATTTTATATTGTGAATTCAATACTATCGATAATAACATTAAAATCTTATTATTTTGTTCATATTTTTTATAAAATATTTGGCATATGATAATAACATCTTATCGATGTTTTTTTATAAAAATGAAATTTATAAATATGTATAATACTTGTAAATTAAGAAGCAAAAAAAAATTATAAATATTATTAGACCATGATTGAAGCAAATTAAACTTTATTTAGATATCAGATAGATTTTAATATGTACGTAAATTTATAAAAAAATTATACCATCATACTGGAATCTAGGAATCTGGCACTTTACTGTTAAAATACGTTCGATCACTGGATATATTTTTTTTTACCAGAAGACAGTAAAATAAATAAGAGCTTATGCTTCTATGTTGTGTATACTGAAGATAAAAATGATGATGTATATAAAAGATTAATTTATGTGATAGTTTTTTTGCAATATGATTTTAGTGTATATGTAATCATTTGTGAATGGTTTATAATGAAACCAAATTATGATTCCTTAATCATAATCTATAATATAGCGCATATATAATAATACTAGATCAATTTGTAAAAAACTTACCCTACCATACTAAGATTTGTTGTTAAAATTATCATTAGCCTAAAAAAATATCATTAAAGCATATAAAAATTAATTTGTTATAAATCTATTTTTTTCCAATCTACTAAAATACTTCTAGATATTAAGAAATGTCTATAGTAAAAAAATGCATTCGTAAGCATGAACACATGATTTTACTTGTTATTATTGTATTTTTTTATATTAAATTTCAAAGAATATCTTTGATATATATGTTCATTATATGTAATTCTCTTGACTGTCATATATTACACAATTTGAAGGTACTTAATTTTGAAAAAATTCCTTTGTGCCATTATTAAGAGATCTTTTACACATATTTAATTAAATTTTGAAATACTAAAATCTGTAATTATTTCGCTTATTAATTTTATTTTATTTTAAAAACAGTTAATTTTTCAACGATGCATTACAAAAACTAAATATGTCAGCTTGTTACTAATTTACAGTTTGTAAATCAATTTTTTTGTGTTTATTGTGATTTTTTAGTTGAATACCATAAATTATATGTCTTTGTATAGATTTTTGTTTATTTATGTGTTATTACTGTTATCAATTTAGACGTGGTCAGCCGATTGAGAATATTGCACAACTCCTTGATGCATCTTTTGACATCTTTGCCTAACTCATCTTCAACAACTGCTATACTTCTCATAAATTTGATACGTTCAAGGGTCTTGCGGAGTATGAGAGCTTGCATATATGCTTCTTTTCGTCCGGGATTTTAAAAGTTAATTTTAATACAATATTTTTTATAAATAATTTCAACCTATAACAGAAAATATGAAAATAAATATGATTGGTATTGGGCATTCATAGAAATATAATAATGATTATTTTAATACAATCTGTGTATCATAGTATATAAATAATTCAAGTGTCCATAATATTAGAGATGTATGTACGCAATGATGATTTAAATAAATGAAATTAGCCTACGCGATCATACAAATTTGTAATTTTATAAGATACTATAATCTTGAGTTCATGCTATTATTTATTGTTATTTATGAATTTTAGAATATTAGCAGTATTGCAAATAAATACCGTTTTTTATGAGAGCTCATATTATCGTTATTTCTGATTAATTATGAATACACATATACATTTTTAATAAAAAATTTTTTTTAACACAGCTTTTTTTGTATATTATAGTTGAAAGCGGAATGTTATTATAAAATTAAAGATTTTACTTTAAAGAATATGTGATAAAAAAAAGATAATGTACAATGCATAAATAATTCTGAAAACGCATTTTATAACATAAAATATAATATATAAACAGATGAAAAATTCACTAAATATTTTTTGATCACATGATGTTTGCATAAATGGGATAGCCATTATATACATTCTATGTAAAATAGAAGATGTGGCTTGAGAACGAAATTGTAATATATGTATATTTAAAAAAACTAATGAAATTTACAATATTGAATGGAAGTATAAAAAGAAGCCCCGAATAAATATTTATGAAATATAATAACATATCTGTATCTAAATTTATTGCAGAAAAATATAATTTATTGCAAAATTTATATTTGTTATAGAATCAATATTGGATTTTTAAACCAGTAATCGGCATATCTATACTATTTATAATTTTATAAATCGAAACATCAAAAAAAATTACATTTATGTCTTGAATTTTTTTCATATTATAACTTTTAGTGTATATGATATAAGATATTTTATTATTTTTTTTATATAGAATAATTTAGTTTTTGAAAAAATTGATTTGAAAATAATATTACGCATCGTGATTTTTTATAATTTATTAAGTAAACATGAAAAATAACTGTTTTTTTCCTCTGGATAAAATCTATAAATTTTTCAAATTATCCACTATTATTTCTCAAAAAAAGATATTCAACGATTCACTTTTAATGGATTATTTATTTTTTACATAAAATAAGATGGAGTAAAATCCAAACGCTATGAAAGCGGTACATCGCTTAATAAAATATGAATCATTAAGCTGTAATAACCCTCGAAAAAAATAAATTGAAAATTGAAAATTAAAAAAAAAATTGTGTGACAAGCTTCCTAAATATAATGCATAATTAGATATCAATTTACATAAAATGTTGCAAAAATTCTTCAAGAACTTTATGACTTTAATTAAGTTTTGATTTGTTCATATTATCATATTATGCTGCTTTAATATAACATACGGGCTAAAAACATGAAGAATTTTTACTTGTTTATTATATGATATCACCTCTATAATTGATACTAAAATATTAGATTATAAGTTTAATAGACCAGCGATATCCAAAAAATATTACATATATTGATCTTTAAATAACTAAACAATATGATTTATATAATTGAAAGTTTAATTCCAGTTAAAAATTTCACATAGATTCGTATTTTGTAATTATGGGTTAAATTCCTTTTTTTATGATTACATCCACGGGGACGTTGAAAGCCATTTAAGAATTTAAACAGCTACTTAATGCATCAAATGGCCACTTCTTCTGTGCTTTCTTCACAAATATCTCGTCTTCTGCCAAAATATATAGATTCAAGTGTCTTGACAAGCGCAAATTTTTATAGGTTTGATGGTCTAATATAGGATTTATAACATTTAAATAAAATTAAAAAAAATTTTACATGATGCATGGTATATCAAGATAAAAGAGTCATCCGAATATTTTATTAGACCAATTAAATAATTGAATAACCGAATGAAAGGGGTTATTTGTGCCTTTCTGTTCTATGAAAAGCGTATAAAAATTCATTTTATTGCCTTTCTTAATATAAAATCTAATCTTTTACCTATAGTCTTCTTCACTTCAATGAATTTTAATTTAAAATGAAGCTATATATTATTAATGCAATTAATATATGTTTTGTATTAAATTTGTGTGCTCTATAAATGTTACTTGTTTTTAGATATAAATACGTTTTCATGTTACGCCCTACTTGTTATCAATATTTTCGCATAACAAAGGTTTGTTAAAAAGAGCACATAACTGTTTGAATATACATTGGCTGCTAAAATAATATAAATATTGATGGGTTAATATATTTTTTTTGTGTTTTATTTTTATGTTTATATTGGTTTTTAAGATGTGTATATGTTATAATTTTGCTCCGTTTATTTTAAATATTTTTCACTTTTACTATTTTTAATTATTAGATTCGATATTTGTATTTGATTTGCTACAAAACTACCAGAATATGAATATATGCTTATTTTAAACTAAATAAAAATTGGCCATGGATATTTTACCAATGATCTCAAAACAAGGAGTGATTAAGATAATGGAAGAGGTCACTATCCACGTAAATAATATGCCAAATTACATATAACTATCATGATAATTGTAAATCAAAGACGCAATGCCTCGTTTGCTCATACTATCTCACGAGAAATCTATCGCGTCATGTTTAACAGAAGATAGGAATTACAAATAGATTTTCGTGATGTACATCTATATCTTCTAAATATTCCAAAAAACACCGTAAATTTACTGAAGAAGTTTCCTTCGTGCTAAAAATCTTGTTTAGATTTACAAAGCAAGCATTAGAAATTTAAATCATATGCATCAAATTTTTGAAGATAATGATTGGTATACAGAGAGGACTCATATATTTTAATAGAAATATAAGCTGAAATTCCGAGTATAGAAATAAAAAAAACTTATTTAGTAATCCTGGGAAATCCATAAAAAACCATTATATTAAAATATTTAACGATAATAATATATCGTTATATTACCAAGTAAAATCATCCTATGTGTTAAAATATCACACAAAATGGATTGGCTGTCATAAAATTTATGGATTAAATTTCATTTATATATACTTGTGCGTTATTGCTAGAGTATCACAAGTTCTTTAGAAAATTATTTATGTCGGGTAGCAAAAGCCGATACATAAAAACTCCAAAAATTGCATTTTAAAAAAAACAGCATGAAGAAGATACATGATGAATGATATCAAAGAATTTTTATAACGCTGACTGTAAGATCCAAGATAAAAAAACGTTTCATGCTGGCTGAATAAGCAGAGTTAAGACAATCGAAAAACTAATAAAGGTTTATTTTACCATCAGATATACGTAAAATTTTATGGTTCTAAGGTAAACATATTTGCATTCTACAGCACCGCAAATAAAACTCAATTAGAATAAAAGCAGGAAGAACAGATTATCGAAATTCTGCCAGAATTTGTTTCAGTTAGAACAAAAAAAATATGCAAGCAGAAATATCAGAACTAATCATTCTCTAATTAATGTCTTTACAAATAGCACATCAAAAAATAAAGTTCTTAAATATGCTCTAAAATTTACAGAGACTTAAGACACCAGTTAAACGGCACGATTGGAGCATTTTAAAGACAAAGACTATAGTTTGGTTGATTATTTCAAATAAGCTATATGCATTGAAATAAAAACTATGTGTAATTATGCCGGTCAATTCTGGCATAACTAATTCTATTTTCAAGAAAGTTAAAATTCAGTCTAATTCATGTGCGCCAACCTATTTAAAAAAAGCCATTATGGTTCCTATTTTCCTACAATTTATCGACGATTTGATGATTCTTTTTATTCTTTCCTTATTTTAATATGTGAAAAAATTATAAAGTGTAAAATCAGCTACGTAAAGAGCCATGATCGGATTGAGTTGAAACTGAATACAGCGCATCAAATTCTTAGAATAAAAAAAATGCATTAAATGGGCATTATTTGTTTTTTTGGTGATAAGCATTGCATTTGTTGCAAAGTCTTATCAAATAAAAATTATGGCTGCTATATACAGTAAATCTGAAATATTTATACACGATTTGAAGTATTTTAAAGGTTCTGTTAATTTTACATACAGCCTCTGGTAAATATAATGAATAAATTAAAAGATAATTAGAAAGCTCTGCTCATAAATCTATAGGTTAGTAATCTGATAGTGAATGATTTATGTCGTAAATGATAATACACGACTTTAATGTAACTCAATTGATATTATTAAAAATAATAGAATGAAAACGCTTGCTATAATTTTTAATCAAATAACATCTATTAAACGCGACGAATGACAAAAGAATATTCAATGAGACTATATGCTAAACATATTCAGTTTCTAATTTACAAGTACAGCACAGAATTATATCTAGTGTAATAAATTTTTTAGGGTCATAATAAATCACATAACTTCTCTTGTACCTAAAAAAACATGCTTGAGAAAATGTAGATATATCCAAAGTGAACATGTTATAGAAAATCGCTAATAACATCAAAAGTAGAAGATTTTGTGGTTAGAAACAAATGAAGAATATTCAAAACAAGATATTGCGCCCTTTCTTAAAGCACATAGAAAAATTTGCATATTTTATGGTGAATTATACTTCATAATACAATACGTATATAAAATTAAAATGCAAAAGTATGAATGATTTCGCATAGCTAAGAAATTTTTGAAAAAGCCAAAAAAGAGGATGCTTAATGTTCAGTATATGCTAGCAAAACATAATTTTTTATTTATTTATCCAAGCATAAATTTTATTGAGTAAATTGTAATAAAAAAAACTGCATGAGGAATATGCTTGAATTTAGAATTCTTTTGGATATTTATAAGCTAAAAAGTGCGTTTGAGTGATTAAAGGATGAATTTAAGAGAAAAGATATTTTATATAACTAAGAAATGAAGCATTTAACATTATTTTGTAACTAATAAATATTATTGGTCATGGGATTCTAAGTGATAATAATATAGGGAAGTGGTAAAATAAAATTATTAAACTAGTGTTTGGATATATAGGAGCGTGTACGGGTGGAATTTTCGGTTTGTGAGGCCACATTCTTGTTTTTGAGATGGTCATGAAGCCACATTTAAAGATTCGTTTATGTTAAAAAATATATAATTACTTTAAAATATAAACAAAAAATGACATTTTCTGGTGGGTTTAATTTAAAATGCTTTTTTTTACTAAAAGTTTCATATCTGGCTAAAATTTACTGATTTTTAATTTTAATATATTTTCGTATGAATTTCTGCTAATTATTTTCTCTGTTGATTTTTAAATTAAGCAAAATGAGATGAGATAGACGCACTGATACGTGCTTAGAAATCATTAAAATATACGACTGGATTTTTGTTGAAATTTAGGATACTAAATTGCATTTTCACATTATAATTTTGGATCTGTCTTATTGTTAAAATGAATTTATGTAAAATCATCTTCTGCTAATTCATATAGCTCCAATTAATGCCCACCAGGTGCCCGCATTATGTCTATAAAAACGGTTTATAACACAAGCTGCATGCTTGTTTCATGTTCTGGAAGGCGCTTGAAGCTTATATATATTCAATGTTCTGGACCCAAATACTTCAGAATATATTTACCACCTCGCTACTAGCTTAATATTATGAAGGATTAGAATATTGCGTAATCGTTTGGAATTTATTTCTTAAATCTTTCTCACAGAAATAAGATCCCTTAAAAATCACAATTTTTATGAAAGACTATATATTTTCCCCCATGAAAAACACATTTTAATTCTTTCCTTGTGGGACAAATTTAGCTCCTTCCGTTTATGTGTAATATTACAATAAAAGGCAAGAATGCGACAAAATGATTAATCTTTCAATCGACATGCCAATCCTTTTTACTAAAAAATCGATAAAATTTGTTCTTTAAGCTCATATATCTTTATTAAAATAGGCTCTTTAGATTTCATACGAAATTGCGAATAATAGACAAGATAAAGACTGCTATTTTCTTCATTTGAAATCAGAAAGTTTATATCTGAAATTTTTTGTTGCGCCTTTTCTGTCCAAATTTACGATTTATTTATCGTATAGAACTGAACTTATAAATTTTGTAGTCACAGCACAAAGATTTTTTTGAGGCATATTCATTGCTTTTTAAACAGATTTTTTAGTATTAGCTTCGCTTTATAAAGCCATGCGATGAATTCTTCCAGTTTGATCTATTTAAAGGTGCACAAATAGTATAAATACCTATCAATTTGATAAGATTTACTTTGAATTTTCACATATTTCTTCTTTTCGTGAATAACCTAATCTTTGGTGTTCTACAAATTAATATTCCTATGACTAAAACATTACATAACAGTAAAAGTCGTAGTAATCATCCAAACAAAATCGAGAAACTTGGCAGAAAATAATTTATTTGTCATTCAATCGACAAAAATGATCTATTTGATATCCAAATTTTGTAAAAAATTAAAAATTGCTTTCTAAGATTAACTGACGTTTCATGTTATCTTTTGATGATATTCCATCTTGATAATGAAGTGAAACTAGCCTTCGTAACACAATCAGGAAAATGCGTATCACCGTTTTTATCATGCATTCACTGATTAGCTCGATATCGCCATATAGTATACCCAGTCTCCTTATAGACAAGCTAGTTGAAAAATCATCTCTGTGCCATTTGATTCGTATATAACAAAATAAATGTAGCTTAACTTGCTCATGTTTGTCTTTTTTTTAATTTAAACAGCTTTTGAAACGTACTTCTTCTATTAACGCACAGTGTTTATGCTCTCTATGGAAAGGAAAATATACATTTGCATTTTGATCCTTTAACGTAAGTATGAGCTACTCAAATCAAAGAGAAAATCTTATATTTTGTTGCTCGAAAAAAAAGTTCACAATCAAGGTTAAAATTATCTCTTTTTAGAATTCATGGTATAGGGGCAGTAAAATTTCATTTAAAATTTTCATGATATGAAATTATTTATCACAATATAAAATGAATTAGATCATGAGACCACAAACGTTCCTCTGAAGCTATTTTTGTTCATAAGTCAATGTTGCATACATTCGGTTTATTCTATGATTAAATTTTAGATTAGTACATAATTAAGGGCGACAGAACACAAAAAATATCAATATTGATTTAAATATTATTTGTTCAACATCAATTTTTCTATTTTTTTTGGTATACTTAAATTTTACTGTTCTTACTAAATTGCAAGAATTATATTTAAAATTATAAAACCGTATTTTTTTATTATAATCAATCCGAAATAACATTCACTCGATAAACATATTAGCTCGATCTTAGTGTTGATGTACTATAAAGTATTTTATTTGCCGATTTAATGTGAATAAAGATTTATTTTGGTGTTATTTACATTATAGAAAAAACAGATAAAAGCAATGTAAAATAATGCATGCCAATAGATATTTAAAATTTGGATATAAATGGCACAAAATAAATGCGAAACGGTTTATGTATGATTCCCTCTAAACAATTTGTTTCTCCAACTATAAAACAGGCGGAAATAATAATCAATTTCATAGGATTATTATCTAAAGAAATCTATAGATTATTTTTTACTTTTAGTCATAAGATAAAATTGTTTTTGAACCCCATGTATATCGAAATACCTACACAGTATAAATTTTATAAAGCCTATCTACAAAAAAAAATTTGAATCAATGTAGAATTTCGCATCGAATTTTAAAAGAACATAACGATTACATTCTATGCAATGAAACAAGTTTATTGTGAGCAAAAAAGAACAAAACAATTTTTTCTGGATATATGAATGCATAGAAATTAAATTTAGAAGTCACTAAAACACAATTATTATCCATCAATCTCGCTTATATTAAATTTTATCATTATATTTTACACTCACATAAAATGTAAAAAGATGTGTGATTCTTTAAATTACAAATATATTTTTTGAAAAGAAAATTTAATTCAAACAAAATATGTATATACTCACCCTTTTTTTATGACGAGCAATAAATAAAATCATCTTTAATAATTCTCTAAAAGCATTTTAATTATTTTTTACAATTAAAGTATATTTTTTTTGAATTATATCACATCTTTTATATCTAAGATATTAAAGTGTTTGACTATCCATATAAAAATAATTAGGACAAAAAACAAACTTTTATAGATTAGAAATATTCCTTTCTGTTTCAAGTCATTCGTATGTTGTCCCTTGTTATATGTTATGATTCAATATGAATAGAATCGTAATTTTTTTTTATTTTGATATTCTTTAAAAAGCGATGTTTTATATCCTCATATTGTGACATTTCCCATTTCTATGGATATGATTGCTTTTGCAGTAAATGAGAATACATTATGCTTTAATTTCCATTTTACAGATTTAAACTTAATTACGTCAGTGTTTTAATGGGAATATGTAAACTTATTCGGTAGGAATCTTATTTATTTTTTAATTATCAATCACTGTGCAAAACATCAATAAACAATTTTCTTTTCTAGTTGAACCTGTCGTTCTTCTAGCAATTATATTGATTTGCCAACGCGAAATATGTGGAAGCTTCTTTTGTATCAATTATCAGGTTTTTCTTTTGAAAAATTATTTGGTATAGTTTTAAATTATTGTATTTTAGTTTAATTATATTGTTTGATATTCCCCCTTTTCAAAACAATTTGACACAAGCATTAAATATAAATATACAAATTTAATATCAAAAGGGATTGTAAACGCCTGGTTTACGTTGAATTTTCGCATATAATATGAATTAATGCATTTAAATCTATCCATAGCTTAAATGTGGTGGAATTGAAAGGATTTATGTGCAATATGTGTTCATTAGACGCTAACAATCTAATCGCTTATTATCTTATATGGATTTTCTGGTGGAAGCTACTGCTCTAACGTATACCAAACGTATGTAAACATGTGATCACAAATTTATTGATGTGTTTAGTTGCTTCTGATAAATTCGAAGCTTCAGGAAAATAGAGGTAATGATACATATTTAAATATTTTTCAACATTCATCAAATATTTGACCATGTTAAGCTATTCGCTTTTAAATCTTTAATAACAAATTAGAAGCTCGTAGAATAGTACAGTAACAAAAAAAAATGTAAATATGTGTTTGTTTTGTATAGCATGGTATATCTATGCTTATATTATAAAAAAAAATATATATATATCTGTAATTATGTAAAGCCTGAAATTTTTTGACGCAAAGAATAAAAGATTTTGTGCTTTTTATGCGATATTGTGTTTGTTTTTTCCTTAAAACAATTCGATTAACGGCGTCTTTATATATTTCGCTATCTCATTTAATTGTCACAACCTTTTTTTTATCCTTAATAAAACGCCATTTGTATTAAAATTAGATCATATAAAAATAAAAATTCAAGTTTCATTTTCTAAGGTTTGTTTGCACACCGAAATAATTCCGATAATAACAAATATGTACCACACACAAAAAAATAAAACTAGTTTGCAAACATTTTGATATGTATATATCCACTTGTCCAGACTAAATGATCTAATTTAATAGAATACAAAATATAATTATAGTTTATATTGATAATTTATAAAATATTTATTTGATAAAAGAGTCAAAATGTCATTGTATAAAGTTAAAAGCCACTAAAAATAATTTGTTTCTGCAAACGATTTGAGGGTATATTTTTTCAACTATGGTTCCTGGGAACAGGATGGGATATTTAGATCTTATTTATCTTCAATTCTTTCTAAAATATTTATTATACAATCATGTTATATATTTATTCCAATATATATTATTCTTATATTGAATGTGGTGTTATTTTTGAGGATAAGACGATTTATATATCATAATAAACATAAAGCCGCTATTAACAAGCTTCTTCTCATAATTACATCACAAATTTTCATAATCAAGTAAGTTATATGGTGGATTGCTATTTTATGATATTTAAAGTAGATTAATCTACTTCTATTTAAAGGTTTTTCGCAACTAGGATCTAAGTTTGTATTCAAATGCAAATATTTTTACGATGTTGCATATTGATATATTACTTTAACATAATCCTGGAATAAACATAACGGTCAGATTTAATTAAATAACGTCTAATTTATGGTAAAGGCAAAGTTCATGATTATATATTATAAAAAAAATGTTGTTTCTATACGTGATATGTTGAATTACAAAAAATTGCATCGATTTTTATATTTTCAACCACTATTTTGTGCCTTTTTAGATTCCCGTGGATTTTATTTTACCCATATTTGCAAAAATATTTTTTTGAATATTTACAATAGCATCTTTATAATTATATTTTCTACATTAGATTTCCTTTAATTTATTGAAATGATCATATGAAAAACAATATTTTTTTGTATTTATGCATAGTTTATTGAATAAATCACAATTCGAAAACAGGTCTATTGTAATATCGTAAAAACTAGTTTATTTATTTGCTATTTGTAAGTAATGACACATTAATTGATTCTAAAAATAAATACTATACCTCATTTTACATTTAAAAGATAATCGTAGAAGATCTATTTTATCTGGCAGTCGCATAAACATTCTCATCTACAGCCCAAAATAATTATTTTTGCTGGACCCTTGGACCATATTTTATGCTATCATACAATAAACTCAGTAATCAATTGGTTTTGTCATTTATAATAATCAATGAAGTTTATTTATATGTTACTGGTTTTATTTTTATATTAAAAGCGTAAAGAACAGCTAAAATTAAATTAAACTAGTATCGTCTGGATGTCGTTGTCGTGCCAAACTGATTTTAAATTGAATTACTTTTTACAACTTATTTAGCTCTTAGGTACTAAAAAAGTCATCATATTTTAAAATTGTTTTACTTTAATAAACTTGAGGTCTATGTATAAATATTCTGGTGGAAAGCTGTGAAATTATTATAGCAGAATAAGCATTGTAAATCACGTTGGTATTCATATATTAATTAGTGAAATCTAAAGACAAATGTTCGTAAACTTATTATTTTTTTAAGTATTACCTTTGTTCGATGCATTTTATTGATGTACAGAGAATATCCGAGGCTTTTAATAAGCAAACCTAACCCAAAATTCAAATACATAAAAACTAATAATGAAATTAACGAAATAAAGGTTTTTTTTTAAATATTATAAGATAATTTGATAGAACAAAAAAAGATTTTATTGATTATAATTTGAGCAAACTAGCAAAGTAAAATTTGATTTTAAATTTTAACACATACATTTATAGAGAATTTTAATATATTATTAATTTTATATTCTAAAAATTCTCTTTGGATTAGTTCAGACTTATTTTTTTAAATACATGATCTAATAAATTTTTGTTTGTTTTTGTAAAAAAAGTCTAATATAAAATTAAAATAAACTATATCTTACTTAGAAACCACCATGAAGTGAATATTTTAATGCTTATACCCGCAAAAAACAGAGCATATTAAGTATTAGATGAAGCGTTCATTATTTCAAATATTTAATATTTTATTAAACCAACTATTATAACATTATAGTTTAATTCTTGTGTTAGGTCATATATACCATAAAAACAGCCATAGAAAATGAGATGAAAATTTTAGGAAAATATTTAATTTTGTAGATAATTTTTCATCCTAATTTAGTTGTATTTTATTTAATAATGTGTTTTTATTATAATTAATATATTGCTATATATACTATAAATAAAATCTAATTTATTTTCTAAATATTTTGTGCAAAAAAATTATCAAAATCCTTTAAACCTGTATTTTATTTACATAAAATAATATGAGATATAAATATGCTTCTACGGTTATTGTATTGGTTTTACATCATGAAAAAATCGTTGGGATTTAATTGAGATTATATTATATTCAGAATCAATTTATACGCAAATTAGCATGCATTTAGCTATCATTATTTTAATCATATAAAGACGGGAATTTTTTTCTTTACCTTCATCATAGCTTAGTCAAATACAAAATATCAAAATAAAATTTTTTAGAAAATATTCTATCTTATTTTTTCCTAATCGTCTCTTCATAAAATACATCTTAATTTAATTTTTTTTTCATGCTTTAAATATATCCAAAACAATATTAAAAAAAATCATCTTAATAAAGTATTCATTTTTACATAAATACTTTATTAGCGTGATAGAAATACTTAAAAAATCTCTATACACAAATACATGTTTCTCTTTGATGCTTCTAAAGCCACTATAATTTTATGCTGTCTTATTTTTCTTGTGCAAAATAAGTTGGTTTTCTTTCTTTAAAATAATGAACTGCGTATTTGCATTCAAATCTAAATTTTTATGTTTAGATAGCATAACGAAATACATTACATTATATACAATTATTAACAACACACATGAAAGATATAAATTTAAAAGTTATATCTTTATAATCATTCATGGTTATAAAAAATTAATCCTTTGATTAGTTTAGTAACATATAACGCTGATGATAAATACAAATAAAAATTGTGCTTATATATCATTTTTAAAAGATTTTTCAAATAAATTCTAGTAATCTGAAAAAGTTCAATCGGCTTGCAAAAGCAACAGCTGCTATATGTTTTTAAAAGATATTTAGGCGATTTCTATTATTAAATTGTTGGCAGGATTATAATTGCTCATGAGTGTGGATATGATATACATCACACAAAGTTTACATTTTACGTTGTTAAATTTTATTTTCTATTCTAGCAAGATTTTTTCGATTCTTTTCCGATTTTATAATTTAATCTGTGTAAATTATTTTTACATAATAATATGTGAATTAAAAAACATTTACTTTTGTGGCTTTATTAAAGCATTTGTATATATCTTTTTGATTCCACTGTTTACATAATATTATCATTAAATTTAAAATGAGTATTATTTTGGAAACGGAATCTGACGAAACACGCTATATAAGTACAAATAACTTGTAATGCATTCTTTTCAATACTTAAGAATCTTTTTTTTGCTGAATATGATTTTTTAAAATCGGCATCTTTGGCACATATTACAAAACCCAATTATTGAAATGGATACGAAGATAGCAAATCTACATGCTCAATTTGGATTTAAAAATCACGAAATTATACTAAATAAATGTTTTTTCTTAAGTTATCGTATAAAAAGTCTTCGAATAAATTTATTGATTTACGTGATAAACTGTGAAGTTAAACAAAATCACAAGATATAATATAGGCTTCAGAGAATCCCATTTAAATAAATGAAGATATTTGTGGGGAGGGATAATTTATAAACAAATATATAATTTCAAAAAAATATAAACATTTAAATTAACACTTTGTTAATTTAAGAGATATTTTTGCATATAAAATGCTTTATTGATACAACAAAGTTTTTTCGGATAAAATTACTATCTGTTATATCTACATTACTAGATTTAATTGTGCGTAAAACCAGTTGTCATTCACTTTAGTTTTAATAGATTAATAAATGAATTATATTTGAATTGAATCCATCCAATAAAAGTTACCCCTTTACACTATATTTCAGCCCAATAAACTTGCCAAAGATGTGAAAATATACTTTAAGTTCCAGTATGAATGAATTATGATTAGTCTTGTGTTGATGTCCGGGTTCTATTTTGAGGAACTTAAAAAGTTTAATGGTACTGTATAATCATAATATTTTTAATTGTATTTAGAAAGCAAAGATATATAGATAAATACAAAATATTATATATTTAACTAAACTTTGCGTTAGTTAATATTTCGAAGCACATAAGACTATATATAGTTGAATATAGCCAGCTTTCTTATATTTAAACATCTAAATGCTGATTTTCTGCTTACGAAAAGTTCCAAACATCAAAAAATTATAATTTACAGTTTTGTTTTTTTTTGAGTTGGTATAAAGGCTAGTAGTGATTGAATTTAACGATTAAACATAAGACTTTTTTTTTACCCATTATTGTTTGATATTCATGTACATTATCTAAAAATCAAATAAAATATTCAATATTATGTTTCAAATTAGATCCAAAGTTTTACTTTATCTAGAAAAAATCATTTATAAAGGTTTTTTTACAAATTTTAATTTTTTCACGTGGCAGCTGGTTATTATATATTTCAAAGCAAATTAAAACCATCCAGTATAAAATATATTGCGAATCAGTATTTAATGGCTACTGATGCTGCATATAATTAAACTTCCGTATGTATATAAGATAATAGAATATTAAAGACCCGTAGCATACCAGGAATCGTATGATAAGACTGTATGTGTTTTTAAAGGTGCAAATAATTCATATTAAAACCTTTTTTAATGAAATATTCGTTCATCATTCAGTTTAAAACATTTTTAAAACGAAGGATTTAATGATAAATTCAAAATATAAATTTTTGCTTTTATTTCTCAATTATAATAATCGATAGTGTAATAATATGATTCTTTCTTTGCGTCACCACTATAGGTTAGATTGCCAAATAAAACCAATAAACGTATAAATATCCTTTAAAAAAATATTCGAATGTATGAAACATAGTTTTTTACTATCATTTATCTAAAATTTTACAATTGTTTATTTGAAAATGAAATAACAGGAATATATTACAAGCTCTAAACAAAGAAAAAAATATTTATCGGTTAAGAAGAAATAACAATTCGTTAATTAAAAAAACAAGCATCATAGAGTGTTTACGTAAACTTTAATCAACTCAAAAATCATTCTTTTTTACATAATTTGCAAGATAATAACCCAATTTATAATAAAAACTCTGATCATAACAATTTTACATGTTCTTGTTAAAATAATTTTATATCTAGAAAAAATATTTCCAAATTGATTATCGATGATATGGATTCTTTATTATACTTTCCTGCCCTAGATGACAGCGTGAAGATGTAATGATATAATAACTCTATTTTTTCTATTCAGATGAAATAATTTGATCAAAAATGTTATATGTTCATGAAAATTTCGACATTTAGCCATATTATGAACGTATTTAGAAAAAAATATATATATGAATTGAGTATAGGACTTTTTACAGTTTTTTATTACAGATTTCATAAACAATAGTTAAGCATGAATAAATAATATTTTTTATACAACTTAACATGTCACATGTATCAATATTACGATACAAATATCTTGTTTAAAGTTGTAGCATCATAGATGCGATTACATGCTTTAGATTACTTAACAAACATATACAAATACAAAGATCACACATAAATTTTATTTAAGATACAATTTTTTAGTCAAGATGCAGGTATGACATATCCAAGTACAAGAAATGGGGTTTTTATTAGAAATTAATACAGTTATATGAGGCACGAAAGAAGGAGAGATGATATTTAACATTAAATATAACGTTCTTACACCCGCCTGTGTAAAAAAAGTCTACAATATGTAAAAATCACGCCAAAGACAAACAATTTCTATAATTTATTGTATTTTTACATCACGAAGATGGTTTTTTTGCCTGTATATAGATTTAAAATAAATATTGTGCCGTTTTTAAAAGCTGAAAATCTATAAATTGATTTAATTGTTGTCTGAATAAGATTCCTGTATTCATTTCTTTATTTGCAACAATAGGGAATATTGCTTTCTGAAAACAAAGAAAAATCTAAATTAAATTATGGAAAAGCAAAATAATTTTAAAAATTTATATATTTCTAATAATTAACACTTTATTAATGTAACTTGGCATTATTATTTTTTCTATTGCCGTTAAATTTTTAAGATATCGGACTTTAGGTTGCTAATATACTATAAATGTATACATTTGATTTCCTTACTCTTTAGATGTTTGAAAATGCATTTTTTAAAAAAATGCAAAGGATATTTTTAAGGTATCTAAATAAAACGTCTACACTTTTTATATTGGGATTTGAGATTGCGAATTAGATGAATATCATGAAAATTTTCCGTGATTAAAAAACAAAGGAATTTAGATAGAATTATATATAAATTCTGACGTTTGTATAGTAAGGTATTTAATTTGTGAACTCATTCAATTATTTATTATTCAAAACACGAGATATATAATAAAATAAATACTTTACCACATTTTACAATGAAGATGTATTGTATGATTATTTTTAAAATAACTTAGTCACACTTTTAATATTTTTCTCATGCACATTGCAAAAATTCTTATTTAAAATTAACTTTTTACGGTATTTTTTCATTTGCATTCGTTTTTTACACGTAAAACAAATATCTTTAAAATTTTCATATGCAGCTAGATATTTTTAAACATGAGATCTCAACTGTAATTTAGAAAATTGGTTATATAACGTCATTATAGATATCATTCTATCAATGTTATTGTGATATTGTATAAATGCATATATAAAAGAAATATAAATTATGCGAAAAACTTTTTGTTGACATATGAACACTATTATATACTTTAAATAGACGATTTATGCGCATACCAATCATTTGTAAACTCAAAAAATTCCTGATTTATTTAGCATTGTGCAAGTACAGTTTTAAAATGACGCAGCTTAGACATATATACGTTTACAAACCATGGTTAATACATATTTTTTACGTTTGTATTGTTTTTTATTTATCATATTTGCGAATTTTTCTTGATTAATATGCAAATTTAGTAATAAATAACCCTACATAATTTTCGGTCTTTACGTTGCATTTTAAACTAAATGCATTTTATAATTTTTTATATCAAGCTATGTTCCTCTTTTAACTTTTTTGATTATATTTTCATAAAAAATATATGATTTTCTCATATCAAAGCCGATAATTGATTTTATTTAGTTAATAACTGAATTTAAATATTAAATATCTTTCTGATCAAAAAAGAACCACAAGCCATTGAATTATATGAATTTATAATTGAGTATATGCATACTTTATACTGTTAATTAGAGATAGTCATATTACATTTAAATCAGTATATTAAAAAAAAAATGAATTTTTATTTAGTCTAAGTTATACATCTTAAAAAATAATTTTTATTTTGCAAAAAAATTTTCCAGTAATGTTCTTATCTAGAAAATTTATCTACACAGAAAAAACAAATTTATATTTTAATACAACACTCGTACTAATAAGAGTTAGAAGGCTTATTTTAATCACATTTATATAGAATATTTCACAGAATTCAAGTCAAAATAAAATTAGTAGTAATTTTAAAAATTATCGATAATGATTGTTCGGTGAACAATAGATTCTAATTAGTTGCTCTCTCTAGCGTTATGTTTTTTTTTGTAATAAAATATTCGAAAACATATCTTCATGAAAAAGAAATCAGTGAAAATTCTTTTGCTTATATGAATATTTAGCTAGAATTTTCGGAATTCTATATTGCATTACTCAAAGGATTACAAATTTAGGAATATATCTGAATCAAATTTCAAAAATATATACGATTGAACACAAGAATAAAATAGACTTATAAGATTAAATCATGCTAATTTGCAAAAATTCCAAATAGAACAGAAAGGTGAAAGTGGTAATATGAAATTCTGATAGAATTTAGAATAAAAATATACATAAAAAATTTGTCAATATTCAAAAATATTATTCTATAACACACCTTGCACTAACTTATCATATGAAAAAAATATTTTTTCATGATATTCGCCTTGATTTTAGTTACCAGCAGAATAATTAGTAAATATGTTCAATTTAGGTTTATAAATAGCTTTTAAATTTTATTTCTTTTTGTTTTATTTTTCTTCAGCCCGCATTATAATGAAATGTTAGGTTTAATAAACTTATAATCATGTCAATTTTTATTCTATTGATCTCAGATCAAAAAAATATGATTTAAATAAATTACATGTGTAGAGTTTACCAGATTTCATAATTATCAGGTTTGGATTTTAGCTATATTTGCCATTGTGTAGTTTCTTATTAATAATAATGAGTAAAGTGACCCATATAGATGTATAGGCACATATATAAATAATTTTTATAATCTTGAAAGCATAAAGATTCGATAAAAATGAGCTTTTTCTTGGTTTCCTTATTTAACCAAAAAATTCAATTATCAAAAAAGGAAAGTGCATTGCGCTTAAATACAAATGATGCATGCTCACATAACGAAAAATACCTTTTAATAAACGTTCGTATATTGCAAAGCTTTATTTGACTAAAGATTTTATGATAGTGTATACTAGAAAAAAAATTAAATTGTAAAATTTTTTTGATTCGAAATATCTTTAAACCTGTTTATAATAATGTCTTATTATCTTTATACTTGGTTTCACTATTATCAAAATCAATACCGTGTCACAATATTCAATATTTAAAAGTAGTACAGTAGGTCAAAAAATATATACGAAATGGTTGTAAAATATGCTATTGAAAAGATATAAATCATTTAGATTTTAGAATTTTCCATAAATAATAATATGTAAAGCCAATTTTCTAATTTATAATGTTTAGATTTCATGCATCGGAATAGGTAGACTAACTAACTAATATATAGGATTCGAAAACAATCACACAACATTTTTTAAAGATAATACCATCAAAATCATGAAATAAGTCATTGATCATCACAGGTTTTTTCTTTTATTCAAAAAATTTAATTATACAGTAGACACATATTCTTATACCGATATATACATTATGTCTAATATAAGTAACGTAAGAATCTCATTAGTTACTTTTACTATCATTTTAGCTATTTTGTAAAGTCGAATTCTTCTATAATCTTGCTAGTTACAAATCAAAAATAAAAAAACATTACGAAATTCTTAATTTAAAATACAAAAATAGATGATAAATATATTTTCTGATTTAAAAATTAGAGCCTTTTAGAATAAAATCTTGGTAAATATGTTTATTACTAAGAATAAATTTCTGTATAAACTATTTATAATTTTTTATTTTATTATAAATACCATATATATTTGCTGTTATTATAATAGGAATATAATCATATGTTATAATTCTGTATAATATACTAAAAATTCTAAATATAATTTTTTTTATTTTGGTTAAGTTTCGTTTTATAAATTTTATCTATTTAGATCTGGTCAGTCTAATGGGAACATTGCACGACTCTGTGATACCTATTTTGACTTCTTTCACATATCTATCGCAAAAAACGCTTTTCTTCTTTGTAATATGATGAATTCGCGTGTCTTGAATTTTGTTATAAATTATTTTGAACTATAATTGTAAAAAATATTTAAACTAGATTTTATCAAATTTATCTTTATAAAGTTATCGAATTTATAGAAAATTGATTTATAACGTGCAATTATTTATGATTTCATAAGCCTATGTGGTTCAAAATAGTTGAATAAGTTCACTAATGATCTTATTATTCATCTATAAGAATTTATGGTATTTTTGACTAAAATAAAAACGTAAATCAAATATTACAATCATAATTTTTTTTTATTTATATTTATTTACTGTTTTTGTTAAATATATAATCTTCCAAAAGTTTAATTTTAAAATATATAAAGGCAGATAGTCTAAAATTTGCGTCGTTTTATTATATTTAAAATATAAATATTCTATAAAAAACAATAAAAAGGTATTAGTTACATTTTAATGATTGTTTATACGTAATATATGCATTTTTGATATATATTTATAAATATATATATGATTTAGTATAAACTAATTGTCCCTTTATTGATGAACATGTGTAATTTACTTATAATTAGAATTGAAATCTATTCCTTTTATAGACAAAATTATGAAATAATATTTTTAAATTGACTTTCGTGATATAATTTATCTATATTTTTATATTATCAAAAATGATAATCCAATATATCACATAAAAAACATAATTTCATAACTCTTACGAATATAAATAAATTAAAATTATTTATTGTATTTTTAATTGTAATTATGTAGATTTACCATCTTTAAATATAAAAAAATAAAAATTTTTATTCGTTACCCTTTCTATATTCTAATTGTCCAGTATACGTATCGTCTATTTAAAAAAAATTGTAATATATAATAAAAGAATAAAAAATTTAGTTAAAATCGTTTTTCTTGTGTTTGTCGATAACATTAGGTTTAAAGTGTTTGTTAAAAATAGTATTTAAATTTATAATTTTTTCGGAAACAAAAATTTATTATATTTTTCATCCATAGTTTTGATATACATAACTATTATGGTCTAGGGTTTATACATCATAAGTCCAAAAGATGTTAATTGTGCTCTAGATCGGTGAAATAAAAGTTTTGAACATATAAAAGACTATATAATATACCGTAATTAGCCTTTTATTAGGGAATATATCAAAAAATTTCTAATATAAATATCTTTTTAAAATTACAAAAAATAAGAATTTGTTAAATTTGATTACAAAAATTTATTATTTATCATGGATTATGGCAGTTATGTTCTAGATATATTATAATCATAAATTAAATTAACATTGGTTTACAAGCTAACAACACACAAACACTTTTTATGGCAAAGCAAATTAAATATTTTAAGGGTGTGAATATCTTATCTGCATATTTAAATAATATTTAAGCTTATAAATAAATTTTTTCAAGTCGTATCGATTTTCTTCGTAACGCATTAATTTTTATACGCATTTGCGTTATTTTTTGAATGTACTACACACCATAAAAAAATAAAAATTATAATTCGAGATTCGCTGGATATTTTTTTAGACCAGATAGATGTTAAAAAATTGCATTTTAAATATAGATAATTAATAAATAAAGGAAGATTTGGTCTTGGTTTAAGAAAAGAAATTATAGTCAAATATGATGATATATATAATAATATATTGTGATGAATATTTTTTTAAGATCACATTTTTAATACTGTTCTAATCTTTTAAATGTATTGAATGAGCCTAAGTATTTAAATGGTCCAGTTTACAAAGTTTTAATTTGTGATTTTATATAATAAAAAGCATAATTTTTTTATATGAGTTGAAAATTTCATCTATAAATAACCTTTTTTAACAGACCAAAATATTCATTGGTACTTTAAATGGCGAATCAGATCTTATTTTCTTGAATAAATCTGATTTAGAGGATATAGAAAAAAACATAAAGCTTTAGGAATCGAAAAATGTCGTAAATTCTTTTATTGTATATAACTTACTTACATCAAAATCGCATTAAAATCATGTATATAATTATCTTTATAAATCATTATCTGCAAGAAGTTTATTGATTGATTTTTATTTTGTATTTTAGTTGCAATATACACATAAACCGTAAATTAACAGTTTTTTTATGGTAAACAGAGTGTATCTGGATATCTTATATGTATTCTTATCCATATTTTTTTGAATACTATTTTTCGGAATGCTATTTTTTTCATATTTGTGTGTTCACACTGCGATTCAGAAATATATATCAGCAATTATATTTTTATTAACATACCCAGTTTTATAATTCTCTATTATGGATATATGATTCTATTCTTTCATTTTATGCCTTTGATTACACCTTCTGATGCAATAGTTTATATAATAATAAAAAAATTCATATATTTTTTTATATGCGTAAATAAGACGCAGGTAGATAAAGGGGTAAATGGTAATGTCGATTCTATCATAGAAAATATTTTTTTTATATGTAAATGTGAAACTATGTTTAAAGTTAATAATATATTTGAAAATTGTTATCAGATTTCCTACCCATTTAAAAAATTTTTATAAACGCATACCAAAATTCTTATTTTGAGTGTTTTAAAGATTTTTTCAATTTACAATGTGTTTCTGTTTTAAATATTAATATAATGAAAAAATATACAAATTAATAGTCCTCTAAAAGGATATTTTATTCATAGGCTAAATTTATAGTTTTGATTTTAGTTTAAGTTTTCGAGCAAAACTTGCTTGATTACCTGCGCGCGATTGCATTAATACTCTTGTACACCTTCCCCTCTCTAGAGTCTTCTTCAATACCTTTTATCCTTTCGAGACACATTAATTCAAAGATTTATTCTCAATCACAAGGTTGTATAAGCCTCTATATGATTTGTGACATCTATTTCCTTCAGATATATAAATTATAACGGCAATGAATTTTAATTAATGGAACGCTTCTTATATTTTATAACATTTTTAAACTGCGATTAATTATATATTCGGTTCCTCAAATAGCAATCTCTTTACTTTTTAGGCTTCAAATTTTCTCCTACACACTTTGCTTCAAATATTATAGAAATTTTAAATACCTTTATCTGCTATTTAGCTAAAATGTCGTTTATAAATTATCAATATCAATAGATTTAACATTTATTTATTTGTACAGATCTAAAAATACATATTTTTGATTACGATGCCATTTCATAAACTATTAATTAAAGTGAATGAATGAATTTACCATTATTTATCAATTTGAATATTTTTTACCCTATTATCATCATTGCTTTAGCTCTAATTTTAAGTAAAGCAACAACACTCTGTTCGGATTGATATTTTCTCTCAGTTATTACTCGATATACCAAAATTACTAAAAAATGATATAATTTCTAGTTTGGTGGATTTATAGTGTATATATTAGACCATAATTTTATGATTGTAGATTTAAATATTCTCGTATGTGTATTTTTGAATCATTAAACGGCTATTCAATCCGGCTCATCTGCAAGAATTGGAGCATACACCTGTAGACTGCCTCACAGTAAATAGCAATTACCTGTGACATACAGTGTTTATGACGCCGAATAAATTTGACTCTTTTATCATGCCAAAAGCACTTGATCTAAAATAATTTTTACGTTTATATGGATATTTCATGTGTAAAATACCATGAATGTGAACAGATATAAAATCATAGATCAATTTGCTGAAATTGGCCTGAAACCATATGGCTTAAAGATGTAAATCTACGAAGCTTCATAAAATCCTTTTATGAGGAAATTAATCTTATAATTACACTAGCCATATTTTCATGAAATTTTCTGCTTTATATTGCGTAACTATTTGTATTTTATCGGTTTTTAAATCATTAAACTTAATTTATTATCTTTTCATATAAAGGAAATAATTATTGCTGTCCATATGTTCAAAATACATTAAAAAAGCAAAAGAAATATTAAAGTTATCAATCAACTAATAAAAAATAAAAATCAACTTTCTATGTTGAAAATTAGAATATACTCAACTGATCGAATTATAAATTTTAGATTTTTTATCAAAACAAATAACTAGAATTATCCACAAATTTTTTGCTTTATATCTATTGATTACACATAGAATTGTTTTGTTTTAATATCGAAATAAAATTTTCTAGCTATGGAATATGATGAAAGCGAAAGTATGCTTAATTATGATGCGAGTAATATAAAAATGCAACAAAGTGTGTGTAAAATGATGTTCCCAATCATATTTGATTATTTACAGATTTGTTGTACAATATATTTATTTGTCATCGCCTGAGTATGTGACTGATTTATCGAATAAGTTTATTTAAAAATTTGGAAACACATTTATAATGAAAAGTACTCGTAAAAAGGTATTTTGGCTTGTATTAAATATATACACAAGAGTTTTAGAATAAAGTTATATTTTTTTTTAATAATTTTACCGATGTGTGTCTGCAGGAATTTATGAAATATGATCAATATTTTCTTTTGTGCAATTTTATATAAATTTATCTCTATTTATAATTTTCATGATCTGTCTTCAGCGAAAAATTCGCTATTTATATATTCAAGCGCTGTTTTATGTATTCTTTTTTTTATATTCTAATATCATTTAATATTTTCGTAGAAATAAGTTGAGCTTATCGTGGTTTATACAAAACGTGAACAGTGCATATATTACATGTCAAAAAAGCATTCTTTCTATAAATGGATATTTGATTGACATGTACTCTACATTTCTAATGTTATTAATTCTCATATATGGTATAATGGATCTTTATGTTAAATTAAAAAAGGGACGGTTTACATAACAATTTTAGATAGTTCACATGTATGTATAAGTAATTTTCAAAAATTTATTTTACAGCTCATAACACTGTCTCTAAGTTCAGAAAGTGCTCAAATTTTATGCAGATCAATAATATGCAAAGCCTATTATAAATCTTTCTAATAATATAGGTCTTATACTCTGTTTTTTCCCAGTTCATTACACATTGGCAACATTTAACATATGTTTTTTGATAAAAGAATGCCCTCGCACTTAATCACTATTACCTTTAAATGTGTAAGAAAATAAAATTCATTTAGCCTACATTTATATATGGTTGATTTTAATTTGCTATCTATTTGTCAATGAGCATTAAAAAGGAATTTTTATGCTATTATTACATCGAATAATATACAGAAAAAAACAAAATTCATCATATATACATTTATCTATTTGATGACGCTTATAAATTGCCAAATATATATAAAATATGTTTAAAAAAATGAAATATCAGCGGGAAATATATTTACATAAGTAAATTTAATTTTTTATACCGATCAATATCTACATTTACATTGTATTAAAACGTTAAAACTTTTTTTGGTCTCATATGCTTAGTAGTTTTGCGCGTGCCGATTTCTTATAAATTTAAGTTTTTTTTTCTCGATATCATGTAGATCAAAAAGTGGTACAATTCTAGAATGGGAATTAATAAAATTTAAAAGGTTTTAGACATTACAATTAACCCTAAGATATTAATAGAATTTAATCATTTTTAAATTTATAATATTTGTAAAAACATTTCTTATTATCTACGACTATTTGATAATGCAAATAAACTATAGTATAAGGCAAAATTTATTAATAATACATATAAAACATATATCGGTTTAAAACCAAGAATTTTCATTAAAAAACATTTTCAGTTAGATATGCTGCACAGAACCTTTTTTTTTATATAGATGATTTATTTAATGGTATTTTTGCTAAATATGAGACAAAAATATTATTAGTAACGAATTATATGGATTTTGAATTCTAAAAAAATAACTTTATATAAAGAGATATCAACAGAAAATGGTAATAAAAAAATATAACATAAAATTAACTATCAACTTTGATTTTAGTTTTATATATCGAATTATCGGATTTTTTTTATGTTGGATAAGAACATATTCTTTCATCTTAAAGATCTCCTAGTAATTTTTTTTACAATGATTTTCCGATGTTTAAAGCCTACAAATTATGTATGCCGCTCAAAAAAATTTTTTATAAAATGCACGAAAATTATAGTCTCAGATAAGAAATTTATGATAAAAAGAGTTTTTAAAAAATATTAAATGGTAACTAAACTTTTTTATTTATGGAGGAAATTATTTTATTTTAATATAGATTACAAGAATATAACAAAGCATATTAGATATAGTAGATTAGTGAAAATTATTGAAAAATTTTACTCATTCATGTATATTTTTATATTAACACATAATATAAAGAAGTTACGAACATAAATTTTTTGAACTTTGAATTGAGATATATCATTTATTGTTTAGGTTATAGGTTTTTAAATACAAAAATTTTAAACGATCTATATTAAAAAAAATAATGCATAGATCTAAGCTTTAAAAATATTTATTTACCTAATTCATTTTACAATCTTCATAATTTGTTAAAATTACAAAGGATCATACGAAAAGTTTGATTCTTTGTTAAAATTGTAAATATAAATTTATGTAATAATTATAAAATTCTATTATTTTCCTTCTAAAAAACTTACATGCAAATTTTTGTACTACAACTTTTAAATTTTTGATAAAGTACTCAGGTTCTACCAAAAAAACTAAGAATTAGATTAAAAGCTAATATTTTTACATTAAAATATCTAAAAATTCAGAATATTTATATTGCTTCAAAATTTTGATTGCTTAAAAAATAAAATATTGTTATATATTATATATGTGAGAAAAATTTTGAATTCGGGAATTTAAAAATAGTTACCGACTAGATAGATAAAAGATTTTAGTTATAAATGAATTAACTAGTTAATAAGATAAAAAATGAAATATGTGAATAATAAGTGCAAAAAGGCATGAAAAATTAAATACTTTGTTAATATTTTAATTACTCTAACCTTTGTCTTTAAAATAAGAAACTCATAAAAACCTTTTTCAAATATAATTTGTTTATAAATAAGCTTGAAAAACTGTTTCCGACATGAAACGAGGTAATCATGGTTGTAAATGTATTCTTGAAAAATCATCATACATAATATAATTTTATTGCCAGCAATGTCCTTATAAATAGAGGCGAACACATATATGATTTTTTTATGCTAAATATTGTTATTCCAACTTTTTATCCTATGGATTTGATTTTTAGTTTTAGCACGTGATATAGCATTATAAATTTAGATCAATATGTTATCCTATGTTTCATTTAAAAAATTTTAGATACTAAATTGCTTGTAGAAATATATATGAATTTGCATGTATTACTTATAAAAACACGTATGAATTTTCAGATTTATTTTTAATTGTAATTTTACATGTGAAATTTATTATTTTTCGAATATGATCAAATATTTTACTGAAAAAGGAATAATTGTGTAAAATCGCAGATATTTGAAAAAAATAATAATCGTCGATTAAATCATGCCAGGGAAAGCTAAGGTTTTTAATGTATCAAATATAATATGAAGAGACGTCAAAAATTACATAAAATCAAATTAAACATATAAATCAATCGAAATTTCTTTTACATTTAATTTTTCATCAACAAATCTCAAAATACCACAAAAAAATGGATCTAAACATACATATCATAAAATTTACAAGTAGAATTTTTTATGTAATTTTTAACTTTATTAGTGCAAAAAAAAATTATTAATTTGATCTTAAAATAATTTTTTAAAGAATATATTTTAGCACAACTATAGTTTTATGTATATTTTCAATTTGTAACAAACGCATGAAATTCGAATTTTAATAGGAATTTATATAATTAACCTAAATATTCTGGATGTTTTGATTGGAATTATATAATAAAAAGCATTTTTTTTGCAATGAGAACTTTTTTGGAAAAATTCTCACCTAGTATTTTTTTTGAATAAATTCGGTATCTTTTTTCAAATACCTCCAATATTTCTATAAATATATGAAAATGATTTAAAAACGTTCTGTTTCAAGTATTTTATATGCATAGAAAGTTATATTGCATACAAATGACACAGGTGTATTTTATATTTGAAACCTAAATTTTTAATCTTATCTCACTTGATATACCACAAAAAAAAACCATCTCTGGCCATTAAACTCAAATATTTATAAAGAAAAGTTCCAAGATCTATTATTTTGGCATAAAAATATATGATATTACGAAAATATAGGCATTTCTTTGTAGAATCTCTGTTTCACACTTATTTCATTACTTCCGGCATGAGTTACATACTGAGCATAGTTCTACTACAAAAAGGCTATATATGATAATTGTAAAATTCTGCTATTATTCTATTCTATAATATAATATTTTTTTATCGGGATGTTGTGTAAATCATATGAATTTGCATTTAAATGATATAAATTTCTCTTTACTAATTTTTTTTAACTATAGCTAGTATATTCTTTATATTTTTGAAGATAAAAATAATATATCTGCATAAAATTTTAAATAATAAAAAATTATGTTTTTTTACAAATATAATAAAGCGATTATTTCACAAATGATTCACTTTTTATCTATGCATATACATGAATAATATATTAAATTCCTATCAATCGTTTCCCAAATTTATAATATCCGTGTTAGACTATATTTAAAGTATATAATTTCACCGTCTATGTATTATAGTATTCAAAAAAAATAGTTATAATTAATCTAAAAATGCCGCATAAGAATACAGCCTTCAAATGTGCATTCTCATAAAGCAAATTTTTAATAAAAACAATATTTAGAGTGTAAATTATAATTATAGTCAGAGAGTCTGTTTATAAAAAGTTGTTATAAATAAAACATCGATTTTGAAATTTAGTCAACATTTGTTAAATTATGTAGTTTACAAGAGTAATCTAGCATCAAGTATTTTTTTGGCCAAAATTTTCTACGACATACGCATAATATATTCTTAATAATATGTGCTGTCCGTATGAACCCGTTTTTATCATATGTTTATAATAAAGCCCATAAATATATTATGTTTATATCAATTTTTTTATACATCGTGCATAAAAAATGTGGAAGAATACACATTAAAACCGCACATTTAGATGTTACAGAAGAATAAAGCTACGTATTTATAATGTTATTTATTTTCTTATTTAAGCACACATGTCTAGAAATTCTAATATATTATATAAAATATTGAACATATTTTAGTATCAAATAATATGAATTTTTTTGTGACTATGACAGTAAAACAAATATACTGAAAATCTTAGATTAATAAAAAGCCAATTAAATTGTTTAATTATATATCTTTAAATGCAGAAATAAAATTCTGTAAATTATTGCCATAAAAGTGGTATTTTATTAGATGGACGTAAGTTGTATGGTTTCAAATGGGAGCAAATCGATTATTGGTTCCGAACGTTTCGTGGAATAGCTGGAATGCCCATAATATAGTTGTACAGATATCAACAGTGAAAATTAAACTAATATATCAGCAAAAAATGGTTTTATAAATTAGATATCAGTACCCAAAATCGCTTTAACTTAAGACTTTCTATTTTATAACCCTTCCTAAAAGATTTCAATGCATGGATTCGTTTCACACTCAACATCCACAGCAATAATAGGTTATATTAAGGAACGAATAAGCAGAAATCGCTGCAACATTAATAGAACAATATATAAACCTGGCTTGATTTTTTAAGCGATTAGTATGATAAAAGCAAAATTACCCAATATCAAGAAATAGAGTTTAGCGTTAATTCTTAATTCGCAACATTTGTAGAGTCAGTGAAAAGTTTGTCTGAGGATTAGCATCGGTTTTTATTATCAAGGACTAAAACTACATATAAAAATCAAATTTGAAAAGTATCAGAAAAGGATTCTTAATATACAGACGAATGAGAATACAAAGAAATAGAATCACATAAAGACTCCAACATTAAAAAAACATGGATAAATTATATCTAGATTATTTACTCCATGAACGAATATTCAGTCACATAAAAGCAAGCTACAGTAAGGTTTTTTAATCCACAAAGACGATATAAAAACAAAACAATGAAATCAAAAGAGTGATAATTCAGATTATAATACAAGTTGGGTTGTGTTTATGTCAATCTATCTTATTAAAATATGATTTATATTAAATTTAATATCATATTAATTTAAATACCATAAACATATGTTTTTTTTATTCTAAGCTTGTATAAATTTAATTTAAAAACATTAAATCGACCGGTCTGATTTTCTGTAGACCCAATATGTTCATGTGACGGATCATCATGATGACTATTTTTTGCATATAGCTTTAAGACTAATAGAAATGATAAGTTCTCAGTGTTGAAACAATGATAAAAATAATCATTATCCTAAATTTTGACGTGAAGAACTTTTGAATGAACATCTAAATATATGACATATGAATTATATCCTTAAAAAGCTAACTAAATGCCAAGTGACCCATAAGAATAGACAAATTGACATAAACGCGTGCCAAATTTAAAGTAAAGAATTAGTTAGTTTATCCAAATTTATGAAAAATAAATAGATGCGAAGATTTAGTGCTACTTTTTCTATATAAGTGCATAAAAAATAATGATACTAAAGGTATTGAATAAAATCATACATATAGCAAAAGAACATGTATGTGTATATTTTTTTGCAAATGATTATGTTTAATCTACTTTAAAAAGCCTTATTGACATATAAAATATAAAACAAATAAATTTAAGGATTTACTCTTATGTGCCATATTGTTTACTTTATTTATGCATATTCTAATCTGGGTTATAAAATATGACTTAGAAAGTGTAATATGCTATTCAAGATACCACATTACACAATAATGTGTCGATCGGAAATTTCACATTAATAAAAAAATACAACTTTATTTTATAAGTATAAATAAATAGAAATACAATCTTTTATGTCAATTATGCCCGCTTGATGTAGATACAGCCTCTTGACAGTCTTATCGTGTAAAGTAATGTGTATATTTTCGAAAATAATAAATTCACTTAGATGAAAGGTAGTGTTGTCTATTTATATACGATAAAGTATATTTAACAGTAAGAATTGAATATTTAGGACGTTATTAAATTTATATTGATACTCCTCCAGTATTCACGAGGCCCATAAATGTATTGTAAAATTTTGTTTATAAAAATTACTTGATGGAATTACTTAAGTATTAAGATATCAAAAACCAAAAATATATATTATGTGTTATAGAGCTCAGTTGTATTTAAAATATATTTATCATATAGTCAACGTGATTTTAAGGCCTTAAATGTCATTAAACAAGATTAATCGACATTATTTTAATTCATTTTTTTTTAAAACTCATCAAGGATTTTTCTAAAATATCAGAATTATTTTAAATTACTTTGCATCTGCCATTTTAAGGAAATTATGGCATAAAGGATAATTGATTTATATGAACAATTGGTGTAAAAAAAAGTTAAAAAATTATATGCCCTTTTTGAAATTTGTTTTAAAATCTTAGACAGCACAATGTTATGAGTTTGATACAATAAAATTTGATGTAAATTTGACGCTTGAAAACTAAAATTCTTTACTAGCATCTATAATATGTTAATAAGATAATAGGCAACATGAACTACATGAATTAATATGTGAAGTATAGCATTTAAAGTCTAAGAGTACTATTAAGATAAGTTCTGGTATCAAAAGATATGTTTAGAAAAACCGTGCAAGTTTTTAGATCAAATGTGTTTTTCATGTTGTAAAAATATAAAAATACAACCTAAGATCTACATTAAATTTAAATATTATATGATTAATGCCCTATTGTTGACCAATTTTATAGATACCAGAAAAAAACTGAATTATAAGTCTAGTCTGTCTGAGAGAAGGAAAAAAAACTCTGCTGTCCAAAATGAAATATGGCTTTAGATGTATCACAATTATCATAAGATTTTTATATTGTCAGATCAAAAATTAGAGTATGTTCTTTCAATTATATAATTGTCAGTTTGGATGTATATTTTGCAATTATTATAGATATACAATTAGTTATTTTTTTAGTGCCTAGATAGCTTCATTCACGTTATATTATTACCATTAGAAGCGCAAAAAATTAAAATAAATTCACATTTTAAAAAAAGAGAAATTGACATATTTATAGAAATAAGCTTATGATATTCATTACATAAAAGCATATCAAATATATGCTTAACCATTTAAAAATAATTGAAAATCACAATATAACATACTTAAACATCTATAGTCAAAATTCTTTTATTAAGTGTATTTTGTGGATTTTTTTATGTGATGACTAAATTTCTAATATATATAATTTACCTACATGAACATTTGATTTTGTATTTATTTTAACGATAACACATAATAATTTACGATTTATTGTATAATCAAGATTATATATGCCAATTATCTTATCTATATTATATTATTGCTATTTAACTCTAATAGATCTTAATCATACACTGTATAATATTATGACACATTATCTATCAAACGAAAACAGACTGTACATGCGAAAGTAATATTTTATTGAAAAAAAAATACTACAGACATGATCACGCTAACGTAAATATTATTTATCAAGTGTAAAAATATAATATGCATTTATAATAATAGCGCATTTATAATTTATATAAGTTGAATTGCCAATTTTTTCGAACAAAAAAGCAAAATCTTTGAATTTCTGGTAGTTGAAATAACTAATATACCCTTAGTATATCTATTCGTATGTTTAATTCATAATATGTTTAGACATTTTTTTGTTTTTATTTCAAAATTTGTAAATTATTTTTGTATAAATCCGGTCCTGATTGAAGCGTAAATACGATTTTTTTTTACTCACACTAAACCGTTTATATTAAATAGATTAAATTTTTTATAATTTCAAATTTGTGAATATGAAAAAAAATCTAAATATAACCTATTCGTCTATTTTTTTATTTATGGAAAGAATATAATATAGATAAACGTCTTTACCTATAATTAGTTTGACATAATAAAACAAGAACAGAATTAAATTAGCATAAAACATATAAATGAATACAAAAATATTGTTATCTTATTAATATTCAGTTTTATTGCAAAAACTGTTATTTTATAAATTAGAAAAAGAAAATTACATTGAAATTATATAAAATTATAACCCTCACTACCTTATAATTTTAAAAAATTTGTGATTGCATTACTATAAAAATAAAATTATCATTGCAGGCACTTGAACTCATCTCATTCGAGTTAGAAGAGCAGTTTATGAAGATAGATCAGGGGAAGGTGTCAAAAGATGTATCAAGGAGTTTTGCAAAGAACATAATGGACTGACTACGTCTTATTATTTTTAAATGATAAAAATAAAATTAATCCACAAATACACAATAATTTATTAAAATTTGCCAATAACTAAATAAAATTTAAGTTTTGTGAACTACACACAGAGATTTAGTTATTTAAGAGAGTCTTAAGCACAAAAAATAAAGAATTTGCAAAATATCGAGCTCATAGGCTTGCAGGAAAAGAATCCAGAAAATATTCAATGAGTGTATCAAAAGAAAATTTATATCCATCTATTTGTCTGATCGCAATAAATTAGATATAATATTGGAAGTCTTTAAATTAAAAAAATGCACACACAAATATTCTAAAAATAGTTTTTCTGATTAAAAGCCCAAAAGATCTGCATATATGACTAAATTAACTTATTGGTAAACTAGTCAAATATTAACATTTATAATTGATTTTTATTTAAGGGCTATATTTATAGTCGTAATTTTAGTTTTTGTTCTCAGGCACAGCTTGCTTGATTCTCTGTACACACAGCGTATTTATACTTTCGGCTATCTTCTCCTCTCCAAAGTCTTCTTCAATACCCCTCCTTCTTTCGAGACCTATTAATTCAAGGGTTTTTCTCAATCCCAATGTTTGAATATATGCCTCAACCTGGTTGGTGACATCTAGTTTTAACATTTATATATATATAATTTTTGTCTATAAATTTATTCTAAAATCTCTGTATGTTCTAGTTTTTTTTATTGAGTTCATAATTCACAATAGATATACGTCGAATTATTATTATTTTTATAATATCATGTCATATTATGATCCCAAAGTACTACAATCATCATATTATCGCAACCAAAAGGCATTGATATGCAGTCGCATATATATTCCGCTGTTAGAATAAATATAGAACAATGGCTGTAGTTGAAACAGCTAGATACTGAGAATAATAAAATAAATGATATGTGTCGCTATATGCATAAAAAAATATAATCGTAATTTGATATGTTTATATGTTCTGAAAGTAAAATTTAAGGATTAAAAAAGCCGAATTTAGGATCTATAGATATTCATAGAAAAAATATTGTACTTTTTTTTGATTGTATGCAAAAATTATTAAAATAGAAAATATAAATTGATTGTTGATTTGTGTGTAAAGCCTATAAAAGAATTTAGAATGCATTCGTATATATGTTATACGAAGTAAGAAGAACAAGCCTATAAATTATATTTTAGTATACTTATTTGGAGTATTTACGCAAATATAAGTATATAAATATTTTCATTGAAACACATTTTTTATAGCTTATTTTACTAGGCTTCAATAGTATGTTTATGATTTACATCCTCTGGAAAATTTGTATTAATATAAATTATTAAAATTCCACTTAAATATAAACAAAATATGAAATCACAGTTTACTTCAGAGTAAAATAAAACAATGAATTTAACGTATTTTACGTTTATGAACTAATATCAAAACTAAAAACTTGAAATATAAAATTTAATTTGCCTTAAATTAAAATTTTATGGTCATTTCACAACCGTTTTATTGAATTTTACAGTTTAAGAACAATTAAACTGTTAGTTTGCCACAATATGTAAGATATTATAAATTGTACATCTTGCCTTAGTGTATAAAAATATGAAATTTTAATTCAGTCGTTTTACATATATTTTTAAGTTGCGATATTTTAAAGTTTGTTTAGACTATCTATATTTCTTTCTTATATTTAAGAATTTTTTTGTAATAAAAATAATTATATATCTAATATAATTTTTATTTTAAATATTTAAATGCAGAATCATATGCACTGTAATTTTAGAACTGTTTATCATTTCGAAGTCTACCTTTTCGACTTAAATAGTTGTATAGAACAACCAGATACATTCTCATATCCTGTTACGTATCTACAAAGACATGATAAGTTACAGATATGAATTGTTAACTAAGAATCTTATATCCAACCAAGAGATCTTTTAATAACTTGATATATATATCATAAAATATAAATTCAGAATAAAATCCAAATTGTTATAGATATAAATAGAAGTTCAGGTGGTTGTCATATATATTATGTGTATGAAAATATTTGGCTAGGTTATAAGTAAATTTATATATAGATAATGCAATATATACAAATTTTTGTTAACCACGCAGATTAAAGTAAAAAAAAGATTCGTATAATTTTTTGGGTGTATATAAATGTCACTTTAAAAGATTACATAATAAACCAAAACCACGTATAAAAAAATACCTTTACTAAATAAACACCAAAATTATCTTATAAATATAGAAGATCCATACATATATATTTTCTTGCACTATTCTTTCTACAAATCAACTCTTTTTTAATTCATTATTCCAGAGTAATTTATTATAAAATTTTATTAATTTAATTCTTAATTTTCTTCAATAATTTTATATTAAAAACATTTTTTGGTTCCAAATAATTTGATTTATTGTAGAATATTGTACAAATTCAAAGTTTTTGTATATATAGCTTCTAAACACTCGTACGAACGGTCTTTGTTTCTTTGGATTAGTAATTAAGTATTTTACTACTATTAACGATATAATTTACATTTATTATATTCATTGATGCTTTTATATAGCTTTAACGATTAAGATTCCAAGGATTTCAACAGATGCGATAACTAGGAACATGTGAACACAAAGAAAAAATGCAAGCCTATATATACTAGAAAATTAGCACTATTCTTAGTATAACCATATGTTTATGCCAGCACATCTATATAATCTGATCTTGAACTTTTTAAAAAGCATATAAATACATTGAGATTTTATCGTATTTATCTATGAGTTTAAACGATTATTATGGTTCGATCTTGATTTCTAGGTGTTTTATAGCAATATTTCAGTCACATTATACGATGAAGATGTATTTACGGACCTTTTGAAAACTTAGTTGATTCTATTGTTCTATTATATTATTATTAACCTATTTTTTTTCTATATATTTGATCATTTATTTTATGCTATGCTCCATAATTATGTATTACCTATTATAGTCGTTATTTTATAAATTTTTATAACATTTAAACATCAAAGTATCTTCTATTACAAGTGATTCTTAATTATTTCTTATTTACCTTAATTAATACCAAAATATTTTTTTCTTTTGAGTTTTCGTTATAGTTATTAATATAAATATAAAACAACACTATTCAGTTAATATGCTTAAATCAATCCATATAAATTTTACAGGATATAATATTCTCTCTGAATTGAATCACAGAGTATATTTTTAAATGATTATTTTGATACATTTATAGTTCTACAGTACAAGTTTGGAATATGAGCCATATGAGTTGTTGATGCTTCAAATCAAATACGAAAAACCATAGTATTTATTTAGATATTTCTATGTGTAAATATTTGTGCTATGGAGTATAGTAACTATATTTATTTGTGCTGATAACTATGCACATGATTTCGATATTTTTTAGTCGAATAGTATAGATAATGAATATATCTACTCTTGATATTTTGGTGAAAGATTCTTTCTTTAAACTATAAATATATAATCTAGGCCCCTTTAGCTTTCTAATCTTTTTGTGCTTATCACTCTTTCTATTATATTAATTTGATAATCTTGAGTGGCAATATATTTTGAAATCTTGTGTCAACATTTAATATAAATAGAATATTTAGATATTTATTTTATTAAGACACGATATATTTAATTTTACGGTGTCATCTTATCGATATTAAAATAAAAGTATCACCATTGCAGTTTACTCAATTTAATCCTTCATGTTATACTTATTGTCATAGATACTTCAAAGAGCAATTATAGTTATAGTACTTTGTACCTTTTATTATGAATTGATAGCATACCTGGTTATAATGCGATGGCTGAAATTTTCTTTAAAATTGACAACAAGATTGATCTGTAATTTTATGAAATTAACCAAATGTCATGACATCTCTAAACCATATTCAATCTATATTTATATTGCAGTTTTAAACACGAGAAAAATTTTATTTCTTCAAATTGCATTTTTTATATAAGAATATTTGAATATGATGGATTTTTATATTTGTTTATGTTTAATACATTAATTTATGACACTTGAACTCATCTCATTTGAGAGAAGAAGAGCAGTTGGCGAAGATAGATCGGCGAAGGTGCCAAAATATGCATCAAGGAGTTGTGAAATATTTCCGATGGGCTTACTACGTCTAGAAATAATAAAATTGATAAAAAGTAAATCAAGCCATAATTAAATATATGCATGTGAGCTATTATATTTTATACTTTAAAAATGAATATAAAAAATATGTATCCGATATATAGGGAAAATTCATAGAGGTGATTTATTGAAATAAAAAACATGTTTTTATCAGGGAAAATGCGTATAAAAATGCAGACATGAGTAAATATAAGTAAAAATTCTATCATCGCACTTTCATTTAATTTCCATAAATTCAAAATAGATTAAGAAATGTTATATACGACATTCTTTAGCATATGATAGAATAATTTAGTAATTTGCATTTACTTTCTATCTATCATTTATTCTAGAGACTAAATTACTTAATCTATTAAATTGAATTCGACTCAACATATCTTTTTTTTATATCTCCTAATATTCCTTGGTTTTGATAAAATTGCATTTATTACGATTTCCGATACGGTAACATACAAATGTGTTTCTATTACACTTATGAATCTAAGCATTTACTAGTATACGTAAATTAAAATGTTTTTTTATCATTCTCTTATATTGATTTGGTTGTGATTTCTCTTTTTGATGCAAATGATAGATAGACTTAGATGTGTTTTAAATGTTTTCAAAATTGTAATCATATTTGTTCTACTTTTCTTTAGGTAGACCGCATATTTGCAACTTTTTGAGTTATCCATATTCTTAGTATGTGTTTCCACGTTCGTCGTCATCACCAAAGATATAAAATGGGGTTGAGGTAATTGATAATATGATTGCATAAGAACTGAGCACACGATATTTCTAGAACTAAATTTTTGTCGTTTTTTAGGGGTTTATTATTTCATTTTTGAATTCAATAATTTTATAAACAGAAATAAGTTTAAGAAAATCAACGAAGGCTAGACTGCAAAATAATATTTTATATAATATGCATCTCCACACGCAACAAAATCAATAGTGCATTTCAAGTGTAAAATAATATAAGTCAAGAAATTTATTTTTTTAATATTTCTCGAATTCAGTGTTCTGATTAAGAATTATATAGAAATTGGATAAAAATCAATTTATATTTATATAAAGCTTTTATTGATACAATACAAAATATCACAATTTTTAGTTTTTTTTATCATCATCTTAATACAAAAACAAGATCAATTTAACATACTAAATAGGAGCCAGATATTATATCACACTAAATTTTTATATTCTGCTAATGGGTAAAGGAATGTTAAAAAATTCTCCTAATATTGTTTGAAAATATTCACTTACCGAAGACTAATGCGCAAATTTATATGTTAAAAAAACTTTTACGGGTTTTAAAATATTGAAATATTTATCTCTTGAATTGCTATCTCTATACAAGTAAACAATTTAAATAATTATTAAGCTTTGAAACAATTCATGGAGAGCAAAATGCGTTACTAGCTAATTATAAAGGCTTTAAACATATAACGAACTTCGTTGACGTCGATAGGATATAAAAAATAACATTTTTTTTTCGGAAAGAGACAGAGATCTGATATTTTACTTATAAATCTTTTATATCATTATCTATTGATCATGGGATGGAATTAAAATAATTCAACTTTTTTTTTATCCCAAATAAAAAAGTAAAATTTTCATTGATATAATAACATTTAAAACCATAAACTGGCCTTTTTATTATAAAAAAATTCACATAATCAACACACGAGAAAAACATATAGATCACAGGTGATACAGTTGTATTTATTTGTCTTTGGTATTTTTATTTTATCATTCGTTTCCTTGCTATCAATTAAAGAAACATGTAAGTACTTTTTGCCAAACAAAATTATTAACAGTTTCTCATTTGTTGCACATATAAAATATGACAATCATAAAAATTTATTTTGGTCATGTCGTAAACATCAAATTGTGTATTTCTTTCTATGTAAAGTTTAAGCAATCTAAGCAGCACAGGCTTAATTTTATTCTTTCTATTGCTGTCTTTGCTATAGTTTTAATGGAATTACATGGACAGAAAACTTACAGATGCACAGAGAAGAATATTTGTAACTCATATGACAGAGCTAAATAACTTTTAAATGATGCTTAAATCATTTGTTCTCCCCACTTTAAATTAACAACAGCTTTGCGCTTCTTTCCAAAATTAGAAGTTTGTTTCATAAGAGGGATTCCCAATCAAACCTTTTTTTAATTTTTATTATGAAAATAATATACTGCACATAAATAAAACTTTAAAATCCAAGAAAATGCTGCTATTATAAATAATAACCATGATATAAGATAATTAAAGCACCTAATCATGCTTAATCTGATACTATCAATCATTTACATCAAATCAATTTTTTTTTTGCGATTACGCTTAGGCAAATAATATCTCAGATTAAAAATACAAGTTTCAAGTATAGATATTATAATCTATGAATAAATAGAAAAACAATGGAAATTAAATTAATAATTTTAGAACTGAATGCAATCGAATATCGGATGAAGTTGATGGAAACAATTTTAAAAATGACTTTTAGGGTATAAAAGATTTTTTAAGAACGAAAAAAACGAATTTAAGTAACAATAATTTTTTTATTAACTGAAAAAAATAAAAATAAAGTATGGGAAAATCCAATTAGAGATATATTCGTTGATTAATCTTAATAGAATTCGTATATAGGCATTTTTATAACTCTATATCTAATGAAGTTTAAATTATCAATATTTTTATTGAAGAGGTTTATTATATATGCATTATTAAAATTATATAATAAAAACATGAGTGGTTATCACCAAAAGATGTTTTAGTGTATATGGTGAAAATTATGTTCATCTCAAATAGAGCTATGAAAATGCAATCGGTGAAAAGTATTAAAATATCATTAAAATCAGAATAAAGTTTAATAGTGCCGCAAAAAGCTGTTTGTCATAAATTTATAGATAAATATATATTTTAGAAAAAACCGGGAAAATATTAGTTTATAAAGATTCCTATTAATATAGCTTCTTCTTATATTAATATTATGTTAAATCTACTTTATGGTAATGAGAATAGATATTTTATATATATTTAATAGTTTAAATATAAATAACGGTAATTCCCAGAAACAAACAATCTACCCGATTTATAGAATTTATGATAAAATAAAAATATTGGAATTTTCACATATTTTTGTCGTTTTCATATTAAAATCATAAAAAAAAGATATTTTTCCTACAAATGCTGTAGAAAAGATATAAGTCCTATTAAAATTGTTTTGACTTTTTTAAAATTTCATGTTTGCACATTTAAATAAATCGAGAATATTGTATGAGTAAGTAAATTATATGTGTTTTCTAGAAAAAATATATAGTTATATGTATGATAGAATTTTTACGTTTTTTAAAAATTACAAAATCAACTGATAAATTTACTTAATATTTTATACATATATCAAAAGGTATTTTGTCAATTGATTAGCTTATTTTTGCAGTAATTTGCATAAAAAATGAATAGCTGTGGTCTGTGCAATTGGATTAGTATAGTAAGTTATGCTAATTGCATTAATATTTGATTTTTTAAATCTTATATTTGTTGCTTGAAATTCTTAACATTAACCTTTTTACAAATCGGAATTTTAGTCATATAATATTATTTCTAAATTTAAAAAAAAAATACTTTTTTTAACTGAAATTTACTATGCGATATAAATTATCTTCAATATTTATATCTTACTAGATCATTTCTTAGATAGCCGGATACCTTTTTATAGCAGAAAAAAAACATTTAACAAAAAAAGTTATTCTGTTAATTTTTCTATGCTAAATTGATGTTAAATTTTTTTTTAATTATTTAAATATGCATTAGAAAAGGCTTTAGTAGATGATCTTTTGCGAATTTAAAAATTATATTGACATTAATGTGTTTATAAGGTTTTTATAACTCTATATTGTGTCATAGGCGGCTTGAGTTCATTACATAGAACAGATAACAAAGAATTTTCTTATTTATTACTTTATATTTACATTATATTCCTTTTTTAATTCATCCGGAATATAAACATAAACGATTTCTTGACAAATGCTTTTAATTAGAATTCTGCTTTAGTGTTATGCTATAATTACTATTTTGGAGCTATTGTTGTTTTGCCCCAGAAAATAATTTTTATGTATTAATCTATTATTAACTGCTAACATATGGATTTGGATGCATTTTATAGCCAATAACTTATATTTTTTCAATTTAAATTTTTAAAAATCATACACAATAGCAAAGAAATACCAATTATGTTAGTTAAAACTAAGATCTCAAATATAAATAGAGAAAAAATACACTGCAAACACAGCAGCAAAATTTTTTGTGTGAAATATTTAATATTAATATATTAGACAGCCACTTTCTTTATGGTACATTTTTGATGTATATTTACAATTCAAATTACGTATCAAAAGATATAAGGCATTCTTTGGTGTATTTAGGTTATATTGAGAAATCGAAAATATATATATCACAATTTGCATTTCCCCGAAAATTAACACTGATGGTTTGTATGGTCGTAGCTTACATGCAAACATAGGAATTGAGTGTGTAACCAAGATTGATAGGTAGCGTTGTATGAGATGTATTGGTGAACACTTCGAAGAAACAAAAAATAGCCTATAGTATAAATATGCGGTTCACTCCGACCAAGCAAGTTGAGCTTGAGGAAAATACGATTATATTAAATAAGATTTAAATCTTTTAGATTTAATAAATAAAACTGCATGGTTTAAGAACGTAATGAATTTTCTAATTGATGGGTTCATTAAATTTCAATTTTTCCTATATTTAGTCACAGGAAGTTTTGAATTCTTCTATAGAATAGATAACATATATTTTTTTGACAATTTTGTTGTAGCAATACATTAAATTCCCTGCTTCTCTTTCCAGACTAAAAAAAAGAAAACGCCTTCTTTATTCATATTGTTGGCTAGATGATTCTGTTCTTGTTAATATACAAATTCAATAAAATTTCTAATATCAAGTATCAAATATATATTAAGTGAAATGCTACGATTCGAAGTTCAAACTTATGGAATTTCTTGCTAAAAATCAATTATTCAAAGACTATGAGGGTAATAATAATGCACATTTCACAAAATTCGTAGAGAATAATTATTTTGAATTCTTTGTTATGTATTTCCAGTTCTTTAATTAATCGAAAATTGCACATGATTCTGTTTTATGTTGTATTTTAAAAATGCAGAATATGCAAAATTGCGCAAATAATTGCATAACAGCACAAAATTGATTATTCTATTGAATTTTGAATGTTCATGTTCTTAAAAGTCAATTTTAGTGCTCGAATAAAAAATCAATAATAAATTTTGCATCTACATACATATCAAAAGATAACAGATGCAGCATCACTTGGGTGTTCCTTTTATAGAAAAATCCTTGCTATTATTATTTTTATAATTCCACATACATTTAAAATCATTATTTTATATATATATGCTAAAATGCTAAGATATAATTCTATATATAATAATCGCATATACGAATGAATTATTAAGATAGATTGATAGTAGAAATAGAAATTATAATCTTTTAAAAAGAAAAAAAATGTACACTTAAAAACCTTCTTTATAAGATGCTAAAGAAAATGGTTTCTATCCGCAAATTCGAAAAATAATTTATTAATAATAAGACTAGTGCATATAGTAAGCATATAAGACAATAAATTACAGGTGTTATATGTGCAAAGCATTTTATCAATAGAAAATAATTTAAGATGTTATTTTTCGTTATAAAGATTATGAAGATCATATCTTGTTTGATACTTTAGAATGAATGTTTATGATTTTTTTACACATTTAATCCAAATTAATGTATAAAAATATTATAAGAACTGGATGCGTTTGAACTTTACAGTAAACAACTCATACTGCAAACATTAATATAAAGTATTGTTTCACAAATATTATGGGATACATAAAATAAAACATTAGAAAGCGACATCAGTTTCTAGATTAAATCATTCTTTTTGCGTAATTTTATAAGTCAAAATATTTGCTCATCTTTAAAAAATCATATTAACATTTATATTGACGTTTTTTATTTTGAGGTACATTGTAAATTGCATATTTTAATTATATAGACATACTTCTTTGCATCATAAATTGCAAATAACGAAATTAAGGCGCTTTCTGCTACTAGAAAAAATTATTCATTAGCTTGATATTGAAAATATAAGATATAGATTTACATTATATCTTGTTTTTTTGCAATACATGTCTCATTGCATGTTAGGTTTCCATTAGGAGCACAAAATGCAAAATTTGAATTTTTTTCCGAAAATATAACCAAAATTGCAAAAAGAAAAATAATATTTTTAAAAATTCATCGTTACTCTTTTTTTTAAGATAAACATGCAAAACTTTGGTATATTATATATCCTAATATTACATTCATAGTCTACTTACTCGTTAGATAAAATATATAACACGACACGATATGCTTTAGCATTATTTTAATGTTATTTTGATAATTTCTTGTATAAGTTCGGGTGATTCCCAGAATAAAAAGCAAAATATGCCATAAAATAACATAAAAATATACATTCGTTTCCTAAGTACCTATTTAGCTGCAAAATGTCAACTTTTAATGCTAAAAGTAGTCGTTAGTATTATTACATGGTCAATATATTTTAATTGCAGTCGCGTATTTAAATGTATGCGCATAAAGCTCTTAAAGAACAAAACATTTTAGTTCTTTAATGTGAAAAAAGGCATCAACATTATATAAAAATTTAATCTAATTTCGATCTTATTTTATGATTACATGTCCAATTTTTTACATATTTGTTACTTTTCATAACACAATTTAGTTCTAAAGTTTTATTTCTATCAACTCTATTTTTCTAGTATTTAACACCCTTTGTAATATCTATGTATAAAATCCTTTTTATAAAAAAATTCATATGATTTTTAATTTAAGAATATCGAGTTATTTTACAGTATTACTTTCTTATATATGGACATTTAGATTTTTATCTAAAGCTTGTGCAGTAAATAGAGCATATGATACACATTTTTGTTGTAATTTTGTAATGGTGATAATGCATTTAGAATGTTTTTTACCCATAATGATATCATAAAATTAACATTGGGATATGTGATATACAAATATTCATTAGTTAACAAGCTACAAAACACATCATATATAGAAATAAGTTCTGCTTATCCAGATATGATAATAAATATATCAAAACAAAAATTAGACTAGAAAAAACAAAAATTTTGTTCATCTATGAATTTTTTGATAATAATGTTCTTAACATATTTATAAAATATAAACAAAGCGAATTTCTAATATTACGATCATTATGGCTATGATGATGTACATAAATTACATAATCGTCTTTCCATTTACGATAAATGCTTACTCTTCAACAGTTTTTTCAATTTACAGTGCTGGAATCGATTCAGGAGTAGCGATATCATTTTAATTTTTTTTGTGCTTATATGCCATATATTTGTGAACTAGGCTTCTAGGAAATAAATTTTCAATAAGAAAAATAATTAGAATTTAGCTGATAGGTCATTTTAAAATATATCAAAAAAACCTTTAAAGAGCTATAAAAATGTATCGTTTTCTAGTGTCTAATATAAATTGTATCTACAAAAATTAATGTTTGATCGTAAATGAACATTTAGGGTAAAATTTTAGTATTTAGTCATAAAAAACGTCTTCTTGAGAATGCCAAAGAAAATGAATTTGTACTAATAGTTGATCTATTAGATATATTTTTATTTTTATGAAGATTGTGTGATACAAAAACAACATAGTTAATTTAATATTATGGATATTTGAGTCTCTCATGTTTTACTAAAATATATAAAGATTTCTCTATGGGAAAGATATTTTATAGTGTTTGTACAGCATAAAAGCCCGAAAGCTAAAAAACATAGATTATTTGATATTTTTATGGTAATTAATTTAGATATTCTATTCTTTTCTTGATATAATTATGTTTTTTTATATTATAAAGGTTAACTATTTTTAGAGTTTAAGTGCATTTTTTTCCTTTACTTAATAGTGAAAAAAAGAACAAATACTTGATTCAGTTTTCTTTGTAGATGAAATGGCAAGCTGTGATAGAATTCCATGGCGGTTTTATACAAATCTAGTTTAGCATTTTTTTTTATATCCATACTTGTTCCACACGCAAATTTTGCGATTAATATCACAAAAAACGGGGTTTTTTATACTTAATTATAAATAATTTTCTAGCAGTATACATTTATGAATTAAAAAAAATAAGTAAAGTACTACATTCAACTTTTATCCGTAAAAATTTTACCCAAAGAATACTAGTATTTCATATATTTTATTGGAAAAAGATCATTTATATAAGATGTTAATATAAATATACGCTGTGAATTCCAGGTTTTGTTTGTAAAATATCTCTATATACGTAATATTGTAAGAAAAAACACTTGGCGAAACAATTTTAGAGCATATTAGAGAACAAAGAAAGAAATAGTTGGATAAATATAGTGAAGATATTACAGATACATGTTAATTACATTGAAATAAATACACAAAAAAACAATTATAACTAAGTTTTGGAAGTTCAGCGGGCGTTTTTTTTTACAAAACGAGAATTATTCTGCACTATAAAATGTAGTAATTGAGAGTTTTAAAAAAGACTAAATTTTATATACGACCGGCACTTTTGTTTTGCAAAATTAGACTAGTATTTCGTATTATTTATTTAAAAACATTTATTATGCTATGCGATGCTTAGATGTTATATGTAAACTCAAATATCTCGGGTTGACAAGCAGAAAAGTAGCACCAAAAAATAAATAGGTAGCTTTGTTTTTAAAAATTATATAATTTTTACCGCAAAAATTTAAAAGATATTTGAATAGTGTAAATTTAATAACAAAAAATTGTCACACTTTTGTAACTAAAATTCAAGGGCTTTTAAACACACAATTGCTATTTTCATTATGTTGTAAACAGAAAGATGATTTATTTGTTATGTATTTACACATTTTAATAGATTCATGGTATTTACATTGATATAAAATACATTTTTATTTGTCAAAGTGGCTTATATACTTTGATGAAAACTATTTTGAGCATATTTGAGCATAAAAATAACCAAATTTTAGATTTTTCTTTTCTAAATATAAGCATGAAAATATTTTATCAAGATCATTATTTTACTTCGTCAACTGTTTTGGAGTTTAAAATCCCGGACGATGTAGAAGCATACATGTAATCTCTCACACACCGCAAGACACTTGACCACATCTCATTTGAGAGAAAAAGTGCAGTTAATTTATAGAACAGGGGAAGATGTCAAAAGATGCATCAAGAGGTTGTGCACGCTTTTCCAACACTCTGACCACGTCTAAATAGATAAAATCGATAAAAAGTAAATTAACCCAAAAATAAATATTACTTGGTCAATTAAATTTTGATGCATATTATAATTTCATAGCGTATATTTTTTAGCACAAAATTTAGGTTTTCAAAAAAATTATATTTCTTATTAACATCTTTAATATATTCGAAAATTATCCAATTATTTAATTCAAAGTTGTCTAAGTGTTTTTTGTATTGTGTATGTTTGTACATGTGTTTTTACTAGCTTGTAATATGTTATTCTACACACATTTATCATAGAATTAACATATATGAAATATATTAAATATGATAAGCCAATTTTTTTTTAATATTATTGATTCTGTCCGCACAAGAATTGATGCCAAATATATTAACTGACTAATTTAAACTGATAGATATATAAACTGTCATATTTGTGAATCTTATATGAGCTTAAAAATGCATACAAAACAGGTATAATATCTTTATCTAAAATGAAAACATGAACTCTGATAATTGAATGCCATAACTCCATATTTTTTTGTAAACTCATAGTGTTATTTTAATCAACGTAGACAACATACGATATATGTAGTATGCTAGTTTAAAATTATAAAAAAATGGGATAACATCTTTTTTAGGCTGGTTTATAAATTAATATACGACTAGACACGTTTTTATATAATAGAGGTTTCAATTCACGCATGAATTTTTTCTATCATCAGTTGCTGTATTTTTTATTAACATTTGTAATAATATTATCTATAAACTATAAAATCTGTATATTCAAAAGACAAACTTGTTGAGTATAGAAAAAAGTATTTTAGAATATATAAATTGTATTTTTTTTATTTTCAGTATGTTAGAATATTATTACTTTTTCACTTATAACCAAATTCAAAGATATTAAATTTTCTTTTATATCTTTTAAATTTCGTATTTTGTAGCTTCAGCTTTCTAATATCTATCTTTAAAGTATTCGATTGCATTTTCTTATGTTATATCTATGTGTAGAAAATTTTGGTATTCATATATATATTTTTTGTTTTTTTTTCTTGGTATGAATTTTTTTTATTCATAACATCTACCAATTTTAGAAATACTTGTTGCCTTAAGAGCTATCATCGTACATATGTTAAAATAAGAATTCTTTCACATAATCATAAAATGCAAGGATAGTATAAATACTGGTTAAACGAAATAAAAATAATTTATTCATTTTAACGAAATATTTTGGCCTACAGACCACAATATGTATATTGTATAGTGTTTGATTTTTATTTATGATTTAATAACAAGTAAAATGTAAAATGTATGTATTTTAAAAGATAAAACCTTTTATATTATCATATTAATACCCAAATTATATATAGTATTTCTATTATTGTGATTAATATTGGTATTTTAAGTTTAATAGATAAACATTAATAAGTTTTTTACCTTCTTTTGTATTTCTAATAATATTTAATTGAAAGGCTGGATATATATTGCTAATTGCTTCTGATACAGTTTAAAATACATATAATTTTGTTTATATCACCAAAATATCTTATAGAAATTTAATCGATTAAGATTATCGAACGTAACTATTTCTCATTATTTATTATTCGAATGTAAAAATATATTATACCTACGAAATACCCTATATGCTATATTTTTTAAGTAAATTGTTCATAATTTTTCTGTTTATCATAAACTTAGTTTTTCAGATTCATAATATATTTTGCATTTTTTTTCAATATATGCATGAAGCTATATTTTCACAGAAAATTTTTAAGAACTTTTGGGCTACTTTATTTTTGATCTACAATATAAAAACATCAAAAAGATAGAAATTGCATAAAGAAAATATATAAATTATTGTCGGTTGCATACAATCGATTTTACGCTGAACTATTTGTTAAATTACATTTAATATAGCCACTCTATATAATAACATATTTCCTTTGATTAACTTATTATTTAATAATGAATATATTGAAAGTACCCCATTTTTGTATGTTCCAATATTAATATTTAAATTTATATCTAAGCGTATACTAAAAGCCCAACTACTTATAATCATATGTGAATTATCAACAAAATTTATTATTAATTATCGAAGCTTAAAATAACAAGAAAACACAAAAATTATGTAAAAATATTATAAGAACCAAAAAGTAGGTAATCTAAGAAAATAAAAACATAATGGCATAAATTATTAGATTTTTATTTAAAAGTGAAAATTTAAGCTAAATCTTACTATTTCATATTTTTTGTAATAAAATACAAATTACAATAAAAATTTGTATACGATACCTATAATTTTGCATGACTACTATAGTTGTTAAATACTTCAAACGCCGATATATAAAATACAATATATTTAGTATAAAAATTACATAAATGATTTTTATAAAAGGCATTAGTCTTTAAAAATCGCAAAAAATTTTTATTGTTTATTTATTTAATGTAAAATAAACTTTCGACTAACTTTTCAGTGAAAAAAGTAACATCAAGATATTTATTTAGCAGGATATTCGTTACACTGATGCACAAAATACGTATTTTTTTTTATAATTAAACTAATATTATAAATTACTTTTAAAATGCATAAATTGCTAACTCTAAATTTATATTTCTATGCATTCTAGATTCACTTCAAAAAGAACTTATTCAAACTAAATTTTTTTTTGTCCATAATACTGTTTTATTAAGATTATATTTTTTTGGTATTAGTGGTGTTTATATGAATTGTAAATTTTTTTTTGTACTTATACAAACTTTTTGTTGACGACAAAATTATACTATTATTTGCAAATTATAAGTATTATATGTTTTAAGTGCTGATTGATATTAAAATACCTAGTATACTATTTTAAATTGTATTTAGAGTTTTTTTGTTAGTTATTATGCTTTACCAATGTAGTTATTAGCAAAAATATCATTTAAAAACCATTTAATATTGATAGTTTGTATCCTTACATGCTTTTATTCTGTATGATAATTATTCTGATAAATTATCCCAGATTATCTTAGGTCATGAAAACAAATCTGAATGGAATAATCTTAAAGTATTTTATCTCTGAGATAATGTCGACTTCATTATTATTCAGCAATATTATTGTAATTATAGCCATAAAAAGAGATTCTTGTAGGTTTATATGTATTATAAATCATTATTTTATTTGATCATAAACATTTTTTATTTTCTTATTATCATAATACAATACACATCTTGGATTTTTTTTTAGATATAGTTTATTGATATCATTCGAGCTAAAAGATTATAAAGAAATTATATCTTCAATATGTAAAAATAAAATGATTTTTTTATATCATAAAAAAATAACAATTATATTTTTAGTTTTTAATATTTTATTTTTTGCTGAATAAAATTTATTATTTTTATAATATATTACAATTTTCTTTATATATAAATCTAGCACATGAATGTATCAAATCTTTGTTTTGACAATCACACAAAAAGAAGTAGCGTCTTAAGAGAGTCCTAGAATATACAAAAAAGGGTTCAAATGAATTAAGATCATCAGCTTGCAGAAAAAAACTCAAGCAATATCATGAAGAGTGTATCAAAAAAATATAAATTAAAATTTTTTTGTTCATTTGCAATATGATTACTGTATCAATGTTAAAAATTTGTTAAAAATGATGCACATAAAATATTCTACAAATAGATGTTCTGTTGACTGTTGTTTTTTCTTAAATCGAACCCCTAAAAATCGATATATATATTTCGATTATTAAGTTCTCAAGCTTAATAAATATATAAATTTACCCATAAAAAACTTTGAAAAATTGTTTCCGAAAATATTTGTATGCTAGTGTTTTATTTTTATCTTTTTAGGCAATAAACACAAGAAATGCGCATAGATTGTATATTTATTTTTTAAGATCATGATATGATATGATTCATAGTGTTTTAATTTTATATAATCGCATCTCGAAGCAAATAAAAATCATTCAAATTATTATTCTCTTTGTTAGAATAGATATGAAAAATTGCTTTTTTAACGCAGCTACAATCTGAGCATATAAGAATTCATATAAATGCCGCCTAAATCATTCTAATTAAATTAATAGAATTAAAATGTGATATTTTATTATGTATTACAGAAAAAAATATATAATTAAAGGAATTTAATAGCTATATTTAATATTTATGGATATTCATTAAATAATTCTTTTTATTATTTTACGCACATACTAAATCGATGCAAAGATTTTTTTGATTTCATTGTGTGTATAACCTATAAATACATTCATAATCTATGATATACGCAGTAAAAAATTCAAACCATTTAAATATACTAGTGTATACTTGTATGAACTAAATACGCAAATTTTTATACGAATATATGTATACGCTCTTATCATGGAAAAAAATATTTATAGCTTTTTTGCATCGCTACAATAGCAAGTTTATTATTCACAATGACGATAATATTTTTTTATTGTAAATAATTACAAAAAATATAAAAAGAGAATTTGAATATGAAAATTCAATGCACTTCAGGAGTAGTATAATTCTACAAAATTTCATATTCTACCTTTATAAATAAACATAAAATCTAAAATAGCATTAATGGCAGCTACAATTACATCTTATAGTTTTTTATCATACGCTTATATGTAAATTTGACTGTTTAAAGATAATCCAACTGTTAGCGTGCAACAAAAAGTTGAATTTATAGATAAAATAGGATACATTAGTATAAAAATATTCCAAATGATGTCTTTATGTATAAAAAGTATATTGGAAATCTGAAATTGCATTAGTTTAGTTTCCTTATTTACAAATTTTCGCAGTATATATTTAAAAGTTGCGATTAAAAAAAATAAAAAAATGCTAGTCTTGCAAATTTTTTTTAACGAATAATAATTGCTTATAAATACGCGCTGATAGTTCAAGAGCTATTATTTATTTAATTGAAAACAGTATTCACATAGGTTATTTTTAACAGGAATTATTAGAATCTCGCTTTAAGTTGCAATTCAAAAGCTATGAACATATTTCATTTATAAAATAAGTATAAATCTTATAAAAAACCAATAGATCTTTTTATTGAAACTGATATATAAAAAATATAAATTTAGCAAGAAACCGTATTGTTTTTGATATTCTATGATCAATCGTTATTTTCAAATAAGAGAAGACAGTCTAATATATTCTATGTATGTAAAGTATTTTCCTAGGTTATAAGTTAACTTCCAAGCAGATTTTCAAAATCATATACAGTATTTTAGCTTTATAGATTCTAGTATAAGAAAAGATTTACAATTATGTTGGGTATTTATGAATTTATAACCGAAAAAGTCTAAAAAAAACTAAGAACTTAGTGTAAAGAAATACATTTACTTATAAAATAATAAAATTTTCTCCGAAAAATACAGACTGATTATAAACAAAAAAATAAATATATAATTTTATTTCCTAAGGTTGTTCTGAACATAATTTCATTCTATCAAGTCATTTTTCTCATAAGTATTTAATATAAAATTTTATTAAATAAAATTTACAAATTTTCTTGAATTTTTCTGTAAAAAAATATGTTAAAATTGAAATTTTGAGCACGAAATCATAGTTTTGTCGTTTATATCTTTTCTAAACACACCTAAAAACAGTATTTTTAGCAATCTTATACAATAAAAATCGTTAAAACCTTATAAAATTTTTATTGCCATTTTTATCATTCATTGATGCTTGTAGATAGCTTGAATAATTAAATTTATATGATACAACAGATGCTGTTCCTAGAATTAAGTGAATATAATTAACAACTTCATGGCTAGATAAATTAAGTAATTTGCTAATTTTATATATTATTATCTTTTTCATATTTACAAAAACTAAAATGTGATCATCAACATTTGTTGGAAATTGTAATCGTGCTTTGAGGTCATCTCGTATTTATGTATAGAATTAAGACTATTAAAGTTTGATATTAATTTATGGTGTTTTAAAGTAAGCATTCTGCAACATTATAAAATAAAGATGTATTTTTAGGCATCTTCGAAACAAATGGATTTTATTAGCTTGGTATACTATGTTCAGCTGTTATATTTTTTTTACATATTAGAGATTTGATTGAGCTATGTTCCATTTAAATATAGTACCTTAATGTTTTACGATTTTTTAATTATATTTTATTTCATAGAACATTTTATCATCGTAATATCTTCTATAATTAGTGATTTTTAAACATTTCTTAACATCCTTAACTCATGCCAAAATATTTTTATATTTGAGTTTTTGTGATGGTCATTATTATATTTTTAAAAAACAAATTTTCTACTTATAATGCGTAAATCAAATCAATGTAAGTTAAATACCTTAATCCGTACTCTTTGATTTGATTCAAAAGAGTTGGTTTTTAAGATGATCATTTACATATTTTTATAGTTCCATAATACACATTAAAAATATAAGCCGAATTCGTATTTGAAGGTTGTAATTGAATCCAAATAACCATAGTATTATATTTTGATATTTGTACGTGAAAATATTTGTATTATGGTTCGAAGTAACCATATTGCTTTGAGCTGATAACTATGCACATGATTCCAACATTTTCAGTTGAGTAAGTATAGATATTTGTATAAATTTAGCCTTTAAATTTTTGCGGGAAGATTATTTCTTTAAATCATAAAATATATAATCTTGGCCTTCTTTGGCTTTCTATACTTTTTGCCCAAAATGCTTTCTACATTATGATAGATTGCTAAGCTTGGTCGAAATAATATTATTGCATTAAAACAATATATACTTTATTCTACGGTTATATTTTATTGATATTAAAATAAAAACATCACAGTTGCTGTATACTGGATTTGATACTTCAATTTATTTATCTTGCCATCGATACTTCAAAGACCAGTCATAATGTAGTATTACATACATTTCTATAGAAAATAAGATTGCCGGTTTTAATCAGATAGCACTAAGTCGTCTTTAAAATAGAAAACAAGATGATCCGTTATTTGGTAATATTCAATAAGCCACGATAATTCCAATTTATTCCTAATCTATCTATATTTTTAGATCGAAATTTACAAGACTTTAAATATCATTCCTCTAAATTGCATTATTGATGTAGTATAGCTATATATCATAGATTATATGTGTGTTTATGCTTATAGATCGAATTTATTCCGTAAACTAAAAAAGTTAATCTAATGCTACGCTAATTTTTTTTTGGAATTTTGCTGTCTTCTATATTATGAAACTGCGAAATAAAATGAAATTAGGCTTGACGATATGTATAAATATAGATACACTTTATGCCTTTGATATAAAAATCTAAAATTGCAAATTCATATACATTTAAACTTTTTGAAGATGTTCTAATAAGCAAAAAAAAAAGTACATTTATTTATGTATAGACACCTGCATCAATTAAAAAAACCGAATAAATATAAATTATTTTTATTGTAAAGTTTTGCCAATATAGGGGTATCTTTTTATTCTGAACTGATAATACTTCAACCAATAGATAAATTTTTTATGTTATTGCAAGCCCCCTTCTTACGATAATTTTCGACCTAATTCACTAAATAAAATTCTATAAAAACAATATCTATAGAAGCAAAAAACCTAGATTTCATTATTTTGTTTTTTTAATATCTTTGATTTTTAATTTCTTTATATTTTTATAACAAGAAAAAAAACATGGATTAGAAAATTTAGGAATGAATGTTTATTATTTTCAATGGAATTATTTCCTATTTCATGTGAGTTTAGGTTATACTAATTTTAAAATATTGGAAAAATTAAATTTATATTATATTATTATTTTGATCTAAAGGAACTAGATGTCACCAACCAGGTTGAGGCATATATTCAAACATTGGGATTGAGAAAAACCCTTGAATAAATAGGTCTCGAAAGAAGGAGGGGTATTGAAGAAGACTTTGGAGAGGAGAAGATAGCCGAAAGTATAAATACGCTGTGTGTACAGAGAATCAAGCAAGCTGTGCCTGAGAACAAAAACTAAAATTACGACTATAAATATAGCCCTTAAATAAAAATCAACATTATTTTGATCTAAAATATGCAGTCTATTTTGTAAAAAAAATATGAACAATTTTTATTTACAATTTATATTAGGAATCAGGATCATAATTACTTTACTTTTGTCCAACAAATCTTACATTAATAAAGTATACAATTATAAAAGTTCATTTTTGCGCATTGTGTATGCCTTTTAATCATAAAAATCTTTTTTTGCATCATTTCTGTATTATAATATCTAAAATTCAAACAATCATTAAATTTGTATAGTTTTTAGGATTTATACAATTTTTATATGTTTTATTTTGCTTATTCTAGTACTACCGATATAAGCTTCATGTATAAGAAAGCCTCTGAGAAAAAAATACAACACGAAGCTCTTGTTACGTTTAAATATTGTTTTAAGCGTAAAAATAGAAAATAAAATACGGAAATTTGAAACTGCACCATTTTGATGTTACTGTAAGAACATATAGCAAGTAATGTTAATGTTTTTTTTATTGTTTATAGCTATACTTAATACTAAAATATCACGAAAGAGTACTATATAAAGTTTGCTTAAAATCGTCATACCATGATATTTATTAATCATGTCAAAGATTAATATTAGTATTTCCAATTAGACTTTTACTTCATATCATATGCGTTGAAACAATACCAGATTTTATTTAATAAATATTTTAAAATAGTCAAGATATTGTTTTCGATTATTGAGTCAGTATAAAACAGTAATTTTTGTATAAAGGATGGAGCCTTATATAAAATATCAAGATCTGATTTCATATAGAAATTTATGAAACAAGTTTATTTTTATATCTAAGTTATTTAGATGCAAATCACAGAAATGCATTTTATAAATAAAAAAGTTTTGTAAAGTTATTACTAAAGTAAACATATATTACTATTATTAAATTATTTATATGTTTTTTTGCTGCATAAATATTGTCTTGATATAAAAATGTATTGTTTTGTTTGACTTACACATCTCGTAAAAAAAAAATAATGGAAAACATATTTTTAAAATATGAAATTAGGAAAATAAACTAAATATTGATGGTTTTTATTTTCATTTTAACTAATTCTCCGATACATCGTAAAAAATTGAGATACTAATGTTTAATATACGTTAAAAAACCTTATTTTTATTTAAGTAAGTTTTTAATTATATAAATATTAGCAATATTATCCAGTTTTTATTGCGTATTATGATTGTGCCCTTCTTTAAAGAATATTATACCATGTAGAACACAGTGTATATATTTAAATGGGATACGTATTATCTTTTATATACATTTATAAATCATATTTGATGAATTTGAATGTCTCTATAATATGTTTCATAAATTAAAAATTTGATTAAAAATTTGATCGAACTTAATGCACTAAAAATAGAATAATTTGTGCGCAAAAAAAACCAAATATTTGTCCTGTTATGTTAAAAAAATACGGCATGGTATTTCGATTGGATTTTTGGTACATTTCAAATAGTATCAGTGAGCAAAATATTTTTATGTTCTATACTAAATATTCCAACATATTTATAGTATATATATTCCACTATGATAAACAGATTATATCAAATAGATCTTTTTGTTTATAAATCATTGGTTAAAATGCTTATATTAGTAAAAATGTTATTTTTACTTTTTTGAAGGCCTTAATTATTATTTGTTTTTTTCTTTTTTTTTTATCATAAAGGAAGAAACATATATAATGCATACCATAGTCTATTCCGTTAGTTTATAGGCGAATCAGAGCGCATATTATGATAAAAACTATACATAAAACTGGTAATCGATGTTATAATAAATTGTTTAAACCCAATAAATCGGATGTATAAATGTTACAAACCTAAAAAATATAAATATCGTTAGAAATTACAATTTTGATCCACATAAAATTTTGAAAAACCAAATCTGCAATTTTTATTGTATTTAACGGCTTTAACATACAGTAAAAATGCCATTGAAATAGGTATAAATATATACTATTACTGAATAATACCAATTTGCATAAGCTATTTTGGCAGAAAATACATATGAAAAGCATATAAAAAATATTTATGTAGTTTTTCGCCGCACAATAATACAATGCCAAAATACTTTGATCAGATCATATTATTAGATCTGAAACTTGTTATTCTTTACATTTTTTAGGCATTATTTTGTTATATTCACTTTAATTTGTTTTGTGTGATGTATTTTTTACTGTTATTTTAAATAAAGGTGCTAGAAAATGAACAGACTTGGCTTCATATATCATTACTGAAGAATCATAAGCAATATTTTTTTAAGTTAACCGTTAATTATATAATATTGTCACATGTTTTGTATGATATTGGCAATTACTTCCAAATGATTTATATAATTACTTGGCAGTAATCATATTTTTTGTTATATAAAGTGTAGTCAGAAATACAATAAAAAAAATATATTGCTTTCTGTTGTTAATAGAGATCTATTACATATAAGATAGTAATAAGTCTCATTCGTTTGATCATTAAATTATAATAGAAGGTTCGAATTGTTCTGAAAAATAAAATGAGGGTGGTAAAAGAATGCTTTATTTTGAATAACACAAAATTAAACCGAAATAAAAATAGAAATAGTGCATTATTTACGTTCAGATTAGATAATTATAAAAACCGAATTTTAAAAATATTTATTTTACATCTTAAAATCGTTGTCAAGATAAAGCTTGTTTAAAATAGAAGAAAAAAAGAAGTTTTTGCCAAATTTAAGTATTTATATTATTTTAATAGAGTTTAGATATCCGATATGAACAAATTTTATTATTAAATTTATAAAAGAATATATTTTTTAGTTATTATAATATATCATGTCTAGTTAAAAATGACCTTAAAAAAGATAAAGTTGATTTAACATATGCATCGAAGGGCTTTGACAGCGTTATTTCTATTTAATATGTGCTATAAAAGAATCTTGAAAAGACTTATAATCACCAAAATACTTTCTATTGATTTATACAGATTTCTATGTTTTCGAATTTAATTCTTTATTTTTATTATTATATTTATAAGTTTTTTTAAAAGAATCGAAACGATATTTTTTATATTGAAATATTACAACTGACATAATGATGCCACCAAATGTTAAAATATTGCACATTAAGTATTACATCTGTAAAATACTCTATGGCTTCTTAATATTTAGTGCTATATAATTAAATTTATATTTTTCAAATAACATTTTAGTTTTTTATTCTTTTTTACATAATACGTTTAGTGATAATTGATATGCTAAATGTATACTATAACAATTTTTTATATAAATATGCAAAAGTTTTATAGTTAAGAATTCTTTTTATTGATAAATCAAATATAGAAACAAGATTTTATGAAAAAGACTTTTTCTACAACCACCTTCAATCTTATAGCTTCAAAATTATTTTTAGAATTTTTATATGGTTTGTGGCAAAAATGATGCATAAATCGTGGACATATGTATGATTTATATTAAAATCTGAAATTTATCTACCGGCTTGGATCAGGTACACATGTATTTTTCAGATAATAAATGTCAAAATATAATACTTCTTTAAAATTCAACAAGAGCTGCCAGATTTGCGGCTATATATAATATTAATGTCTATATATTGTTTTATTATATAAATAAAACATCAGTAGATTTATTATATTTTATATCCTTCGAAAATATCTTGCATGTGACATTATTTATGCGTGAATAAAACACAAGATTATCACATGCTCCATGATATAAATCTAAAATTTCTAAAATGTAAATTTTGACAATGATATGTGCAAACTAACGCCACATTTTATGATTTGAAAAGTATGATAATTAATTTATTTCGGAATTGTATTTTATCTTTTTTCGAAATTTTTAGAAGAATATTTCTTCTTTCCTAAGAAAATCTTACTATTTACTATATTCTGTCATAATGCATCATTTTCGGAAACTCTTCTCTTATCAAAATACTGTGCTTCAAGGCCTTTTCCGCATCCGCCGGTTATAAATATCATATTATAATTATATAGATTTTCAAAGTGTAGATGACATGCGGTGACATATAATATATTCTAAATTTTTTTCATGAAATACCTCCATATAATACACAAATTTTAGACTCTTCTTCGATTTAATATTAGTTTGCGTGAAATTTTAGAAATTTGAATTCTTTCAACAAATTATAGGCAAAATAGACTGTTCATATCTGGAGAAACATAAATAATATAAAATTTTGAGGTTGAAGGCTAATATACTTAGAAATATATCTTCTAACTATATTAAAATATTGGATTTATTCTTCATGTAGGATAATTCGACTTGCTTTCATTTTTTCTTGGGAAATTCTTATATTCAAAACTTCGGAACAATATTTTATTTGCTGGATGTGGCATACTTGCTATAATTAAAATATTTCAAAACTTTTGTTAAGATTCGCTATTTAAAATATTGTGTTTTGTATAATTGTAGATACATAAATGCAAAGATTAAAAATTTTGAATAAAATACAAAATTAAAACTTTAATATGATTAAAAAATGATACAATTATATTTAAAACAATCTTTTTTTACGATTTCTAATCTTTGAATGATTTTAATAAATTTAAACCATAAAGTTCCATTAAATATGAACAAATTATAATAGAAAATAAGAAATAGAATGTTTTAAAAAGCATGGAAGAATTTCAATAAAAAATTCTATTTAGTTATTGAAAAACATTCGCATTCAGAAGATATTATTCTAGTTTAATTTTCATGAATTGTATATTTATATTATAAAATATGTATTTAAAACTTTATTTGTCAAAGTTATCTTATAAACACAATTTTTTTACATTTTGTTTAGATTAATTTGATTATCTATTGCAAAAAAAATATTCATATAGTCACTTACATATACTATCGGTTATAAGTTATAATTGTAGCTGTTTCTTAAAATGTAAATTATATATCGATAAACGGCTAAAAATAAACGTTCTATTGATTGTTTATATATAAGAAGTGTAAAATAATAGTGGAAATTAAACATACACCGAATACCGTGCTATTAGAATTAAAATTCAACAGTATTAATATTAAATTGTTTTACTATATTTAAATTTTATAACTAATTTTTTTTGCCATAATTTCAGTTTGATGATTCTAAAAAGCTATAATATAAATGAAATGATATTATTATATGCAAGTAGCTTTTAATATATCAATTAGGCGAAAAAAATGTAATGCATTATACGAAAAATAAAAAGAAATAATTTTCAAAGCTTAAATACATAAAAATAGCAAAATATAATATTCTTTGTTGTGAATACTTTAAAACTAAACAAATATCAGAAGGTTCACACATAAAGAAATTGCATTATATCATAATTACAGAAATCACGATAAAAATCTTGATTTTATGTGTATAAACTATATTATAATAATACAAATGCCTCTTTTTTGCTAAATAATTATAGATTTATCTTTTAAAATGAGTTCAAGGGCATTATATTCTGTAGTTTACTTTTATAAAAATTTTTGAAGGTTATATATAAAGCATACTTTTTTGATTTTAAAGGATAAAAAACTAAGCCTTGGGCACAAAATTATTATTCCAAATTGTTGACTGTAAAAATGTAATAGGATATAAGAAATATTGAAAATTAGAAATAAGTATATTGTATTAAAAAGTTTATTACATCATTTTGCCCTTTAAGACTTAAGCTATCATTAATAGATGTTAATTTTGAGTTCTTGATTATAAAAAACAATTTAATGGTAAAAGCATGAAGACTTTAGTTTTATTATTATTATAATTTCAAAATATAATGTGAAGCATATGAAACATAAATTAGCCGAATTTAAGTATACATATAGTTTATTATATGTAAGATATGCAAAAATTATTTTCAAACAATATATTTCAAATAGCAGATTTATAAATCACATGTTGTGTGTTTTAGCTAAAAAAATCTTATTTTAAATATAATAAAGTTATAAAACAAGTTATAAAGTACCGAATACATTAGTTTCTGACATCTTATTTGCCATAAAATCATAACAAATGAGCATCGAAAAGCACTTTAAAAAATTAGATATCATATAAAAAGTTCTAATGATATAAAAATATATTTATATTGTATAGTAAATCACGTAAAAAAAGTAAGTCAAGAAATATTATGATTACAAAAAAATGCGGCAAATAAACTAACTTAAATATTGGTTATTATAGTGCCATCTAAAAGCATCCGGTGTATCATTGTTGTTTTATGAACTACAAGATAAATACTTGTTTTTGTTTTCTAGAATATGAGAGATATTACGAAGATGATTGAGTAAATAATCGATTGAGATATATATAAAGGCAATGGTAATTATCATTAGAAAAATGTTTTTATTGTAAGTTCAAAACGTATAAAAACCCTTTCTATATATATTTCTTGTAATCTTATGTAAAATCGGCCATATAACTTAAAAGATAAAAGGTAGCGCATTTTTGTATGGCACCAAGATAATTTTTTGTGGCAATATTAATGTCCACCAGCATATAAATATTTAAAACTTATTTGATTAAATTCAAAAATATAGATTTGCGTGTATGATGGGCAGTCAAATGTACAATTTATATCTTTTTATAGGTAAAATTGGGTTCTACGTTTGATTTTTTTTTTAAAGAATCCTAATGGTTATACAGTAGTAGTTCATTTATCCTGATTTTTATCTCGTACATAAACATAAAAAGAATAAAATTGCAAAATAAAATTAAAGATGTACAAATCATGCAAGATTCGTCAATATATCACAGAAAAAAATACTTTAAAATAAACTTTATCTTTTAAAAATAAAATTTTCGATATTGTATATTACAGCTAAAAATGAAATTTTTTTATTTTTTGAATAATAGGATTATCAAATATGATAAAAAAACACATAAATAGCATAGTCTTCTAATCTAATTTTATAAAAAAAATAAAGGTTTATTTTTTCAAAGAATATTGTAATATAGGTGTATAGATTATCAGCAAAATGTAGTTCTATCTGATATTGCGAATTTTCAAGAATTTAAATTATAATGAAATATAATGACACATTTTTAGTTATACAAAATACCACATAATAGTAATTTTCTATATACTAGGAATAAAATAAGAAAAACATGTAAAATATGCCTTTGCGCGTGTAGACACAGCATATATTAGATTTTTCTTAGTTCTATAAGCAAAAATTTGTTATTTGAAAAAAAAAATAAACTGAAAAATTGCAATTATCAGTATAAAAAAATCGATATATATTCTATTGATTAATTTACAAAACGTTTTAATATCCATAGATCGGCTATGGACGTGTGTGCGTATTTGGACTTCTCTATAGTTTTATGTAGCCTTTTGCAAGTTTATGGTATTTTTTGATAGCATATATCGTATTTATTACAAGAAATCATCATCTAAGGGAAAAATATTTGTAAAATGTTATGCATATAAAATAGGTTTATACAAAGTTATAGTGCAGAACATTTTTACGTCATATAAGTCTGAATTTTTGTCTAATACATTCCAAAATCAGCACCTAAACCGTGTATATAAACAATAAAATTATCAATTATTATAAAGAACAGTAAAATTTACATTTTTAGAATACTTAAGACAATACGATATATCGAGCAAATATGAGAATTCCTTTTTCATCAGAAATTTTTTGTAGTTTGTGTTTTAAAAGTTTTAATACACGTTTTATTTGTTTATAAGTATAGATCCTATGTTTAGAGATAGATTTATAAATCTTTTTCGGCAGAAAAATGGCACAAAAGTTTGCATTGAATCTAAACATTATATTTTTTGTATTAATAAGGCAATGGCTTGAAATTTAAAATATGCACAAACTTTATTTTACCATTCCAATTAACTATAATAACATAAAATGTCAGAACTGTTGGCGATACTGACAGTGAACAATCACAATAAAAAATAACCTGAATATTTGTTAGTAACTTAGCTGAAAAAAGAATACAAATTTATAAATTATTAACAGGCATTAAATATAAAATTTTTATATTAAAAAGCTTGACAGCGCAAAATAAAGCTTATTTTTTACATATTATTATATTTCAGTAATATAATAAAGCACATAATAATCGACATGTGCTTTTCAGGTGCATCTAATACGCTCTTTTTCGATAAGAATAAATTGAATAGAATGCTTATAGATTTAAATATAAGATTATATTGTCACACTATATATATATTTGTAGTCACACAACAATGATGTATGAAAATGTAGATTAAAATATAGCAAACAAATTTTGATGTAGTTTTATGTCCGATTATCGTAAGGTTGCAATCTTTGTGATAATATTATTACAAAATATAATAATAGTCTTGAATTCAGGCTATAAATTCATATTAGATATAAATAGCATATAATTCTAAATTAAAAGATTTTCGCAATCGAAATAATAAAAATCAACTGTTATAAAGTATAAAACCCTCTTAAGAAGAAGCAATAATTGAAAAAAATGAATTGGTACAATACATAACAACAAATCTATGAATTAGAAAATTTTTCGTAAAAGATTTACAAGAAGTGGAGATACTGAAAATATAAAAAAAGGTTTCTAAAGACAAACATATGGTTTTTAGCAATAAAATATATGAAAAAATAAATTTCTTTTTATTAAAAGTATAGCATGAAAAACGTAAAATTTTTTTTTGTACATTTTTTATTAGCTTTACTATTGTAAACCAGTATTACGGATCTGTTTGTATCTTATATCCATCATTACATTATATATTCTGCATCAAAATTAAATAGCGAAAATTCATAAGAACAAAAACGGTTTTAAAAAAATTTATATTTTTGTGTAAATATGCATTATAAATATTTTTTCTCAATTGTTTTATTTCTTAAGATTTGAGCATGTTTAGTGCAGTATTAGAACATATTGCAGTTAAAAAAATCAAAGACAGTAATTTTATATACATATGAGTTATTTATGTTTGAAGTGCCTTTTAAATAAGTTTTAAAATATAAAACCTCTATTAACTATCACTGTAAAAAAAAAACGAGTTTTATGTCCTAAAAAACAGAATTTATTTGGTTATAAATCAATTTAAAAGTTTTAAATTCAAGATAATTATTACGCTAGTTTTGATTGCGATTTTTTTAATAAAAATATGACTGTAATAAAGTCTCTGCAAGAAGAGGCTTTTACGTATTGAGTTAATATGTATAATTCATATAGTTAAATGCTAATGCAAAAAAATATATTTATATAAAATCATATTTTAAGATAAGAAAAGATTAAATTTTATTTTTTGACATTTTGTATGAATATTTTACATTTTTACCTCTTATAGCTTTTTGTTATTTTTTCTCATATACCTAGGATATATATACAATTTAACAAACGTAAATTTACACATTATCGGGCAAATACTAAAAAGTTATCTTTATATGTGATTTTTTTTTGGGTTATTTGAATGTCCATAATTTTTTAAAATGATATATTCATATCTAGATTATTACAACATCCGTAATATAGATTAATCATACCAGTAACTTTAGGTATTATTTTTTGGTGTTTTTTCATGAACAGAGTGCAAAACACTAGGAAAAAAATGCATTTTTATAATCAAACTAACAATATATTGCATGATTATTATATTTGTGCATCAAAAAACGTAAATTTTATATAATATATTCAATGAAAAACAATTTTAACATTAAGTATATCCGGGAAAGTTCACGTAAAATCCTATAAATATACTATTTTGCGTATATTATATATAAAATCTAATATATTACATTTTTTAATATTATCTTGCATAAATTTGTGATAATATAGACAGCATACACTATTATTAATGCGACTCGCCGCTAAAAATTAATAAATGTGATGTATATATTATTTATAATAAGATTATTTCACTCTATATGCTACAAAAATAAGAATTTTAGTTCAAAAAAATATTTTTTTCAAAACAAATTTAAATGACTCAAATGTAAATAGTTCGCAATTTTGCTCCTTTTTATCATTAAAAATTGAACCTTATTAGTATAATTTATATGCTTTTATGATATATAATGCATGTAAATTATGCAAAAAAAGTTACTTAGGCTTGTTTTATATAAAACTATGACATAATTTTATCAAAAAATGAAATTAGATCTTTCAAATTCTAATCACAAAAAACAGCCTATTCTCATTAAAAAAATCTCAAAAATACTGATTTCGAAGGAGAATAAACAAATTATGAAGCGATCTTAACGTAAAAAACAATATTTTATATTTTTGCAATTTAGAAGCCATTAATTATTTTTTTTGGGTAATGGATGTATTATTTGCATTCTTAATGTGTTAAATTTATTACTTTATGAATCTTTCAATATTAAAAATAGAAAAATACTTTACATTAACCTAAAATCTACCAGGAAACTTTTTTATATTGTGTTTAAGAATTTAAAGATATAATATATCAATTTGAATCTAATGCATCTAAGATAATCAGTATTTTCTACGTTATTTATAATATCTTATGACATATAATATTTTTTGCTGCTACGAAATATCATATGCTATATATAATGGAATTTAAGGTGGCAACATAAGCAGTAGCGCATTCAAACTTTTATTCTAGAAAAACACTTGAATTTTATGTCTTGTGTGTTTTAGACGTATATTGAAAGGTTTTGAGGCGTGATTTTTTGCTTAAGATACATGATACTTTGATTGAAACTTGTGCATCAATAAATATTCAAATCAATTGTTATATGCAATTATGTTTATTTAATTGCATTTGCTTTTATTTTCCTCTATTTTTACTTAATAATTTCAAATAATAAAAATTGGTCGATGTTTGTCTCCTAGATACCTGTATTTTTGTATAATTTAAGTTTTTAAAAAGCATGATATAATATTAAGAAAATATTCAAATATTATTATAAAAAGAAAATTAAAAAATATAATGCGAGTATATTTGTATATATGAATATTTTTTAAACATTGATGTAAATATATCACTCTGTCATAGTATCAGTATAGAAGATAATTATTAATATATTATAACGGAGAATATAATATGCGTTCAGAAAATATTTATGATAAAAGATCTAGAAAAACGTAAAAATTCAACAACATTATAATTTTACATCATAGGAAATCCAAATTGATCATTTGCAAATTTTATCATCATTTATTCAATTTTTTATTATTTTTCTTGCTGAAAAATTTTAAGTCAAAGATTTTGTTTTAGACAAGTATTTAATGATTTATTTCGCTTATTTTTTTAGTATAAAAACAAAATGTGATATAGTTTCACTTTTGAATGGCGAATATTACATATCATATCTTAAACTAAATACAAAATCTAGTAAAATCTTCGATTAAATATTTTTAACAAATCATTTTTATTAGTTAAAAATAAAATACGTTTCTGTAAATATTCGTAGACAGTTGTATGTATATTTGGTAAACGGCGCTACAAAAACTGTGTTTTGAAGGAAAGCAAAATTTTCGTTATAATCTAGGCTTCTATTTTCAATCGAAATAAAACTGTAAAAGGCATATAAAAATGCGCAAAATTCATCTAAAATGTTCAAAGTCGTATTTCTCGCATTCCAAGTAAATTGTACCAATAAAATAAGCAAATCTAGTGTGAAGACTGAAATGCTTCTTATCTTCTTAATTTATTGGATAACTTTTTCCGGTTGATAATTACTGAAAATGTGCCGTGGAAAGGTATATAAATATATATTATGTGTCAATTATACAAAGTAAATTTTCTTTTACAACATAATGCTATCGGATTAGAAAAATCTTTTGGATATTTAATGTCTGACAAAATTCTTTCTTTTTGTTCAGTTATAAACAAGTCTGATGATAGTGAGTATATTATTGGTTTTTTGCTACAAGTAAATATCGTTATTATTTTAATGTTGGCTGCATACCTTCCCTTGCTTACTGAAAATGTGTAAAGTTGTTTAAGAGTCATTATAAATAAAATACATAAGGCCAAAATCTTATTACTAATTATATACTATATATTGTTTTCTGTATATTTGTAGTCACGACAATAAGACGAGTTCGAAATTTAATAATGTTTTGCGTGCGATGATTTTTAGACCCTTTAATATTTCTGCTAAAATATTATTCACATATTTTGAATTATAAACTGATATAAAAACAAAGAAAACGGATTATAAATTATGTATAAAAGCTTATGTCCTACATATAAAAAAAACATTTTAGATAAAAGATATAATAATTTGACAAAATATATAAGTATAAAATATGAGATAATAAATAATTAAACAGCTACTATATAACATAAGATATATATTATATTTCATTTTATCAATCATATATAGAAATAATACAAAAAAACTATTGTTTTTACATATATAAAACATTCTTAGTGCTTTGGCAAGAATATCAATCCAGTTATCATTAATATAACCAAATTATGTATTTTTTTGCTGAAATCTACATTAAAAGTATCTTTAGATCATATGTAATATACTTATAAAATCATATAGAATGCCTATAGTAGCATTGTGCTAAGATTTTCGTCCATTAAATTTTGAACTATTTCAAATATGTTATAGCTTAAAAATATTAAATTAGATAATTCATAGATTAAGTTATTATTGACAACAAACTTGTTATGTGTTTCTGATATGAAAATAATATTATATCATAGATCAATCGAACGAGTTTTTTTATATTTTGATGTAGATATGTCTATAATTAAAAAAAAAATTAAAAACAAAATTTTATTTTTTTTGCCATTTGGCCAATTTTTTTACTTGAAATAGTTGTAAATAGCTATATATAATTTTTAAGTATAAAATAAAATAGATAAAGGCGGTTTTTAGTGCAGATATTAAAATTAAAAAAGAAAACATAAATGTAATATAGTGAATTAAAAGATTTGTTAACAATGAATTTTAATTTGCAAGATAAGCACTATATACATACCCTAGTTGGCTTTTACTATAAATATCAGAGCCATCGTCGAATAAAAGTTTAAATATTATAACATCGTGTATCCTTTTTATTTGTTTGGTATCTATATAATATAACTCGAAAATTTTATAAAAAAACTGTATATTAATTAAATTTATAATGGTGTGTTTTGTTTCAAATTTTATCACGATTTTGCAATAAATAATATCGCATATTTTTGTACACATCTATTTTTAATTTGATTTGATTTTACTAATCTCTGAAGACAATGTTTGATTTTATTGATGTACTTTAAAATAATATTATTACACAAATCAATATTTTAAACAAGATTACATTCTATAATATAATGTATATTAAGTTATATTTTACTACTCTTTTCATTAATATATAATAAACTATATGTAATAGAGATCTTAAACCAAATATAAACAGTGCGAATTTTGTATCAAAATTTTATTTTTATCTTTTACACACATAAGATAAAAATTTTGTCTCTCGTATTTTAGTAGCTATTGAAGTCAGAATCATTGGCTCTATGGGATTTATTATTGGTACATAAGTTTTTTGATGTATGCATATTTCATCAAATCTAAAAAAATTATATAATAAACATAAGGTAGCCTATTTTAAAGGAAAAATACATAATTTTTCGTAATATTCTAGTTTTTTGTGTATTATGAGCAGTAAAATACCGCTTAATTCGATAAATAATTTTACTTATGCTTAGTATAGATGAATTTACAATATATCTTTACGATATAATATACTATTATTCATAAGATATCTTATACAATATTCGCTCGTAACAATATGCATTTAGTCTATTATAGTCAAGAATTCTATTGTTTTTACAATTTTTAATATACTATGCTATTTAATGCGTAGATTTTTTAGCATCTTGTTGATACTAATTGTGAAAATGACTACAAATACGCGAGAATATCTTATTGCTTGCAATTTTAACAATTTGATGTACATATTACACCGCTAAGATACGATTTATATATAGTCTAGTACAATTTTTTAACTACGCGGATAGAATTGCACAACTATTACAATATATTTATTTGAAGATCTATATTTTTACACAAGGGCTCACCCTTAAAACAAATATTTATACACTTTTTTAATTTTTGATGCAGATAAATCATACCTTTTAATATTTCTTTCTGCTTTTTTCATTTTTGCTATAGCAATATTCTAACTAGATAATTATACCCAGAAAAAAAGAACACATTAATGGATAATATATATGATTATAAGGTTTAAAATTATTTAGATATATTATAAACACATATTTTTTTCCCGTTTTCTTTGTTATTTAAAAAAGCTCTATATCCACTTTTTATCTTGATTTTCAACATGCTATCCACATTTTAATTATTTAAATTACAATATTATTATAAGATGTTGATCTAGAAGAATCTAGCTTTAGAAAAATTTTCTAACTTTAAATTTTTAATGGTTTTGATATGCAATAAATTGTAAATTTTGCTAAAAAAATATTCCGTTGAAATACACATTAAACATCCAACTTTTTTCCAATAAATTAAAATGAAAATACGGATCGATTTATAGTCATATTGTGCATTTAAATGTATGAAATTTCATATTTTAAATTATCTTCGATTTCTAGATTTGGCTTCAGTTTGTTCTTACTTAAAAATTTTTTAACATATGCCCATTGAATTTATTAATATTAACACGTAAAGACAGTGTAGATTGTATTTTTACTAAAAAAACAATATATAGGTCAAAATTAGCACTAAAAATTTATTTTTTAAAAAATGACTCTGTAATTTCTTTCTTTTGTCGAAAATACATCTATTTGTACGTTTAGAATATATAAATGTTTTATCTCTTGGATAACAATTTAAAAACCAGCATAAATATGAAACAAAATTTTGAAATATGTCGAATAATTATCTATAATAGTATTTTTCTATTATCATATAAATTAGAAATTTTATTTGATTTTCAAAGATGAATATCACAATAGCATGCATTTTTTACCATTAACAAAAGTAAAAAACTGTCAATGTCCGAAATCTTATTTTTTATGTGTTAAAAATATTCATGTTGGTTAATCTGCATGAAAATAGAAAAGGTGGTATTAAAATCTTTATTATTGTAGTTTGTACTAGTATGAGTTAAAAATTCCGTACGAAGTAGACGCATACAGGCAAGCTCTCATACAACACAAGACACTTGAACTCATCTCATTTATGAGAAGAAGAGCATCTGATTAAGATAGATCGGCGTAAGGTGTCAAAAGATGTATCAAGGAATTGTGCAATATTTCCAATGGGCTGACCACGTCTAAATAGATAAAATCGATAAAAAGAAAATTAAAACCCCAGTAAAAATAAATAGAATTGCACTAGTATGATTAAATTCGTAATAAATTCATTCAAATAGTTTAGAACAGTAAAAATTCCTAAGCGGCGCTGAGTTTGACAGAGAGATCGAAAATAGAAACAGAATTATCTTTTCGATATGAATTGACTCATTTAATATTATACTCTATAATTTATTATGAATACATTGAATAGATTAAATAAATAAATAAATCATCAAAAAAATGCAAAACCAGGAGAAATAAAAAATTTTCTGAAATTTATTTTGCGGGGTTAAAATAATCTATCCATGTCTTATAAAATAGACAGCATTATCAGGATAGTATACTTTAAATGGATTAAATAATGGTGAAAACTTGAATAATACATTGAAAATTTTGTAAAATTCGAAACATATTACATTTAATGATATATTATAGAAGCTCTTTGGTTCTTATTGTTCAACTTAATCTAAACATAATTTGTTTCAACTGCAATTGTAACCGATTATATATATAATTTGTAAAAAAATCACTTATTTTTCATTTATCTAGCTAAGTAATGTAAATTTACATAAAAAAATGATGCAATCTTCGTTAAAAAAAGTTTAATATATTTAAAGTTTAAATTAAGGTTTTTTGGTAAAGTATACGTTTAGGTCCGTTCTTAAAACCATAATATTATATTTAATACTAATTATTAAAATTTTATTTTCGACAATTTAATTTTCTTTGCGAAGGTCCGTAATCATTAAATAAAAAACAATGATGAAAGTTCTAATACAATTGCTACTTTATAAGTATTATATGCCTAAATCTAACTTTAAAATATGGTGACATTACTAAATATACCATATATTAGTTATCTAGCTTACAGACAATATTTATATATAAAAACCGTAATTTGACATAGCATTATACAAATCGTTCATCCACATTTATTGCTGATCCCATAATGACATTTTATAATTTACAAATGAATATTTTTGTGACTTTATAGTCACAAAGGCTCTCTTATATTATATTTCCTGTTATTCATGTGTATATTACTATGTTTGTATAGTTTTTTTGCGTCAAAACCATCCTTTTAATATAGAATATATGTATAACAACATTTATGTTCCTAAGATGATTTATACGATATAAATGATTCAGATTCGTAACAAATACCATCTGTTTCTGGAGTTTCGCCGTCGTTAACATATTTCAGTTTATGCAAATTACCAAGCAATTTTAGGATCACGATCAAAAGTAATTGGTAATTTCCTATGTGTTAAAAAAGCGTAATGAAATTTTTTCATATCTTTTCGAAGACAAAATTCTTTAAAATTAATAATTCGATAAAGCACACTCAAAATCTATAATAAACTTGATTTTGATAATCATAAAAATGAAATTTTAAAAAACTACAAAGACTTATTAAAGTAACCGTTTAAAAGTCGTTACTACATTTTCTTTGATAGATTTTGTCGATTTACGACCAATAAAGAGGGTAATTACATTATTGACTAAATTTGTATTCACACGGATTATTCGCTGTTATGATTGAATATATAACATATAACATAGTATTGTGGACAAATAGAATTTATTTACAACCTACTATAAATGTCATTTAATTACAACAAGTAGATATGTTCAATATCTACGGATATGTATCGTTTAAAATGTCGTCATGTTGAAACATTGTAAAGGAACATGTGATTTTCATTTTATTATCTTAAATGAATACATATATATCGCAAATACAATGAGACATTGTTATAAATACTCCAATTCCTTATATTTAAAACTTCTAAACACTTTAAATCAGCAAAAAACAGCATATCTACATAAAATTCTATTTAAAGCATAAATTTGATTAATTTCAAATAAATTTCCTAACAAAATGTGATAAGTTTTTATAAAAAAGAAACACATGTAATTATAAAATTAACGTTTTGTTCCATTATGCATATTAAGGCAATAAACTTCGTTTCAGATATCTATGTATAATATTCAAAGTCTAGCTACTAAAAAACCGGTCTAATTTCTGTTTTAAATTAACGTGTGCAAAAAAGATAATTCTTCCTTAAATTTTATGTGATTTTTTGTCTGATTTTTTGATTAAAAACAATTTTAATGTTTTTCAATTGTTAAACATCAACAAAAAAAAGATCAAATTTTATATATTACGAATATAATTTTGTTTTTAACATATAAACTAATTTAATCGCAAAACAGACTAAACAGATCATTGCCTCAAATAGTGTAATAAATCCGTTTAATCTTAATTTGAAAGCAAAAAATGATAAATTTAATATTTTTGTTATTAAATTCTATTTATAACATATATAACAATTTCCAATTTTTCGATTTTCCCATAATAGAAGTTGGTTGAATAAAATAAATATATTTTACAGATTGATTTTACAAGAATTGTTTCTTCAATATTTTTATAAATAGAAAGTATTTTATTTCAACCTAGAATATGCGAGAAAAAACAAATCTTGAATTATAATTAAATCCAGGTGTACATTGAATTTTAAAAATAAACAGTATTCTTCAGTCCATTTATCTAACGTCAAAAGATATCTAATAAGTTTAGGTAAAATATTAATAGAAATTCACAAACTAATATTTTATTACCTTTTTTTGTCCCTATATATTATAATGAGCTAAAAGCAATCTTCAGATTTCAATAAAATGCAGATACACGTCAAATAAGATTTCCGCTATGTGTTTGGTAAATTTACAGTATAAATAAACTATCAATATGATATATATGAAAGAAAAATATATACCAATATTATAAAAAACATTTGATTATATAGATATGTAGTGACGCGTTGATTGAAATCAGCATTTTGTAAGAAGTCTAATAAATTATTAAATTATACATTTAATAGAAATATTACATAATATTTAGAATTAAAAACTACAGAAACACCCTCAGTGAAATAGGCCGTATATAAAATTAAAATTTATTTATGGTTCATGAGCAATAAGAATAGCCAAGCCTTAACAAGAAAAATCAATTAAAGCCAAAACATATATTAAATAGCAACAGAATCGTCTACCATTGGATTTATTGGATGTATTCAGTAAATCATTAATATGAGAAGAGAAAAATAAGTATTCAAAACAACTCTAATTCGTAATCAAATATTAAAAAAATCATAAATTTATAATTAAATTGTTAAGATGTTGTGTTTAAATTATGTTCAATATATTTTAATTTGATTGATTTAAAGAAAGATAATAGAAATTAAAAAGATAAAGGAAGCTTGTTAATGAAAAACTTATAGGATAATTTATCAAGTATAGAACATAAAAATAAATTTTTGCGATGAATTCCATAAAATCAAACCAGCCCTTTAACCTTTATTTGATTATACAGAGCTTAATTCTTATTAAATATTAATTTACTATAGCATAAGTAATACTCTCTATATATTTTTTTAATAAACAATTGTATATAATGGTAAAAAAATATTTATATATTTTCGCTGTGTAAAAACCTCGTTTTGAATGCCCAACATATATATTTGACCTGAAAAAATTAATTATATATAACATTTTTGTGTAAAGCATAAACTACAATATATTACACAGTCAAAAATGGTATAAAGAAAACAATAGTTTGTACTTTAATGTTTTTTCCTTGTACAAATAAAAAATAAAAAACATAGCAAATTTAAGTATCTAATTATATTTATTAAAAAACTATCGCATTAAATTTTCAAATGTATTGCAATAACCTTTATTTTTTACGAAATAGTAAATCCATAAAATTATATTGGTTCAAATGGTAAGATTACAAACACACAAAATATAAATTGTAGGGATACATATTTAATCACCTGTTATATTCATTTTGATTGATAGGTGCTTAATTATTCATTATATTAGTTATATCCAATGATTAACGCTTATTTTACTAAACTTTTATCATGTTTTTCTATACTATATTAATCTTCGCATTTATATGCTTAGAAACTAATGGCAAAATTTTTTTAGATAGTTTACTGTTTTTTTCTGCATCTTTATATTTTAAATTCGGTTTTTATTTAATTTCTATATTTTTTATGCAAATAATAAAGAATTATATTATCGTAAAATAATACATTGCGAAATTATTTTTTTGTATCTTTAAACTACATTTTAAAAAAGAACAAGTAAAAGTACTCACAGAACGTTTAATCATTTTAGAAACTTAAAAATAATAATGAAATAAATAAGATTACAGATCAAATTTAAAACCATCAATGAAACCTAGAATCTTATAAAGATTTTCACTTTCTTAATACACTTTAATAATTCCTACACATAATATTTGCACAATGATGTCTTTTACAACTACTTCCAGTTTCACGAAGTTGTAAACACTATACAAGCATAGATTATTGTTTTAATACCAAAATTTTTTGGCTCAACCTTCTATATACAAGGTGTGGTAAATATTTTGACTGTGATTGGTTGATAAAACCTCAATATGAATGCATGCAATATTTTAAAAAAATTTCTTAGACTTCGCCTAGTTCTACCCTCAAAATAAAAATAAACTATATAGTTTCTATTGTATAGCAATTTTTTACGGGAAGTCTAATTTTATACAAATTCCCTAAATTCTAACTGTTACTTTATGCTCATAATATTCGTCATCCTACAAATGATAAACTAACTTTGAATATTAAAAACAAACTCGAAATCAACAAAGGTTTGAAAAATTTAAAAAATCTATATATTCTACAATTAACACGTTCTAGATAATATATCTAGGCTAATAAAAAAACTATCAAGGCACTATTTGCAATATTGTAACTGATTTTCTGTATCTAAATACGAGAAATATATACATTTATAACCCGAAATCCTTTCAGATGGATCTGTTATTATAATAGTGAACCATAATTTCTATCATAATTTTTTAGACACACGTATAATTTTGGACATTAAATGTGTAAATTTCTTAACAAGAATCCAAAATAATGAATAAATACATCTGTTTAAAGTTTGTTTATAAAAAGATTTCAATACTCAAAGGCATAAAGTTGACCTAACAAGTTTTAAATACCAAGGTCTGCATATGCACAAAAAGGTGCAATTTATACAATTATAACTATGAACACAAGGAAGAAGCTTACGGAATGGATGTAAAAATAAGATTAGCTATATGAAATAGTAAATCCAAGAATTTACACGACGAAATATTATTTTTTCTTTAAAAAAAGGACAGCATATCAATTTTATACAAAATCCCATCATATTGATATATTGAATTTGAATTGGAATTTTCGTGTGGAATAAAAAAAACAAATATAAGTATAAATACAAAAAAATGTAGAAATGTAGAAATGTAGTGTTTGGTCCTTTTAAATATAAGCTTTTGTATAAGACAGGCATTAATTTAGCATTTAATCTTCTTGTTTAATCGAATACAATATTTTTTTTCTATTCCCTTAATTTGACAATATTGTAATATAATATTGTTTTACTATATTTATAACATTATCGTATTAACAGTTTACGTTATATATGATCAGGCTTGAAATAAAGCTACACCACTATATGGTAGATATTATTTACTTTTACATTAGAAAAACATAAAATTTATAAACTGAATTATATACAATTTTTTTCATATTTTTAATGAAAATCGAAAAAAATACTACAGAATGAAAAAGATAAAAATAACATGTATTGCAAAATCAGAAATATTGAATATGTAAAATATGATTTTAGGCGCAATAGGAAACTTTAAAACTACAATAAAAAAAATCAAATAGGTTATATTTTATAAATTTTGTTTCAAAACAAAATTTCGATCTTGAGTGATCATACTATATGATTTTAGGAAAAAACGAACAATTTAGAAAGGCAAGAACTCACAATTTTAAAAAATAAATATAACAACTTTTTGAATAAAGAAGTAAAAAAACTAGCAAAATTATCTATGGTTCAAAAAAAAAGTATTTTGAATTTTTTTTAGCAAGACACTTGAACTCATCTCATTCGAGAGAATAAGTGCAAGTGTTTTGATATATCAGATGAATGTGTCGCAAGATGTATCAAGGCGTTATTATATTCTCTCGATACCTAGCTTTGTCTAAAACAAGGAAAATAAAAAGAAATAAAACTTGAAATAAAAAAATAATTCGACATCTTATTTTATTATACATTATACTGCAAAAAATGTACCGTTTGACGATTAAATATAGATGAGTGAATAATAAATTCTACTCAATGACATATTGATGATATTATAAACGTTCTAATATTTTAAGATCAATAAATTGTATATAAAATGCCCATACTTTTAATTTATGATAGCTATATTATGCATAGTTGTATTTTTTTGAAGTTTGATATTTTTTAAAAAATAGAAAGCTTTATTTAAAATTATTTAAAATCAACACCCGAAATTAAAAACCAAGAGTATATATTTATTTACAAAGATTTGAAGCATATATATTATCAAAATTAAGATTATTTTGGTTTTTTTGATATCAGTCTAAGCTGTATGTAAAATTTTTAAATTTTTTAGAAAGCAACACCTGTTCCAATTAAGCTGTCTCAATAGATACGAAAATTAATATATTATTTTTAGATGTTAATTCAAATAGAATATATCCCAGACTATTATTGAATAAGAAAAGTATTTATACACAAAAAAATTTCTAGATCTTAGAGGCATTAGTGGAATACTTAAATTTATAACAGATTGAGCATTTAATATACCAAACTTATTTTTTGTTAGAAGATTTCATCTTAACGTGTATTTTGGTTCTGAATCATAAAAAAGCTTGTAAAATCTAAACGATGGCATTTTTATAAATCAAGTAAAGAATTGATTTTATCTAGAATGATACATATAATAATATATAGCAATATAAATTCATAATTTAAAGCAAATATATCATGTTTATCATATTACAGAATCGAGGAACTAGTCTGTTCAATATTAAAATTTCTTAATAAGTGATTTTCGCGTGATTAAATGCCTTCTTCTATTGACTTTATTTTGATGAGCTTAGCGCAGACAAGTTTTTTATTTGCTCAATTTTAATTTTATAAAAAAATTAAATCGCTTATATTATATCTCATTGGGGCTGGTATTCAATTTTTTTTGCATTTTTTTAATGCGAATACCAGCAAAACTATAACTTATAAGCTCCTATTTTTATTATAATCTATGTAGAAATAAACTTTTATTGCTAGAATACTAAAGTTAGACGATAAAAGGAAACTAATGAACATCCTTTTAATTTAACATTTAGTTAAGTATTAAACATGAGAATTTTTAACAATTAGACGGCAAAAATTACATATTCGATTTTTAAACATAGTATTTACGTACACATGGGATAAAAACGCATTTCTTTGCTGAAAAAAAAAAACGAATTATTCCTATCACGAATAAGCACTATTCTTTTATTAGTTAAACATATTATCTCTTATGAAATACTTTCAAAAACATTTTTTCAGATCAAGTAAAAAGCGAAAAAACAAACATTAACATATTTTAAATTTAACTATTTTTAAACGAATACAAAAAATTTTCGTTCATTCATTAATCCTTTTTTTTAAACGCAATTTAGTTTGAATTTTATGGAATTAACGGCATATTATGACTCTATCTTTGCGGATATAAACTTTATTTAACTAAAAATTAGAAATAAATATAATTACAAGTAAACATTTTAGGTGTGGAATATTTAATTATCCCTTCAGAATTTTCTTATCATTTATTTTATCCAAAGTAATATTTAAAAGTTTGTAAAGGCATAGATGTACATTAAATTCGTTCAACTATTATTTTTTTGTAGAAATAGCGAAATTTATTCTTGATAATAAATAATGGTCGTTATTTTGCGGCGTTAAAATATGAACATATTATGATTCAATGAGTAATTATCGCTGCTATTTTGCAGCCGGGTTTCTTCATAAAATACGTTTTTGTGGATAAAATAACAATTAGATAGTATTAAAGTTTATAATTAAAAATATCTACATAAATTGAGACCCATAATGTATCAAGTATGTTATATATATAATAATCGTAAAATATTTATCACGATAAAATAATAAATGTTTTAATTTTATATTAAGAATCATATGATCTTACAATTAAAATATACAAATATGTAGCATTATAAAGTGTATATCAGTTAATGAAATGTTTAATTGTTTAATTTAAATTCAATACACTTACGTTATCCTATTATAAAAAAACAATAAGATCAATAGTTTAAGTAGGGTTCAAATTAAATTATTAATGTTACTATAAATGAGTCAGCGCAAAATCTGCCAAAATTTTTATACACAGAAAAAAACTTAAGTGTGAATTAATTTTATTCTCAATTTATATACCATATTATCGAAAAAAAGTGTTTTAATCATCATTATTGTTTTTCATCTTTTAATATACATTTGTATATGATATAGCTCGAATATTGGAAAAACGACCAATTGCATATAATAATTTTTTTTTAGCATTTTTAGTTTACGAATGAAGAGAAATGTAATCTTCTTTTGTGTTTAGTTCTATTTCACCTTAAATTTATATGCGAACGACAAAATCAAGACAAAATATTAAGAAAATCCACATGCATGCTCGTTGGCTGTTTATGCATAGAAAAGTACCATCGATTTCATCCACTAATAATCATATGGTAATTTCATTATATAACGAGCATATAAAATTAAAGACCTAACTCTTGGAGGTTGAAAATATTATCTGTTTGGATTTTTATATTGTGAAATATAATATTTATATAGATTTATTGCGTGTCGATGTGAATTTCGCTGATTTAAGTCATTATCATGGCATGACCAACACTTTAAATATAGATAGAAACTGAATTTTTATACACAGTAGGGTATAAAAAACAATATGTAATAATATTTCTTTTAAAAAATTTATCCTAATGGGAAACGCTGTCTAATTTAATTGAGGCCCACAACTGATTTATTTATATTGTAAATTTTTCATACTATTTCTAGTAGGTATATGAATCTTTATTATTCTATATACCTCTATTTAACATATTTTAACGCACAACAAAATATAATCGTTAGATTTCTTTTAATGAATGTGATATTTAAATAATCATAAAATCCATTCATTTTAAAACCCTCAAAGATCCATTTGATAAAATTTGAAAGAGATTATGCCAAAATTATGTCTTCTGAAACTATATTTCATATCGTTTAGAAGGACATCGTATACCTGTATATTTGATTATATCCTGTTAAAACTTGCACATATTTTGATTATGATACTATTAGATAAATTGATCATATTTTAAAACAAGCTTGTAGATTGAAAACCATTAATGAATAAAGTAAATTGTATGTTCCATATTATCGGTTCTGTTACAGGATAGGGGAAACATTTAACATATGATATAAACAATAATCAGCCCATATTTTATTCAAACTTTCTTTAGTGCAGCTTATTGTTTTCAGATAAGAATTTATGGCAGCACATTTCTGTCAATTTTAGACATTGCATCAAAACATTTGAACCAAAAGATTGCTTTAGATAAATTAGGCACAGTTAAATCATCCTTTGAATATAAGACTTTGGAAGCTATATCATACTTTTCAATTATCTCCAAACAGAAGAATTACTTATCATTCACAGATATAAAAAAAATTATATAGATAAATATTTTTGTAAATTATTGACTCGTCGTGTGTTATTCGGTTTGAATTGGAATTTCGAAATGTATACCGCTCAAAATTAAATTTGATGATGTAGATCTTTTGAGTTAAGGAAATACTGTATTATTCTTAAAAATATCTAAAAATACCCTTAAGCTAAAAATCTCTACATTTACATAATCTGTGGATTAACACATGCGAAATTTATACATAATATCATAGAGTGAATAAAAGAATATGTGGATAGATGTTTCCTGTAGACCTGGTTTTATCAATTAAACTAGCTATCTGTCTCGATTAAAGAATTAGAAATAATGAAATATCTACTTAATAAATAAATGAAAGGTTTTTTAGGAATTTATATACTACAAGAATTCTTTAAAAATAATGTATTTTACATAGATCATTAATTTTTAAATATAAATACATAAATGAAAAAATAATTTTATAAAAAAATCACAAGTTAAATTTTTAAACTATTTAAAAACGTTGCAAATTAAATTACGTATATATCTCAAAATTTGCATACGTGTAAATTTAATTAAGAAACCAATAAAAAGATGAAAATATCCGACTAAAGATCCCAATGATGCTACAATTTTATTCTAATTCTGTTATTACAACTTTTAAATAGAATTTAAACTATATAAACAAATTATAAAATAACAGATGTAGATTATATTTATTGGATATTATTTACGGCCGTTAAAATTATTTTAATACAATCAAATCCCCATAGAAGAAAATTATTTTTGTCGATTAATAAAACGCTTCAAAATATGAAAATATTTATGCTGAATGTAATAAACAATACTATAAATTCCGATTAAATTTTAGACTCATTATCATATTTCAATTTTAAAGATAAAATTTATTGTTGAATATTATTATTAATTATATTTGCAAACAGACATAAAGTTATCGAATGACAGACCTGATATTTATGTATATGACAAAAAGAAGAACTGCATCACTCTGATCGAAATTGGGGTGACAAGTATTGATAATATAAACATAGTTGAAAACGAAAAATTGTGAAAATATGTCCTGCTAGAATCCGAACTGTCATTAATATACAAATACAAGACAAAAATTATTCCATATGCTATAACATGGGACGGTGTGGTGACACGATATCATAGAAGGTACCTGAAGGAACTAGATGTCACAAACCAGGTTTAGGCATATATTCAAACCTTGGGATTGAGAAAAACCCTTGAAAAAATAAGTCTCGAAAGAAGGAGGGGTATTGAAGCAGACTTTGGAGAGGAGAAGATAGCTGAAAGTATAAATACGCTGTGCGTACAGAGAATCAAGCAAGCTGTGCCTGAGAACAAAACTAAAATTACGACTATAAATATGGCCCATAAATAAAAAAAATTAATTATATTTGCTATTTCTGTATACCAATAAATTTTTAAAATCAAATGCTTATCATTTATAACAAGACAAAAGTGGTAGAAAATAAGTAAAAATAAAAGACGTTCAATTTTAGAAGTCATTAATATTATATAATATCACTGATAATATAAAAGAAACATTGATGGTTAATAAGGCATGTTTAAAACATAGCGTATTTACACTCAATGAATTTTATTCGCAAAGTACCTGCAAAAATAATATAAATACAAATAATCTAGTTTATGTGGCGCTAAAAAAAAAATAAACAACAAATATAATACAGGTGAAGAACAACTAAAAAATAAACTGCAAGAGCGGCATGTATAGACACATACATTGTATTTATTCTAGATGAAGTTTTCAACATAAATGAAACTGACTCTATATTATTACAGGTTAATATATGCTTGAATTAAAAACGTATAACCTTAAAAAATGTAATAGACAAACATCATAAAAGCTTTGTTTGCGTGATATCAGCTATTTAATTTGACTTTACAATTATATAAATATAATTCTGAATCTAAAAACAATTTTAAAATGTCAGTAAATTATAAATGCAATCAATGTCCATTTTAACGTATTTTTTACTGAGTGCGGAAGTTAAAAGGTTATTTATTATATTGTTTTTCGATCGTTTAAAGCGTATATATTTGTCAAAAAATAAATATTTTTATTATAATATACGCAAATATTTAAAGCCTATTTTAGGTTTTTTTGAAACAATATGACATATTTTAAGCAAAGGAATATAACTATTGCTCAATTTGTTTTATGTATATAATAAATAAAAAACGATTTTTATAGAAGTTTAATGCCATTTGTATATATATATATATTGGTAAAGGTATGGCAACTTTTACGTTTATTTTTTATTGTTTTATAAGTTAGTAAATGTAATACTATTGAGCCATTTTTATTGATCAAATCAATTATTTACCTTACATAGAATACTGAATTTAAAGGCATAAATACAAATACATAATCTTTTAGATAAAATAAATTCTTTTAGGTGCTTAAATGGCAAGTTGATTTTATTTGCATATTTTTAGTCTTAAGATAAATTTGTGTTATTGTATCTTGATGTTTATATGTCAATATAATCCTCCCCTTAATACATTATACATATTAAATTAATGCATAATATCCTATAAATTCAATCCACATTAGCCGTTATAGATAACTAGCATGTTTTTTATCTATAAAGGTTTTTTTTCCAATGAATTCTCTATTCTCCAGATTATTCGTCGTTCCCGAAAAATTATGTCGCAAAATATTTCATATTCACGTTTAAAGATTTTCTAAATTGTAAAATCAACAAAATTATGCTAAATACGGTACTGAATATTTTATCTGAATCTAAAGAAAAAATCGAAAACTTTTGGTACTTAAATATTGTAACATATTGCATATATAAGAAAATTATAATATTATATATGCAATCTTAGAAAAATCGCTAGTTTAGTTATGAAAAAATACAATTTTATATAGTGTTATTTACAATATAATATTTAGAATGATAGCTTAATGGCTTTTTTCAATTCCTTCATTGTCTATTTTTTCTTTCCTAGTATGCATATTTAATATACAGGCGCTTTTTTTTAAAAAATTCGTAAATATTTATGATTGAAAAAATAGTCTGTGTTGACAGATAAACTGAAATAGATGAAAAATCCACTCAAAATATAAATAAAATTATGTAAGGTATGATCATTGTGTGCAATATTCAGTGAATTAATAGTATTTCTTATATTTTAATGTGCACTTCATCAATTTTATGTTTCAAGCAAAATAAAAATAATTTAAATTTATTAGCTGCAAAAAGAAACATAACCAACGTTTTTATTAGCATGAAAATAAATCTAAGGAAGAAAACATATCAATTTTTTTTAAAAAGTAGATATACGTAGCAATAGCATGAAATTTTTTTTTATTAGAAGGATAATAATATGGTTATTCTTTTTTTTATATCAAATAAATTCACATATTAAAGTACATATAAAAAGATAACTTATATATAATAAAATAACTTTTACTGCTGTTTCGATGTAACATTTCGTACTCTATGAACGAGAAATACACTCGATTTTATAAGTCTTGATAGAACATGGTATATCGATTAGGATTTATCAATATAGAGATATAAAAATCTAATGATATGGTTTTATCCTGGTTTTACAGTTCACAATTTGTTTAATATGACATTTTGGGGAAATAAAAATTAAATTATATTTAAAAAACAAATTCGGCTCGATAAAAGTATTTCTTTTTTTAAAATGATAATACACCAAATCAAACACAATAAAAAAAAGAAATGAAACAAAAACACCATGAATTTTAGATAATTGTATTTCTGACGATGTTTGTTTATATAAAATTTAAACCTTCTAGAAATCATCTTGTTTATCATAAAAAAATATATATGAATATTTTTAAAATAATTCCCAGCAGGTTTACGTATAGTTTGTGACTAAATGTTTAAATGGTAGATCAGTAAATCAAAAAAACATGTACTTTTCAACAGAAAACAATTACCTTGAGCTTAATCGAAGACTTTTCCATAGATGTCAGACTGAAAACAATAACAATATAATCGGTTCATCAAATGAACAAATAAATGGAATTAAGATAATAATGCAATAGAGGGGTCTGTAAAATAATGATAAAGGATATTTTAATGATTATATGTCTATTTTCACCGATCCGTAAATGAAAATGCATGCTTGTTAACAGAATTCGTATATATTGAAATTATAAGATCATTAAAATATTTTAATACCATTGAACCAGATGAAATCTATAGTTTGTTTCTTACAAAAATAGCCAGCCTACATAAATTTTTGATACAATCATTTGTGAATATATTTGGTTTATTGCAACCCAAATGAGAGTTTTACGATGGTAAAATTTCTTATACCGCAAGAAATTGTCCAAATAGTAAATTAAGTCCGAACCCTTCTATGTCCAATTCATAGAATTTCAGTAAAAAATATGATTTAAATAACATTGCATAAATGGTGAGAAAAGGAAGGATTTATTGTGGAAAACCATACGACAATAAGACGAATCCAAGACAAAAAAGTGGCACTTTACATATTTCGATCTATAAAAACGTAAAAATATTTTGTATTAAAGAGGTAAATGAAAAAAAAGCACTCTACAAGAAAGAAAATAGAAAACATATATTTTTACTAAAAACGAAACTTTTCAGAAGGACATCATTCTCTATTCTAAAATAAACTAATAAATAGAGTATCTCGGTAATATCTAAATCGAATTAAATAGAAAATAAAAAATAAAAAATAAATAGAAATACTACAAAGAGATACCCTGATATTTTTTGTTTATGATAATAAGCTATTCATTAATTATATAAACTTTTACCGGTATCAGCGAAGTTTACAGTAGAAACTTGTATGCAATAAATCATCCTTTGTTTTCTGACGATCAAAAACTTCAAAAAAATAGACGTTATAAACGCATTTACATGTGCCATATTATATGAAAACATTTTTTAATAGAATAGGCCTCAAAATACACAAAATTATACAACCTCTGACTATCAAATATGCGCATATTTGCATCATATATGCTCAACTCGGCTGTATATACTATCTTTCAGTAATTTATCTTAATGCTCGAAAGTAAAAACAAAAACTTACGATTACTATTTAAAAATTATCGCAAACAGCAAGTAATTTATGATAGACTAGATTAAATGCAAGAAATAAATTAAAAGCTCGTATCAAACATGCAACAAAGCACATAAAAGATTATATAAGCGCAATAAAATAAAAACCGGAAGAGTAAGTTAGTTCAATTTTAATAATTGTTATGCTTTAGATAATTTTTATATGAAACATTAAACTGGTTTTATGGGTATAGAATATGTAAAGATATATTTTTTCGAACTGATCTTTGCAATATTTCATTTAAAGCAGAGAGATGATCTACAAGTTAAAAAAAACGGCATGGAATTAGTAAACTGTCTACATAGAAAAGCCTTTGTAAAAAAATTAGAAAAGGTTTATAGAGACATCTCTACTAATTTAAGAAGATTCCGTTTAAAAAAGAGTAGTTAAAACATATACAAAATTCATTGTAGAAAATCAGTAAGGTTTAATTATTTTTCAAAATTAAATAAAATCCTTTTGAAGATAGAAAACGTAATGTTTGATCATTTTGGAATTTCAAAATGCCGTAAATTAGAAACATCTAACTAGAACAAAGGTGGTATACTCAGTTTTGTAAAAAATAATAGTTCTTCGGTATCAGGATAAGATTTCACGTTAAAAGACAGAAATATTGCAAAAATCAACTATCTGGTAACGAAATTTAGGTGAATTTTATACCCGAACACAGGTTCATACACAATGGAATTGTAGGATATCTATTTTCACTTAACAAGACGCTATAGTTATAAGAATGCCAAAAAGTTCAAAGCCCAACGCAGTAAAATAGTTTTGCTTATATGAAGATGGAAAAAAAATTAAATGCCAAAATAATAACAGATATTTTATTAAACACATAAACCCGATAATTAATCATAAGAAACAAAAACTATTCCGTTGATTGAAAATTAGGACTAGTGTTAAAAAATATACTAAATCGAGAATGTGAAATAAAAGAAATATGACGTCTTTGGTAATTAAATTAGTTTTATTTACAAATACAAAACAAAAATAAAACAATAAACCATAACTTAAGATTTCGTGGATTAAAAATTACATAAAACCATACTAAGAAGTAAAACTTTCTTAGATGAAACTATAGTATACATGCAAGCTCCCGAATCCACAAGAGACTTATACAGATAACAAACGAATAAAAAAGAGCAGTTGATGAAACAGGATCTGTATAAGGTGTCAAAAGATGTGAAAGTAGTTGTATATTTTTCTTATTAAATTTATCATTTGAGTATATTTAATTCGAAATGAAACTTAACCAATAAATAGAAAATGAAAATATTGTTGCTTTTTTATAATAGGAAATTCTACAAAGCGTACAATATAAAACTCGATATATAAACAGTTATAGCTATAGCTTTAAGCATATTATATTATATTAAAGTTATATATTTTTTTATATAGAAATTTATAACTTTTTACCGAAGAGGATCTTAAGAGTATTTCTTTTTAAATAAAGATGAATTTTGTATTTTTCATAGGTTTTTTTTCAATTATTATTTTAGTCTTATTAGTCTTTTATTTTAGTTTCTAAATATGTCTATGCCAGTAATTGAATGAAAATAAGAATAATAGATATGTCTTAATTTAATTATAGCAATCAGATTCCAATATATTATAATCGTTATTTTTAATGTACTCTGTTATCTTCTTTTTTCGTTGTTTAAAGCTGTAACACAAAATAAAACATCAAATTATCTAATTTAGTGTTTATGTGCACTTTTTGATATTCGTTAAAAGCAGAAAGCATTTTATAATAGGAAATCTAAATGATTGCATAGGTTTCTGTAATTTTAGTTATATCTTTACGTTCATTTGGAGTTGCAATGATTACAGCTACAGTTACAATATATATTTAAAACATTATGATTCATTTATTATGCGTAATTAATACCCACAAAAATATAATGCAGCAAGAATAGTGTTTGATCATTTACAGACGATATTTTTAATAGGAAAATATGTTTACACATAAATATTTACAAGATTCTTATGAAAAAATAATTCCGAATCATTTTGAACGTAATATATGATTAGTATAACCGACATATAATATTAAATTCGAGCATCATTTATATTTTATAAAATAAACTTATATCTTTCCATTTGTTCTGTTTGAATCATATACCATTTACCATTTAAATTACATTTAAGCATGAATAGATTGAACCCATGAATGTTTGTTACACTAGTGAATATTCTATTGGATTTTCTTTCTTTAAACACTTAACATAAAATCTCTTCGGTTGTTCAAAGTTCAATTTTTCTTCTGGTCAATTAGTTTTCTAGAAGATAATTAGTTTAAAATTTTGATCCGCTATATAGTCGAATGCTTGTGCCTAAAATTTCTTATTGCTGTACTGATCATGCTTACATTTTTCATGATTTTTCAACCCCATCCATAATTGAAAATATAAGTACATGAAAGACCAATATATCGATTGTTGGAATTAAAACTCACAAATCGCCATGATTGATATAATATGAATTTAAAGCAAAGAATTACTTTTTTTACTTTTGGCAAGAGATTTCAGCCCAGTCATCACACAATATCAGATAACAATGAAAAAAACATAAAATTAACAGCGTTCGACTAGGATATGATATTCAAATTATAATCTACAGTTTATGGTTTATGGTTTTATTTTATATAGTCTTCACAGTATTTGCATTTCTTTATTACCAAACAGGTCAGTACTTCCGCCCATCTACATGCGATGCAGCAAACATGGTGTATGAAACACAGTGAAAAAAAGCTTTCGGATCAATCATACAGTAAATGTGACAATGATTAAATATCCTGTTTTTGAAACTCAAGACCAATCAATTAAAAACATTATTGGTATGATTTAAACGTTTCTCCTAAGAAACGCCCCACTAACGTGTTCTGATTATAATCAATATCCTCGTTGCTGAATTTGTGTGAATCTAATGGCACATATTATAATATCGTAGGATTCGAGCTTTTTTTTAAATAAAATTCAACTTTCTTAATAGCAATACAAAAGCTAAATTTCAATTTTAAAGAAATATAATTTAAACTTAAAAAATTTTTTATCAATTTCCGTTTGCATATGTCCTTTACATAATATATTTTTTTACTTAAAGAAACAAATTTTCGCTATCTATATCTATATGTAAGATTTAATAAAATTATATATGAATTGGCATAGAAATTTGCATAAAAATGTTTTTAGCATACCATACAACGTATCTAAATATATATAAAATGTATATTCTTGATCAATATTTTACACTGTGTATATTGATAAAAATACGTAACAAGACTGAACTGGTTGTCTATATATATAGAAATACATGCAATGATGGAAAACTTTATTATTAAGTGGTGCGACAAAAAACAAACAAAATGTAGTGTAAAAAAGAAAACACTTTATGAGCAGTAAAAAGGTATATTTGATGCTAAATATGTTATATCATAATATTTTGCAACCGATTTACTCAAATTAGTATAGGATATGTGATCATGCAGGTTATTATTGAGAATTAAATATAAAATGATATTAATTGAATATAAATATTTTATCGCTTTTTATTTTCAGCTATTACCATGTATGCATGAAGAATATGTAACAATAATTAATAGAGCTCTAATGGTTAAAGAATTTTAAAATTTTTCATCATTATATATATTAATTTCCATCTTTCATTTCCGAAAAAATTTATTCTTATTATTTTTTATATCTGCTGTCTTATTTCAAAAATTAAAATTCCAGTATCATACAAATCCTAGTAAAAAAATTAGAGTTAATTATGGTATATTATTCATATACGTAAAAAACATACATAATTTATAATTTTTTAGCCATTCTTTTTTTATTCGTTATCAGTGCGATAAATGGGATTCACATGCCTCTGTAAAAAAATTTATGATCAAGTGGTTTTACTCTTCTTTTTATATTAGATTTCTCCCACATTTGATTTTATTTATTAAGATACGATTGTCTTTGTTGACAGATATTTTTTATCGTCGCAGGATGTAAAATAATAATAAATATGCATAAAAACCCCCTTCATTCTTTTAAAACCTTTATCATGTATTTTATAGTTCATATTTTAAAATTAAGCAATTGATTTCAGTTTGTTAATGCAAAAACGCTCTCGAGAATTTTTATTTAGAGTTTTTATCCAATAACTCACTTTTTCATAATTTCTTTGTCAGACAACTTTATAAATCATTATGTCTTCATCAATCTGAAATTGATAATCGTACAAAATATGTTTTTGTTTTTTTTTGCTTATATAACGAATAATGTCTCTTCTCATACACTTATATGTGTTTTCCAGCAATTCAATTATCGCATAACCTTAATTATTACTTGCTTTATACCTCAAAATACACATTATATTTTGCTTTTTTCATATACTATGTACAAATAGTGGCTTGTTTTGCTGCTTATAGTTTCCTTTCTGTGCTGTTTCGTAGTATGAACATATTTTTTTTATTAGTAATTTTTGATAAACAGTTTCAGCTATCTTTTGAATTATTTGTAAAAGAGAATCATTTTTTTATTAGCAAGTAATGATCTTTTAGTATGTAAATCATATTTTTAATGTGAATAAAGGTCTTTATAAGTTAATGTGCTATTAAAGGTTCCAATTTTTATCTAAAAAGAGCTTTTTTGTCATTCTGATTGTTGGTCCGTAGCTTCATTTTATAGTCTGTCTCATATTAAAATTTCTAAGATGATCTAACACCGTGAATGAATTAAAAAGTAGTATCCCTACCATTTAATCTTTCTAATGATTATATTTCTAAGCTCTCTATTTCTTGTTGACTCGTAGATTAATTTAATAATTATTGATTTTTCTATTATATAAAATAAGAAAATAGCTGTTGCAAAAATCTTTTGTTTCATGTATGATATTTATCTGGTATTTTTTTTAAAATTGTGAAGCAAATAGTTGTTTTTAACCAATCACACTTATTATATAAAAAAAAATTTACATGAAATCATTATTTTCGGCATGCAATATTATCTTTGCAGCTTGTATTTAATTTACAGATTTTAGCCGGACATACTTATGCTAAATTTACCTAATCGCGTTATATGTTGGTCTAAACACAAATCTTGATCAAAAACTTATATAAAAATTTTATAGAAAAGGAATTTTTATGCTATATATTCAAAAACCTTTGGTCGTTAAAGAGACATATATTTTTCTGTTCGATTTTTTCAAAAAATAGCTACAAACTTTTTATATTACTCAAAGTTACTTATATAAAAAAACTTTATTCATTTATGCTTTATTAGAATACTAGAAGATTTGTTGAAATTTTTCACATTTAATTTTTTTTATTTACAATTGAACTGAAATTATTGCAAAGTTAAGGCATCATCGTTGAAATGTATGATTTGTTGATATTTGGTTGATTTCTGCATGTTATTTTTAAAATTAGAATTACTTTATTATTGAGGACTCTAGCTCTTCTTATATGATATTTGTATACAATATGTAATTTTCTCCTTGGTTAGTGTAAAAAAAGCCGTGATTTCGCAGAACTATTATTAATTAAACAAATTTATACTTATCACTCATAATTACATCGTGTTAGACTTTTGTTCATAAGTTAAATGACGATTGATATTGTTGTGATTTTAGATGGTTCCACTCTACTAAACCACTTGTGATATTTACGTGTGTGTATATGTAATACTATTGAAGAAAAATAATTTTATATTTTGAAAGTAAAATCTTTAGTGATTAAAGTTTTATGGCAACATTAGCGAGGTCTTTTTGATTTTGTTCATTAGATTCAAAAAATAAAATAAGTATATAATTAGATATCTTCGATTTTATTTTTTTTATCTAATTGCTTTTTATAGGTTTCAGCATTCTTTTTAAAAACTCACTTAACTTTATAATCTCAAAAGAACAATTTTTATAAATTAAAACAGTTTTTGAGATGTCATTCTACTTTATTGCGATTTTCACAGATCTCGAATGTGCATTTATAATGCAGAATGCACACTTATATGATGTATAATCTGTTATTTCGTATTTTCTAGTATATAAATGATATTTTGATTGTTCTTTTTTACTCTCTTTAGTCGATTTAAAGTCTCAAGCTTGCATCTGGTAGCCGAATAAGCTCGATTCACGATCCTCATGTCCGATGTTCTTATTTATATTTATTCATATATTTTTTTGAAAATATTTTCAATTTCATGCACATAATTTATTGTTTTTCTTGTCATTTTTCTTAAAAGGTATTTTTACCTTTAGTTATTTTATTTCTAGCTAACTTCATGTAGAATACACAACTTTATCTATTTAGAATACTATAAATATTTTTGTGTAGATTGTTTTCTCTCTATTTGATTTGTTTATGTGTGTAATTCTTTATACATGTATATTATATGCTTTTGTATCAGATTGGAAATATGTTACAGTAATCTCAATTTGGTTAAAAATTTAGATTATACCCAAATTTTCTGATTCCGGCTAATATGAGGTTACGTATGTATCGTGAAAATTATTTAAGTTTTCTGGAATATTTCAAGTTTTTTTACTCGTACGTTTTTATCTATAAAATACCCTTTTTTGATTTTATATAAAATATAATTTCTTTTGATTTAAATTGCATTTTTAGTTGTGATTTTTTGTACATCTGAATCGGTAAATATCAAAACTATAATTTTTTTGTTGTTGAAATCGACTCTGATTCAAAAAAAATTAATGTGTGATTTTTTATAAACAGAGCAAAATTGAATCTTTTGATTTTCAAAAAAAATTTGACCAATGTTGTGATTCTACAATGCGCTTTGTGGGTATCTTTACATAGTTTTGCATGATTATATACCTTTTCTTTTAAGATGTGTTAAATGTTGAACTCTTGAGTGACATGATCATATATATCCGAGTAGTATGCATAATTTAAAGCGTGTTATTTTGCATTTTATATTTCAAATATTATTGTTTAGTTATAATCTTTTGGTTAATAACACCTGTTGCATCAGTATCTGTAAATTTTTTTTTTAAAAATAGTATTGTTCAAAATTATCTGTGAATTTACCAATATACTGCTAGTAAATATTTTTTAAAGCTATTCTCAATAAAAGCCCGAATAGTTCTGATGGCATCCTTTCTATTACCAATTTATTTATAATTTTTATCGATTTTGTTTTTCATCTAGAAATCGATTGAATTCTATAAGCATTGTACGTATTCTTCTTTTTTTATCTTTTCTCTTATGGTAAATTTATCGATCGTATGATAGATCATTTTTGATGTCAAATCACAGACAGTATATATCTGAGGTTATTTTTAGAGCAGTTGTAGTGCATCTTCGTAAATTATTGCGACCTAAGCTTGTGCAGGGCTTCTCAGTTTGGCAAAGAAATTTATGGTATTGTTACATATTTAGACCAGCAAATATCTCAATACTTCAAAATCTAATATTTAAAGCATTCGGTCTGTGCTTTCTGTCCTGCAAAACTCGTAAATAACTCCTGCTGCCGTAACTATGTCACATAACATGTTCCTGGATATATAAACACCTTTTTTAACCTAGGTTATGTAATCAATGCGTTTAAAATAAAAATCAATAAATTTTGTCGTTTATTCTAACTTTTTATGTTGAATAAATAATCCAAGGATTAGATTAGTTTATATAATAAATATATAAACATATTCATAACTTGTTTTAAAAGAATTAAATTTAATTAATATATGGTTTTTTATTATTTTTTTAAACATGTTCAATAAAATCCACCATAATATATATTTTTATGTATACATAAGATGAACCCTTAAAACTATAACTTTGAACGATTTTAATAAATTAGATCTAAGATAATTAAAGGCTTTTTTTATAAGATAGTATATTATTTTGTTAAGTGACCAAAATTATACCATTATTGTATTGTCATAAAATACTATAAATTTATAAAATATTGATTCATTCTACAGAGGATTTTATTATTATTTGCCTTTAGTTTTATTTTTAGCATTGATTACTATTTTTACATGCTAAGAGTACACAAAGTAAACGTTTGAAAATAATATATATAGTAATGCACTATTTATTAAAATAGGTAACGTTTAAAACGCAGATGCAAACTTTTGTATTGTGCAACAATATCTTGCTTTTTTGCCACTTATTTTAAACCATAACTTTATAATATTCATTTTATTAGCATAAAATATAGAAATTATGAGAAATTTTTTTTTTTGATTTTATTCGATTTTGTTCTAAGTTGAATTTTACATTAGGTAAAGATAGAATACAGTTCAGAATAAATTATATTGATTAAATTTGAAGATCATTGTGCACTAAAAACCATCAAAACTGAAAATTATCATATAAGAAGATAAATGATATGCTGTATAGCTAATTAGCAAGAAAAAAATATAGTTATATTATCGTTGCTTAAGTTTGAGATCTCGAAGAAGGCTTATATACCTATAAAGGTGAATACTATCCCTATTCTTTATTTTCTACACATTTTATTTTAAATATCGTACACAGAGTGTTGGGAATCCAATATTTTCAGATAAATGTTATTAATTCTTTGAATAAATTTAAAAATGTAAAAACTACTGTCTTTACAGGTTAAATCTGTTCTTATGTTCTTTTTTTTTGTTTATATAAATATAAAAACAAATTAAAAAGGTATTTAAAATAATGTAAAAACATATCAAACCATTAAAAAACTTGAATTTTCTATAATACCATTCTTATATTTTATTTGTGTTTTTTCTGTTCTATTAAAGAAACAGCTTAATAAAGGTATAAAGGTGTATTTTTTTTAACCAGGCTTAATTATAAAAACGCAAAAAGAATTACATTTATTATTATTATCAAATATTGTTGTTTTTTTTATTTTAAAGTGGTATGAAGAGGATTATATGCATAATAAAAAAATAATCTATATTTTTTTCCTTTTAATAAAACACTGGGAACAAAATATCCATATCAAGTATACAATAAACAAGTTTTTATATTAGGATCATTATATCGGCTATCTGCGGCTTTCATATATATAAACACTGATTTGAATGAATTTTCTATAGTCATTGGAACAAAACTGGCTATAATTACTTTTCTAAGGATTTAAGAAAATATTTTTATAGTCTAGCTATATCTTTTCAGAATTTTATTAACCAGAACAACAAAATTTTTTTTCTGCATTCTTTAATCATGTAAGAAATTATAAGTTTTGCATAATATTTAGTGGTTGAAATACCAACTTGAATTTAATTTATAGTTTTTATGGTGAAATATAAACATAGACACTACCAACATATCAAATTTCTATTTAAATATTAGTTTTATGGCAAATTATAGACATTAGAAGTGAATTAAGTCATTTTGAATGCAATAAAAACAGTCGCTTAGTAGAACGTTATCAGCGCAATTTTTTTATAAAAAAAACTAATGTTCACTTTTTATTATGTTCGACAATGGGAAGCTTGAAGAGGCAAGTATGAACGGATAAAAACAATAAATATAGATGACACAAGAACTGAAAAGAAGATTTATGAATAGCACAATTTAAAAACCAAAATAGAAAATCAAGGTATAGTTGGAATCTAGTGGGTAATTTTTTGCATTACTTGAACATAAAAATTATTGTCTTATATATATTTGCCCCTGGTTTATTTCATATTTTCGAATTTCATTTGTTTGTCTATTTTAAAAAAAGTAATTTAGATGTCGTTAGAGGGAAGATAAAATACATACAAAGATATATGAATATTTCGACCGGTTTATATACATTCATTACCATGTTTATTTTCTCAATACAAATTCAACCTGTGATCCTTTTGTGTTTCTATAGCGATATAAAGATTTTAAATTTTTATAGTCTTAATTTTTCGGGTTCTTTGGTTATTTATTAGCCTTATATTACATTGATGTTTTGATTATAAAATTTAATTCAATAATATTTATCGAAAATTTTATTATTCTTTTTTATGAGGAATTTATACCAAATACTCCTAATTTTTTCAACATAAAGTTTTAGATATCAAATATATTTTCCAAAATCTATAATTTGGATATATTTTTAAATTTTAACTTATTTTTGTATGAGTAGATATAGTGATATACAGTATAAACAAGAAAATAAGGTATAATTCTACAATTAAAATTCTTTTTATGAGTTTTCTATCTTTATGTTTATTTATTGTATACAGCTTAACCGTTATTATGTAATTTTAATAAAAAAGTGTTATTTAATGGCAGCAAAATTTAAAAAAAATTGTACATTAGATCGCTTTAAATATCAAAAATTAAAACAAGTATATAAGTCTATAATTATCCCAAATATATGCCTTTATAGATTAAATTGATCAATCGATTTTTTAATAGATGATGTTATATTGGTAGCGTTTTTTTAAATCGAAAACAAAAAGATAGACGCAACGAAACCCCTTGAGAAAAAGCAAATTATGAATTAATGTGGATATAAAGAAATTATTGAACCAATAAACAATGTTGTTTATTATGAGATTACTAAATTTTTGCTTTCGTAATTCAAATAGCTAATAATTAAATCAAAAAAACATATTAAACATATTAAATTTAACTGTAATTTGCAAAAACAAGAATCATACAAGCATCAATAAATATGTTTGCAATAACAATCTAAAATATATAAAATTGTGATGTGATATAAAATTTTGATTGAAAAAATTCTTTTCAAGAATATAACCTGTGATATTATAAAAAAAATAAGAGATATTATTAGCCTTAGAATTTAGCAATTATACCAATATATTTTAATTTAAAAGTCCAATTGAAATATAATAAAATGCGACAGGGTATTTAAATAACTCCATTACCACTTTATTATTATAAAACTTAGTTTGATCCAAACTAATATATCCTGTCTGATTATTGCTTCTGATGATGTATTAAAATAATGATTTACTGTCAGATTACATCTTTATCCAAAAATTTTTTTTTTCGATAGAAAATACTTTTCTATTATTCAAGAAACGATCTCTTCGTCACTTGGAATAATGACTAGATTATTATGCCTAGTGAAATCTACAAAAATAATAAATCTTATGGCATATTACAAATTTAAATCATTAAATACAGTCTCAAGTGATTGATTGACCTGTTAAAATATATCTAAACGCTAAAAAAACTATTGAATTATATTTATTAGGTTTTTTTGATTAAAAATACGTTAGCCCTGATTATAAAAAACGCAGGCTTAATTAGTAGAGAAAAACATCGATTTTTTTTCAATCGATTAATTTCCGAAAAATATTTTTGTTATGAATTTATTGTGTTTAATACAAGAATATAGAGTTAAAATATATATTTTATTATTATGTAGGATTATAATTACACACAAGATCCATTATAAACAAATAACACCTGAAAATAAAAATCTTGCTTATATATTGGTGCTTAATATAATTAGAAATTACAATTCAAGTCATATTTAGTATCTAAATTGAAACATCATAATTTTATTTATAAATAAATATAATTATAAGATTCATTTTATTGATAAAATCGTCGTTTAATAATGTAAGTAAAGGCTAAATTTAATATCGAGTATTTAGATTGACTAGAATAGGCATGAGTTATTTTTTTTAATTGCACAAAATTTGTAATCTTTTTGAATTACAAGTTCTTATTTACCATGACATATAATCTTGCTTATAATATGCAGTAGATCGTACAATCCGACAATAAAAATATAAGTTATTTGCCAATATTAGTCTTGAATTACTCAATAAAGATATACGAGTCTCTTAAATGCCTTAATCCTTGTTTAATCAAGATTTAATCATATATTGGTGGAATATATAAATTATGTATAATCAGCAGGCAATAAAAAAAGTCTTATACTATAATTTTGCAAGAAATATCCACTAATCATAATACAAAAATTACTTTTAATAGAAATTATACTTTTTTATAAATAAGGTTATTCTTTGTGATTTTAGAATAGAAAATAAATAATTAAAGAGGTTTTAACAAAAAAATTTATCGTTATAAAATTATATAACTAATTGATACCTGTGATCATATATTTTTTAGCAAATATATTTTTAAAGGTTAATATTTTAATATATGTAATATTACAGGTTTGTTATATCAAAAAAACAAATACAGTTGATTGATAAGTTGATTTCAAACAACACAGAAACGCTATATTTATAATACAAAACAAAGAATTTATGTTTATCTATACATATAATAGAACTTTTTTCGAAATAAATTTCAGTATGAATTTATAAAAACAATTTTCTATAATTTATCGTGTTATGCTATTTTTATAATAACTTTAGCATATAAATAAGTAGAAAATTTACCAGTAGCAATTAAAAACATACGAATCTTAAAATAACATAAGCTTGCAATTTGACTCTTTAACAAGTTTAAATAAATTTTTGCTATTATAAATTGTATTTTATAGCATATAATTCATGTATGAGATATTGATTGTGTTATTGCCTATTTTTATCTTTTTTTTGTATTTTCTATTTATTAGGCAGTTTAAAGTAAAAAATTGGTTTATATGCATAATTTACGTCTAAACTAAATAATAAATTTATATATATATTCATTATACTTTTTAAACAGTTTTATTATAAAAATTAAATAATATTTAAGAAAAAATTCGATGCACTTTGTCTCTTTGTAACTTAGTCACTAATGAACTGTATTTTTGCGTTGTTTCTTTTGAGAAAACCAGTTTTTAAATAAATACACCATTGACAATCAGCTTTAAATATGTCTTTAGTAATTGATTTATTGTAGACTAGAATTTTGCAAAATGTACATCATTTAGTTTCTAAATTTTTTTTATATAGACCATATCTACACGGATCTAAAATTGATTTCAATAAATAAATGTAAGCTAATCTCGTTTTATTATCGTAGAAAGAATGCTATGAATGAAAACAAAATATATCTACGCTAGATTTTTTCATAAAAGACATTAAATAACGCATGGAAGCCGTCTAGACAAACTTTCTAAACTATATCCATTTATTTCTAATAGCTTACTTTAAATTCTGTTTATAAGCGGTAAATGAAATTGAAACATGTGAATTTTACAGGTATAAAGTTGATGATATAAATCTCTTTTAAAATCAATTAATCTGATTTGAATTTCAGCTTTGTATCTGAAAATGGTTTCATACATACCTTAAAAATATACTTATATATCTGCTGGTAGTTATGTTCTATATACAATAATATTCAATTTTTTATGATATCAAAATAATTACCTTTATTTCTTAATTAATTAAAGGACTTTTTAAATCTTTCTAATTAAGATATGGATATTGATTTATATTTGAAAATTTATATATTTTTACCCAACTTTGGCAGAAATATTTGACGATCATGATAAGTTATTGCGTAAAATAAAGATCTGCGACTCGTCGATTTTGTATCCAATTTTAATTTTAAAGACCCCATAATTTATAAAATAATAAGTGGTTGACAAGAATGTTATTAAGATCAAAATATTTACAAAAAACAATTCCTATAATTTTACTCGCCGAAGCAAGCAAAATGGTGAAATGAAGACGATAATCTTACTTATGAAAATTTAAATCTTCAAAACTGGATTGTGCTTTAATTGCATATTATGATCAATGCACTTATAGCGCCTGCTCATTATCTATTGCAGTCGGATAATTTTAGGGCGAAATAAAAGAGACTGCACATTTGTTTGTGCATCTTATGATAAATGGTGCAAGTAGACCTTACGATGAACAATTAAAGAAACTTCTATCATTAAACAGTGGTTTTAAAAATGCAGTAACTTTTTACTATCACTTTTTACAGTATGTTAATTCATAGTAATGTGTTTATTACTATCTTGTGATTTTTTCAAACTTTTTTAATAATCTTGACTTTGAAAAAGATTTTGTTGATAAAGAAATTGAAATAATAGATTTTGAATTACATTTTCCCCTCATGGAATATGATTACTCTGCCACTGTATTATTATTTTATTCTTTTTAAAAGATGATTAAAGGCTTTTACGTATAGTTAAAAATATACACTATCTGTTATTAATTTAAAAGAATGATTATTCTGTTTTGTTAAACTAATTATTGTTCCAAGAAAAAAGAAACTTGTAGTTTATTGTCAAAATATAAATGTGATATATACAATAGAAGAATTTTTTCCTGACGTTCCGATGTGCGAAGGTTGCATTTCTCATGAAGATAAGAATAAACATCGGTTTTCTCATTCCAATTTTTAATCTTCTAAATGCGATGATAAGATTTCTCAGAGACACAAAATAAATATCAACAATAAATTTTATATGGATATTTTTGATGAAAATTTCCGTAATAAATGAATTATGAATTATAATTAAATTCATGTATAAAAAGGGTAAAATAATTGTATCAGTCGAGATCCCAATGCTTCAACGTATAACCATAAAAGAAATACTATATTTTATCAATATTTTATTGTCTAACGAAGATATAATATCTTTGATTTAGATTTTAAAGATGAATAATCTAATCTAAGCTTAGAGACATTTATATATGAAACGATACCCATTTCACTTTTTCGGATGTCAATAGAGTGTATACCCCGAGGTTGCAAACTCAAAGAAATTACATTGAGCATTATAGAAAATATTTACTATTTATCCGAAGCGTTGATGATGAAATCAGAAAAAAAAGAGTCACTGTAGACTATAAATATTTTAAAGATTATAAATTAACAAAATTGAAAAAGGCAAAACTGAAAATACATATGAAGACGCATACAATGCTTCTCTTTTAATGCAAATTTATCCAGCTGAAAATATTTCTTTGCTATAAATATATCAATTATGAATTCGATTCAGAATTCTTTATGTCAACGATCGAAATTTTAAAGAAAATAAAATGTTGGAACATATGTATATAGCAGCAAGTCTGAAAGATGAAAAGAATTATATTGCCGTAAAACACCAATATAAAGGCTTCGAATATATGGTTTCTAATGATTGTCTTTAAATAACAAAAATAACAAGATCTGGGAAAGAACTATATTTCTCGGCCTAACATGAGATTTCGATGAAATTAATTTAGTTATTTATTTTAAATGACTTGTTATGTGAAAATACCCCTTCAGATAATCTTTTATATCTTTTAAGACACGCATAGGTGTCCGCAAGCAAAATACATTTTCTGTATGAATATTTAGACGGTATTGGTGATGTTAGCATTCTTTTTTACAGTTATTATACAATAATCATCATGTTTGACAATGATATTATAGACAAACTAGAGCTTAAAGACATAAAAATCCGAGAATACTGTTATTTCCGTAGAATAATGACATAGACACAGACTCTTATCGGATTCGAAAGAATTTTGCAATTTTAAGCATACTATCTTAATCCATCGATCAAATATAATATTCAAAATAAATAGTGCAAAAAAACAAACAATAAATAACTTTTATCTATTGCAAAACAAGGAAAAATATGGATGAGATGAACACTTACTTGAATCTTTTACAGGTAACTGCAACAAATATACGCCAAAAACGAACGAATTTAAGCAAAGAAAAAAATCTGTTAGGTACAAGTCTTAATAAAAAACACACACATGGCAGAGATGAACAAAAAACTGATGACAAACGAACTGAAACATAAATTATAGTTTAGAATCAAAATTATTATGTGTTACTGTATTTTTAAAAATTAGACCACGATATGTTGGCATAATTTACGTAATAGTCACTCTCATAATTATATTTCCGGTGCCCTAATTTTTTGAAGAACATAGAAGAAAAAAACTGATCGGTTACACTATAGATAATTCTATACATACATTTTTATGGAACGTTTTTATCTGTTTTCCGGCAATATCTAATAGATTATCATTTGAAGTAATAAAAAACATCATCTTGGAATACATAAAGTGTTTATGAATCGTCTAGATCATATTATAAAAATTCGATTTTTCCATGCACGCTTCGGTAGAAATGACAACAAAGAAACAGAATTTGCAAATATATTGCATGAAAAAGAAAATATATCTATATTAATTTAAAAAAACAAAGAAATACTGCATGAATGTGATTATTGTGACATTTCAAAAGAAGAATTGGTAGAAATAACAACGATATTCTACTACAAAATATTAAACCATTATTACTCCTTAGATCAAAATCCACATATCAAATCAATCAAGTTGGATTTTGTCATACCTTTTACCGAGAATATAATGTGCTTGACTCAAGTGCATTTTATTACAATGTAGATATCAATACAATTTAACAACACATGATTTTGAGCATTTTATAACTGAATTTCGAAGAAATAATAATTGAAAACTAAGAAAGTAACGTTGAATAAAAAAATAAATCCTATATATTTAAACGTATTTTTTGACTTACTGAAATTTTTTAAAGACACTCAAATAAAGATTTTATTTCGAATAGAGAGCAATCTTTGAATTATTCGAAGAACTGTAATTATAGTAAATTATAGTAAATCATTTGTTATATGTGTTTTTTTCTTTCTCCATGAACGAAAACCCCAATATTCAACAATATTTTATTCATTGATGTGCGTTTATGTTTTGTTATCTTGATCGGATTTTTGTCTTTCATTACAACCTAAAATTACTACAAATAACACTGAATCACAGACTATACGTATAGATTTTTTGACAATAAACAATTAAAGAATAATGACAAAAATTCTAAAAAGTCTTTTTTAAAAAAAAACTATAAGCCAACTGGGAAGATTCAAGCTTATATTTTGATAAGGTTACAACTACATCAAACTCAAAGTTTCTAATTAAACTACGATATAAATAAAATTTTCTAATTAACACAATATTGCATATTTCCATTTTAGCAACTAAGAAAGGTTTTTGTATTTTAAAAGTGAAAAAACAAGGTAAAATAATACATTAATTGTAAATTATATGCTAAACAAAACCCACATGATATAGACATAAACTTACTAGGAATTATAAGCTTATTAGCCGCTTTAATAAGTCGAAAATATAAACATTTCACACGAAAACGTGTCTATATTAGTTCAGAGTATCATATATCACACGCTAGATGTGCATTTATATGTTCAATTTTTACCTAAATAAAAAAATTATTTTCAACTCTGAAGGTGTCATTGTTTAATATATAAGAAATGATCATATAAAAAGAATAACCTCTTGTTCTCAAACATATTCACAAATACACAAACCATACAAAATAATACTTTTAAAACATATTTTCTAACTATATAATTCTCTTTAGTCGTTTTTTGATAGGCAAAAGTAATTTTTCTAAGATTTTTGGTTTTTCCAGCAAATTTACAGCTTTTATAGGTCCTACAATCATGCTGTGGTTTTACATAAATTTTAAATTTTATTTTTTAAAAAAAATATCGATTTCTGTGTCAGAATCCATTTTTAAAATTGCGCAACAATTCTACTAGATAAACCATTTTTTATTTTTTATATTATTAATATTAGATATATTTGTTTTCCTCAAAGTTTTATAAACCCAATAATACGCATGTTTAAATTTATCACTTACGTAATTATTAGATATCAATAATGTGCTAAAGAATGTGTACATTATACAAAAAAACACTATGAAATAAAAGAGGACGTTCCCACTTTATTCTTGCTTTACAATAAATGTTTTCGTATTTTTATATTCATGCATATTGTATTTATCGACGATATATCCACCTAGTTAACTGACATATTCAAACGCTAAAAATTTAAACAAACTTCAAATTATGCTTTCAAATTAAATAAAAAAATTATAATATAATCTGTCATTTGTAAGCTTAGAAAACGTATTTTAAAATTTTTCATCCCAAAAGCTACAAAAATAAATATATGTAATTTAATAAAAACTAGATATAACAAGTAAAATGATCTTTTTCAAAAAAAAAGGAGAGTAAGAATAACTAATAATATAACCTATAATTAACATGTAGTTCTAAAGGCTTTCGGTTATATTTATATGTTCAACATACATAATAGAAGGTAATTGTTTTTTTAATGTACTGACTTTTTTGATATAAATATATTAATTATATGGAGCATGCTTAATTACAATCTAAACACTAATTACATATTATAGTCTTTTTAGCCCGTAGATCTATCTTTATTAAGTAGAAAACAATAGCCGAGTTTTAAATTTAAATTCCATTGTTTTTATTCAGTTTTAATGGCGTAATCGCATCAAATTTTTACTTTTAAGGGCATACACATCATTTAAGATTAGAAATGTTGAACATGTATTTTTTTAATTACTAAAGTACTAATTGTTTCGAAAATGAATTCAGAAAATATTTTACGCCATCGTGATTTTTTTAAACGATATAAATGAGAAACTCAGTTTTGTAAAAACTTAGCAAAACTACTCATATTTTTTCTGAAAATGTTTTATATCCAAAAAAATAAATTTTGAACTCAGAAATATATTTATGTGAAGTATCTATGTTAAGATATTGCAATTAATTAACATAAACACATAATCAAAAAAATCACAATAAATGTTATTTTTATTGTGTTAATACTGTTTTTATAAATATAAGGCTCAAATACATATACTTAAAACGATATAATAAAAATATTCGTTCTAAATACTTATATATGTCTCTTCTAACTAGTAGTTAAAGATATATGTGAACTATTCAATTATAAAAAATTTATTACATTACATGTATTTCGCGCAAAGCTCACAATTTAGAACACATAAAAAAGGTTTTTAGATAGATCTTCTAGAATATAATACTTTCGTAGCTGGATATGTCTAAAATTGTATATAGTTTATGCAATATATGCTAAAATTATAGAAACCATTCTAAAATTCATTCGGTTTTCATAAAAATTCGATGAATATTTTACTAAACTCTTTATAAATATATGTCTATGATATTAAAATTTATTTTATGATGTATAATTTGTTAAAAATCCTTAGATTGAACTTTAGATAATTATTATAATATTATATTGACCTAATAATCTATGCGATATTTACAAATGATTTTCTTCTTTAAACGACTGCTATTCTAGTTTATTTAGTATATTAAATTTTTGCAAATTCTTTGTTCAAGCTAACGATTCTGATTTTTTTATAGTTGACTTTTTGTATTTAGTAGGCAAGCCTTCATTATATATTGATGTGTGGAATTTTCGGGTTTGTATTATAAATATGTGATTTTTTCATACTTTTATATCATCCATATTTTTACTGCATTTTCTATACATTTATGAAGTTTGGATTATCATAGTTGACTAAAAAGTATTTCTGTCAAAAATCAACACAATATATTTTAGAATTTAAGCATATATTTTTCTTTACCCAGGTTCGTTTTATATATATTCTTTGAAGCGTTTTTTTTATTTCATTTATCTTTAAGTTGAAATATTCTGTAAAAAAAGTTATTTGGATTTTAAATTTCTAGATTTCTCTTGTTTTATTTCGCCAAGTAGGTTCATCATATTATTAATAGGCGATAAAAAGCTATTTATGCATGTAATGAGAAGTATTACCACGATTTCTAAAAAAATTCATTACACATAACGTAGAATCTAGCTTTATTCTATGACCTAATATCTCAATTTCGTTATCCTTGATTATCAGAACATTCAAATAGATAAGATGAATATAGACTAAACACATTTTGATTAAATAAAAAATATTTACTTCAATCTAATATATTGTAAAGTATAATGATATGGCTTGTAATAAGCATTTAAATTGTGAGGATTTTAGATGTATGATAATTGTATTTTATAAAGATTCCGTTTAAATTTCTATATTATGTCTATATTTTTACCATCTATAAATTCTTTTTTTCAATGTAAATAGCTAATTAAAATGGTCTATCAGCAAATAGGTTAAAAGATATGTTTAAAAAACAGTCACTATACTGTTTATTATATACGAGTAAAATATTAGACTAAATTTTAGTACAAATTCAAGCTCAAAATGAATTTTCGTACGTAAAATTATCATATTAAAATATTTATAAATTTTCTTATAGCTATATTAACCTTAAATAATAATATATCTTTCAAATATCTATCAAATAATCGCCAGCTTGACATTGTATAATATTTTTCTATTTTCTAAGGTTTCTATATTTTTGACTGATCCTTAAGATTTTTTATGCTAAAACCAGTTTTTTTGAAATTAAGAGAAGATTTATACTCTATTTTATATAACATAATCTTATAAAAAACAATTTCTAGACTTTTTCAAACAATATATTTTATATATATTTGTGCTAGATTTGTTTAATTCTTCTAGACATTTCTTATGTAGTGTATATATAAATGATAGTATTCTTCATTAAATCTTGAATTTTGAAATATAGGGTATGCACTAAACCGTATGTTTTATTTCGCAAAGTTTTCTATTGTATTTTTTTTCGATTTATATAGTATTGACATATTAGACTACTGAATAACAAGATACTAACCCAAAGAAATCATTTCTCCATAATTAATTATGCACTTTTGATATTTTGATATTATTACATGAAACATTCCCCCTATAGTATAAGTCATTAATTACGATTAAATTACGTTCATTTATGTTTATTTATTGCTAATCTATTTATAAAAGAAAATAAAGAAATAAATGATATATGACAAGAAAGTATAATGTATATACGAGGCAGAAAAATTGAAATCTGGTTGTAAAAGATGTAATATTGATTTAATAAGCATATAATTTTGCATTTGACTTCAATAAGAAATTATACGAAATTCCAGAAAATATTGTGATGAACCCGCCATTTTGTAGCATTAGAACATAAAAAGTCTTTTTGACAATTATTTCGTAATTTTAAATTTAAAGTAACAAAAAATCGTAGTTCAAGTCAACTGAAAAAATATCAGTCTTCTTTATTTAGCAGTATAAAATGTAAAAATTAGAAATAATTTATAAATTTTCTTCAGGATGATTTTTTTTTAATATAATATTTTAAATCCAGAAGAGGGCATTTTTCCAGCAGTAAAAAATATTTTTGTTCTTACCTACAGAGCAAATTTTTATTATTAAATTGTATAAAAAAACTGATGATATTACTAGGATTTCTAAGGTAATTATCTGATGGTCCAAAATAGAATTAGCTGACTTTTTTTTATATTTATTCGAATAGAAGTATTTAAATAATGAAAGCCAAAGCTATTATGTTTCATCATGTAAAACAAATATAGAAAATAAAGAATATCAGCATAAGATTTTTTTTTGCTGGGAGCCTTCTTTATAAATAATATTTTATTAGATTCTCGTTGTTTAAAAAGTCATATAATGATTTTATAACCATGATTGTTATGATAATCATAAAACGAAATACATAGTATGTACTAGAGTTTTAAATTAGCATAAAAATATTGTATTTTAATAAATTTATAGGTATTATTATTCATAAAGTAAAACAACATAAAAGAAAATATATTTTTCTAACTTAATATTTGACGCTTTAATGTTCCATGAATTTTATCGGTGATTCACTCTTAAGCAGATTCGAATTTTAAACAGATAGTATGTAAAATAACGCATTGACCATAAATTTTGTGCTAAGATACCTAGTAAATATGCAATTTTTAATTTTTTAATGATAGATAGGCAAGAAATTTCATTTCAATGCTATTTTATGATGATCTTATGGCTTCGATATATGAACCTAATATATTGGACCGCAAAATTAAGCAATAAAATGTGATAAAATCCTTTTAAATTATTTGTACACGTCAAATAGAATTACAAACTACATTTGATTTTTAAAATAAGCAATATTAGACTTTAGGTATCTTCTTAGATTAATTTATTTTATTTTTGAAGCATTTCGTTTTTTAATCATAAAAATATTACTTATCTAGCACGGAGGTTTTTATTTATTTTTAAGATCCTTTATGTAGCCTTTATATTATTCTTGTAATTTTCTAAATTTGTTTATATGTTAGAAAATAGAAAATATGTTTTTCTGTACCATTTGAAAGTATACAAAATTGACTCTGTTTTCTGATGAAGCAAAAAGAAAAAAATTGATTTATATACATTCATTCTATTAATTATCTGATTTTATGCGTTTAAAAGCAATGCTAAAAGTCAAAGCATGCTCAAAAAAAATTTAAGCAATAAAAATTATATTTGTATTATATCCACCATCTAAGTTGACTTTTAATTCTCCTTTGTCATATATTTACACAGCCTCTAAAATTATCAACAGCTATGTATATTTTTTAACTGTACTATCGATTGATTTTTCCTCAAAATCGTGGCAAATAATAAGTGTATTACGAGAATTTTCTAGGCTTGGGAATTTGAACCGTCTTAATATCTGGCTAATGATTGAAAGGGGTATTTATGTTACAAAATCTTTGCATGCAAATATACGATATTAAAAGATATCGAAAGATCAAATAGTCTATGAACTTGTCAAAATATAATATATATGTCTACAAAGTTAATACTTCAGGTTACTCGATTTTGTAGCATTTTTGTATATGATAATGTTTAGAAAATGTAAAATAATAAAATGAATTTTTTATTCTCTATTGATTATTACGTTTAATTTAATAATTATTTTAATCTATACTTTAAATTATCACCCGTAATACAAAAATGATAGACCATGATTCAAGCCTAATATTTTGTCGGATAAGCTATCTCAATGCTATTTACATAAATAATGTTCTGATTTTTTTTAATTGTTGTGATGACATAAAAAAACGTTTAATTAGATTATATCAATTTATTTGTTTAAACAAAAAATAATAATTCGAATCGATTCATACAACCTTATTATTGTTATTGTCTAATAAAAATAAATCCAACCCATAATTCATTACAAGAAGTTATTATATTTTGGCAATGAAAGAATATAGCTTCAGTAGTAATTAATAGGTAGATAATATTTCTAAATGTAAATTTTATATTATAATTATGTATTACAGCAAAAATATCACACGTGAAGGTTTGACTATAATGATTACAGTGTAAATAAGTCTTGTAATTATTTTAAATGTTTTTAATCCGAGAATATCACCTTTGTAACATATTGACTGCGCCTCATATTATCAAATCGATCTCATGTGTTGAGACTGCATAAAAACGAACCCAATGTTTTTAATTGCTTAAAGTCTTTTTGTATGATCTTGAAATATGTAATTGCTGATTTGATGTATCGGGGGCTACAATTTTAATTTCGTAATCATTTTTGATGACTGATATTCACCAACAAAAACATTTAATTATTATCTACTTAAAACAGATAAGCCCTTACATTCGAATTGGAATTGCCTGAATCTCAATATTACAAAACTTGTAAGATTTCAATAAATGTATTCAATTTATACACAATTCGGCTTTGCATATAATATGAATTATCTTATTTATAGTCACATATTTTATTCTAATAATATAAATTATTTATCATTCTTCGTTTGGATTTTTAGTCTTTATAAGTTTCATTCTTAAATATATTACAGTTTGCATATTTATGTGAAATGATTTATTACAAAAATATCATCTCTATCTTATAATAGGAAACAGTTATTATAAGATTGATTATAGTCTTTATGAATGTTTTTTGAAAGGTTTTATTTAAGTGAAATCGAGCATAAATATATTGTCTTATGTAAATATAAATTTATTTATTATTCTAAAATATATAATCATCACCTGAATGCTTTTAAATAATAATACAATTTGCGTAAAAAAACATATACTAAAGCAATTTCATAAGTGCAAAAATGCATATGTCATTGTTTTAAAACCTAGTTCACTTCTAGAGGTGATATAAATCGAAGAAAATATGAAAGTTCTTCAGAAAAATATTAAATTAACAACTATGATATAAATATGCAAGAACAATTTAAGACCATTAGAGTATATGCATATTTTCTTGGATTCAAATTTTTTAACATATCTAATTATTGCTATTTCTGTACTGTTCTGTTTTATATTCCTATCAAATAGATCTTTGATTTATATGCATCGGATAGAGCGTACAGCATTTATTTTATGACAGATACTAATTTTTTATCAGTGATTATTCATTTTTTAATTTGTAACTTTGTCCGATGGGTAACAATTATCATAAAAATGCAGTATAAAAAGTCACATCTAACACAAAATGGCGTTTTTCTTTTTTTTTGTTGTAAAATAGCAAAATTTAATCTTTTTAATGCCTGATTTATGGATTAAAAAAAATTGTATCCTGCCAAGCAAATATTTTGTCTAAAAATATAATTCATTTTGCATGATGGTACATGAAATATTTTAAATTAGTTACGAACTATATAAATAGATTTTACGTACTAGAGTTGGATGTTATGCCTGTGTTATATTTTCTCAAATCCTAAAAAGACATAGTAAAATTATACACCACGAAATATCATATCTTAATTTTATATACGCATACAAAAACAGTTTATGCATTTTTGCGATTCTTTTTTTATTATTTTGTGATGGTTTTTTTAAAGACGATAATATCAATAGGAAACTAAAATATAATTAATATGTAATAAAATCAATTTCTTAAGATGGGCCTAAAGTATTTACGAAATTTTTAAGATATAATTATTCTATAAAATGAAAAAAAATGCAAACTTTTTATATCGATTTTTTGCGCGATACGGCAATAATAAAATGCTATAAAATATTTATAGTTACATGTATTTAGAATTTATCTATAGTTCAGATTTATATAATAAGCATGAAGAAAAAAAATAAATTTAGTATATATAGTGATTTTTTAGCTGTTTTAGAATAATTGGATAATAGCCGAGGAGGTTATATACATTACGTATAGTTTTAACTTAAAAAAAAAGAAATAAAAGTAGAAACCATTGAAGTTATGCAGAAAAACTATTTTTTTATATCTACAAAATATTTTGTAAGAAACAATAAATTATTAACTAAAATATGATTGTCAGATATGGTATATTTTTTTACAAGAAAAAATTATGTGCAGTGTAGAAATTAAATGCTAGCCATTAAAAAAATGATTTTCTATTTATTTAATATATAATCATATAATTTTTTATAATGTGTATATTATATTGGATTTTTATGTGTATACCCGAAAATATATATTTTACATTACTAAATTTAGATATTGCTTAATGTGAACATCATACACTTATAAAAATTACATATAGCAAAAAAAATATTGATATTTTCATTTTATTGTGGAATTTTCTATTTTATATAGGCAAATATAATATAAAAAAAAATATTTTCACAACATCTAGATCTCACAACAAATCTTCAATGAATGAGCCTTATATTTGTGTTTTATGAAACCATGATCTGATATAAAATAATAAAACTACTTGTTTTGTATGATTTAAATTTTTCGAAATATATTTTATTTTAATATATGATTAAGATTTTTATTCTAAAAGTTAGTGCTAAATATAACTAAAAATATCAAAGGAAAATCTCGCTAAAATAAGATCACGTGTAGAAAATGAAATTTTTTATAAAAGAATAAATCTCTATCTTATATTAAAAAGAAAATAAAAGTTATATATTAATCTATATGTTTAGGTCAATTTTTTTTAATTATCTTTTATGCTAAATTTTTGTAAAAACTTTATATTTCATGTCTAAAAATATATTATGCGTAGATGTTATACCTATTACAAGTCTTTAGTCAAAGAATGTAATATAAAACCATAAAATTGTGTAAGAATAAATTTCTTAAATCAAAAACAAAAAATCTTTAGACATTGATGTATATATAAGTAGTTGATTTTTTGCATATTAAAGATGTTATAAAGAGTTACAATTTATTTTTTCCTACTTGTTGACGCTTCATATTTAATACTAGCCACAGTTAACATTATTTATAAATATTATCAAATTTTTCTTCAAATTAAAAATAGTGTATAAGGATTTTATTGAGATACAGGCTAAATATTAAAATCGGTTTTTGTACTTAAGATAAAGCTAGATAGTATTTCCAGCGCTGTTTTTATTTTATATTTGTTCTGTGGGTATTAAATATTTTATACTCAATAAGAACTATTAATACATAGGCAAATGCTATTTTAATCCGATAATATCTACTGACTGTTTTTGTAACATTCGAAACTATTATTTACCCTTAAAGTCTATAAATTGGAATCTAAGTAACCTTTTTTAATAAAAAAAAATTAGTCATATATAACGTTTTAACATGCACAAATGCTTCTAGATTTAATCTAAAGTTATAATTTAAATATATATACATTCAATTATAACATATGAAAAATAGATGAACCTTCGAATTATATATTATAGTTCATAATTCAGAATTATCATTTTATAAGTTCACATGAACATTTTTTTTAAGCGTAGAATCAAAAATATTATACTATATAAAGGAAATTTTAGATCTTCCGCTTATAGGTTTACTATCTATGGTAAATATGTCCCATATAACCAGAGTATTAAATGACTGATCCTAGTACTTAGAGTAAAATTCTATATTATTGCGCATAAAAAGGGTTTTTTGTTAAAAATAAAACGAAGCAACCAGCATTATATAAAAAGGTTTATTTTAGGAATTGTAATAAAAAAAAATTATTCAACAAATCAGTCCTAAAAAATCAAATGTGATAAAATCGTATTATAATAGAAACTTACCAATAATTATCAATTGTATATCATAAAAATATCGGAGCACATATTTATTTTAACTATGATAGAACTCAATGTATATAATGAGTATATATTGTAATCGATTAAACTACATCTTTGAAGAAGATAAATAGCACATAAGTATACAATATAATTGAACTTATTCCATTATTTTGATGAAAGAAATACGTGATCTTATTTTAATAATATGTATGTTTATTAAGGAAACCCCAAGAAATTATGAATCAAGATTTATAATTACAAGCCAATATATAAACACGTAAGATAGAAAATATTATTCCACAAATAAAAAGAATATAGACGAACTAGATACGAAGATGTAAAAAAATTAAGATTAGATGCCGTAGTACTCTAAAATGTAAAGTGCATCGATAGAAGCAACAAAGAAAAATGATAACAAAATTAACTTGGAAAGGCTAAGAAATATTATTATTTGCAGAATAAAGGAATATTGCTTTTTAGATACTTAGAATACAATGATGAAGCTTAAAACTTATTTCAAAGGCATGAATCAAGATTAAATGAACACATTTTATGTTGAATCATATAATATAAGATGGTGTCACTTTTGATTTTATGACCAATTTAAACACAAATGCCCATCTCTTAAATCTTTTGGCATAGATAGAACCAAGAATAATATTGCTATGGAATTTGTAGCAATATTCAACGCTTACATATAATTTGAACATGACTAAGAACAGAAAGATGAATATTTTAATTAAATTCTTCTATTTAAGATGGTTATAGATTAGTAGAAAATACAAAAGTTTAAGATTTTAAAACCGAAATTATCCACATGTATTTGAAACTATATTACCCATCGCAGCTTAATATCAATAATAAATTCATAATTGATCTAGATCCACAAACTTTGAAAATACCGAAACAAAAATTTTTGTTGTATCAATGACTAACAGTATAAAATAGAACAAATTTACATAATTGTATGTTTTTAATGCGCAAATTGGTGTTTTTATCTTCCGAAATATAAAATAATTTATTCTTTATGTACATTTATAATTTATGTGTTTCTATTATTTTAAAGAATGTGCTTTTAAACAGTAGATCGACGTGAAAAGTTATTCATATGACTGTAATAATTAATTAGCTATCTTAAAATTATTCCAGAGGCAAAGATATTGTAAATTTGTTTCCAAAGATATATGGAATTCAATCGTTCCATGACTGTTTGCCAATGAGCACATCAAACTACATAAAAAGTGTTTATTATTTCGGAAATGAAATAAATCTTACAGTTATAATTGTTTCTGAATATAAAAATGTACAAAATAACAAAAAGAACAATCCAGATTTTTACATATAACTATAATACAGTCCAAATATATTTTTTATGCTTGTTAATTTCTAATAGTAAATTTAAAATAATATTTTGTTGTTATATATAAACCATCATAAAATTTGAATATTATATTTTTTAAATGTCTAGCATTTATGTTTATGATTCATATTTTAATTATTACCAAACAAAATTATTTATATCTAATTTAACCTTATTTGATCTATAAAGCGATACAAAGATCGTTTTAATGAAATTTAATAATTAAAAAACAAAAATAATATCAGCATATCGAAAAACAGGTATCCTTCGTAATATAATTGTGGCGTATTTCAAAAGGTACACTATTTTTTATTAAGCACTATTATGGTATACTTTTGCATGTGCGAATTCTTTTTGTAAAACTAGAAATATAGATTATAATAATTTTTATTATATTGATCACATCATCTATTTTAATATAAATAATTGTTATAAAAATCATAAATACGTATTTTTTCATAAAAAATGTTTTTAAATGTCTTTAATAACAGGTATGATTCTTTATTAGCTTTAATATTATTATAAAACTTTTAAGGCACCTATTTTTATAAAAATATTTACAGACATATTTTATCTTCCTAACGTTTTTAAATTTCTAAAATATTGTCAGTTGAAATTATAAATTTAGTTTTTTTATATATAAAAATGCAGTATGATAACTAGAGATTATTTTATAATTTTTCTGAAATTTATTGTTTTTTATATAAAAAAGCAATAAAAATGAGAAACTATCAGCATAAGTTAAAAATGGACTGAAATCAAAGATTTTCCGTATAAATTATATACGTTTTTTTCTGGTAAAATAAAAATTAAAGATAGAAAATCATTAATAATATCTAGCAATTACTGAGTAAAATTTTTTTTGATCTACTTTCTATAAATTAATCAATAAATTTTATTTAATTCTAATGAAATAAAGCTGGTTACAGCAATTTACATACAATTTGTTTTCATATAATCTAATCAAAGGTTAATTTTTGGTTTTTATCCTCATGTAATTTTTTCTATTAAAAATTTTGCACAATGTTATATTTAACATTTATTAATGGCAGAAAAACTTTGCATAAAGCTGCAAGTCTTAATCTTTACTGTTAAATGATAATATAAAAATGCAATCTGTTAGAAAATAAAAATAATAGCTATATTTTAATTGTGACCTTCATCGTTTTTTAACCATAAAAAATATTAAGAAGAAAAAACTATACTAATAAAAATAAATGCTGTACTATAATATAACAGAGATTAAAAAAAATTATATGATTTAGAAATAAAAACTACATTTTATTTGCATCTTTTAATTATGTTTTATTAGAAAATATTAGCCCAGAATTACTTATATTTTTAGAACTTCAAATTCATAGCGCCAAAAATCGGTATATTTTCTTTGCTGTGGTAATAAAACAAAAATATTATCATGGAAATTTAATTTTATTTAAATATTAAATAGGGTTTTTTTGGGGATTTATTTGAATTTACGCAAAGGAAAGATAAATTATAAATTTTACATATATCTTAGCTGGTTTTTTATGATCAAAAGGTATGTAGTTAGTGCTTTGTAGTAATTTTTTTTTGAATAATTTATTAAAAAGTTCTTATTTTTAACGGAATTCTTATATATTTGATTAAAGATGTTATTATTTTATACATCGAGATTTTAATAAACCCTTAAAATAATAAATTGTATTTGACAGCATTTATTTGTGCCATGGCAGATGAAATATATTTTTTTATAATAAATATGGGATAATTTATCTAATAAATCATGGGATATAATTATATAAAGTAAGGTATATAAATGGACAGAATAAATTATTTTGTTACATTTAGCAACGTATTAAAAAAAATCTTTTAATAAAATATAATCCATACTTTTGTGAAAATGATCTCAGTTCCAACCTTATCTATTTTCTGTATAATTTAAACTCTGATTAATATTAAAAAAAGTATTCGTTAAAACCAGCTTATAAAGACCATATTTTTATTCAATAATTTTTTTTTAGGTATTTTTCAAATTAAATGTTATATATCATATCACAACAACATATTTTCTTTATTTTTAAGATGTGACTTTTATTTTGAAATTTAATAATTAGAAATTTATTGGATAATTATAATCAGATTAATGATAAAAAAAAGTTTGAAAGAAGCGTAGAGTAAAAAAGATTATTAATTATATATTTTTTAAAAATTGAAGATTAAATTTTAAAATTTATTAAAGATTCGAGCAAATGATGAACATGTTCTGACAAATTTTTTTGCACGCCTTAGTTGTATAAAAAAAACTTAAATTACATTTGTATCGGCATGATGTAACACCCCATTTTCTCAATCAAAGCTTCTCATCAATTTTATCAATTCACCTGGTGAGAGGTCTTTAATCTCTGGCCAATGCCATCTTACAGCAGCAGGAAAGTATTTCACGGGGATGTCCTATTTATTAACCTCGACAGGTTTACAGTTTTTTATTATTCTTTACTAAATATTTTTACACTCTTGTAGTCTATTCTTGAAGGATTGGATTTTAAAGAATACAAATATTTGTGATAAAGATTTCTAAAAAGCAAAGAGCCCACAATTGTTATTGCAAACTAATGAAAGTAGATCATCATTTTAAGTAATATGTTTAAAACAGAAGGTTAAAATATTTGATGAAATACATGTAATTTTCTGATCGTAGTAAGCTTATGATCACATCCAATTACACAAGAAAAATCTAATTGAAAAGGGTGGTCTAGAATTAAATTTATATAATGAAACTGACTTTGAAAATGTTTATATAAAATGTTATAAAAATTATCGAAAACAAAAATTGAACTGTCTTTGATTATAATAAAAAATTTGAAGGCGATTGTTTAAATTCAAAGATCTTAAATATATCCAGAGGATAAAAGAACCAAAAAAAATATATAAAATAAATTTAACTATCTAAAAAGTTCGGATGTGATAAATTATTGTAAAATCCACAAATAAAATAAAACTCAAATTCTGCAGCCTTATATATGGAAAAATAAAGAGGTACTAAGCTTGAAAGATGATAAAAGACGAATATTCGTTACTTTAAATATTTCAATCGGACTAATAGTAACTTTCATGACATATAAATGCATTCCAAATCCTAAGAAAAGTAATTCTTTTTATTAAAATTACTTTACAATTCATTAAAACAATCTTATAAAATATATGACAGACATTCCTTAGCAATTTTATATGATTAAACTAAAAAAACATTACCCATATATCTATACTCCGAAAGAACCTAAATGATATTTAGTTGGCCACATAAGCATAGTTTATTATAATTTTAATGATAATCTTTATTTTTAAATTATTTCTAAGAATTTGGGCTCTACTACACTTTCTTGGTGATACGAACGAAATTTCATTTGAGTATTAATATTCAACAATAAAATGTTCACTTTCAGACCAAATTATGTGCATATGTAATTAAAGCCATAGAAAAACATCAAATATCAATCCGTTTTCACATTTAAACAAAGAGGAATGACAGATAATATTTAAACACCCCAATAATCTAATCATCGATTGATTGGAAAAAACCTACACGGTTACTCGAAGTAAATATATAAAAAATGTAGATATCCCAACATAACTATATTACAAAAACTAAAAAATAAATTTATCGCCGAATTTTTTTTTTCCTGCATAATATATGTCATCATTGATGCTACGTATATCACAAGAATTTAAATTCATTTAATGTTTTATAAGAACAGTTTACCTATTTTTTAAGAGAAAATAAAAGATTGGAAGAATATTCTAGATTTTTTTAATCTAAGGATGATACTTATTAAAAAAAATTTAACCATTAGAATCATCAAATATTAATATGTTTTTAATGATCTAAGACTTTAAGTGTAACAAAACTCACGGAAAAAGATATTGGATAATTTTAATAATTATAACAATTTAATATAGTATAATACAAAAGGAAGAAAATATTGATCCGCAATTTTTTATAATAATTTATACATAATAGTATCATTATATCAGACCATTGTGGATATTTAAAAAATATTTTACTTAGTATTCAAACGGGTTGATTGTACCCTTGAATCATATTATTACTTATTTAGAAAACATGATTTGAACGTCTTTTTTTAGAAATAAATAAGCATTGTGATGTCTAGATAAGCCTCATAAAATATAAAAGTACGCTTTGAGAAAAATATACATCTATTTATGATTTCTTATGATATAATGTCGAATAATTATCTTTTAAACTTTTATTAGCTGGTATTTCCACAAGCCTTTACGCCATATTTAAAAATTGAATATACTAATTCATAGAAAAATGTATATAGAATGAGTTACCTATTTATGATACGCTTTCTTGCCTTTTTATATAGATTATACAAATAAAGTAACTTTATCCCATATACTGACTCCTTTTCCATCTATAAAATATTATTCTTATTCTTATACTAATAGTATATGTAAAATTTAATGAATTGTTATAGACATTTTCTAATGTAAAACTGTCTGTTTTGGGTGATATAAAATTTTTTTATCTGAACTAATTACCTTTTACTTTTCATATTCATATTTTTCTCGCCATATACTCTTTAATTTTGTTTTTAAAAGCTTCATCTTCGTATTAAAACTTGTACATATGTATATTATCATGGTTATGATAGTTTAATCAATAGTTGAAACAGAAGAACAGGACTGAGGAACTATAGTAGTAATTCAAACAATTGATTTTATAAAGAATTAAGAGAGCAATAAATGAAGTAAACACTTTAGAAAAAAAATTTCAAGATACAAACTTGCTCTTCTAGTAAATTATCAACTCTATAAATGCTCTTTTCAAAGTAATTTTTTATTCAAGATAATTACAAATCAATCCGATTACGCTTTGAGAATATATACGCCTTGGTTGACAGAAAATAATGTCTTACTATAACAAATAATTTGCTACGCTCTTATCATATAAAAAAGTATAGAAGCTAGACATGATATAATAGTAGACAGAAATGACGGCAGGCCCGAACGAAAATTCGATTGCGAAACTTCAAAAAAATATAAAGCGTGAGTATTTTAAACCACAACAAATATTTTGAACAGATAAATTTTTTTAATTTGCAATATAATAAAATATATAATGTACTCTATAGTTAGATATCATAAGATTTGTATGTTTACAAGAACAAAGAAGATAATATCACACAAATAAATAAGATAGTCAAAGAATATCTGAATATTGTCGTATAGAGAATTACCAGTAGCAAACACCCTAAATATTTAAGTAAATTCCAAGATATTACAGAGAATCCAGTTTACTTATGATAACCTCACTAAAAAAGAGAATCAGCATCTAAAAAAAATCTTTCCTATGTAAGAATCAAAATTAAAAAAATACTGTCATTAATCCAACGTAATGTGAGCTTAATTATAGAACAAGAATCAACAGCACAATAAAAACGTTATAAACAGCGTCACATTAAGCGACTTTATCTCAAAATCGTGGACCAAAAATTAGAGCACTATAAGTTAATAATAATAAAAAACTGTAATAAAAATACTTATAAAAATAAAACACAAAGACCGAAGAATAAAAATATGAATTTTAGCAAGCAAACAATCAATATAAAAAAAATGAAAGATATTGCATCGCAAATTATTATATGTGAAAAAAACAATAAAATCTGATGGGAAATTTGATGCAGGGCTATGGCCTAATAAGTATTAATAAAATAATATAAAAAAGATGTTTACCAATTATCTATTTGATTCTATTTTATAAAGAAATTATGTGTTTTTACGTTGACTTTCAAAATAATTTAAAAAATTTTATTAACCTTCGGCCTAATATGAAAAATGCATCGCCCGAGGGAATCTATAAATTTTATATAAAGCAATTACATCTTTTAACTTTGCATCTACGATAATACCTGACAATTTTAGAGTAAATACTGATATGAATGGTTTTTTTAATAAAAAATATATATAATTCCACAGGAACCTATTACAATTGTATGGGAATTTATGCCAAAAACCTATATGAAACTTATTTATAAATTAGAAACTAAAATTATGAAGCTATTACAGTAGTTAGATGTGGCAAACGTAATCCTTTGTCTGAAAATCAACTAGTACCGCACGACTTACAAAGAATTTGTAGAAAAAGCTACGCAAAACGGCAATAAAAACGCAATATTGCAAAAAACTGAAATCTAAATGTACTAATGCAGGCTAAAATGTTGTCTTTATTCATTTCTATTAAATTTTATTTTTGTCAAAACTCGATCATAATGGGTAGGAATACAGCCTTATAAGGGTGATAACGAGTATATGGAAATTTTATTATGCAAGAAAGAACAAAAATGAAACAAAGTAGAAAAGTGATGCAATGACAGTATGAGAACGTTACAACCTTATTTGCTTTGTAAATGGATCTATTTTTTAATGTACTTAACGTTTAATTAACTTAGAAAAATAAATAAAAGATGAATCTTTCAGAAAAATCATTTCTTATTATTATTGATATGAAGCTTGTGACCAAATCCATAGTAAATAAATAAATGACCATAAAAAAAGTGTATTTCTTCGATTGCATGAACTATAAAAAAATAAAATGCAGTCTGCAACAAACAATTAAAGTTACGTTCAATATGCGGATTAGATATTAGATTAGTCGGATCTATGTACCTCTAGATACATTAAGATAGTATATCAGTGGGAAAAAATATAACATTTGCCATTTTAAGAGAAATTATAACGAAGATTTCATATATAGTTAAAACAAACGTTAATAGAAAAACTTTATAAAAAATCAATCAGGACAAAATATACTAATAATACCATCATATTGGCGTTTTTGGATATGAAACAAAAGACTTTGCTACAAGAGTTGTTCAAAAAAAAAATTTATAAGAGAACGAATCGATTAGCTTACAGATAGCAAAAGATAACGATAGTATTAAAAAAAAGTAAGATAAAAATAAGACTATATTGTTTATAATTTTTTATGCATAAAATTACCTTTAATCTTGAAAAGACACTTTCTAACAATAAAAGATTATACCCAATCATAGCACTCATGTACATTATGGAAGATTAGAAAAAAACAACGATCATTGTTAAAATAATATTTGATTTATAAATAACATTAGACAATCTATACATATAATAATTAAATTTGTAGCAAAAAAATGTTTAATGTATAAAATAAAAGGTAAAAACAGGTATCTAAAAATCTTTCAGTATCTACAACAACTCAATGATTTCAATAGCCAGATCTATTAGGTAGCTGGTCATCGATTAGAAAAGTTCAAAAAGGAAGCAAGATTATGTTTTATTCGAGATATTAACTATTAAACAGAGATTAGTCAAAATGACATGGCTGTAAGGAAACATATATAAGTTTGTGATTAATTAGCAGCCTAATGTAAAAGAATACTTGACCAAGATTACGTCGAAGGTATAAAGACGTTTTAACATGCATAAACTGTATATTCACAAAAAACCAGTAAAAATCCGAAGAAAATTATATATATTTCGATTTAAGAAGTAATAAATATGAACCAGCACCCATCAAGATCGATATAAATAAAAATATGGATATTAATAATCACAAAATTTAAGAGAAATTTTTGTTGATGATAAGTAACATACCTTTGCACGTTAATAGAAAAAGGAAAAGCTTTTTTGATAAATATATGAATGTTATAAATGTGAATCTATAATAATTCATTATAAAGACAACGTAGTCATCCAATTTTACAAATGTATAACACGAATATTAATATGTTTTGCCTTGGGATTACATGGTTACAGAGCATCATAAGTTGTATATGAAGAAGTTTGGAAGGTCACCTATAGCGGAAGCAGCCGCACAAACAATGGAATCGTTAGAGACACTTAAAACAATATGCCTTCAGTAATTATGTATCAGTGAATACATTAAAGATGCTGATGTTAGAAAATAAATTAGTCAATATATTCAATAAAAAAGTCCAAACTTTTTATTGAACAACGATAAAACATAATATTGAATCTAACTATGGATTAAAATCGTATATAAACACATTAGGCCTTTATCTAATTGTTACTCCGAACTCATACTTTGTTTATTTAAGTTCTCGAAAAAGCCGATAAAGATCAAAATATATGCGTAAAAAAATCGAAATAATACCTCTTACTTTGTTTTATAGTGTTTAATTATGATTGCCAATACGTAAAAAATAACAAAAAAACACGCCTACTTGTGTAAAATATTAAGATTTGTAATATGCTTTTAAAAACCAAATATAAAATGCATGTATTTTAAATATGTTATAATAATTTTTTTTTGGTAAAATCCGATAATTCAGAAAACAGTAACTAACCTCATATTAAATACTGCATCCTAACAAAATCCATACAAAGCATTTTTTTGCGAAATTTTACAAATAGAGAATTTTAGCATTTTTGATATGTTGAAATAAGATATTTCTAATCTGTTATTAATAGAAAGTTTCTTATAGGTATATATATTTACAATATCATAGACACATGAAATATTTTATAAGATACAAACGGTAATAATTGATATTTTTTTTAATGTAGGAATTATATTTATTTTATGTAATAATAATAAAAAAGTACACACCGTTGTGAATGCTCTATTTCCATGTGTCAAGTAAAAATCATATTTAAGTGACTTTTATCTTATTACGATACACTAGTAAGCTTCAAAAAACCTATAGAATGAAATAAGGAAGACAAGAAAATATTGAATTCTTTAATTAAGATGTTCTATTTTTATCAATATTTGTTATACAATAATGATCGTGGAAAAATAGAACCAATTTATATTGCCTTAAAAATAAATAGCTTTTCACTCCCTATTATATATTGCTACAGACGAAAACAGCAACGTAATTTTTTTAATTTATATAATGTATTTTTTTTGCATATTTAAGCGAATATAAATTAGATAATTTTATTATAGCATATCACCGTATTAGAACATATTTGTATAAAAATAAATTTAACTATATAATCTAGATGTCTAGAACTTATGGATTTTTTTGTATTTACTTAAAAAACAGTTTTATATTGCTATTATCATACGTATCTATATTTGAGGGTTTGATTGCATAAAGTAAAATAGGAAATGAAAAATTTCATAAAAAAAGTGTATAATCATATCTCTATTTTTTTTGAGTAAATATACTTATCCTTAATCTCTTATCTTGATTTAATATCAAATGGTAGAAAAATATACTTTTGCAAGATATCCTAGATCAATGAATTCAATTATTACAAAATAAAAAACTTTATTAATAAGAAAATTTAATAAATATGATGTAAAAAAAACCAAAAAATTAGGACGGATTACAGCATATTTAATTTTGAAAAAATGTGTTAAAAATAACCTGCTAATAGTTACCAATTATATATTACAGAATAATTATTTTTGAAGAATTCAATTCTAAACTTATATATTTAAAATATTATGACCTCTGTTTATCGACTCCTTATAACAAAGAAACAAAATAAAGTAATTGTATCTAGCGATATGCTTATCGAAGACGCGATGAAATAAGTTGAATAGAAGCCTTTAAGTTTCAACACAATATTTATGGCACATAAATTTATGCATGCAGTAAAAAAATTTATAAAAAAACATTATACTTGTAGAATATTTTTTTGGAAAACTATTTTTTTCCACTGCTAATATTTTTTTTAGGATCCGCGAACATATAACCATTTACAAAATATAAAATATCATACATCTAAAATATTATGAATATAATCTATAAAAGCATTGATTTTTAGAATAGTATGACTTTTTAATAATAGTGGAATGCGATTTATGTATATTATGCTTATATAAAATTTTATTTCTGTGCAAATCGACACAAATAATAGTTAAAAGATTTTATATGCGTATGTTTCAAATAAACAGCAAATGTAAATCTCATATTAGATTTGGAAATATATATTTGTGAACAAAAAATTAAATTTTATATCCATGTCATCTAAATCTTCTTTTTTTTGCATTTGCAACAAAATAAAATTATCGCGAATTCAATAAAATTATATATATAAACATCTTGAAACAGAATTTTTCGAGTTCTCTCTATGAAAAAAATTTTACATTTTATTTTATTTTAATATAAGTATTTTTATCATTGCATTATCATCTATTTTTTTTCAAAAATTTTTTAATAAGAAAATTACGTAATAAATAAATGCAAATAAGTTTATTAAATAATAAAGTGGTTTTCTGTGTAAGAAAGTTGTTTTTTTAACTGGTTTTCTAATTTTAATACTATTATTCAGTAGTTAATTGCCATTTTTTTGTCTCTTATGACAGATTAGGGCTATATTATATCAATGTTATAGTCTCTGGTTTAAAAAAACAAAGCTTTTTTCTTTAACTTAATTTATCGATAAACTTAAGTTTTTTTATTTATGGGTTAAATTTATTTTTATTAATTATATATAATGAAATGATATGGTCTAATGGGAATATTTCGGTTTTCTCGATATATCTTTCCAAACATTTCCCTCATCTATTTACATCAACTACGCTTCTTCTTTCAAATGAGATGAGTGAAAGTGTCCACCGTAAATCTGAAAAATATGAATATAATGTATGTGTAAAGATTTATTAACTTTGTCTTTTTTATAGATGCGGTCATGATTTTGCTTATTACATAGTCCCATTGAAGCCACAAAAAAAACAAAAAATTTACCTTTTAACGTCATTGAATATGTTCAAGCTTACTTTTTAAATGTGATTATGTCTGTTTTATGCATACCTTTTTATTCTATGTATCATATTTTTGCTTTATAAAGTTATTATTAAAGATTTCATTAAAGATATAAGGCTTCATTAAAAAATTTGAGTATCATTTCATATTCTTCTTTGTACTTTTAGGCACATTAAGTCGGTATAACTGAATACAATCAATAGTCAGAAATAAACTATTTTTTAAAGTTACACATTTACATTAGTTTTAAAAAACTATCAATAATAAACGAGCTAAAATTAGTTCTCATATAATGTGAAAACGAAATATTTGTATTATACATTCATGATGTAATTATGCAAAGAAAAAAAGAATTTATTAAGGTGTAAAAAATTATTTTAAATAAAATACATTTTTTTTTGCAAATAAATGACATCTATTGTTTTAATTGTATAGACTGTAATAAAAAATATATAAAATTACTATTTTGACGTCAGATTGTATTCAGAAAATATACACTGACATACTTTTATAAACGATTTCCGATGAGAACTTCAATAGACAAAATAAAAAAAGAAGTAATAACTAATGTTTTAATTCTTTTTTATATGGTAAATTATTTACCAATTCTTTACTTTTTCCATAAATTGGATTATTTTTCTTTTTTAGTTTAAATTGAAATGAACATTAGTATAATTTGTATTTAAATAAAAAAAAAATGCATATTGTGTTTATAATTATAATTAAATTTTTATATGTTTAACCGGATCTCGGAAAAATTCTCTAAGAGTAAAATGCACATATAATGAATAGTTATTTAGATTTATTGCACATGACATAACGTTCTCAAATTTACAATTGAATAAATATATTAAATTTGTTTGCATTCAAAACATGCTTAAAGCAAACTAAAGAGTAAAAGTAGGATTTTTATCCTGAATTTTTTTCATTTTATATAAAAAAAAGATATGTATTTTTATTAGTAAATCTATTAAGTATATAAGCAAATATATAATACTGATCTCCATATATGTTTCTAAGAAGTTTTTCAAATGAAATTAGTTCAGTAAATGAAACTAAATAGGGAAACTGGATATATAAAAACAAAAAATATATATAAATTTATCCAAACCATCGATAATTAGCTAAATAAATGAAAATGAGGTATCTTAAATCAAAAAAAAAACCTTTTATTGTGTAGATTATCTATGAAACATTAGAACAAAATAAGTTAACTCGTGATAATCAAAAATTTTCTGTTTAAAGTTAATACTATATTTATAAGCAGTTATTCACCTGTGTGAACCGAAATAATAATATTCAATAATCACCTTTTGTTTATAAAATATCTCCAGCGCAAAATAGAAAATTTCAACCGAAGAAATAGTTTTTCGAATTATATGATTATTTATGCTATTGAAAATATCCAATATTCCATAAAAGAACGCTTCTCTTATATAAATACTGCTCAGTAGTTCTATTATTTATGAAAGTTATTAAAAAATGTTTTATATAAATACGTTTATATAAGATTTCTATATTATAATAAAAGTTTGATGTATTTTGAAGAGTACCTCAAGGTTTGACCATATAACCTGAAAATTTTATCATAGCTAATTATTTTAAATTGTATCAAGATTCTTTCTTTTTCACAATTAGAATTTTTGATTGAAGCGAATCTACAGTGTCAATAAATTCAAAAAAAACTTAAATGTTTGATAAAATGTAAAGAGGAGATGTAATCAAAATTCACGGGGTAAATGAACTTAGTAGGACCATATAAAGTTAAAAAAACAATATCCAGATTTAAAAAATAGACTTAAACTAATTAAAACAAGCAGAAAGCGACACCGACTAAATATGCGGGTCTTAATCTTAAAAAAAAAGCGATTTATATCACGAAAAAATTAAAGAAGTATTTTTAATATTTTAAACAACTCTATAAATATATTTTTATTATGCTGTTCGGATTAAAAAAATATATATATAGTCAAAAGCTATTAGATTATACGTGCAATTAAAGAAAAAACTACATTCGAGCCTTGAATTTTGTTTATCGCAGAAAATGTTCGAAAAGAATACGATTTTTAATCTTGAAATACAAAAACTTTCTTGTTTCTTTGTAATAGAGACAAACTAGATGAAATGATAATTTTTTAGACTAAAGCATGTAAAAACATGGTTAAAATGATTTACAATTTTTTTTACAATAAAGTAATCATCATCACTAATTTAGTCCATGAAATCGCATAACATAGAAAATTACGAATTCATATAGAAACCGTGGCATAATTCAGCTCACGTTTTTCTAATTTAGAAAAAGCGAAAAAAATTTGAGGCATTGAATGTATGTATTTTTTGTTATGTATAGATATATAAATGATAATGTGACGAAATGAAAATTATCTTAACCAATAATTTTTTTAATTATAAAAAAAAGACTATATTCCTGGTTATATAAATGTTTTTGATTATTGGTTTGTATGGTGAAATATCCCCATAAATAGAAAATATTCAATGTATGGATTTTTTCATATCTACTATAATAGGTGAGCATAAAAAAACTAGAAAAAATTTCCAAGATTTGTTTTTTTAAATGAAAAATTTTTCATCTGGCTTTAGCAGGGCTTATAAAAACTCTTGACTTACGATACAGTATTTATAAACAGATTATCAAATACAGGCTATTAAATTAATCAAGAATTGTTTTTTACAAAAACCATAGATATGAAATTTACAGGTCAAAAGATTTCAATTTGCACAAGAACAGCTGTAATTCGTTTAATATATCCCCAGTTACTCCCAAAATTTTTTTAACTTATAATTTAACTTTCATGATTTGAGAGATTATACCTATTTTTAAATTCGGATTTTATAACTAATATAAAAAAGCGATTATATACTTTTCTAAATGATAAAATGCCCAAAAAGATATTTTTTAGCTGCTTATAAGATTATATTCAAAATTTTTATATTAATTTGTAGTTAAACCTAGAGCCGTAAATTCATATAATATTTTCATCTAAATTTGCTCTGTAAAACGTAAATCAAAATAAATAAAATTTTGAAGTTATGTAGATTCTTTGTAAAAAATCGGAATTTCATGTTTAAGTAAATATAATTATATAATTTGTGCACTATGAATACGTTTTATTATGAAAATATAATAATAAGATGCATACAATCTATTTAAGGGTTTGTAATATCTTTAGCCATAAAAAAGCGTATAGTGAAAAGGGTATACTGCTTTTTATGGGCTTTCTAGCAACAAATTTCATTGCCATAAAAAAATATTATTTACAATCTACCTGTTCTTTCAAGATACAGTAACCTAATCTTATTCTAGATACTATCGTCTGTACGTTGGCTACAGCTTTAATTATTTATGTTATTGCTGTATATTTGTGTCGTTTAATTTTTGATTATCCTAAATATCACCATTAAATCTTGCTAATTGTTTATTTTTTTTTGTACTATTTTTTATTTTATTAATTCATGCTCAAAGCACAAGTTCAACAGCTTTCTACCATGAAATTCGCGCAATATACGAACGATGTTGAGATTTTATTTATTATGCGTAACTTGAACCCATGAAAAATTTGAGCATGTAGAGTTTATTGTTAGTCCATAGCAAACAATAAATTTTTTGCCAATATATTTTCATATTTATGTAATTCATAGACGTAAAAGAATTATTCATCGAATTAAATTTCGTTAATAAAATATTTTTGTTATTGCCATTGCAATTTGTATTTTATGTAGATATTTATAAGATGTAGTTTATAAACACAAAGCTTTACTTAAGTTGATTAATTTAACTTTATTGAAAATTAAATTTAAATGCACATAAGCATGATGAATTCCTGAAATAAATTGACTTTTTATCTAATCGATTATTATCTTGGATATGTATGCATTGAGATACCCATCATCATAGATATTTTTTACTGATTACATCCTTTTTGGTCCATGTGTTATAAATTATAGCAGATATTCGATATATTAAGCTATTGATCGGTTTCAAAGCTTGTTTCTACATCTTATATAGAGATTTTCAAGGAATTCTTACTGATTTAGATAAAATTAATATACAATACCTTATGGCATAATCTAAGTATTTTAGATAGACAACACATTACTGGTTATCAAAATATTGTATTTTCTCTTTTATTTCGCCCTATTTGCATATATATCTTATATCAATTTTTTGATATTCAATTAGTTTAATTTTAATCAAATATATATTTTGGCTAGAAATCACTCTATGTCACATAATGTTTTTTATAAACATAAAATATTTATTTCTAAATTCATGCTAAAATTTATAATTCACGGGTCTTCACAAAATCCTTTCAATTAAGTGAATTTAATTCTATCGATAAAAACGGTAAAATCACGTTCTTTTGTTTATATTTTTTATAAAATAATTGGCATGAAATATTATCATTAACATAGATATTTTTTTATTAAAATATTTTTTATATACGAAAATCCGAATACAAATTCGCCCGATTTACTTCCATTGATTCTGAAATATATGTAATACCCGTAAATTAAGAAGCAAAAATAAAATCTAAATATTATTTAACGATGATTATAGCAAATCAAACTGCATTTTATTATCAGCTAGATTTCTACTATGCTTTTAAATTTATAAAAAAATAAACAGATGTAATTCAATCTGAATATTGCGCGCATTAGTTATAAAATACTCTATCTTTGAATATATTTTCGTTACTAACAGACAATAAAATAATGGAGAAATTATGCTTCTATGCTGTGTATACAGAATGAGAATAAGATAGTGATTATAGAAGTTTTAATTCATAAGATGGTTTATTTTGTAATATGCTTTTAGTTTATATCTAATCATATGTGACTGGTTTATAACGAATTCCAATTATAATTTCTTGATTACTAATCGATAATATAGCGTGAATATAATTAAACTTGATCAATTTGAAAAAAATATACCAAACAAAGGGAGATTTGTTTTAAATTTATCATATGCTAAAAAAAATATTGCATAAAAAATTATATATTTGAATATTCTTACTTGTATTTTTAAATTATAATATTTAGAACAATTTTCATTCAAAAAATATTCATTAAGTTATTTAAAAATTAGATTGTTTTAAATATATTTTTTATTCCAGTAACATAAGATACTTGTAGATATTAAGAAATGTTTATAGTATAAAAAATGCATTCGTAAACATAACTATACATGGTTTACTTGCATTTATTAAATTTTCCTTATTATAAATTAAAAAGAATATCTTTGATATAGATGTCTATTATATGTACTATCTCTAATATTTTATATTAAAGAATTTGATGGGTACTTTTTTTTGTAAAAATTCCTTTGTGCCATTATCATAGTTCTATAGCACAGATTAAGGTTTATTTTTGTACTACGAAGAACCAAGATTATTTCGTTTATTAATTTAATTTTATTTAAAAAACAGTTAATTTTTTAACGAAGCATTGAAAAACCCAAGTATGTCGATTTAAATTGCATTTAAAGTTCATAAATCAAATTTTTATGTGTTTTGGGTCATTTTATAGTTGTTTTACCATAAATTCGATTTCTTTATAAATATTTTTAAACATATATGGGTTAATTATTTTTATCAATAATATCTATTTAGACGTGGTAAGCCTATTGAGAATATTGCATAACTCCATGATGCATCTTTTGAACCTTACCCTAACTTATCTTCATCAACTGCTCTTCTTATCACAAATGAGATGAATTAAGTGTTTTGCGGAGTTTTGTAGCTTGCATGTATTTTTCTACTTTATCCGGGATTTTAAATTTTATTATAAGTTACATTAATTTTTATAAACAATTTCTAACCTATAACAGAAAATATGAAAATAAATATAATTGGTATTTGTCATTCATAGAATCATAATATTAATTATTTTATTCTAATTAACGTATCATAGTATATAGATAATTCAAGTGTTAAAACATTAGAGAAGTATGAACTACAATTATAGTTTAAATAAAAGATAAATAAAATACTAGCATATGCGATTTTATAAATTTGTAATTTTATACGATATTAAAATCTTGATTTCATGTCGTTTTATCTAGTTCTAAATGAATTTCATAATATTAGCTTTATATTAATTTAAATCTGTTTTTTACGAGAGCTTCTATTATCATAATTTCCGATTAATTATAGATACACAATCACATTTACAATATGGCTATTTGTTTTGTAACACTGCTTTTTTTCTTTTAATATAGTTGGAAGCGGAAAGTTATTATAAAATTATAGGTTTTTACTTAAAAAAAGATGTGATTAAAAATCAAAAGAAGTTATAGTTGGATAAATCATTGTGAAAACGTATTTTATAGCATTTAATAATTACATACTAATGAATATTTTATAAACTAGATATTTTTAGATCGACTAGATGTTTTATAAATGGGATGGCTGTTATTGATATTCTATGTCAATAATATATGTGGCTTGGAAACATAGTAAAAGTATATGTATAAATTATCAACAAACAAAGAAATTCTTAATTTTAGATGTAAGTATAAAAAGAAGCCTTGAATAAATATTTTAGGCATACTATAACATTTTATATCTAAATTTATTATAGACAACTTAAATATGATGCAAAATTCATATTTTTTATAGGATAAATATTGGATTTTATATGGTAAAAAAATTTATTTTTTTAACCAGTAATACTAATATATAATATATAATATATAATATATAATATATAATATATAATATATAATATATAATATATAACACTAACCATGAAATATGTGCAGATGTAGCAACATTTATAGAAGGCCCGGCAGCCTACAAATATCTTAGGGTAATTGAGAATAGCAAATCAGAGCTAAAGCAAGAAAATATAGATATAATTGCAGAACAAATAGCAAATCGAATAAGAAATTTATGTAAGACTAAACTTAATTCCGGGAATTTATTTAAAGCCATTAATGAACATGCGACGTCACTCATAAATTACCACATAGGCGTATTAAAATTAGAACCAGAAGAATACATCAAACTTGATGTTAAGATAAGAGATATTTTAAACGAATTTTCCATTCATCTCCAGCCTAGTAATAAACAAAGATTATATATAAAGAGAAATGGACTAGGACGTGGGCTGTGTAATATCGAATTTAAAGCTGAGAAGATGATCTACCAGCTAAAAAATCAGCTTGAAAACAGTAAAAACAGCTCACCGAGGAGGGCCGCAATTCTAAAAGTAGAAAAAGATAACAAGACACATCTCTCACTAATTGAAAAATATCTTAAAAATAAATATAATGCTAATATCACCGACTCCGAAACACTTGAGAAAAAGCAGCAAGAAAGTTTATTGTGAAAAATAAAAGAAAAAACATTACACCAAAAAATTTTTGAAGCTAAGAATAATGATATGGTTGTTATTGTTGGATCATCAAGATGGATAAAAGATGGCCACATCAAACCAAGTGAGGAAGGAAAATTCTGTTTTATTCAAGACAGAAATGTGTTTTATGGCGAGAGGATAAAATGCCCACACTGTAATGAAGCTATGAAAACAATTGATCACCTTGCAACAAGATGCAAGAAAATGTTAGGGCATGATTACACGCAAAGACATAATGAAATCGTAAGATGTCTTCATTTCCTCCTATCAAGACGATATAACTATAAGAAAATCAAAAAGATCAGAACTCACTCAGTACAAGAGATCTGCGAAAACGAAAATGCTGAAATAAAAGATGATACCCGAATTAAAACAGATATTTTAATCAAACAAAATAGACCTGATATTTTTCTATACGATAAAAAAGAAAATATGATTACGCTGATCGAAATAGGTAAAACATGCCTTGATAACTTGACTGAAGTTGAGAATGAAAAATATAGGAAGTATGACATCTTGGCAAATGAACATGGTTTAATTTACAATGCAAAACAAGAATAATACCATATGTGATGACTTGGGATGGGTGGTCACCAATATCATAAAGAATATGTTGAGCAGTTAAAAATCCCGGACAAAGTAGAAGCATGCATGCAAGCTTTCACACTCCGCAAGACACTTGAACTCATCTCATTTGAGAGAAGAAGAGCAGTTGATGAAGATAGATCAGAGGAAGGTGTCGAAAGATGCATCAAGGTGTTGTGCAATATTCCCAACACGCTGAACACGTCTAAATAGATAAAATCTATATAAAAACTTAACCCATAAATAAATTACAAGTTAAAATGTAATAATAACTCATTTTAGATATCATGTCTTTTGATTATATGTATGGTCCTTAAAAATTGCATTTGGTTTTTATATACATCTTTAAACATTTTTTTGCATGAAAATCGTCTTTGATCAAAATACTATTTTTTTGTGCTTAATTTGATATATTTAAGTATTATTTGCCGCATGCTTTGTTTATATTTAACTAAACAGCCACATAAATTTTATAAGATAATTTATTTATCATATTTTTTTGTTATAAATTAGGCGATAAACAATACACATAGGTTTTTAGAAATTTTAAATTATAATAAGATTTAATATTTCGCTTTAATTTTGCATGTCAATTAGATTTTTGCATATTAACAGACTTACATAAGTTTATTATATGGAAAATATAATTTTATATGCATTTTATCTTTGTATAATATTTATTTTTTATTTAATATCCAATGAAATATAATGATACCCATAAAATTATTTTTAGTGCACAAAATCTATAATCTATAAACATATTGATTTTAAAATATAAAAATGAAATGTTTATATTTCATTTTACTTAATTTAGCAACTTATACAAGATTTTTAAACGTAGTCTTGCATTCAATTTTATATTTAATTCTAGTTTGATATTTGACTATTATAATAAATAATGTAAATAATATGAAAATATTATAAATGAAATTATAATCCCGAAATTTGAAAAAAAAACATTTTAAATTCTAATTATTATTTCGTAAAATGTTTTGATTAAAGAGTTTTTAATATTTCACATTTTGTATGTGTTAAAAAATTTATATGCAGATTTACATATATTTTTTTACAAGAAAACAAACTAAAGCTTTTTCTATTGCATTAATAAATTTAATTTTGGTATTATAGGATAATATTTTTTTCTTCTGATTTACTTGATTAATTTTTTGAGCACACACATATTTATACTCTTGACCATATTCCCTCTTTAAATCTTCTTCTATACCTCTCCTCTTTAGAATATGCAATTAGTCCGGATTGTATATAATCCTATAATTTAAATATATACCTCGATTTGGTTTGTGACTTCAGCTCTACTATTTGCCTTTTATGATATTTTGCTACCACTCCGTCCCATGTTATGACATATGATATAATTTGTTATGGCATAATATCGAGAACAATAAAAACAAATAAAAATCAAATGATATATAACATGATAGTAAGAAACAGACAGATGTTTATACTTTTCTAGACAATTATAAAGGTTATTTAATTCATGTTAGCAATCAAGAGTTTGCTTATTGAGTATGAATAGTAAAAATTATCTCTTAGCCTCAGTAATTTTTATGTGAATTTGGTTTTTTTATGGTAATATTATGAACAGTGAAGCTCACAGAAAAAATAAACGCGTGAATTGGATTTTTAATGGAGAACTAACCTAATGATGTTATTATCGTATTTTACAACTGTGTATTTCTATGTACTAAAAATAATATTATAATCATCTATGCAAATTTCAGTCCATGGTAGTTAAAAAATCAGTGCTATAACACAATTTTTCTTAGATCAGTCATCAACGTTTTTTAAAAAATATCTTTACCATCGTAGCGAACCAGCGTTTTAGATAGGCAACTCTACATGTCGACTTAATTTTGGCTTAGTTTCCGATTTCAAGATAATCCGATATTGATCAACTTCAATTCTTGCGTGTGATAAAAAATAAAATAACAAAATAACATCTTTATAATTAAGGGGCTAAATTAAAAATCAACTTAATTCTTGATTCAAAGAATGACCATGATGACATTATATATTAATCTCTAATATAAATAAATTAATAAGTCCACAATATAAATAGAGAGCCGATAAAAAAATAAAAATCGGAAAGAAATTAAAATACATAAATTTTTCACTATGTATGTGTAAAAATATGAAATATTGTATAAGTACACATGAAAATGATTTTAATCTATATTCTAACCTTTATAAATGTGCTGTCATTATACCTTTCTATAAATGCAAAATTAAATTAAAATGTTACTATAAATAGCTAAATATCATAGAATAAACAGCAAATTCCATAATAATAATTTCTAGTGCTTATATTCTAGACATAACATAAATTCAGTTATGTTTTTGTGCATCTATCTTATCGCAAAAATTCAATCTAATATGAAGACAACTATTAACAAGCAAAAAAAGATTATTAAACATAAGGGAAAATCACAATTCAATATGAATCAAGTGTTAAAAATGTTTTAAGTAATTAAATAAAAATAATCACATTTAAATTATATAAACAGGCTGCTCTATAAATGAATTATTGTTTGAAGTATAAGTGATCCATCAAGATTTTTATGAGTTTACTTCTAATGTATCATATAAGAATAGCATATTCTGGTTGTATACTTAGTATCTGACAAGTTAATATTAGCAAAGCCGTTTAAATAGAAAATTATAGTTATACAGTCGAAAAGATCCGCAATAATTATTGTATGATTAATGACTTTTTACAAAAAAAAAGATTTATAAATATATAAAACATATTAAGCACGCAAAAAAATTGATTAATTTTTTAAACGCTTTTTTTATATTATATATTTCCTGTTATCATGTATGTATATTTCACAAAGCAAAATTGGTTACATACTATGATGTAGATTTATAAATCATCGTTATTTCGCATGTGTTTAGTTTTATAACATTATTTTCAATTGTAGTTTTTTATTCCTTAAAAACTATTTCGATACCTAATAAAGATACATTTCGGGTCAATTGAATTAAAAATCACAAAAAAAAGACTATTCGTCACTTTACTCTTGTTATTAGATGTTTACTAGTGCTTATCAGCTGTATTTTATTGTTTTATTGCCAAAAATTATTTTCGAATACATTTTTGTAATCATTTAAGTATACATATATGACACAAATAAAATCCGTCTTTTTAGGATACAAAAACTACATTTGATGCATTTTTGTTTATATAAATCTTCAAATGTATATGTGTAAAAATATAAAAAATGTTTTTTTATTGTATATGCTCGAAATAATAATTAACTTGATTCTGATACTAAATAGTTCTAATAACCTTTTCGGCATCTAATAATTAATATCTAAAATACGCCGATTAAAAAATCCACGAAAAATAAGCTTTATACTTAATCAAAGTGAACTAGGATTCTTATTTTAGAAATATTTTTTTTCGTCATTTTTATTATGATCAAAAAATAATCACCATATTTTTGCCACACGCTTGTTAAATACTGTAATAAACATAATCCGGTAAAAGACTATCTTCAAGCTTGATTAGGCGTCATAAATTAACGCTGAATATTTTTTAAACTAGACAAAAATGCAATTCAATATTAAGATTTGCCATTTAAAAAATTGATGAGGTTTCAAAAAGTCATAATTAGAATTAGCTGATATTGTAACGTTCACTTAAGTACTAAGATAATTAAAATATTTTATAAATACAATTATCTTCTTATCGATGTCTTTATTTTTGATTAGCTAACAATATTCATATATTTAATCATATAATTCCTTATTTTAAAGTTATAAAATGATCTTAACAAATAAAGAGCGGTAATTTTCTAATCTGTTTGCTAATTTATCTTATATAAATAATATTAATTTTTAAAATTCTGAGTTTCGATTATGTACTGATGCATAGATTGTTTCTTGGAATTCTGCAAATCACAAAAAATTTAATCAAGACATGTGTAATACATTTTAAATATATTCTAAGAAAATTCATTTATAAATCAGCTTACAAATTTATAATATCTATAACTGAAGGGAAAAAAAGTATAGAATTTATGAGAAACTTATATCCAAAGTCTTCACACGAATAGATTTTCCCTTTTTCAATTTTTGTGCTATAAATTATATCTATGTTATGGATTAAACAATATTAAACTACCGTAAATAACATTATGTATTATAGAGATTATAATTAGAATGTTTGTTCATAAAATAAATATTATCATTCGTCGACTTGTAAACAGAACATTTATAAATAAAAATAAATTTCAATATTTTTTTCTATGCATATTACAGATTCTAGCAGAATTAATGCAATTTGCTACAAAAGTATTGTAATGTGTGTTCTTCTTCGTATTTATATTCGAGAATAGTTTATCATCTTCAAATAAAATAAGCAGATTTATATCTTGAAAAATTTAAGTTTCTGGTTGAAGCATGTGGAATATCTACAAGTGTTTTTAAAAACACAAAAATCATTTTAAAATTTATTATCATCAAAAAAAGATATAAAAAAGATTACTGGAAACAAAAAAATACGATAAAAGATACGTTTGAAATAATGCCTGATTACAAGCATCCGACATTAATAATGATAAAATTTGCTATTTTTTTATATTGAAAACTAGCTAATATTATATTTATAAGCATGTGTTAGCATTCACAAAATAACTACAGATAAAATATTTTTTTTAAAGATTAATTTTAAAATATATCTGCATAGGCAAATTTTATCTTGAAACTATAAAGTGCATTAAACAGTTACTAAAAGAAAAAAAACACTATCAACTTTTTTTTTAGTACAAAAAAATGCATTCACGTAGAAAATATTAATTATCTGACAAAGATTTTTCTTATATATTATACCGTTTAATTTCATCTTTTTCTGCTTATTTTCTGTTTCTAAAAAACAGGAACTATAGATATTGCGAGTATAGACATTTCTATAATCGTATTTCTACATTGTTTGCAATAGAAGAAATAATGTTAAAAATATTTAGATCTTGCAAAATTAGAGTATATATTACAATAAAGAACATGAAAGAAAAAATCTTTTCTGCCAAATAATATATGATAATTATTGTAAAAGTGCTGTTAGAATATTATTAATATATGCGCATTGTAACTTTGTATAAATTTGGTTTCTACTGTGTTTTTTTTTGCTAAATACGCAACAAAAATAATAACATTAGCATCACTACAATCTTAAAAACAGAATTGCATATAAAGGATTTCTTTGTGAAATAAATTTAAGTGCTATGAAATTACATAAAAAGCCATAGTGCTTTTTAACCATATAAATCTTTTTAAAATTACAGAATGAAAAATAGAAATGAATATTTTTTTTATCTGTACATTGTATACATTTTGAATTCAAACCAAACATCAAATCTGCAGTTTTGAAGTGATATGTATATCTTACTCTTAATTTTATAAATTTCGTATTTTATATGGATGTATTCCGCATACAATATTTTATTCTATTTTTAGGTCCGGAATTTGTCAAATAAACAGGAAATAATTCTTTTTATGTATTTTCTAAATTGATCTAGAAATCTTGTATTATCTCATTGTTCCTGTCAAAATAAATAGTAAACATCTATAAAAATCAGCTTTATCGGTCGATTTTATATTTACAGTTCACAATTTTTCATTACGTATAGAAATTTTAAGTTTTTTTATGTGTTAATTGATGCTAAAAAATTTGTGTGTCCGATAATAAAGCATAATGAAACGATATACAGGACTTTTTTTATCATCTAGCCATTTCTAATCATATATATTTAATTTTATTTTTTATGCTACTAGTTAAAGCGCCAACGCATAAAATAATTCTTGCAAAAAAGAATAATTGTGTTTTCGGTATATATGAATTGATAAAATGACACGTTTTTTTACTCATAAAAGGCAATATTTTTTTATCTAATATGACGTTAAATCTGTATTTGTATGTCTATTTTTTTCTTTGATAATTTCAGTTGTGGTTTATAAAAATGAACATTCTTATGTTTAAAAGTTATGTCTTTTTTTCTTGGTAATACAAGAATTTAGTTAAACTACTCGTGCGGTTTACATAATTCGGACATATTTAGTTTATATATACGCTATATATCAATTTTTTCTTAAATTAAAAATATACAAAAAAAAGTTCGTTTGAACTACATTTCACATATGTTTTAGTAGATATTGCTCGCGAAAAGAAAACTTTTGCTATCAAAATATACATATTGAAAAAGTTTATTTTTCTGTATTTTTTTTCATCAGTCTACGAAAAATACCATTTTAATGTGTTTGAAGCCTTCAAGACCACAAAATTTATATTAATAAGAAAGAAATTGAATTTTTTCTCTTTATTATAGATTATACCATAGAATTTGCTTTCAATGTGTGAAATTGTAATTCTTTCTTCAAAGAAAACTATTCATCTTTTCTTGCAGGCTCATGTATTATATTTTGTTAATATTTAAATCATAAGATTGACGTAAATTAAGTATTTGTTTTGTATAGATACGCCAGTTAGTCTAAAATAAGATTTATAGCCATATTCTCTTATTTTTTCGACATAGACACGACATTAAAGAAATTATACGAGATAACCTACAAAATAACAACAAAATTATATTAAAATGCATAAAAATAAGTTGCTTCCGCTTATATAGGCGCTTGTAAAATAGTTATAAGACTTAGTTTTTTTTAAATAATCATAATTTTATTATAGCTATTTCTAAATAAATAGAATTTAATGTAAGTCACTATAAGCCTTTTTTGACTTTTTTCGAAGTAATAAATGAAATTTCGGAAACATTTTATTGGCAAAAGTGCAAACTTGGATTTAAATCTTTCTCTGCTATAAATAAGTAAGTTTAGGTATAGAAACGCACCAAGACAAAACTATAATTTGTTTAAAGATATAAAAATAATTTTATTCATATAAATAATCTATTTTAAAGCAATGAAATCACAGTTTGATTTCATCTATTCTTAAATTTTATAAATATAAAAATCTCCGATAAATTTAAATTCTATAAAGATGGATTTTATTCTAAAAATCTACAATAGAATAAAAATTTTCTGCATATAAAGCATATTAAAATTGTTCTTATGTGTAAAAAATCATTGATAAAATGTTTCATGAATACTGATATAATTTGTACTTTTTGTACTATTTAATATAAAAAAATGTTCAGAATATCAGATATAGCAATAATGTTTAAAATAATAATGATATATATAATTAAAAAATTATTACATTTACTTATTGTGCGCAATATATTAAAATACAGTTATAATTATCAGTACCCTTGAAAAATGATGTGATGGTCAATTAATTTCCATATCCATTTTTAGACAGATTTTATATATATTTAAGAATTATGCATACATGTCAAACAATTCGGATCTAGCTTCCATTTTTATAAATAGTTATCTAAATATAATCTCTTTTTACTAAATATAATTTAAAAAAATATACTTCATCTTTCTTTTGAAATAAAAGATTTAATATAATAGCCTATTTGTATATGAAAAAAAATTAGTAGCTATAATTCTATAATTGCATACCATAAAATGGCATTATCGGAATTTTACTGAGAGCAAATAAATATTTGATTATAGTTCTGAAAAGCATGCTATTATAGGAAACCCGAACTACCAAATTTCATATACACAGACAGCTCGACCGAATCACATAAACAAAAGATATGTTTTTTAGAAGTAAAAATGACGATGAATTTATAGTAAACAATTAAGAATGCAGTTTTTTTGATTCCATAGAAAAATTCAAGAAATCAATAGTATAATAAATAAAGAATTTTCAATGCGAAATATTTTAAAAGAAGAGAAGAAACACAAAAAAACAAGTCCAACATATCGTTATTATTATTCAAAAAATCAATAATGCAACGAATATCATAAAATATATAAATTTTCAGAAAGTCTAAGACAACTTTGACTACAAGATGATCGGAAAATAAAATATTTATCATCTAAAAATTGATTCTGTAGAGCATTAACATCAACTAAATTTTTTTCATAAATAAACTGCACATATATATACAAAAATTAGCATAACCCTTTCAAATCCAATATTAAATGAAATACATATTTAATCTGTCAGATTGGTTTCAAATTTCATTGTTATTAATAAAGCCATATGCCGTTAAAATATATATTCAGTGGATGAAAGTTCTATTAATATATAAAAAAGAAATATATTTAACAGAAATGAGGCGAATCAATGAGAAAAACGTAAAAAATTATAAATACACATTTTAAAGAGTATTGTGGCTTTTATGGCTTAATATGTGGATTTACAAATTTTATTTGATCTTTTAAATAGTATCGAATTTATTAAGATTTGATTGCGATATATTCAATTATAAATCTCTACATAAAATTATGATGAAAAACTTCATACAGCTCCGTAAATTTTTTAAAACTTTGTACTGCGTGCAAATTATATATAATGATATAAATCCAAAGATATTAAAATAATTATTTATTTTTAAAGCAATACGTATAAGTTCAATATTTTTTTGTGTTTATTGATTCAAAATATTTAAACCAGCGATTTTAATAAACAAATTTATTTGAAAGTAAACATTATAGCTTGTTATATTAACTAAATTGTTTGATCTTTTAAGATATAATGGTCATAAAAACTCTATTATTAATTTTCTAATATTTCGAATACCGCGTCTCGGTTTTTTTCAATTCACCCCTTTAAACAGCAATAAGACCGCCAGGATTTCATAATAAATACGCCAATTTTTTTTATGCAATTCATACGATTTAAACCAAATTATTCAATCTGTCATATTTTTGGTATTTTTTAGGATGCTTCTTTTAAATTAAGTATATTAAAATTTGCAATGAAATCTGTTTAGTGAAAATTATAAATTTACTACTATACTTTAAATTATAAGAATGTAATTTATATTATATTATTTGTATCCTTTAACTTTTTCGAATAAATTTATAACAGCAAATTTAAATTTCTAAACTAAGATCAAAATAGCCATAAACATATATTTATCTGCTTAATTAGATATATTTGCTGTCTGTTTCTTGTTATTTAAACCCTTTTCCTTTTTTTATGTCTTAATTTATAAATTTTACTTCGAAATACTGTATAATTCTTATCATTGTGCTTAATTAAATACTAAAAAGATTCGTATATTCATATAAGAATTAAACCCTAGCTGTTTCATCTACGTATCATTCTTAATACATGTACTAACGATACAGTAACGACTTATCAAAAAAGGTTGTAATATATGAAATAAATTATAATACAATACTTATTTCGCCGTATATTTAATGCATAATTTTACTCTACATTTTCAGTTATCAATGATATATTTGAATTTACAATTTAATAAGATTGGCATATTGACAATTTAATTGCGACCATCTTATATAACTTACCTTATAATTCTTATAAACATATATTATTTACTACACATTAACTATCTCTTTAGCATTTTCCTTTTAATTGCATATAAATTATTAATTTTGGCAGTATGTATTGAACAAATTCACAACTTTACATAAATAATTATCGTTTAATCACATCAATGTACTTTACCCCATTAGAATAAATTAAAAAAAATATCACGTTTGGTTAATTAAGGTTTTCTAGTAATCAAAAAGCCGATGTACAACAAAAAATATTCACGAATAGTTTATGCCATAAAATTTGCAAGAAAACCCAATTAAAAATCAAATATTAACAATTAAAAATGATGAAATTAAAATAAATGCTAAATATATCTTAATAAACATAATTCTTGATATTATAAACATTTTTATAACAGAAAAATATTTACTATATGCATTCAAAACTAAAAGAATAATGAATCACACATTTTAATTTGTTAGTCATTTTATTAAAAACCTATAATGTGTAATAACAGAAAGAAACCCAAAAAGCTTATATGATATGAAAATTTGATTCCGATGAGATGGGAAAATTTATGGGGTTTATTTTTATGCTTTTTTCATTAATTTGTAATTAATAGTGTACGAAATTTAGGAGGTGCTGAAACCATGTTTTTTAAGATAGAAATCGCAATCTAAATTTAGAAATTTAAAGGTAAAAATTTAAACATATTCACATATAAATAACTAAATTCAGATGCACAAATATGTAAACCTAAAGGAGGTGAAATAGAGAAAAAGATATATATGAAATTTATTTAAGTGTAATATAAAGGAAATATAATAAAACAAGATAATAAACATTTTTATTTGTAAATTTTTTATAGATACAAATTATGTTTCCAAAATAATATTTGCGTAATAATACTCAAAAATTAAAATTCCAATAAAAAAAATATATATAGAAAGCATATCAAAAAATATCGTTTTTTATACACTAGTTTCAATTTATTATTATATTCAAATTTTAAAAAACATTTTTTGTATTAGAGAATATATTAGGGTATTATAAACATATATACATCTAATATTCATGGCTGGAACTTAAGATAATCCGACATATTAAAGACACGTGAATAGATGTATAAGTATATTTTTAACCAAGAAAAATTATTTTTACGGATTTTTTTTAGAGACAGGAAAATCTAGATAATTTTGCATTGGATTTTAGTTATCATTAGTTTCAATACAATTTAAAAAATAATTTATTGTGAAAAAAAATTTTAACACCCAAAATTTCCGTAAATTTCAGAGAAAGGAGTCTTAAATTTAGAATATAGACAGTTATGCTCTTCTCATAACGTTTTATTTATATCACTATTTGCAAGAACCATATAAACGGCATATTACATATACTTTAAAAGTTTAAGAAAGCCAGAAATGTACCTTTTAGTTAGTTTACATTTTATTTAAATAAATTGAGAAGAGCTTATATGCCCTTTAAGCGTTTAAAAAAATTCATGGGTGGCTGTAGCAACATTTTTAATATATAAATCAAGCATGCACTTTGAACAATATTTATCACATTGATTTTTACTATAAAGAATTTATACTCAATGTGAATTAGATAAAATTTTAGAAAAAATTATTTTGTCTTCTGTTTACTAATTTATGCTATAAAATCTTTCCTAAGATTCTACTATCATGTATAAATTTACATCTTTTTATAAATTAAAATATTGCCGATTCAAATATTGTATTTTTTATTTATGGGCTAAAATTATTGTTGCAATTTTTATTTTTGTTCACTGGCACAGCTTGCTTGATTATTTTTGCCAACAGTGTATTTATACTTAAAGCTATTTTGAATTCTTCAATACCACAACTTCTTCCGTGAACTATGAATAGATGGGTTAATCTAAATCGCTGTTTTTAATATATGGCTCAACCTGGTTGGTGACATCTAGTTCCTTCATGCAACTTTATGATATCATGTCACCACACCGACCATGTGTTAAGAAATGTTATAATTTTGTCGTGCACTTGTATATTAATGTCAGAAAAGACGCTAGCAGATCATATTATCATAATTATTATTTTCAACTATGTTTAAACTGTAATGTCTGTCACGCATATTTCGATAAGAGTAACGCTCTTCTTCTTTTTGTCGGATACGTAAATATCAGGTCTGTAATTCATTAAATTAATGTCTTTTTCATCTCTTGTATCTACTTTGATCTCCGCGAATTCTTTTTTCATTATTTCTTGTACAGAGTGTCTGCGCATTTTCTTGGTTTTTTTGAAATTATATTTTCTTCCCAACATAACTTGAAGACATCTTCAATCACGTTGTGTCTTCTTTTAGGGTCATGTCCAAGCTTTTTTTTATATCTGCTTGCTAAATGGTCAACATTTTTAGAAAAGTCGTTACATTGCTGACATCTTTATCTATCTCCATTTTATATTTTATTTTCCTAAAAAAATAACCTGATTCTTCTGATGGTCTTATATTTTCATATTGTAACACTTTGCTATCCAGATATTTCAAGCGACAAATTTTAATGAACATAAGAATTATTGAACTAGTGTTTTTTGTTGCATTTTTAACAAGAAACACCTTTTTTTATATAAATTCAAGCCAATGAAGATCTATGTAAAGAATATCGTATTTTGTTTTAAGGAATATATTAATTATGGGTAGGTTATGCATTTCATTTTCTAATTTTAATTTGCAGCTTTTGGGTTGATTGTCTTTTTTCTTAGCTCTGAGTTTTATATAGTTTGTAGTGTATTCTTTCGGATTTAAACTTCACATTAAACAATATAAGTTCTAGTTTACTTCTTTAAAATAAAATTTTTCTTGCGTAGATATTTGAAAGTGTATTCCATTTTCTCTTAGTATCCGCCTAATTTAAATTTCTAAGCAGATAAATCTTCTGGTTCTAGCTTTAATAAACCCAAGTAGTATTTTATGTGTGATTTTGCATATTCATTTATGGCTTTAACTATGTTTAAACCATTTGGTTTTTTTTTACATTTGCTGTTAACTCTTATAAACATTTCTTTTCTAATTTTATCTATTTTATGGGTTTAGTTCTCGATTTGGAATCTTCCAGTATCGCAGATATTTATATCTATCTTTACCTTCTATATCTGTGGCAATATCTTTGCAATTGATATTTCTAGTGGCTGGATAAGCCTCGTTAAATTCTATTCCGATACATCCGAAGAATTATGTTGCTTCATTGGATATAAGTTTTAAGTTAATTTCTTCTTTTGCTATAATATTTAATCGTCAACGAAAAGGAAATCATTAATTGTAAATGGGTTTAATAAGATAAATAAATATTGCTATGAACTTTCCATTTAATCGTTGGCTTAGCGGATCCATACAAAGAACAAACAATAGTGGAGATTGAATATTCGTATGTATAATCCCTTTTTTAATTTTTTTTTAAAATTTCTTCATTGTCTAATCTTAGAGTAACTTTTAGTTTTTTGTTACTTTAGATATAAAGACAATCATCCATTCTTGTATGTTAAGATTTTTTCAAGCATACACTGCAAATACTCGTGGTCGATCGAGTCAAATGCTTTTTTATGTCGAAAAATGTTACATGTAATTTATTTTTATGATAACTGTTTATTGCAACGTATATCATTGCCTGCTCTTTAGCTTCCTGTACTCTTCTAACCGTCCTAAGTTCGTTTTCTGATATCTGAATCTGGGATTCAACGTCTTTATGTAATACCAAGATTACAGTTTTGGTTTTCAATTCGTATAAGTTTGACATATATGTTATAGGTCTTAATTCCGATCCATTAAAAACTTCATGTTTTGGTATGAGCTATTAGATACCAGAGTATGTTGAAACTTTTTACCTCTTCGTTTTCAACGCATAGAGATTTTACTGTTACATATAATATGGGTGCAATTTTGTAATTTTTTTGATGAAGAAGTTGTATATACCATTACACTTAACAGCTTTTCAGTAAGATAGATAGTTGATGATCAGGAAGAAACACTGTTTTAGAGATAAAAACCATTTGCATATGTTTTCTAGCGCGTCTTTGCTCAGGTAAGTAACGAATATGATAATCTCTGTGCTTTTAGTGCATATATTAGAACAGAAAGTTACGTTATTTTCTTTGTATGACTAGATTTTCGGTTTTACTGTATTTGCCACTACCATATAAAATTGTCATCTTTTGACTCCAACTGGCAATTTTCTAATGCAGCTCCCTTTTGTTTTTCATATTGCTCTATCTGTTTTTATACTATCCTTATCCTATCGTTATTTTTACTAATCACTCCAAGGACATCATTTTTTTGTCAAGTTATAAGTTTTATATTCTCATGACTTTTCTCTGAAGCCTTGTCTCACTTTCTGAAAGTTTTCCTATAAAACTTACGAAGGATTTGAACGTTGTGTTTATTTGATCGTAACTTTATATTTTTCTCTCTTTTATTAATGCATAGTATATTCCTTCATGGGCAGGCTTCGATGTTAATTCTTCGTAATATTTTTGAAAACTTGTAATATCTTTGCTATATCGCATATGCTTCTGTGCGGTGGTTTTAAATATGCGCTCTAACCGCTATATATAAACCTTCAATTATATCGCTTTTAACTTTTGTATAGGGTATTTTTCTTGTTCTAGAATGATTTGTGTGGTCTGTATATTCTAAGTCCGTCAGTACTCTAAGATTTTTTTTTTGCATCTATCGAGGTTAATGCGATAACTTATTCTTTTAAATTCTTCATCTTATCGCTTTGTTTTCTTCTTTCGTTTCTATTTCTTTGTACTTTGGAACTTGTCTTCTTTTCCTATCATTATCCTTTAGAACGTTTGATTATATTTTAATTTCATTCATACACATATAATAGTTAAAAATATCATTGTGACTCTTTAGAAACTCTTGTCAGCCAGATCTTGGCATTCTTTCATATCGTTTTAGGATCGAGGTATAAGCCTCTTGAATTCATTGCTCTTTCCCGGCGGGTGTATTCTTGCAGATTGCTATGAGAGTAAGAATAGCCGTGTTATGAGTGCCTGTGCCGTGTGAGGTTTAGGAAAGTGTTCTGTATAAATTATCTTTACGGGATAGGTTTTTGAATGATTTTTTTTTGTAGTTCACATCTCCTGTTTTTTCTTAATCCCCATCTATTTTAAAGTGCTATATATTAATATCTAAATATATTTTCGCAACATTTTTTTGAAGACGCAAGTGGCCTTTTTAGATGTTTATTTAGATATATCACGAATTATATCATATAATATTCTTTAAGCACACATAAAATTTGTTCTTGCAAAATTATCATAGTTTTGTCCTCACAAAACATTGGCCAATTGATGCATTAAATAAAACCAAAAAAAGCATTAAATATCCACTCGCATATTTCAAAATGTATGTTCCAACTTTATATTAACAAATTTAATTTTTTTTGGCATTTAAATTTACTTTTGATATATATTTGACTTTTTAAAAGTTTCTCGAAGCAATATTAAGATTGTAAAATTTTAATTTAAAAAAATATTTTCATACATCGATTTCATCATCTTCAAGTAAACTACATATTATAAAAGTAAAAGAGCTAAATATATGGGTAATTTCAGTAGTTAGAAAGATTATATAATCAAGTCCTTATTATTTTTTTGTGTAGGATTTACAGATCTAGATAAAATAAATCAAAGTGAAAATTTTATTTTTACGATTATTTATAAAAAACTTTCTATGAATTGACTTTGACAACCTAAATCACACCACCATCACAAGGAAACATCCCCATCATACCGATAATAGCCTTTATTACTGACACTCGCATTCTTGAATCGTGTCAAGTAATTTAGCCCTTCATTTGAGCGTACGTTAAAGCTGAAATATTTATTTACAATAGTTTTGCCGAGCGTGTTTTCTGTATTTACAGCTGCTATGCGACATTAATTACCACTGGATAATTCATCAATGTCTTTGCGGATGGTTAATTCGAGCTTTAATCATTTAAAATAAAGATTTCAAAATATATTAGACATGAAATTATAAAAATTATAATATAGACCATTTTTGTATTCACTAGTATTATTTTTCAAGTTTTGAATACAGTTAATGGAACATAAATTTATTTTAAATGAAAAACATTAGTTACGTATAAAATATAAATATCTCTAGCTTTGTATAAAAAATATGTGCAGGAGTTAAAAATCCCTGGAGAAGTAGAAGTATATATGCAAGATCTAACACTTCCTAAGACACTTGAACTTATTTCATTTGATAGAAGTAGGGTACTCGATGAAGATGGATCCGGGGAATTTGCCGAAGATGTATCAAGGAGTTGTGCAATATTCACAATTGAATGAGTACATCACAAAAGATAAATTGATAAAAATAAACTTAACCCATAAATTTAATAAACTATAGCTTTTTATGCTATATGAATTCAGTTCCTAGCAGTTTATTTGAAGAGATGTCTGAAAAATTATATTTAAACCTATAAGGTAAATTATATTATTTTGAATATTCGGCAATTAAGATTTTAAAAGCCATTTGTAGTGAAACATTTCAGTAACTCATGGAGAACTTACTTTTTGATTAGAGATATAAAATGATGCTTTAAACAATCTTAAGATATATTTTATTTTAGAAATTCCCATTTCAATATATATAATCAATTATATTCACTACAGTATCTTTAAAGAGATAAATATGATATCTTTGTCCGAGCGCGACTCTAATTAGTAGAAAAAACATTGCTTCGAAGTATATATAACGTATGGATTACTTGTTATATTTAATGCTAAGAACTAGTTATTGCAATTAGAGGATTTCACAGACGTTGTGTAATTTAATTAAAAACCCCAATTAATATAAAAAACCACAAGAAAATATTGAGAAGAATTTAAAATACAACCACGCACAATGAAGCAGTAGATACTCTAAATTAGCCAAATATATGGAAATATAATTTATCTAGAAAATAAGAATATATTTAAAGGTTTTTTCTGATAGGAAAATCATGAAAAAATTATAATCCGAAAACCAAGATTAATAAAATATGGTTTTTGATTATAATTATTTTCTAGAAGAGATTAATGAAGAAATAACGCCTTAAAAAATGTAATAAAAATCCACACTTATCTAATCTAGGTATTTATAACAAAAATATCGATTAAAATGGGATATGAAAAGAATAATAATACCATCCAAGCCTAAAGCCTGCAATAAAAGTCTTAATTTGCTATAAAATTGCTATTTTTTTAACAAGAAAAAATGCAGAAATATGATCGTTGATAAAATAATATCATAATGAGGAGAAACTCATTATAATAAAATTATAGAATGTCGGCAGACTAAGGATTGGATTTATTTTAAACCTTAAAACCAGGGGCTTATAGTTACTACATTTGAAAAAAAGTCATTATATGCATCAACAGGTTTTTTATGCATAAATATATCTTATAATGATATTATTATTTATAAAAAAACTTTAACGTATAAGTATTGAGCGTAAAAAATGTATTTAGAAGACAGGAAGAATATTATGCGCTTTATAAGACACAGAAAATCTATAATTTATAACAATCTAAAGTTTTAGGCTAGCAAACATAAAAGTCTATTGAAATATTAGCTCTTACTTAAATAAATAAATGATATAACAAATATACAAATGCAAAACAAGGATACTACCACAGGTCATAAATATGACTTTTGTCGTTACAATTGATATGAGTCGCATTTTAAGGAGTTAGAATAGCAAGTAGAGCCGAAGATTAGGATTGAGGAAGAAAGCTGAATTTTTAAGCCTGAATTGAAAAATAATAATAAATAAACATTGTAAAGATGACGATTTTATAAGAAAAACTTCCGAATAAGTTCTAAATACAATCCCGAATTTTCGCTCGATTAAGATTAAATATCTAAAAACCAAATTAACCTATAATAAAAAAATTAGGCAAGATAAATTATGCGTTTAAAATAATATTCTCCCGTTTTATCCATTTCATAACTATAAAATATACGTCAGATGCACAAAAATATACGATTTAATCATCAAATGACAAAAAATAATGAAAATCAGTCAAAATCGCTTATATCATTATTATTAGATCATCCATTTGTCATAATGAACATTATTTTCAGCATGTTTTGTTAAAACGACAGAAAAAATTATGATACTGGTATACTGGAAAGAATTATTGAGATACGTATCAATATTGTGCCATATAGAATCCATTTATACATAATACGTCTGCATGAGGCTTTAAACAAGTATGCATAGCTTGTATTCTAGTCACCGTTGCAAAATATCATTTTTTAGAATTAAGCATTAATTAAAGATATTCCGAACATTAAAATAATATACTTCAAAATCAATATTTTTTGATCGATAATAATTACAATAGACCTACTATATTTGGTATTTTAAAATAAAATATAGAAAACAAGGCCATTTGTGCATCATTTTGTTTTATATCATTATATTTAACACAATATTAACTTTTTTGAAGATCATAAAGGAAAAATTCAAGTAAAATAAACTTGATAGATTCAATAGTTTAAAATATCTTTCAGGGAAAAAAATAATTTATAAATTAGTATTGTACAAAGAATAAAATTAAAATAATCAATTACCCGAGTTGTTTATAATAATAGTGTATTAATCGAAATCTCAAAAATTTTCAGTTCACATTAAATAAGTGTAAATAATCAGATATTATTATATATAATTAAATATTTAATTTACTTATATCACACATATAGTATAAGTGCTTTATATGATACATTATCAAAAACCCAAATCTTAAATAACCTTTGCATATAAGATTCCAGAATTGTGTTATATAAACAGTATCACTTTTACTTTTTTTTATATAATGGTATCTTATTTTTTTAGGTGTTTTTGTATGGCTTTATATTTCTTATATTTTATTAAATGAGTATAATCATAAAATTTAATATTTATTCATCCGAAACTAAAAAAAATTGAAAAAAAAATTAAGATTTAAAATAAAATCAAAAAGTTTATGTTTTTGCCGAATTGTGTTTACACATTCTTCAATAAAAAAAAATGACAATTATAAAGAGTATTTATGCAATTATGCGCAAGGAAAAAATCTTTGATTATTGATGCTTCAAAAATAATAGAAAATTAGAAATTATCTATGCTTTTAAAATAATGGAAAATTTAAACTTATCTAGGCTCTTTACATAACGTAAATCCATATAGATAGACTTTGCTTTTCTAATTTCCATGATTAAAAAGGAATTATATAAAAATCAATTTTTTTTAGATTTGATATATTCTATATACAGCGTCGTATATTAAAGATTTAGGAAATTTTAATGCAGATTAACCTTCAAATACTATTAATACCACAAAGCTCATGTGTTTATACCTCTAATATTGACATAATCCACTTAAAAATAAATCAAGCATTTACAACGTTTTAAAATTGACTTGAGGAAATTTCAAACAAACTTTGTAAATATTTTAATATAAATTGCATATTAACAGAATCTAAAACTAGAGCATCATTTACGTCCTATACTATAGCAATAAATTAAAAAAATATTTTGGTGTATCGATGTAATAATATAAATTTCTTTTATACATTCCAGTATTATTATTAGTATGAATATATAAAAATTCATACCAAGCAGTCTTTTCCCATTAAATATAATGATAGAAGTCTATAAAATTACAGCATATTGTTAGATTTGTTTAATTTTTGTACAAACAAAATATTTATTTCTTTACAATTATTGATTAGTTTTGTATTGTGATTTCAAATTTTTCTTTCAAGCATTTATGATTGGTTTTCCATCGGCAGAATATATCTTTATTCTAAGATACATCCTCTTGATACCTCTCCTTGTTCAATAACTATTATTTCAAAGTTTTTTCTCTATCCTATAGTTTGGATGTATGTCCTTAAGGTTTGTGACTTCGAGTTCTTTATGTAACTTTTTTTTAATTATGCTGCCACTTCATCACATTTTACGACGTGATAACAGAACAGGTGTAAATAAAACGTATAATTGATATGCGAATTATTTTAGAATCTTATATACTACACATTTGAAGATTGAATTCACCAAAAAACCTTATAGTGTATTATTTCTAACAATAGACATATAATAATATTTATTCTTTTATTATCCATTTATCTTAAATCATCATATATCAATTTATTTTATAATTTGAGAATATTAAGCAGCTAGGTTTTCACTATTTTTTTTTAAACATATCTTTCAAGGATAAAAATACTACAAATTTTATGTCCCTAATATATGTGACATAGTAATTTTAAAGCACATATTTTTTCAGTTTTAAAATATTTAATCAAAATAAATTGTGTCATTTTGATGACAAAATAATTTTACAATATTATGCTATACGACACGAAAAAGCAAGTTTCTTCGAACACACTAAATACTATAGATATATAATTTTTATTTATGCTGATAATAAACATGTTTTTATAACGAAATCAAAATGAAGATGTATTCGATATACTATTTAGATGCGGAAAATATTGTTATATATGCTTCAAATTTTAGAAAAATGTTTTAATGCATGATTTTAGCGCATTCCAATGAAAAAAATAAACATACACAATATCTTATAATTAAATTTATTTAAATTGTGATTTTAGCTAAAATACCTTAAAACCATTAAAAAAATATAATTATTTATAAAAAAATACTTGATGCATAAATGTAAGACAGAAAAACGGAAATTATTTAAAAATCTGATCAAATTTATTTTATATGCGTAATATTTTTAAGAAATAAATATTGATGTCACTAGATTACTATTTAGACCTAAAGATTAAATTTGTCTCTATAGGACCATTAAGGAAAGAATAAAATGGTTTTAAGTTAAATTTATCACAGTAAAAAAAAATTTCCAAAGATATTTTATTTGGGAATAGACGTAAAAACAAAAAAAAATTAAGCACATAATTCATTTTACAAGAAAACCAGTACATTTGAAAATATATTTATTTTTTATTTATAACATAAATTTATCTTTATCATGTATATCTATTTGGACGCATTCAGCCCATTGGAAATATTGCATAACTCCTTGATGCATCCTTTGAAACCTTAAACTGATCTATCTTCATGAACTGCTCTTCTTCTCTCAAATGAGATGAGTTCGAGTGTCTTGCGTTTGAAAATATAATAGTATTTTTTATATATATTTTAGCCAAAGAATTAATTTCTTCAAATATAGTTTATTAAAAAAAGTATCTAGCCGAAAAAATTCAGAAATAGCCATTTCTGGATTTAAAGGTTTATTAAACACAAATTATTTAGCTAATATTTTTCGATATTGAAATCAGATATAAATATTTGTATGCCATATATTATAATAAAATTTTTCTAGCCATGATATTTCAATATAATGGACCCATAAATATTTACATAATCAATCATCTAATCACTCTTCTATGGACTGAATCCAAAATATATTCAATCCCAGCATTGAATTTAAAAAATTATGGCGGAAGAAAAGAGATCCGAATGGAAAAAGGAGGAATTAGACAAGATATCAAGAAGTTTAGAGAAAAAACTATGGCCAGAATATATTTCTTACAGACAAGGATACGGCAACATGAAACTTTCATATGTGGAAGGCTGGCTTATAATGAGTCTTGCAAACCAAATATTCGGATTCAATGAATGGTCAACATAAATCAAATCGACCACAATAGATTACTTTGACTACAATTCAGAGAAGAAATCCTTTTCTGTGGGCGTCAGTGTAAGTGCAAGAATTATTTTAAAAGATGGTACTTTTAGAGAGGATATAGGATTTGGATCCGCCGAAAATTCGCGTAGAAAATCAGATGCATATGAAAAGGCTAAAAAAGAAGCAGCCACTGATGCTTTTAAAAGAGACTTAGGCAATTTGGAAACGCACTTGGAAATTGCTGCTACGATAAAGATTATTTGAAGGATATAATGTCAGTCAAAAAAAAGAAGAAAATTGAACTTGATGTTAATAACCTCTATAGAAAAGATTCAAAGAAGGATAAATTTCTTGAAGATAGTTTCGATATAGATGATTACGATTTGACACTCAGTAACGATAATAAAAAACACGAAACGAAAAATTACAGGGACTCGAGTGAAAATGTAAATTCAAAGAAAAAAAATTAAAGAAATACACATTTAAATTATATTAATTCTTATGGATATAATCATAAAAAATCATAGGACTATTCTGCAAGTTTACTTATATTAAATCAGAAATTGAACCTTAGGTAACCTTATCGTTTTTTTTGTAGTAATTTTCTAAATTGTATAATAATTAAATATCACAAAAATACGAAAGAAACAATATAAAAAGAAGTTTAACACTAAAAATCCCATTATTAGATGAATTTTTTAAGATTTAAAAGTTAAAATCGAGAAGCCGATCATAGGGTATATGTCCAAATATATAGAAAATTTAAAATCAAGTTAGGAATATTATTTCCAAAAATAATGAAAATCGTAGATTATTTCAGGTTTGTTGATCCTATGTTAGAAATCTGTACGTATGTATGGAACAAACTAAAGCTTTTGTTTTAATCAATTGCAATTGTATTAAATTATGAATATTTATGATCTAGGCCTTTTCTACAGTTATTAATTTTCATTAAGCCATTTCTATAGAATTACCGTTTTTTATTTCATTAATATTAAATAATTAAGCATTGACATCATACATTCAACATATATTTTGGAACTTTAATTAGAATAAAATACCTTTTATCTTGCAATATTATAGCCATAACATTACATCGGCACACTAAGCGGATTTTTGTAAAACAAAGAAAAAAAATATAGGATTAGCACGAAATGTGTATGTATGAGAAAGATTGAGAAAAAAAGCAAATAAATTATGTTTTCTTTGCGAAATCTTAACAAGAATATGAAAAAAACCCCATAAGTTTTTTTATTTGTTCAATTAAAGAAGTCATAATATATTTTATTATATTTAAAGCTACTGAGGTAGGTAAGATCTGGTCGTAAACATGTATTAAACAAAAAAATGGTCTAATAATAACTTCAAAATAAGCAGCTTATTTTTAAAGTAAAATTATTTTTTTATAAAAATCATAATTTTGGAGCATAATAATTTTTAGGCAAAAAATTATGATAACATACATAAGTAAACTGAGATTGTATTGAAACGCTAATATGGTACAAAATGCCATTTAAAAACCTTACTCACAATTTTCACATAAATAAAGTTGATTTCCTAAATAATTTTACTATATAAGACCGAGGTGAATATTCTCACACAAGCTTATTATTAAAAGCCGTTGAAAATCTATAGAATTGTTTTCTTTTCATTCAGAAGATTAACTACATGACAATTTCAGCAAAAAAAATTTAGTGGATTAAATTGCAGGTCATATTTTAAGTGTAAAATCTGCATTATAATATCAGATATGGTTGATTCTGAATACTAAAAGGACAGCTATTAAAAAAAAATTGAAATAAGAGTTCAAGACACAATTCATAAATTGAAATATATAGCTTTAATTGTTATTTAAAAATAAAATTAATAGATATATCCTAAATTTTTTCAAAAAATCAAACGGATGCACATAAATGTACGCTAATATTTGGCAACTGTCCAATAAATTTTTTATTTATGGGCTAAGTTTTTTCTTTTGTGAATTCTATCTACTGAAATTAGTCAGTCTATTAGAAATCATGACAACTTATTAATATATTTTTTGACACTTTTCATTAGTGTGCATTCGATAACAGCTCTTGTTTAATCAATTGATATGAGTTCAAGTGTCTTGCGCAACCACTAAATATAATATTAATTATTAAAATAATGATAGTTTCACATATTTCCCCTGAAATTTAATTATGAGCTAACCAAAATGATTTTTACTACAATAATTGCAAAAACTAATAATATATACAAAATGCAGATATAATCTACGCCATAAAATTAGAACCTGAATTATAAAAAGACATCTTATTTGTGTATGGAAAGAAGCCAAAATGACAAAAAGGTCTACTTTTTGCATAAAAATGATCTAAAATTAGGTTCATAATGTAATGAAAGATAAATTTCGTGTACATATGTGTTGCATTTGATCTTTAGAAAGTTTTATAAATTTCATAATATCATCTGTGTTTTTAAATTCATATAATTTTTGGATTTCTCAAAAGATTATCAATATTTTAAAGTATCACAATCTTTCAAATATCTCACAAATAATAGGATTAATTTTAGGCACATGATTTAATTTTCTTCGAGCACTTATATCTATATATTATATTATATAAACATTAGACTAAAAAACTCATTTTATTGTCTTATATTTGGCATTTACTAATTTTTAGACAGCAAAAAATGACTATTTAACAGAAGGAAGCTAAAAATTATAGAGAAAAAATTTTCATAAGATTTATTGATATTTTTATAGGCATTTCTCATTTCCAATAAAAAAAATTACTTTTAAATTTTCTAATAATATATTAATTGGTTTTTAAGTTATTATATTTTTATAGCTTAAATTTTGGTTGCTCTATAAAACAATTTTTTTTTTGGTGCTTTTTCAGTCAAAAAATATTAAATTCCCCTTTAACGCAATCTTTTCTTCAAGACTTAGGAACTAGTATGTTTTACTAGATTATATTTCTTGTGTGGTGCTCCTTCTTCAGTTATACTGCCAACTTATTTTACACGAATTATGGGATTTCGGAAAACGAAAATATTTCTGAACCAAATTTGAAAAAAAGATATTTATGTAGTATTCTTAATAAAGACTCAATATATATTTTTGAAAAATTATATTTTAAATATAAGTTTTTATTGTTTCCATTATTCAGATCAGGTTTCCTTTTATAATACACAGAGGTATCTATTTCTTCTTTTGGAGTATGATGTTCATTTATTTCTAATTTTCAATTTATAAAAAAATAAATATTTTTTATTGAGATAGTTTCTTTCGATTTTCTTTGTATTATAGAGTCGAATTTTCTTACGAACACACTGAATTCTTATCTTGAAACTTCGTTTTGTGCCTGTATGAACAAACGACAGAATTTTCTTTCACATCTAATTTCCAAGTAAATCATTTTTATCTGCCTTATCACAATATTTATACTTCATTTTTTTCCAGAAAAACTTATTCCTATCCATAAAGAATCACAATAATACTCATCACTTATATTTTTATTGCCCGCTTCTACGTACCTACAAGATACAACCATCTAAATGATCAAGTCGTTGGGAATGATAATGAGTTTGCGATGCAATTGTTTATTTTTTATTTTGCCAATAAAACATTCATTCTAGTCCACCATAATTAATCTAATGCATAGAATACATACGTAATGGTTGATAAAAAGGTATATATTATGCTGAAGGTGTGTTCTTTCTCCATTTATTATATATACATTAAAATGCTTGCTTTGTGATTATATTTTTCAGGGTTTAATTTATATTTTAGCCTTAAAAACGTATTTTTGTGATAGAAATATAATAAAGATATTATAGTTTAAAAAGCTCGTTCCCGATTATAACATTTCTTATTTTGATAGCTGTAAATGCACTTATTGTTTTATTAAAACCTTCCTTGTACATTATCTATGAAGCAAAACCCTATATTTTTAGTTTAAAAACAATTATATAGTTGTATACAAAAAATATTGCATAGTTTTAAATAATTGAATGTACTTTATCAGTTAATATAAGTTTTTACTAGATTAAAAATTCCTGGAATAATTTAAACTCATATTAAGCTTAATATTTTGTCATTAATGTATATATACTATCATACGGTCTATATAAAAATAATTTGCAATAAAATATATAAAAATCAGAACGTAACAGTGAAAGTTTTTTTCATCAAAAGTAAAAACTTCCTAGGGAGGAATTGTAAATCTTAATTTAATTTATTATTTTTTCAGTTATTTAAATTTATATAACTTACGGATTATATTTTATTAAAAACAATTATACTACTTTTCAAAAATAAAAATACATTTTGCACAATTATATCTAAATAAGAAAAAATCTGATTTCAGAAAAAAATTTCGTTTAATCAGACTATTAAAACGAATTCAAAAATATAATTATTACAAAAACAAGTTAAAAATTTTTCATCACATACTTAATACAAAATTTATATTTTAAATAAAATTAATCTTATTAAAGCATTATAATATTACGCTAATGGCTTTTAAAAGCCTGAATAATTAATTACAATAAAATAAAACTACGCAAAGAAAATAAAAATATAAGATATAGTGATAGTACCAAAGTCTATATAACTTTTAACCTGTCATTTCACCACTTTTCTTATATAAGCAGATTGTGTATTTTATAAATTTTATAAATATAACTATTAAATTTGGTCAAATATATGCACCTTAACTTGTTTTTCTAAGTGTGCTTGGTTGCAATTATTTGTATCGTAGATTTTAGAATGTGTTTTATGATTTAAAAGACTAATAAATTTTATTATAAATATATTATTTTTCATGTGTTGTACTTTCTTTATCTTAGGTTTTATTTGCTCAAGGCAACTTTCCGCGTAGTTTCTACTAAATTCTTGATTTTATGAATAACACACAGTTTTTTTATTCATTATCAATCTTATGTTCCAAAAGGATTCTAAGTTTACATCAGCTCAATTAATTCATCTTAAAATCGTTTATTCATAGTTTTATAGCCTAAAATCAAAATTTATATTAAAATCCACGGAATCTTTTTTTATTTTAGTATGACATATGATTGTATGCTTCTAGCTGTTTAATTCCCTGTTATTCATATGAAATGCGAATTTTATATTTACGATTATATAAAATATTTTTGCAAAAATAGGATTAACAGGATTCTTATGTATTAGGAGGTATGTTTTTGAACTGTTTATCTTTTTTTTAAAACCTATATTCTATCATATTTTATCTTTATAAGTGCGACCACATAGTATGCAATTAAATCATGTAGATAGAATAATCTCCAATTTTTAATTTTTTTATCAAAGATTCCGTTTTTTAAAATATTATAATAGTAAACTCGGCTTCCCTAGCTATTAGAACCTTTCTAAGGTACTGAGCTGTCAAATGTACAATTTATTAAAAGCTAGTGAACTAAAACGCAGTTTATAAGTTTGTTTCTAAATTAGTAACAGATATTATATAAGATTTTATATTAATCTGATACTCAATTATTCAAATCATAAAGACAGCATCTTAGTAATTGTCTATATATACCATACACAACATAATAGATCAAGTTTTAAAACTTCTTTCTCGCATTGCTTTTTTAAATATACATGAAAATTATAGCAAAGCGATACATTCCTTTTGCCGCAAATAGGTAAACAAGCGATAACCACTGAATATTACGCAATGTTTCATTAGACTAATTTAGAGTTGTATAAAATTTTAAGCACAAATACGTATTTTTATGCTATTAGAAATATGGTTCGAATTTTTTTTTGTTTTTATTTATAGCAAAAAAAAATTCTTTTGCCTTTTCACATTTTTAGGTATTAATAAGCCTTGAATTGAACGCAAAAAAATTAGAAACTCTAGTTTTCTAAAATTATTTCTTTTATATAAAAAAATTTTATTCTGAGCTATAATTTTTCTAATATATAAAATCCAAAAAAAAAATCGTAAGATACTCACCCATGTTAAAAATATCTTTCTATTGCATATATTATCTTTTGAGCAAAAAATCAACTCCTATAGAAACTATAGATATAAACGTATATTTTAAAATTCAGAGTTGATTTTCTGTTTATAAATAATCTATATTTAATGCTAAAAAATGTTTTGTTGCAAATTGGGTTTACTGTGATATTTACATCACAGAACGCTTTGTATTATAATGCAGATTCATCCTTTTTACAATAGCTTCTTGTCGAATTCGGATTAAAACAGATGCAATTCTAAAATACACTAAATGCTTCGAAAACCAAATATTATGTTATTTTTTGCATATCATTTATATCATAGGAGAATGTACATTAGTCTATAGACAGCAAATTACAACTAAAATTGGGGTGGAATGAATTAAAGACTTCAAATTGAGCTTAAATCTTCTTAACAGTAAGAATAAAGTAAATTCAGTTTACTTTTAGTTATATGCGCTTATAAACTCTTATATTATTGCTCAAAAACAAGATTATTAGCTTAGATGCATAATATATAAAAAAGTCATATTAGGAAAGAAATCTTTTTTATATCCAGCAATTAAATAAAAAACTGTAATATAAAGAAGAAAAGTTGGAAAGAATGCAATGTAGCATTAGTTCTGATAGAATTAATGACCATTAGATAAATAAATTATTTACCATTTTAAATGAATATCAAAAAGAAAAATAGCAATAAATAAAATGAAGGTGGGGAAAAAACACGTATTAGACAAACTATCGAGCATAATAATATCCCGATTGGCTAATAAAAATATGTCTTTATGTAATTAGAAATAAAATACATAAATTTACGTTTCAAAAAGGCAAATCAATTGTGTTTGCACCATATATAATCAATACGAAATTCATGATTTTAATAACAGAAAGAATTTATTTTTAATTATAAAGAATCGCCAAGCCAAATTGAATCTAAAATTTGGTCTATACTTTATAACAATATGTTTTTAGAAAAATAGAAGCAAAAAAATTGAAGAATGCATAAAAACATCATACTAGCCAGAACTTCTGCATGAATAATCTTATAACGGCATAAACGAAGAAAAATCAGGAAAAATTTTTATAAATCTTTTTTTAAACACGTTGATTTCACATTTGCATCTTCATTAATCAGAAACTAACTTTCAAAAAATTACAAAAAAGAATATAGCTGAAAAATTTAATTTCTGTAATTCAAAAAGAATCAGATTATCCTATGAAAGACTGGTAATTTGTGTTGATGATGAACATAAAAACTTGATAGCATCAAAGGAATAGGAATGAATAGCAATTATAATTGAATCATGTTAGAAATTGTAAGCTAAAAAAATTATAATTCTCACAAAAGAATTTTCTATATTAATTATTTTATGCGCTAATGTATCAAGTTTCATAGCATGGGATAATATGCTCATCTTATATAAAATACAATTTTTTTTAGCTCGAAATAAATGCTAAAGCATAAGCGCATATAAAACACAAAATTTTTGAAAACACGTATAAGATCTTATCATAAATATCACAAATTTAGACGAATGAGATAGTAGGGCTGTGAGTGTACTTAATTAACTTTTCTATAAGCAATATTAAAGTTCCATTGCAAATTATGTAAGTTAAAATTCAAATTAGCTAATACTAAATAATACAATAAAAAGCTTTTAAAAGAGATAGGCCACAAAAATATAAAATTTACACAATAATATTAAAAATATATATGATTTATATTGTTTATCTACCTTGAGGATGACATACAGAGCATACACCAGAATGTATTTTTTTTTAGGTCCAAAAAAATAGTTATTAACGTTTTTTTATTCAGAGCACAACTTGTTTGATTTTCTGTGCATATAGCGTATTTAACTTTCATCTTGTTATGTCCTACTGGACACTCTATATTGAATGTGTCATTTTCATTGCAAAGTTTTGTAAGTATGCAACGACAGCATTCGTAGCTTTTAATTCTTATGGTATTATTTATCGATATTGTATCACCGCATATCCCAAGTTATAAAATATGGATTTGTATTTGCCTTGTAATGTACATCTATAGCGGTCTATATACTAGGAAATCATAATTTCCATATTTTTCTTCCTCAATATGTTTATATTATCAATTCTAGTTACACCAATTTAGATAAGAAAGATAGGTTCTTTTTTTATTATATGCAAAAATATTTAGCCTTTTATATATAAATTTGAGTTTTGTTGTATTCTTGTATCTATGTTAATTTCCACGAATTCTTTTTCTATTATTTCTAATACGGGTTGTTACGTATTTTTTTTTTGTACTAACATTATTTAAGTGATTTATCGTCGTTGTTTCTTCTTGTATACTCATGACTAAGCCTTTTCTTAATCTACTATGTAGTTGGTTGACGGTTTTTAAAGAAGTTTTAGGGTGGGAATCTTATTCTTAAACAAAAGAAAATATTTCAGTTCAGTATAAAACTTAAGCTATACTTTCTGAAGGTACTTTCGATCTATATTATACTTGAAATGAAGATGCTAGTATTTCAAGCGATCTATTTTATGGGTCGTTGAAGTGTTTTTGTGTAGCGTTTTAAAATAAATTAGACAGTCTAAACACTTTTTACTACTATTAGAGATCTGGTAGATAAGGTTTTTTAATTTTGCATTTCTTCATCAAAAATTCATTTTAAATGCCAGGAGTGCCGCGTTTTTTTTTTAAATTTTAGCATTTTTAATTTTCTGGAAATATACCTCTTTTTCTTTATAGCTAATTTTAGTAGCCGGCAGAGAATCTATTAGATTTTTTTTCTATACTTCCAAGTCCGTGACCTAGTTCATTTCTTAAATGATGTGGTTTTTTTTGGATGATTGCGCATATAATCTGTTTTTATATTAGAATGCGTCTAATGACAACAATAGCTCAAAATGCAGCAGTTTAAATTATTAATAAACAAACGCAGTAGTTTATTGGTGATTTTATGTTCATTTCTTCTAAAGAAAGCAATAATATGAAATATTTACAAAATTGTGCAATTAAACATCATATTATTTTCCGTGAATTAATTAATATTATTATCCTTTTTTATAAATATTTAATATAGTAATACTAAAAAGATCAGAACTCACTCAGTACAAGAGATCTGCGAAAACGAAAATGCAGAAATAAAAGTTGATACCCGAATTAAAACAGATATTTTAATCAAACAAAATAGACCTGATATTTTTCTATACGATAAAAAAGAAAATATGATTACGCTGATCGAAATAGGTATAACGAGCCTTGATAACTTGACTGAAGTTGAGAATGAAAAATATAGGAAATATGACATCTTAGCAAATGAAATTGGTTTAATTTACAAATGTAAAACAAGAATAATACCATATGTGATGACTTGGGATGGGGTGGTCACAAAATATCATAAAAAATATGTTAAGGAGTCAAAAATCCCGGACGAAGTAGAAGCATACATGCAAGCTCACACACTCCGCAAGACACTTGAACTCATCTCATTTGAAAGAAGAAGAGCAGTTGATGAAGATAGATCAGGGGAAGTTGTCAAAAGATGCATCAAGGAGTTGTGAAATATTCCCAACACGCTGAACACGTCTAAATATATAAAATCGATAAAAAGAAAATTAACCCATAAAATAATAAGAATAGTTTATATACCCTTATAATAATATAAAATCACGCAGTAGCCGACAAATGAATTTTCTATAAAATCATGCTGTATTTGAGATTTTAGTTGAATTATATATTTACGTGACGAACAGTGATAATAAACGAAAGTAGTATCTTCAATTTAGGTTGCTTGAGCGATCGTTTTCAAATATGAAAATATGTTCTTCTAGAAAAGTTTATAATTTCAAACAAATAAGACAATTATATTTATGATGTATTTTCAGGGGTAATGGATATAATTGCGCAAGAATTTATTGAATAGAGTTTCTATCAAATCAAATTACCAACTGTTATATTTCCATTATTTTGCACAAATATTACATCAATATTCCTTAAAAGCGTTTTACGTTTTAGCATCATACTAAATTAACTAAGAAATACATCGAATTTGAATTTAAATTTCAGATATAAGTTACCCTTTGTAGTATAAATTAGCCTGATTAGCTTAGCAAAAGATCTGGAAATATGTTATATCCCACAGTATCAATATATAATGTTGTTATTTAGTGTTAACAATTTATATTATGGTTTAAATAGATTTCATAATTTGTGCTTACATTGAATTCATAATTTGGTCTGATATCCAATAATTAGTGGGAAATAGCAACTTCGCATTTAGAACATCATAAGCACAGTAAACGAATATTATCAGCAACTTTTGCGCTAACAGATGAGTAATGACAGAATCAAGAAACTTAAAAACTGATCCGATCGTGGCTTCAATGAATTTCAGTCTGATACATGTATAATCTATATAAATGATATAAGAGTTAATATAAAGCCAATTTATGGTAAAAGCGATGGCACATTTTATATACCCATCAAGGTTTCATATTCAGTGCAAAATGGATAGAAGAATCGATATTTATAAATATAGGGCATATTTTTGTAATTATACATTTTGATATGTTTGTATGACGGTGTTTAGATGCATATATGCATTGGATTAGAAAACAATCATTAATGAAAATGTTTTTAACAAATAATAAATTTTTATTTTACTGTTACTAGTTGACATAAATACCAATCTATCTGAAAATTCCTACTTAAAACAATTTAGTATCATAGATTGACATTTTAAAATGTAATTTCAAAATAACTTTTCACTAATATAATATTTAGAATAAATTTCGGACTCCTAGAGTGGCCGGGAATTGCAAATATAATCAAAAAAAGCTATACATATGTAAGAATTTATTACACAGTAAGTTATTTTTTATATGGTAAAATCCGACATTTTTTTATATTAAGGTCACATAAATATCTTTACAAACAAATTTACCAATTATAAGTTATTTATATATAATTTATTTAATCCTTAATTTTATTTAAATAATTGGTTTGTTTTTTTTATAGAATGCAGATCTTGCATTGTTTTACCAGTTTATATTAATTGCCATTGTATACTATTCTACTAAAATTCCATTCATTTTTTAGTTTAAAGCAACTCGCAAAAAGTTCTTTTATTTTTTTTATGCTAAATTAATCAATTTATCGATTTTTTTTTAGAAAATATTCTATATCACAAGCCATAAACAAAAAAATATTTGATACATACTAAAATAATAATAATCACAAATATATATAGCATTTTAATATTTTTTTATATCACCGACCCGTTTAATTTGTTTTGGTACATAAAAAAATTAATACTATAAATATCCAAAAAAACCTTATTGCACACGTCTAAGGTTAATAATATTTCATATATAGAAAAAAATTATAACGAAAAATAAGTAATTATGTATTAACCTTCACAAATATAGGCAAAAATCTAATGCTTTGATAAATTTTGTACGAAAAGATCATATATTTATCTGTTTGTTATAGTTTTAAAATATAGTGTTTTGTTATTTTGTGCACTTATTTCAAATTAATATATAATATATATTGATATTCATTCTTTGCACACAAAAATAAATGAATATAGATCAAGATCTTTTTTGTATTATAAAAAAAAATTAAAAATTTCTACATAAATTGCAAAAAAAAGCTAGAATTAAAAGAAAACTGGAAATTTCTTGTATAAAAAACGTTAAAGATTAGCACTCATAGTTTATAAGTAAATATTGTGCCATCTGAAAAACATTCTAAATTTCACAAATATAACTAATACACATTAAATCATGACTGAGATTTGCAATATAAAAACGTGATTAAAGCTGTTATGATTTAAAAAAATTCAAATTGATGTATTCACATGTATATTTATAGAAATTTATCTCATAGCTCTAGGTTCTAAAAAAATATAAAAATATATAGGAAAGCGTATTTAATAATATCTACGCTAGTTGCAAGTGCTACATGTATTCAAAAAAAATGTTTTTTTGATATGATACGAAATATCCTAAAAACTATATATAAAAAAAATTTTAAATGCTAAAAAAGACAGTTGTATAGGCATCTTCAAAACAGCACAATTATATTTAAATAATTCATATATTATAAATCATCTTCATGAGCATATAGAAAGAGCACGATCGCTGTTTACTGATTTATAACAAAATATATTACTCTGAATCAAATAGGATCACCAATATATACCATCAAAATGAATTTAAGCCGAATATTCCATATAATAATTCCGGTAAAAGTTTACTCAAAAATATGTGTGCTAATTATTTTGGCAAACAAATCTGTGCCATGTATTTAAACCGTTATTTCCAATGTTTTTTGTGATTGATAGATGTTCTATCATGCTAAAAACAGATATTATATTTTAGCTTTCTTTAAAAAATTTAGATATTTCTCTAAAGCTTGTAATACACTTTTTGTATTGTATCTAGAGTATTTTCAAAGGCTTGTATACAATTTAATATAAACCTGTGTAGTGGCATTTTAGTCATATAAAAAATCTATGTTTTATATACGCTTAAATTTTAAAATTAATTTATGCATTCTCATGTACCAAAAATTTATGTTTTTGTTTTCTAATATTATTTATAGTATATAAAAGTTCTTTTGTAAAATCACTATTAACTATTATTCTATTAAGAGTTAGAAATCCTGGACGGTGTAGAAGCATATATGCAGGCTCTCACACTCTGCAAGACACTTGAATTCATCATATTTGAGAGAAAAAGTGCAGTTTATGAAGATAGATCAAGGATGATTGTTAAAAGATGCATTAAGGAGTTGTGCAATATTCTCAAAATGCTGATAACCTTTAAATAGATAAAATCTATAATGACAATTTACCCATCTATTTATAAATGTTTTTATTGAACGATATCCGCTAATTATATGCATTTAACCATAATTTTTTATTTATTTCTGATAGAGGCGCTAAGGAGTATATTGATCTATAAAGGTTTAATGTTTAAGATATATCGCTATTTTATTAATTTCATCAAGTAATATAAGACCAATATGGTTTCCTAAGTTCATGCATCACAATTCATTTTAAATTATTTATACCGATCATTATAAAATAGAATTCTTGAATTTTATAGAAGATATATTTTATTTATGAAATATTTTTTGTGTTTATTATTTGTAATAGACACAATGATTGATTGATTTCAAAAAATTATATTCAATTATCTTAAAGAAAGACGATTAATCCACTATAATAACCACTAATATATAAATGCATTATCTTTTATGTGTTTATTTTCAATACATAAAATAAAATTTGCATAAGGAACACACAAAAATATTACTTTCTGCCGTCTTTAACTATGATCCCCAAAAAATGTATTGATTTGTGCTGGTATATATTACAGTATTAGTAAATTATCTTAAATGTTCATTTAAGTAATAATTATTAATAAAACGATGCAAATATTTTTTTATATTGATTCTTTATCTTTAATAATACTCCATTTTATAGATCATCAAAAATGGAAAATCTGCTTTTCTTAATATTTTTAATCTTCTTCTAACCGCAAAGATTTTGGAGTATTATGTTCATAAAAATTTTGTGCTGTCATATAGCTAAAAATTTTGTGCCTACTTTATGATAGATGATCTGTTTTAATTTTTCTGCACTCAAAATATTTTGTATTATATATAAGAATTGATGGCTTTATCGTAGTGTTATAAATTACGCACTAAAACATTTCCGTCAGATGAAATTTATCCATGTTTTCACTCCCAACAAGAATATTATTATCCGTCTTCTACTATATACACAAGATAATTTATAAAATTCATGAAATTCGACTTTATTTCAAATAAAAAACGTAAAGTAACACGGCTTCTTAAAAAAATTTAATGTATAATTAATTTTTGCTTTAACCAAAAAAGGAATAAATTCCGCTGTTTTCAATTTTGGTGTGAATGTATGCTTTTATCTAACACGCTCATTCGGTTTGTATGGTTTCTATTTAAAAAAATTATGATTTTCACCAAATATGTGATCGGATTTCTACTATCCTTATTTTTAAATCTGTATTTATCGTAGAAATAATGTTAAACATAACAAATAAATACAAAAAACGCCTATAATACTTTAGAATGTTATATATTCAAAATATACTAAATATTTTGAATTGATATCAAGTAAACTATAAAAGACATATCATTCTATTACAAAACACAATAAAAGATAGAAACTTATAGCTTATAGATTTTTCAATAATTATATTGGTTTCGGATATAAGAACAAATCATAGAGATGTAACGCGAATGCGAGATTTGAGTGGACTAAATTTATATAAATTATGTGCTATACACAGATTTTTTAGTTATAGTTTGGCTTTTAACTGAAGCTTCCGTGTATTAGTATTTCGATGTGAATGAATGCTCATATACTGTTACGTGTATTTTTTTAAATACATTTATGAACGAAAAAAATGTAGATGCAATGTTCTCTTAGCAGTTAATACTAAAAAGTATACAAAAATTTAGATACATAGCTTTATTTTGACATATATGCGGTAAACTCTGCTTTAAAGTTAAAATTTAAAATAGATCTACAAAACAGGCGCTATTTTTTTGTGTTAAAACTTAGAATTAATTTTTTTAAAAGAATTTAGAAAATCTATAATCTATACAATATATGTTTTTTACTATTTAAAATTTAAATTTCTTATAATTTCTTTCTAGGTACTTATAGATTTGAAAACTAGCTGCTGTAAATTGAAAAAAAGGCATAAAGCCTAAAATAAATTATATTATGAACTAGATAATAGAAGGGAATATACAAATTAGATTTTAGTTAAGATTTTTGACTGGGCAGTAATTATCGACTTTTTTTGCCAGGTGAATTGTATTTTTATTTAATATAAAAAAATAAAATTTATTGTATTAAGTGTATGTTAAAAATTATATTGTTATGATACGGTCATGATATTTTAGATTAACTTGCTTATACAAAAAATTTCTTTGATAACTTACATTTACTTTCGCTAATCAAGTCAAAATGTATCAGCATCCGATAAAGTATATTCTATTCAAATTATAAGACTAAGAACTGTGTCTATACAATAATATTTGTTGGTTTGTTTTTATCAAACCAGTATGATTATCCCTTAGGACAAATTTAAAATTTATTTAAAAAATTTTTTTGAGCCTTCTATTATCTAAATTGCAGATTTATGTTATTAGTCTATCAAGTAGTGATTTTCACATGTTTAAAAAAAAATATGTGTATAAATTGAATTAATATGATATTAGAAAAAAAATTGCATCATATAAAAAACAAAGAAAATGCGTTTTTTTATGATTGATTGCTTTAAAATACGCTTTATTTATAATAAAATTTACAATATTTTTGCGGCAAGCCGAAGTTTCTATACTAGGGTTTATGCCAGTAAGTATTAAAATCCTGTTACTATTTAACTTGTTATCATTTTTGCTTGAAAAGTCTGTCGTATAATTACGATTTATTTTTATTTATAATTTTAATTTGATTTCATTGTTCTTCGAAATGATTTTTTTAATTTTTATTGTAATAAAGCAAATGATTATGTTTATGAAAAACTGTAGTTGAAAACAGAAAAAACTACTAACTAATTCAAAATATGTGAAAAATTTATATATCAGTAAATACAAATTATTTTACAAATCTTTTATAAAGCATATCGTACTAAATTTAATATTTATTTCATAAAAATATATTTAACAGTTTAAATTCACATCTAAACGAGATAGAAATTTATAAAATAATAAAAACAACCTATAAAATGCATTAAAAATTAATTTTTTGGTTATATCTGGTGGGATTATATTCATTTGATCAATTCGCATGTTTTCTAAGACATTGAATTATATTAAATCAAAGTTAGAAGAATTTCTATATATCTGCATGAAATGCTTTTTATATTGTTCTTTGAGATTTACCATAGTTATATCAACCAAAAATATTTTTTTCGAGCAATTATGTTTGTATTCATTGTAATCTATTGATACCCATTAAAAACTTACACAATATTTTTACCCAAAGTTTTACCACATTAATCTTTTTTTAGATAAAATATTAAAAATTTCTCGGCAAATAATTTGAACTATATATATGTATAAAAAATTAAAAGTAACAAAAAAAAGTTTGCATATCATAATATCATTGTAAAAAATTGAATTATAACGCAAGATCCTTTGCCTTTTGATTTTGTAGCACAAAATTGTACTTCATGTTAAAATAATCTTGTTAGCTACACAAAAAAATATTGTTTGGTTCATCTATACAATATAGAAAGCTATTATTTTTGCGTCGAAACTTAATAAAAGAAGTGCTTACAGAATAAATACATTGAATATGTTTTTTATCGGGGATAAAAACTGTTGGTTTAATCGTAAATACTTTTTTATAAAGTTATTCGTCAATATTTTAAAAAAAATAAAGTCTTCATGACATCTAAAACACAGATAATATCCAAGACTAATGTCATGCAAATATATGTCATATTATAATATAATATAAACGTTTTTTTCGTCTATTTACAACTAAATATATTGAGCCTACACAGTCATTTAGGATAAAACATGATTTTTTTATGTTTTTGTATCGTAAAAAAATACGCTCGAGCGAGAATTTTTGCTTTTTATATTCTATTTCGGTCATTTTAATACTTGGTTGACATATGTTAGGTCTATATTAAATTCATAAATTATAGAAAATATAGTTTTAATCACAGTTTGAATTTTCTTAAAGTGCACAGACATAATTGATATAACATGCATGTTTCTTTTGTCAATATTATACTTGCATTCGATATAATTAATCCATAACATTACAGCACAGAAACTAATCACAATATATACGGTAAAAAAACAAGCTTGTAATATGAAATGCAATTCTTGTATCTAATTATAAGATTATTATTGATATAAATAGTCTTTTGATGTATATGGAAATATCAAGCCGGGTTTTTTACGCCTTTATATCTCTAAACTATATTAAGACTTTTTATAGCATGAAGTAAGAGAAAACACATATGAAACACGCTCAATTTATCGAAACAAAGAGTTGTCTGCACTTTAGCATTATTAAATATATCAAATGATTATAAATTATGCTCCTTAAATCCAAAAATTATATATAAAATTTTTAAAGGTAAAGACTAGTTTTTATGGTAAATAATAAAAGTTTTATATTTTTCATAACTCACCGTGATTTGCTGGTCGAAAAATCCCTGAAATTATATTTGTATCTATGAGTAAGACTTTTTTTTCTATAAATTCCCATAAAAAAAATAATAAAAATCATCTATAAGTATCTTATTGTTTTCTTTTAAACCATATTATACTATATGAAAAAAAGAACGCCGTAGCTGATATTTTAATTTTAAACTTTTTGGATTCACAAGTGAGCTTATATCGATATTTACTCGGCAAGATGTCATCTTCAGTATATAAATTTATAAACCCTCGTATTTTTTAATCATATGTAGAAACTTGCATAATATGTAAAATTTAGCATTAAAGAATTTATAAATGTATTTTTGATTTATCGCGGTGTAAAATCATCCAATAAAAATGTATTTGTTTTTTAAATAAAAAAAAATTAGCCCAAGCTGTATGTTTACCATAAGAATTCATTTGCTAAAATACCCACAAATACAATTTAATGGGTATTTAAATAAATCCTTAGTATTAATAACCTTAATTTGGCAAAAGAATGTTTAATATGTAAGGTAAAATACAATTATTTTGCATCAAAATTTTGTTTCTTTAATATATTACACATTTTAACAAGAACAAAACAGGCAAATGTATTGGTTGATAACACGAAAAAGATTAAATAAAATTCTTTAGTGCATAAGGCTCACATTTGCCTTATACATGATTTTATAATATACAAAACGTGTCAAAATACCATTGATTCCTTAGATAGACAATATATCATAATACATAAAGAATAATGCGTTAATAATGGTTTAACAAAAATTTCTAACGTATTCACTTACATATTAACAATCTTAGTAGCTTTCTTTTATAATTAATGCATGAAATATTAGCAGAAATATTTCTATGCCATCTTTAACTTTGAACAAAGATATAAATGCTAAATATTTTTAGTAATAAAAAAAAACTAATTTCCAAGCATAGTTTAAATATTTATAATGTGTTTACTTGCCATTTACCTGAATATAATGCTTTAACTGCTATTTATATTTAACCTATAAAATCCTACAGTCTACTTATTTCGTAAAATAATTAATAGATCAAAAAAACTACCGATTTCTGCACAATTATTTACTTATTCGTCTAAAATGCACAAAAAAACATTTTAAAAATGTAAATATAATTTAATATATATTCTTTTACTTGCCATCGCGAATTTTTATATATAATGTAATAAAATAAAATATATTTTCCAAAATAGATAAATATATGATAATTTTATAAATTTCGTTTTTTACAATATCATTTTTTAGTATTTGCATCAAAGGAAGTGATTAACAGATAAATATTAATTTTAAATATAGTTTGTGCGACTGATTAACAAATTATAACACCTTAACATATATTATTAAGACATCTTTTCATAAATAATACGCAACAAAATTTACTAAATTGGCATAATCTCGATTGTATTAACAGTTGCTGCATATAAAAAATGCATATATTTTTGTATAGGAACTGGAAAATATATGTGATAACAAAAAAAAATATTTACTTTTAAACATAATTTGTAATGATATATTATAAAATTTATTTTTTCTTTTATTTGTGAAATCAAAAGTTTGGCATCAAAGTGTCATACAATTCTGTTTTCTTACACGTGATGTAAAAGCTATATAGCCACGAAAGAATATTTATTTTGCAGTAAGTCAATAAATTTAATTTATATTTAATGTTATTTTCTGCAATTATCACTTAATGTGCTTATTTAGTGATAGAAGCGATTATGTGTGAGAATATTTTCTTGAAGCTAAATAGTTATAATTACTTAGATGGTTAATTAAATCTTTTTCAAATTTGCTTTTTTAAAATTATGTAAATGTATGATAAAAAATGTAAAATTCATGCACAAAAATTTTATAAAAATACTTTCAAAGTAAAAAAACGTAAATTAGAAATTTAAAATTTATATTTATATTTATTTTCTTTTTTCATCTATGTATCATTTTATAATTCCAAAAGCCGCAATGTTTAATACGTATTAAACAGCAATACAATAATTAAAATATACAATATTGGTTTCTTTTATAAATATTTTATACATTTACTCAGCGTTAACTTTTTCTATTATTTTCGAACAAATATTAAATTCAATATAGATATACACTTAGACGTCGATAGATAGATACGGCTTGTAATCATATACAATTTGTATTTTAATTATAATAAACGGATGCAGAATAGATTAGATGTTATAATATATTTTCTATATATTTGTAATCTTTCGATATAAATTTTTAGACGATTATTAATCCTAGATACTTTAAATGCGTTGTCAGAGGTCTCATCATATTTTAAGACTTAATGTTCATCTCAAGCAATTCTTAAAAACCTTTATTCCGATAGCTAATATACGAAATTATTTTTTTTTGATCTTAGAAGCTTGAATAAACTTTCATCATATATAATATTTTGATTTTTTAATATTTCTATGATTTTTGATGTAAATATCAGACCATTTTTAAAGTTGACACACATAAATATAATTTTTCTTTTGTAAATTCTTTTCTATTTCGCATTCCATTTATGAGTAAAATATCAGCCCAAATTTTATGTATGAATATTTATTTTATATGTTTAAAAAGATCAAAACTCACTCAATAAAGATAATCGCAAAAACGAAAATGCAATAATAAAAGTTGATGCCGAATGATAACAATATTTTAATTAAAAAAAATCAGATCCTATATTTTACTATACAATAAAAAAGAAAATATGATTATGCTGATCTAAATAGGTACAACTAGCCTTTATAACATAACTGAAGTTGTGAATTAAAAATACAGGAAGTATGCTATCTTGGCGAATGAACTTGGTTATATTTACAAATGTATAACAAAAATAATACTAAATGTGATGGCTTTGGATGGAGGGGTCACAAAAAGTCATAAAAAATATGTTAAGGAGTTAAAAATCCCGGATGAATTAGTAGCATACATGCAATCTCTCTCACTCAGCAAGACGCCTGAACTTATCTCATTTGAAAGAAGAAGAGCATTTGATGAATAAGGGTGTGGAGAGTGTCAAAAGATGCATCAAATTTTTTTGCAATATTCCCTGTAAATTAAGCCCGTCTAAATGGATAAAAATGATATAAAGAAAATAATACCGTTATAAATACCTAGTGGTTATATGTTTAAGTGTTCATTAGCTGAAAACAAAAGTTTCCATTTTTTATGCAAATAAATGTCTATATAATTTTTTGATTGCATGTTCTTTAAAATCATTTTTTCCGGTTCTGAATATATAAATCTTGTTTTCAATCGTTTTAAGATTCATTTTGTAAAATATTTTATAATTATTTTGCTATCCTTTTAATCCATGCTTGATCCCTTTAGACTTATCCTTGTTAACTATCCTAACTAAGCACATTTATAATTGCCAATAATATATAATTATGCGTCTATCAATATTTTATAATTTTTATAGATTTTCGAATCAGCCATTATATCCTTTTGATTATAGAAAGATTTATGTGTAATATATAACATTTATTTATTTAGGATTTATACATGACATCAACAATATTCTAATAAGATATTATATGATAAACTTTAAATTCAAACATTTTAAGTTAAAAAGATATATAAAAGGATTTAGGTGGGTATAGATAAATATTTAATGACAAGAAATGCAGAATAAAAAATGATAAATATGGCTATATTTTGTAGAAAATGTTTGTCTAATAAATAAGGCTTAGGTAATTGGTTTTAAAACTAAGTATCATTTAATAATGCAAAATTTTTAATAAACTAACAACTGGCCTGTGCGCAGAATTTATATAAAGAATTCGAATTTAAAAAAACATATTTTAGAGAATAAACTTTATATTTTATCTTTATGATTAATGATATTGGACAAATATAGTATGATTATTCTATACTTTCTTGTAATTATTATTATAGAGGCATGTCAGGTAGCTTGCTTGTTAAATTTAGTGAATTTTACACGGTATTTTTTGTTCTGGAAATAATCATTTTTTAATGTATAATAGAAACCTTTCAAAACATGTTCGGGCACTTTTATAAAAATAAATTGCGGAAATACTCTTAAGCTGTGCAGAAGAGCCCTTTCTTAACAAAAAAGTGAGTTTGAAGATATTTTAGCGGTCTTTAAATGTATTTAAATCTATTAATTTATTATTTTATAAGTTATATTTACATTATTCTCTAAATTCTTTACTTACATGCATTAATTTACTTTTTAATAAATATATTGAATAGATTCGTCATATGAAGTTCTATTTTTTATAAAATATTCAAAAGAGAATTTTTTGTAACATTTTGATTTTATGTATCATATGACCTATATATCCTGCTTTATATGAATTTATGAAATCAAAAACATAAAATTGTAATCCTTAAAAAAAAAATTGTATAATTCTAAACACAAATATTATGCTTTTTATACAACAAACAGTGAACTATGTATTTTTATTCCATATTTTTTTCTTTACACGATCTATAATGCATTTTTAAATTGTTATACATGTATTTATCGCATTTTACAGCGAATCTAATCTAATAACCACATACATAATATCATAATAGAAATTTTGTATTTAATTTTTTTGAATCTTAAACAAATTATGATTCAAAATATGGTAGTATACATAATAAAAAAATTTTCTCTGGAAGGCTTTTTTTCAATGTAATTTTATTATTCATTATAAAATATATTAGATCAAGACTAAACTAGTTAAACCAATATGCACAATCAATTGTATCTATATTTAAAAAATATCAGCATGGTAAACGGAAAAAAAATGTGATTTTATTTTTAAATATTACTACAAATTTTAAATATGTACTTGCGACAAATAGTGTCGCAAAAATGTGCGTTTATTTTTCTACTATTAGACATTATCTTTATTTTCACGAGTAATACTCAAATAAGCTTTTTTTTTCTAATTTTGATAGCCTCTATAAAATTTGTAATTTAAAAATTCTTTGAAGATCTAAAGACCACTTTCTGTTTTTCTATTTTTAACGGATGTTAACGAAGTAATATACCTCAAACACCTCAAAAATATTTGGCCATTGGATGCATGTTTTGACAAAATTTATAATTCTATATGATAATGTGTTAAATTCATATTATTTCTACTTTTACATATTTATATCTACAAAACTTATGTTTCACATTTTCTATGTATGATTTTCACCTTGAACTGCTCATGTTTTTTATTCATTTTTATATTATAATTTCATATTTAAATGCATTTTAAATATTTCACTTAAATATAATAACACTAAAGATGCACATGTCTTCATACTACATTAATAGGACATAGATTATATAATTTTCAAAACGCTTTTATAGCAATTTTCATCTCAATAATTAGTTCATATTTTATTAAAATATATTGTAGATTACATTGGTATTTTCCTAGGTTAAATGTACATAGTTTTACTTCTATAAGACTAAATATGGTATCATTGGCCAAAGAAAATATTTCTTTACATAAATAACACTAGTTGTGTATTTTTAAAAATTTTAATACATGTGCTACGCATATAATCTTTAAATACCGTAATTTGGATTTTAGATATAGTTTAAAGTCTCAAACCTATTATTAAAAGTAAGAAACACAGGCACTGCTTTTAGGATTATATTAATTGTAACCCCAGTTCTTAAGTAAATTGAATATTCTTGTTAATCTATATCCAGTTAGCAATAGACATGCTTGTAATTACATTTACGAGTAAAATCCGAAATAGTTTTATATGAGCAATTCAAAAATCATATACCAAAAAGAAACTTTACATTTAATAAATTACAGTATACGAAGCTTTATAATTATTATTTTTGATCCACTGAAAAAGATATTTCATTTACATCATAAATACAAATAAATTATAAAATCAATGCATAGTATTTATAATATAAAATTTAACATATATACAACATAATGGTTTTTGATTAATATTTGAACTTGCTTCTATAAATGGTTTATATTATGTGGTGCGTAACGTTAGGATTAAATATTCTATCATGAGTCTACTTGATGATTGATGAAAAAATTAGTTTCTTTGTGCAAAGAAAAACTGTTTTTTCGATGCCGTAATATATGCCGTCTATCTGCAAGACATACAGCTGGCACATTTAAGCAGACCCAATAAAAGAGAGCCTTTAACTTTGAAAATATACATGTTTTAGCGTGAAAATATACTTTAATTAATTCTTATACGTAGATTAGAGTAAATAAAGCAACAATGTTATTAATAGTGATTTTGGGTTGCTCAGCGATTGGCGTAGTTAACACCTTTTGTTTGAAATATCATTGCAACCTATAAGCGCTAAATTATATTAACTGATGAACTATGTTAATTATTATATTTTTGTCTAATTATACCAATTTTGCGTTATAGCATTTATTGTAGCGAAATTATATTTTAAATATACCCTATTTAGTTACATGGAATGGTGTAGTAACACAATACTATTAATGTTGCTAGAAAGAAAGTAAAAGTAATTTACAAATTTTGAGTTACATGAAAATAAGAGATACTTGAAGCATAATTACTTGAAGTTCTTAAAGGAGAAGAGGTATCGAGAAGATGCAAGATGAGTATATAGTTAAGATAAAAATATGATGTGCCAATGGGAATCAATCATGTTATAGGTGAAGAGAAATATGTATTGTAATATTAAAATCAAATAAATAGAAAAACAATATTAATTATAAATTTTGGATTGCATTTCCTTAAATTATTATTTGGTTTACTATGCGCATATTTTTAACACCGACTTTTTAAACTGATTTATATTTTTAAAAAAAAGACTTATAATGACACCATTACAACATAATCATATAAATACTAGAAATATTAACATGTCTTTAATGCAAAAATAATATTAAAAATAAAAAAAATATTGAATAATCTGTAAAAGCAGCATGAATGATCTTAAATAAAACATTTAGAACAAATATTATTTTGCATAAGAATTCCTGAATTTATATGCATATAGTTTTATAATAAATTACAATCCAAGTATCGATTAGATTATAAATTCATAAAGTTTTGTTATATAATATTAGTCTTTTCTGCGTATAGACATCCGACTTGAAAATTATTAATGTGTATATATGATTATGATAGATGGATTTTCAGCCTTTAAAGTTCTTCACAAAATGATATGGCACATTTGTATATATTCAATTTAAACCACATATATATACCCATTTTTCTTAAGCCAATAGAATAAATAAAAAACAAATTTGTTTATCGTATATAAAAAGAACATGTATTTTCGCTAATCGAAAAAAGTATAAGTAGCCCTGAAAACATAACTGAAGTTGGGAAAGGGATATCTATAAATTATTAAATCTTGGCATATGTACTTGGTCAAATAGATAAAAATATTAATACCATATGTAATGACTCGGCTGTGGAATGCAATTTATATAGAATATATTTTGGAAGATTCGAATTACAGATGAAGTAGGACTTACATGCAAGCTCATTTACTTAACAAAACATCCAAGTCGTATTATTTGACAGAAAAAGTGTATTCGAAGAGTTTTAAAAGATGCATTAAAGAGTTAAGCGATATCATATTGACATGTATACATTACAGCTGGTGGAAATGAAAACAAGAAGCAACTTAGCCCAATAATAACTAATGGTATATAAATCATTTTTAAATATATTTAAGTGCCAATATAATTAAAAGAGCGTTATGATTTTTAAATTTGTCCATGTTGTATTATGTAGCTCAATCAAAACAATATATGAACTTTTTATAATATCCCTTATTATGTTCTCTATAGGCATGTTTCTATTGCCATGATATTAAAAAAATGAAATCCACATATAATTACAAAAATTTCTAGTATTTACTTTCTAATAAATACAAAAGAAAATCATTTGTCCTTAATTTTAAACCCAAAAAATTGGCATGGTATCATATTACATGAGTAAGCTCAATTCAATATAAATTCATGTAAAAAACTCATACCTTTGTGCTTCTAAATCAATAAAACCAATAAATCCGCCTTATATGCATTAGAATCATCATACTAGTCAATTTTTCTACTTAATTATATTCTTTATGTGTCACACATTAGAAATGGAGATAAAAGTTTCATCATAGAAAGCAAGTTTGCATGTATAATATTAAAGAAAGTCGAGAAAATGTTTTATTATAAAGTTAATGCTAGAAAAACGTGTAATTAAATAACAAAAAAATAGAATTGTAAATCATCTATCTGTATTTTACTAAATTTTGAGCTGTTCATATTAGTTTTGTTGATTATTATGTATTTGTACTTCTAAAACCACTTTTTATATACAATTTAAAGGTTCAACACTCATATATGTATTTATCTGGCGTAAAAAACCCTTCATTATTTTACATAATATAAATATTGGCTAGCATGGTGGTTGGATTTTATATTTAAATGTATTTTTTTATTATTTGTAAAAAATTTTAAAAAAATTATATAAGACGTGGAAATACAAGATATTACATCACATGAGCATTTCTTATTTGCCATTTCTAATGTTCATTTCTTCTGTTATGAATTTTTAGAAAATTGTGAAATTCAAATGACAGATTATTAAACATACCATCTGATTTTCATTGTTGTAACGTATAAGCAAAATTTGTGAGATAAATATAAAATAATTATGTTCTGCAGAACGGTGACACCGAACTACGAAATAACCCAATAAAAATTGAAAGACACATGTAATTTGTTTTTTATAGTAGTCGGGTAGATTTCTATGAAATTTATCTTCGATTATCGTTTCCTTATATTGAAATATAACCATCAATAACCAATGTATTGTGCTTATTTATAATCGACCCATTTGTTGTTAAAACTAATGATGCTAATCCATAAAACCGATCACTCAAATAGTATGACCATAAAAATGGGATATTTAATGCGATTTTATACAAGAATCAATATATTCAAAAATTATGTTCAATCGAGTAATTATTAGCATGTAATTCTATTAATTAGATTTTATGTGGAATAATCGCTGTTAAATCATGATTTCATAACAGCCATCTGATTTTAGTCCTTAAAAGGAATAGAATGTCATACTACATTGACTATTCGCCATATATGACCGAATAATATGTATTCGTATATTACACAAATAGGTTGGGTTGTATATAAATAGCTTTGGATTAAAATTATAAGATATCGTTAGAATATAAGTAAATGTGATTTAAAAAGATAAAGAACCTATTAAATATATAATGTTCAATTAATGGTATAAAGCTAGCTATTTGAGACGTTCTTATGGTACCATTTGATCTTTCGGTAAATATCAGAATAACATTTTTTTATTATAAAGTTTAGCTCAGAGATTTTTTTCCGGAAAGTCTTATGTTTTATCTGTAAATAAATATAAAAAACTAAAAATAGTTTCATATTTGGGTTCCTTATTTTGCAATCTATATACAAAATCAATGAAAGTACAATAACCTGATTCTTTCTTTATGATAAGAGAGGGTCTTGCAGTTTAGACTAAAAATAAAGCACATGTTCGCATCATTTACCACATACAGTTTATAGCAGAAGAAATCAAATTCATCAGTTTAACAATATATATTATGGACTTTATATATAAAAATTGAAATAAAATACAAGATTAAAACAAAGAATAAATTGAAGAAAAAAATAAAACAATATTTGTGAGCAAATCAAAAATTTCGATTTATTTTTGTAAACTAAAACGGATTTTATTTTTTGTATTCTATAGACTGTAAATAAAATATTTAACGAATTATAATGTTTGGGCTTTAACTTCTGTATACATTTTCATGTTTCAAAATATTACAGCTCTTTGAAAAAAAAATTAAAACAATTGACAAGATGAGTACAATTAATTTTAAGATATTTTAACACAGACTTCTGGTATTTTAATTGTACTCTTTTGTAATAAAGGATGTTATTCCTGCTTGTATTTAGTAGAAAAACAGTTTTACGATGTTTCTGTGCGTATAAAAATCATAAATTTATAAAAAATTTTTTATATATAAAGATTGTCAGACTTTTTTAGATTTTCCTAGATATAGAAGTATTATTTGGTTTTTTACCGAATTTTAAGTTTATACAAATACATAAAAAGATCTGACAATCGAATCAAAATAATATAAAACATCTCAAATATGAAAATAAAGTAATTTATATAATTAAAACCAAAATACAGGAATACAGAACCTAGCGCATAATTTTCTTAGAATTCAAAAAGTTTTTTTACTCTCTAAAGTAAAAGCGAATCACGGCAAGAAACTACAACTAATAACGTATATCTTTTTTGATGTTACAGTTTACGTTATAAAATATAAGCTATATATAATTGTTGTAAAATTTTTTTGATGAATATACGTAAATTCTTATATGTTAAAATAGCTAACGTAAGCTTATATAAAACCAATTTTTAGATTTTATTGCATTTTTAGAAATCTTTTTTTACTTGTTGTATATTATTTGAATATATAAGCTAATTATGTTATTGGTTTTACTATTTTCAATTGGTAATTTTTATATAAAATTGCATTTTTGCAAATCAGGCATATTAAAACTTATAAACTAAGAATTTAATATCTTAAAATTTATATGTCTTTCTTTTTATAATTAAAATAAAGGTAAATTACTTTCTTTTTATATTATTTCACAACAAAAAGGTATACAAATAAATTTATTTACTGATTTATTATTTTATTAAGGCAGTTAGATGAAAATAGATGTTTATTTTTTTCTATGACCTCTGTGATTGTAAAGACAAATTATAAATATTTTTCAAAGGTTAAATGTTCAACCCAAAAGAAATTTTCATAATAATTAAATACAAATATAAGAATAATATATTATTATGCTAATAAAATATTTGAAAACAATCAAATATATGATAGTTTTGTATGCTTGAATTATAGTCCTGTATACATATAAAATGAACTGAATTTTTTTCATACAGTGTAATTAATTTATAAAATTTTTATTTGCTGTATGAATATCGCATATTTGGTTAGAAAATCTACTATAAGCATCAGACCTTTCAAATTATCCATCTGAAAATTTTTATATATATAAAGAGCTTTCAAATTGTGTATTTTTCTTTACCTGATAATTTTTGACTATATTGCCCAAAAAAATTCTAAATGAAGTGTTTCGGTTCATTTTTTTAACAAATTAAATGGTTTAAGGTTTCCCTCTAATGAACTGGAATAAAAATCCGCCATTATGATCATACCGTGCCTAAATAATTTGTAAATTTGATAAAATAGTTATTTTTTTAACTTTTTATGTGCTCCAACTTGTATTTTTGACTGTTGAATATTTTTTAAAGGTTATATAGATTGCAAATTTAAAGTTAACGCCAATCTATTTCTTATAAATTTATATTTGCGGTTTTTGGCGTTTCTTATTTGCAAACCAAATCAAATAAGCCGTAAAATCTTCCCGATTTCGTTTATTGAGAGCAGAAAAATACTAGTCATAAAAATAAATCCAAACAATGCAAAAATGCTATTTACTTTTATTGCATTTCATTTTTGATTCGGTTAACCCAGTGCTGTGATAATATATTTTTATAAGTTAGGAAGCAGATTTTCTATGTATTTCTCATACAATAAAGTTCCTTAATGTCGTATTGAGTTTTAAAACTATTCATCTTAATTTTTTTTTGATCTTATGCCAAATCTTTTGCATTTTTTATGTTTAAGCTTAGACTCTTGTGACGATATGTCCTATAATAAATATAAATAAGAATATTAATCTAATTTTCATTTAACTCAAAGCTTTTTTATATGAAATTGGTTTCAATATACATAGAATATCCACTAAGGGTCAATATTTTTTAATAGCTTATGCATAATCTTCGCAGAACTTCTCTCTTATGCTTTTTATTTACATCTATCTTCTCATATTAGACAAGGGCACGTATTTTATAATGTTGGTACTACAAAAAATTCAAGAACAGAATATTTATGTATCATATAAAATAAGGTTGTGTGGCCAGAATTTTGTATTTATGCCACTTTTGGCAAAAAAAGTGAATTTTAAAGATCAAAAGAATATACGAAAGAATAATAACGTTAAAAGATACTATTTATTATGTTTTCGCAAAAAAATTCTTTGCCTGTAAAAATTTATGTGCTCGGTGTATTTACCGATAGAAAATTCACATAAGAAAATAAATAATATCCTTTGGCCACTTTTTATCATATAACAGATAAAGGAACCCATTAGATTATAAAATGGAAAACACTAGTTATTAGAGAAAAAAACACAAGGGTAAATAAAAATATTTGTTTTTTCACTGCATCCTAAGAAGATAATGAAGGCCTTTTAAGCCATTTAACATAAATTAAAATAAATATATTAAAAAAAAGAATATAAAAATTTAAATAATATATAGGCAAGCCTATTGATTATAATATGTTTTTAGATAACTTTAATTATTGTAATTCATATTAAACAAAATAGCGAGAATAATAATCTTAGGTTCTCACAAATTAAAGATTACTTATTATATTCTATACACATAAAAATATAAAAAAACTTATAGGAATTCTGGTAAATATGGGACCATGTGGTGTAAATAAATCTAAATATCCTAGAATTACTGATTTTTGTACAAAAGAAATATTAATATTAAATAAATTTATAAGCATATTCTGCAATTTTTTATAAATAAATAGATTTTATCTGATTGTAAAACAGATAAATCAATATTTTTTTTTATTTAATATCTAATTTTACATGATTCTTCTAATTTGAACGTATAAGATAAAATTGGAAAATTCCAATTTTAATTATATGATTGGCGTTAACGAAATAAATAAACTATTATGGTATGTAAAACTTTACATAAAAATATTTTATTATAGTTCTCTTAAAATTTTATATATTTAAATTATTTCAAGAGCACTTATAACTTACTCAAAACTATTTCAATATTAAAAAATGCAAAGAACAAAAAAGCCTTGAAAGTCTTGAAATAATATTTTAAAAGCATAAACTTTATTTAAGAGTATAAGTTATTTAATTTTGTATCATGATTCCTGAAAAATCCAATATAAAGTACTAAAAATAAACCCTTATGTAAGATTTAAAGGGGTTTCTAAACAAATAAAAATGCGTGAATTCGTACATTCAGCATATACTTTGATACAATCATACATTTCAATCTTGCCTCTTCAATTTTCTATACTTTTCATAGTTGAAAGTATTTAATAGTGGATGGATTTTTGAATATGAATGAGACGACGAAAATGATTAATTGAAAAGGCTGTAAATATTTGTTACAAAGCCAATAGATATCTACATACGAAAGTATATATAAATTGTTAAACGAAAAGTCGAAATTTTTAATATGATCACAAACTAAACACGGAAAGGATATTATATAAAAATTTCAAACCTTTCAATATGCTACGCGTTTATTTCTATTACATCAATTTTACATGAAGTAATATCCATCTATTTAAATCACCGAATTTTTAGTTATTTACTATTCGCAGAATATATATTATTGGATAAAAAAAGTTTAAACACTCATACATCTAGAAAAAATTATATATATTAGCAAAAGAAATATCAGCATCAAATACTTTGGTTTTAAGAGAGAAAAGTAAATAGCCTACATTATTCTATACAAAGAGATATAATTTAACTCATGATGTTTACATATAAAAAAACGAAAAGAAGTAAGTAATTATAAAATACAAATATAAGATGATTTTCCATTTATGTTATACATCTTTATAGATATTTTAAAAAAAATTAAGTCTAATTAAATTCTTTTAAGTTATGCTTTTAATTGAAATAAATAACAAAATATGAATCGCATTTACCATAAATAAATATTCATCCTTATTTACGATTACACAAATCATCGAATAAAGTATATTAAATTTACAAAAATTTTTGATTATTTTGAAGCCTTTAATAATAAAATTGTATGTGATTCTAGGCTATAACCTTAAATCTCATTCGGTTGATGTATTATTTCAGCTCATGAATTAGATAAATTATATAACATGCATTGATTTCAACTAGGTATTCTCATATAAATAAATTTAAATCATATAAAAAGGTCAGATAAAAGAATATAACGATGTTTTAAATTTAATATTATAAGTTTGTTTTTTAAAAAATTGTAATACTGCAGATGATACCGTTTAAACATTTGATTATACCGAGATTTTTATGGATTATGTGCCGATAGAATTATTTATGTAGAATTTAAAACAAATGAAAGTCATTCTTAATTGTATTAGACTAATATCCGTGTATTCCAAATAGATTTATACAAATATCACCCTAAAATAATGTTTTTTATAATTTAAACATTACAAATAAAACTAGTTTCTCAAAATATAAGCCAATTATCGTATTTTCATGATATATAAATTTCAATAATATAAGAAAGTAATTGAAAAACAAAAAAATAATGATAGAAAAATTCATAAATATAAACATGGATTTGTTAGCCTGTTATCGGAAGAAAGTATCGATTCAATCTTTGCCGCAAATAATAATTATTTAAAATTATATTTTTATAATATAATGGCGATTCGGGAATTTCACATCAGTAAATGGTAAACTAATACTTGTATGTTTTATACTTAGTGTATTCATAATCTTATGGGTATTATTGATCAAAAAGATGTGGGTACAATAGTAAAATTACAAAAATATATTTAAATTCTGTAGTTTGTTACACAAAAAAAAACAGATAATTGGTATCTAAATGTTAAAAAAAATTTGATGTGAATAAAACAAAAATTTATATTTAAACTTAACCACAAAAACCATTGATAAACGTATAGAAAAAATTTAAAGCAAATAGCGAATGGATTGTTGTTCATATAAAAATTTGGTGATTCTGTTATCTGCAAAGAACAAAATTAATGGTTATGACGTCACTTTATAATTAAATATTTCAGTAAAGATTGAAAAATAGTAGACTATCAACCAATATTAATAATAGCTTTCCTGATGTATAAAAATAGAACATATGTTTAAAATTTATATAACGATGTGTTTTCCTATTATATATGCATATTATAGATTTCCTCCGAGTATATATTGGGTATTATCATTAATGACCTCAAACTTTCAGAATTATTATCAATCATATAGAAGAGGGTAAAATACTAAAAATACGGTGTGTAATTTAATGGATCTATATATATTCGGAATTACTATCTATAGAATTCCAAGTAAATAAGCTTTTTAAATTCTACCCAGTCGTATCTATAAAATATAGGGGTTTTGGGTTAAGCATCTATGGTAATGATCATATATTTTATGATTGGTCCTATTTAACATCACAAGATTAAAAAGGCACATCAGTACATAATTATTTCATTCATAGAAAAATGAACAACACTTATCAATATTTATCAATTTATAATTTTTTAAAGGAGTATTGACTATAAAGCGATAACTGTACTGTTCATATTGATAGACCACGGAATACTATTATCGATTATAATTTGTAAAGAAAATCATATCAGAACTTAGACTCAATATAATATTCTAAAGAAAAATCAAAAGTTCTAATATTTCATGTTTTTATATAGTTAAGGAAGTGAAATGTCTGAGATTAGATTTCTAGATGGTTTTAATGTTAAAAAAAATGTTAAAAATATTTACTTTTTTAGTTTATTGGATAAGTTCTAGATTCGTTTGAATGCACATTTATACCAATAATACAAAAATAATATTACTAAGATTAAATATTTCCTTTATATACATTTTATTTATATTAATTTACTTACAGCTTACAACAATTTGGAACATATTTTATGGATCTAAATATTTAAGTGTTGATTTTGTATTATAATTGCGATATTCTTCCTCTTTATAAGGAGATTGATTTACTTTAGGTACATCATGTATATAATATGAGCCATATCTGCTCTTCTTAAATCTTCTTCATTACTTCTATTAACATCATTATCCGTAAAAAGGTAGTCTTCAATCTAATATTTGTATATATCCTTTGATCTGGTTTTGACTTGCGAGTACTTCCGTTATCTAATATGAAAATGCGTTACCAAACCATCCATTGCTACGAAACATGTTGTAAATATAACTTCTAATAAATATGAATTGTAATAATAGTAGGGTAGATAAATGGTATTTTGACATAGCATAATACGTATAAAATCTCGTGATACGGCCTTTAGATATTCGAAATCCATACTTTAATAACAAAAAAAGGCTGTTATAATGATAATATAATTTCAAATTGTTGGTGTTCAATCGTTCATTTTCATTTGCCTTTTATACCCTATCTGCATGCTCATTATGCAGTTGATATATTATGATTAATCACTTGAGACATAAAAAAACAACAAACTTAAATTTTACATGGTCAAATTTATGTATTAACTAAATCCATAGAAATTAATTAAAGGGAAGCGATTTAAAATACAATTTTCTCATGATTTTCTACATAAGATATTAAATCTTAATTTAAAAAAATTATTGCTTCATATATTTTCAGGAACTTATCGTAACAATGAAAACAATTACCTATTGCGTGATTGACATAAAACTTCTGTAATTGATATTTATTGATCATAATTATTTTTTCTTAATAGGTTTGGTTTTTTTTTAAAGCATTATTATATTTAAACGTTTTATTTCGCATATCGATTTTTTTATTTATCACTTCTTTGATTACCTATTGTTCGTGAAAAAACCACACACACCTGATTCTATAAAATTTCATGTGTATTGCTATTTATCTATGCCACGGTCAAGTATGCAGCGTTTACAATATAAAATCTTTATTGCATTTTATGTGATTTTAATTCCAGGCTATAGTTAAAATAGTAAATTTTATTCAAACTACAAAATTTAATCTGTTTATTTATTTATAAAGACAATATTTAGACGAACCATATTATCTTAATTGAAAATTTTTGAAACATGTGTTTTTTTTATAAAATAGTATCTAAAATTGCAATAAGTCTTACATCATAAAATCTATTTAATCATATTCTGTGATAAGCCTTTGAAGATATTATCAGATTCTATAGAAAAAAAATTTTGTTGCTTCTTAATGATAGAAACTATCTACTTTAATTACAAAAAAAGTTATTTCTACTAAAAATCCAAATAATTAAACATGTGTTTTTATTATTTTTTTGGTCTTAATGCAGAATTTCAAGAAACTATCTGCTATAATTAGTAAAAAATGATTTTTAGTAACACAGCTAATAATATAAATCCCTTATGAGCAATTTAAAGTTTTTTATATGTATTATTTTATACTATTTTTTTATTGGATATATTTACATGTGAATAATTATTTTTGTGGCGAATCTTATGTATGCTTTTTACGTTTAATCGATAGTGAATATTGCTTGTTTTAAATGCAAACTTTATGCATTAACGTTATTCTTGTTAATCAAGTAATTATATTATTGCCTAATATTTAATATTTCGTTTACTTAGCTTATTTTAAATAATAATAAAATTTATATACTGCGAAGTCTTGTTGTTTGAAAGAACAGAAATTTATAATATTTTGCATGTTCTTTTAAAAAATATATGCCTGTCAAAACTATAAAAAGAATATCGAAAACCAATTCTTTTGTTTGACTTTACATAATAAAAAAAACGTTTATCATGTGAATTTTTTTTTAATATTAATATATCAAAATTTATTATGTATGCATGTTTTTTTTACGTCTGTTTAAAATAAAGACAAAATTCATATAAAACCTATATATTTTAGGGGGGTTAAGAATATATATTTGCAAAGAAATATTATATATTTTATATGAATTTTTTTGTATTCGCTTACTATACTTATAATATAAAATAATTTGTCTATACAACAAAAAATAATATTACAGTTTATGATAATTTTCGTTATCTTATATCTAACCCGCTTCATTTTCTGGAAATGTTTTTAAAATAAAATTAATTATTATAAATTATATTGGCAGACTAATTATACAGACAAGTTTTTTTTCCACTAAATTCATATTTTATGTAATTTTGGCACAAATAACGTTACTTATAGCTGAATTGTTGTTTTTTACGTATTTATAATACGTATTAGGATAGTTTACCAACTTGTGTTTATACTTTTTGACTCATAAAATACCAATATAGTGATGTAAAATTATTTCATTAAACATTGCGCAAAAAAAGTATACAAGAAAGTGCCATGAATATTTTTTTCTGCTCATCAAACATACTCATCGTCGAATAAATTCCTATTTTAGTGTAAGAAGCCGTATAATTATTTTCACTTAAGAGAAAATATAAAGCATTATAAAAAAAAAAGATAGTTTCGATATATCTAATTATTTTTGAATTAATTTATATAATTTTATGGATTTACAAATAAAAAGATTTAAATAAAAGAAAGCTTGTTATTACATTTATGCGTATTAAATAAAAATACTTTTAGGAAGTGCGTATGATGCTGTATTTTCATAAACTATTTAAATAAACCTTTTTTATCCACGGAATAAAATTAGTAAAAAAATTTCCACGGAATGTAAAGATGAAACTCAATACAGAAAATCAATTTTTTATCTGTATCATAAATGACATCAAAAAAAATTGTTTCGTGGTCTATATTTTATTTTAAAAACGTATCCGATATTTATATGTGAACATATATGTTATTCATCATTATTTATGTTAAAACTAACATAATCTTCACATCAAACCATGAACCTTTTAACAACAAAATGTTCAATAGCCGGTTTAATTCACTCGATATTACCGGTTATTATACTAATTTTCAACCTATTGTTAATCACCTTTCTGTAAACATAAATGCAATCTTCTAAAAACATCAAAAACTCCTTTACATCCAAATAATGAAAATCCAGGTCATGTGATTTGTTAGCAATTTTTCTATTCAGCATAGATTTGTATAAAATTATCCTTGAAGCTTCATAATTATATTTTTGAAACATTTGATAGTATTCTGTTGATCTTTGCCTTAAAAAATATGTATCAATGTTTTTTAAATATATTTTGTAACTAAATTCCTATTAAATTGATTTTTTGATGGATTTCTCAATATTGAAATCGTATATAACCACGTTATATTTGCTATTTATTCGCTAGATATATGCCTTTAATTTGAAATTCTTTGTGCTTTAAAAATTCTCAATAACATGCATTCGCTTTTAATCTTGACTTTAGGAAATCAACATCCTTTACTGAATATTTGTTGTTGAAAAAATTAGGATAGTTATAAACAAAATTTTCTTAAGAAACTTTATTGGTTTTAGATTTGGTTATCCAGAATTTACCTAAAAGTTTGGTATTACAAAGAAGTTCAGCAAAAGACATCGTATTTGTAGTTTCATTTTTCCATATAGAATCGTTTATAAATAATCCCGAGTGCGGATTACTGTTTGAATACACCGATCTTTCACTACATATTCGACTTTCATTTAACAAGATCTCGATCATAATTTCGAATATGTATAATCATGAGCTTGTTTTAATGAGATAATTGGCTTCGTGTCGCAGAAAAATTCTTTTGGTTTTTTGTGTTGTTCTGGACTAAGAGCATCATAAATAACTTTATTTGAAAATTACAAATTTCACAGGGTGTTAAATATTTTTTTTATTTGAATTAGGATGTTGAAAAATGTTATAGCCGACAAAATTGTATATTACTACTAAAATAAAACAAAAAATTAATTTAATTTATAATGTGTATTATATTTACTAATCTTCAAAATTGCCACTGTATTTTAAATAATTTAGAATTCTTAATTTCTTTTTTGAGATGATATTCAATCTAAACCACAAATATTGTTTATTTTAAATAATAAAATATAATCTGTATTTTTTTGTGCCAATTAGATGGCTGACAATGAGATATTTTGATTTTATTTTTGGTCAAGTTAAAGTCCAAATAAATCATTTCCTTTCTTTCACAAATTGAGAAGCATAAAATAGTTAATTTTTTTCAAAGAAAATATCTTTCTGCTAATAGAAATAAAAACACATAGTTCATATAATTATTATAAAGTTAATTTAATGGAATTATTGAGTATTTTTAACTTATAGTAATATATGCTTTTAAAATTTAGGAAAAAAATAATTTACTGTTATCATATCTCCCATAATATGCATTTTTTTAGTTACTAAAAATGAAAATCGAAGTCACAATCAAATTCAGGCTTGTACCCAAACTATAGATTAAGAAAGCACTTGAACTAATAGGTTTTGAAAAATTGTAGGTATCGAAGAAGATATAATCAAGAGTTTAGATATGATTAATAACAATTAAAGAATTGCGTTATGTTTTGGGTGAAAATTTACGATAATAATACCAAAACTGACTTATAAATAAAAATGTAATATAAGTCATGGAGTTTTGTTTGAGATGAAAATTTGTAATAATAATTCCAAAATTAACCCATATATAAAAATATAATAAATTTTTTTGTGTTGTTTCTAATGGGGATATCTAAAAATATATAATACTTGAATTAACCCATAGATAAAAATATAATTTAATTTAAGGACACATGCTTGATATGATAATCGAAAGTTAAAATACCAAGGTTGACTCATAAATAAACAGTTTACTACTTCAAATAGAGCATATGAAATCATATTTTTAATTTTAGAGCTATTCTTTAAGTTTATAAATAGCCATTGTTTTATTTAGTGAAACACTGATTAAATGATTAGAGCCTATAACATTTTCTGTAATTTGATACAATATATATAATTTAAAATTCACAAGTTCTATAAATTTAATTTAAAATATACAGTTACAAATATTTTTAGCATCTTTCTCTATCCATAAATCTAATAATATTTAAAAAATAATAAATTTTCACTTTTTTATTTCCATAATCAAAAATATATTGTAATCTTAGATACCAATTTTACAGCTTTTCGACACAATTTTGTTTTAGGAACGTAGGCTTTTGCGATTTAAATTAAAATTTAATTAAATTTTCAGCGATTTGATATATAAAATCAATTATTGAATGCATAATTACAATGAATCAATCATTCTATGAAGATCTATACTTACACAAAGGATGCACAACAGAAGAAGTCAGAAAGCAATACTATACTCTGTCAAAAGAATTCCCCCCAGACACAAAAAATAGAAGCAATGAAAAGTTTGATAGAATAGGGAGAGCCCATATGTTCCTTCGTGATAAAAAACGAAGAGACTTCTACGACTTTTTTGGATCCAACGGATTATCACACCTAAAAGATGAAAAGAGCATATTTTTGTATACACGACTCTTGTGTAAAACAAACTTAATTGCTATACTCGGGACAATTTCTTCCATAATTTTATTATACTTTGTTACACCATGGGTAATCTTTTTAAAAGAAAATGATATTCTGAAAGTAAAGTACTCAATAATTTTCACACCATTAATTTTGCCAGCAGTATTATTATGCATGCTTTGGATAAGAACCTTGAAAATACACAGGAAATCAAAAGATGATTATTCAGAAGAAATATATAATTGCCTTATTATAATTGGTAAAATAATATTGATAGTATCACAGTATGTTTTAGTGTTCTTAATTATAGACAATATTATAGCGATTGATCGTGCACTTTGGCTATTACCTTACTTTATATTTGATGGCACTAAAACTATCAATTCTTTAGTTGAAGAATTTCGATATGGCGGATATAAATATAAAAAAAGATCTCTAAAAATAGCCTTGAATTTTCTATTACAACTGATATTCATGCTAGTATTTCTTTTAACAATAGATATGAAATGGAAAGCGGGCATCAGTTGCCTTATTTTAGCCATTGCTGCCGTTTTTGTCAAGAAAAAAACACCAAAAAAAACGAAAGCAATGTTTGTCCTATTAATAACATTTTATGTAATAGGATGTCTCAGTTTTGGTCAAATAAAGACAGACTTGCTTTTGAAACTGGGCTTGATACCGCCTTTCATAATTGCTATTCTAGCCATAGCAAAGGGATTACATGAATGGATAAAACTAATTCCTAAATCCATCTATCTAAGGCAGAAGATGATTACTTTCGAAACGCGAGAAGACTATTCATTGGTTGTCTAATAAAAATCGAAATCCAAAAATATTTATATAATGTTTTAATAATTTACCATTAATTAACTTTCTTTATCCTATTAGGAAAATTAAATAATTATTTAGAAGCACAATTTATGAAAATTAATGAAAAATATTTAGTTTTTTTGGCTAATATATGTATTGTAAGTTTAGATTCTCTCTTTGAGTATAAGTATTAATTTTATACATACATCATATCTATACTCTTGGCTATATCCTCTTCTCTTACAATTTCTTCTACATATTTAATTAAAAATAGGGATATTTATAAATATTAGCGTGAATACAAAAATGATTTTATTTATATTATGTTTATGGCATTTAACCATAATCTATAAAAATATTAATGTATTTTTTTATTATTAACTTAAAATTGGATTTATATGTACAAAAATTAAAAAAAACACTTATGATAATATTTAATAAATTGAAATTGTATTTATAAACATTAAATTAGAAATAAAAATTATATAGTTATTTGATATTATAGCGTATGTTGAAGTGATGGTACAATACCATAAAAGGTGCCATGAAGAACTCGAATTTACAAAACAAATTGTTACATATATAAAAACTATAGAATTAAAGAAAACCTTATACTAATTTGTATTGAGAAAAGAATAGGTATGAAAGAAGATGGGAAAATATCGTATAGACTGGAGTATATATTATACTTTCATAGTAAATCGATCGCCAAACTAAAAAAGATAAATAAAAAATTATAATGCCAAAACTAGCCCAAATCCGAAAAAAAATATAATATAAATTATGGTGTTATGCTTGAAGCGAAAATCCAAAAAATTACAATACCAAAGTTACCCTCTTTAATGATAATATAAGATATTGAGTTATGCTTATAGAGAAATCAAAATTTGCCTTGCCAAAATTAACTCAATCAAGAATAAAAAAGTTATATAATTTAAGGAGTTAAGAATGAAAAGAAAATGCAAAACTACATAATAAAATAACCCATGAATATTAAAATTTGTATTTAATATCCATATTTATAATTAAAATATGTGTCTTTTATTGAAGATATAGGAATTTCAATTGAAGCATACACACAAACATTAGGATTGAGAAAGACTTTCTTCCTAAAAAGTCTGGAAAGAAGAACTTTTATCGGAAAAGATTTTAAAATAATGATATGGGATGAAGTATTCATCGAATATGCTCTAGAATCGTGCATATGTTTTGATTCATTAAGATTTAATATTTTAAATAACATAAACCTATATTAATATTATCATTGGAATGCAACACTTGAGAAATTTCTTTTATGTTTCTAAGCTTATATCATATATTTTTAATTATATAGATACTTTAAAAAAAATTATGAAGTTTTAAACGTAGAATATGTATTGAGAAAGACTGTAAGATTATGTGTTTATGATTATACAGCGGGTCTGTAATGTGTAAAAATCCAAAGTTTGTCGCAAGCAAACACAAAAATCAAAAGAAAAATTAGACCTTTTATAAGCAAAAGATTTTATTAATGTAAATCGAAGTCACAAATGAAATTGGGTCTATATTCCAACTATAGAATTAAATTTAACCCTCGAATAATAGGCCTTGAAAAGAAGAGGGGTATCAATAAGATGTAAGAGAAGAGAATATAAAAAAGATTAATAGAATTTATGTAACAATGGGGGAAAATCCTGCTATTTTTAAAGAAAAAATCCAAAATTACTGTCCCGAAAATAACCTACGAAATTTAAAATCTGTATTGTATAATAAATTCCATGAATTTAAATTTAAAAAGAAAATGTTTTTTTATGAATCTAAATTTTCAGCATATAAATTTCAGATCTTAAAGAACTGCTATAACAAATAAATTTTATGTAATATGTATGCCATTCTAAGAAAAAAAGAAAAGCATGATTATTTTAATAAATAAAGTTTATTATATACATTACATTTAGCATAGTTAATAAAATATGTTTTTAAAAACAGCGCATATATACCTCAATATTTAAAAATAAACTACTGAAAATTAATAACCTAGAAATATACGATATACAAATATGTATTTATCTGCATATTTTTAAAACATTGCACACGAAATAACAATATTAAGATTTATGTACCAAGAGTTATGTGTGAAATTTTGATTGTTTTAATTAATGTTTTTTGCATTGCGAAAATGCATGATCGAATTTTTGAGGAATTCAGAAACTTCATATAGCAACATATATGAAAAAACTATGAGAGGGATAATAATAAAAGATAAATAAGTGGCTTTAGACAAATAACAACTAGAAAAATATTCTAGCAAATTCATTCTTCTAGTAATATGTATTTACAGTATTTTTATAATAAAAATTAACCTTTAAAAATCTATGCACCCACAAAATAAAAATTTAAGTGAAAATATCAGAAAATTAAAATAATATTTAAATGCGCTTAAACAAATAGTCATGAGAAAAAACATCAATTATGATTAAATCTTGGTTGAAATATATCTTGATTTAAATTCAAATCACATATTAGTTTAACATAAGAAAAAATATGAATTATGACCTCGCATAAGTTAAAGTAAAATATATATTTTGGTTAAAATTAGTACAATCAAATACAAACGTAATTTAGTCCCACCATATTTGAAATATAAAAAAAAAGAAAAAAAATTCTAAATTAATGCTTGTAAATGCTAAACTGCTGAAAATGCGAAGTAAAAATTAAAATTTTGTATTGATATAGACGAAAAAATCTGTATGTGTCAAGAAATAGGGGTAAATTGCAGAATTCGTCAGCATTACAGATAAATAAGTATCTCGAGCATATAATAATCAGATAAATCTTTAAAATATTTATTATAATCATAAGAGAGCCCCTACTTTCTCATGATTTTAAAAAACGATTTAAAGCATTGAAAGAAAACTATAAATTAATATTGCCAGTATTTGTGTTGTTGATGCTTATTTTTTTTGATGTTACACCAACTACTTTATAACATTTCATATTTGAAAACTTTTGTAAATAATAAGATCTGCAATTATACCGATGTTTATCTTTGTTAATCTTATAAAAACATATAATGTCAGGATAAACTATTAATAAACTTTATTATTAAAAACCCTATCTTTATTCGTTCTAATTCATTGTTAAATCTTTTTTCGATGTATATTTATTTACCTGCAGTAAAATAATTTTCTTCTACAATATATAAATTAGTTCCCCTCTAAGTTCTAGCATAAACATGTTCAAAAGTAATTTGAAATTGATTGCGTTGTGTGTCTAGTAGAAGTATTTTAAAATTCAAACCACTGACTATTTACGTATTATTTTATTATCTATTTAAGTATATAAATATTATACTTTCAGGAATGTATATGATTATGTTTATATATTTTTATAAAATTTCATGGTTTAAATACGTATTCAAGATTTAAATCAACAGGAATATACTTCACTTTCATTCTACAAAAATATTAATAAGCAAATGAAAGTATATCCTAGAATTTATAAGGAAACATAAAATACACAAAATAGACCTAACATTTTTTTATAAGATAAAAAAGAAAATATTATCCCGTTGATTAAAACAGATCCCTTCAGCCTTAACAATTCTAATAAACATTAAAATAATGAATACAGAAAGTTTGTAATCTTTGAAAATGAAATAAGTATAATATACCAATAAAAAAATAAATATTTCATACGTAATTACCCGTTATAGGGACGTAATTACATAAAAATATGTAAAGGAGTTAAGAATCACAGATGAAGTAATACCATACTGCGAGCTCTCACATTATAAAAGACACTCTAACACATATAGCTTGTAAGAAAAAGAGCAGTATACAAAATAATATCAGGGGAGGGTGCAAAAATATATAAAAAGGTGATGTGAAATGTTTTTAACGGTCTGTTTACACACAGTAAATAAATTTTTATCAAATCAAAGCGAAACCTAATAAAAAAACCAAACTATTCTAAGGACTCTATGCAAAAATAATTAAGCTAAAATAAAATTGACCGATTTTATTTTTTAATGATCATATAGTATTTTTATAGTGAAATAAAAAAATCTAAATACATTATAATTAGGTGAAAAATATTTTTTTTTGCAAATCTATCATTGGTTAAATTTTTATAGAAATTCTAAAAAAATTTCTCCAAACTTAACTTGATAAATGTCCGACGGGCCCATCATATTTATTCAATTGGTTATGTCCACTTTTCTTATATTTCGTGATAATTTTTAGCTTATCAAGTACTGTTAACTTAGGGCTGTATTAAAATGATAAGGTGTTCTTATGCTTCAGTTTCCTTGTCAATTCAAGTTCTTGAGGTAAATTATATTTATTAGATGCGACATAGCCTTGAATAAAAATAACTTAAATAATAGCATATTTTGCAAGAAAATAAATAAAAATTTTAACCTAGGATTTTTCTATAAAAAACCTTTAAATTATTAGAAAAAAAACAGTTTATTGATTAGTCTTAAAACTAATTGCAATAAAAACAGAATAGAAAAAAATATGAATTAATAACTAGTAATACTATTTTTCTGCCTTTAATATTCCCACTTTTTTTAAAATAGGCAGAATTTCATTGATTTTTACATTTTTAAAAATCAGAGTTGTTCAAATACAAAATTACTTTGAAAAATAGATAGTAAACGATTCAAAAATTTTGATGATTATACTTTATATTATTGATTAACATGTATTTTTTATGATTTTATTTTTCATCGATTTTTTTAAATATAATCCATTTTTTCAATTTAACAACATTAATGCATAAAAATTATATGAAAAAAGGTGCCCTAAATATTTTTTTTATTATACATCTAATGAATATATAAGTTCTACGTAAAAATCTTGTCTGTTAAAATATTTTGAGTTTCTCAGATGCAATTTCATGCCGAAAAAATCCTCGATTTTTAAAGTTTGTATAAAAAAATAGAAATTTCCTCTGTATTATTAAAGATTTTATATTAGACTACAAAACTAAAATTTTTATTTCGATATAGCATGAAAATCAATGAATATTTTAACCTGTTTGCAAGATTTATTTTTTAATTCGGTTTTATTTATTAAAACACGGGGATATATAATAAAATAAAAATCGTGCAATAAATATTCTTAAAATAAGCCTAAATGTATGTATAAACTGCATAAAAGAAGTCACATTTTTTTTAATGTATAAACGCGGGCAAAATTATATTTTCGATTTCTTAAGCTATTACAATCTCTCACCTAAAAATACATTTTCATATACGTGGTAAAGATAAATTTAACATTATATTAAAACACAATAACCCTGAAATAGACACATTTAATATAAATTTATTTACAAAGTTTTTGTTCTATATTGAAAATTTTGAAATACTGACATATTTTAAAGTTTATATTTTATTATATTTACCAAATATTTCATTACTTTTCTGCGTAATTAGAGAAATAGCCGAAGAATGAAAATTTGTATATATAATATTATTACCCATCACAAGATCATAAAATTTTACTTGCAGATGACGATATAATAAAGAAAGAGCAGGAGTTCAACCATAAAATATATTAAATAAGTAAGTCTTCTCTTACATAACCTAAGAAGAAATTATACAAAAGTATAATATTTTTTTATGAAAGCATTATATAACTTTCGATAACCTCAATTTATATAATAACTTGCAAAAAATCTTATTTAAATACCTTTAGAAAGTCAAATATTATGTAAATATTTTTTAGTCTATTAATATTCTTATTTGAAAGATTTTTATCATGCTATAAATATCCTGCAACACAATAGAAAGTTGAAACAAAAGCCGCTTTATTTAAGGTATGGTTTCTCAAAAGATTAGATCTAACACAAAATCATATTTATAAATGGTCATACTTTGAATAAGAACACGTTAATGTTAAAAAATTTACAAATGAGCATATCTAAATATTTATTCAAAAATTTTGAAGATTATATATTTGGATATTTTAGACACAAAATATATTTAATTTCTTTAACCTGCCATCATGGTTTTCCTCAAATATTTTTGTAAATCTTGCATGAAGTATGCGTTTTTTTCATTTTAAAATGGAATAAGAAACCAAAAATATTTTAATTTAATTATAACCAAATAAAATTAGCTCTATATGTTTATTTCAGCCTAATACACATTGCAAAAGAAGTGCATATGTGTTAAACATCACAATATCAATGAACCATGATGATTTATCCGTGCATTTTTGAGTCTAAAATTATTAGACATTTCGAATTTTAATCGTGCATTAGAGTTGTAATCCATTCCCGTCTTCCTTTTAATAGTAGTTACAAAGTCAAGACACATATAAACAATAAAATAGTTTATAAACCAAAAAAAACACAAAACTAGATGATTTATAAGTAGTGAAATAAGGTAATTATTTATTAGTCGGGAAAATAAAGTCGTACAGGTTTTTCTTATTACCTACTTGGTTTTAGTTTATTAATAAATTCATTTAACCGAACCGTCAACGAATTCTAGTTTAAGTAGATATAATCGATACAACCAGTTCGAAACGATATAACACGTGCTTAGTCACGGATAAATTAATAGCTCAATTTCATATTCGACGCATAAAATATGTAAAAATCAATGCACTTTCCATGAATGTAATTCTGCTGCACAGATTGAATTAGATGATTTGATGTTTTGTGGCATCCGAATGCATGGTTTATTCTGATTATATAACAGTGTTCATGTTATTATATAAAGAATTAAAAGAAAAAATTAATTATAGGTTGACTTGGATTCCATGGCATTTAAACGAGCAGTGTACAAAACCATTGATCGTAGAATAATTGTTATGGATGCAATATAAACAAGAGAGATTAAAAAAAAATGCTGAGCTTAGCAGGACGATAAAACAATAAAATATCACGAGAAGAAGCATATATACATTTTAAAGCTAAAATTATGTGATTTAGAGTAATATATTTCTTTAAAACCTTATATTCCATGTATAATGCGAGATTCTGCTCTAATTAAGCCATAAAATACGTCTATATCAAATCTTGCAATTATATAAAATTTTGACATTAATTATCGTATTTTATTTTTCAATAAAACTTATGACAAGGTAATCCTATTCTATTTTGCCGATTATAGGTCTTTATAGTGTCGACAGCTAGGAAATAATATAGAATTCTTAAAATGCAATACTTAAATGCACAATACTCTTCGGTACCGATTATGATACAAAGTTCTGAGGATTATTTTATTTACATATCCACGTATTTGATTTTTAAAAAATATAATTATATCACAAGCTCTAAATGAAACTAAATTTATATTGGCATAGAAAATAAAAACAGTAGAATAGAAACTAAATATGAGATAAAAAATATATTTTTCCCAAATTAAAGATAAAACTGGTGTTGTATAAAAAAAAGCGAATATTTCAAGTAATATTACTAAATCAGCTTCTTTTGTCTACACATATGATGATTGTTATTAAAAATTCAACACTAAAAAAAATAAAGACTAAAATAAATATTAGATTTCCAATTTTTATATAAATATCACAAATTTTTATGAAACAGAATTTAGTTTTACGATAAAAATATTGGATTTAATGTTATTTAATATAACAAAGTGGTTCTTTTGTGGAGATTATAAAATATAAAAAACCGCTAAATTCAATATCACTATGGGATTGAGAAAATCCCTTAAACTAATAATTGTTAAAAAGATAAGAGGTATCAAATAAGAGATAGCTAAGAGTATGGTTATGAAGTGTCTTAGGTAAATTTATAACTTTATTCTTAAAAAAATCTAAAATCTAAATTTTAAATATTTCAGCAATATATTATCTTGTTCTGATATCTATTTCATATAATTAAAAATAAATAACATAATTTAGATCTTTATTATATTTTAAGACAGATTAAAGGGCGAAATAAAATTTATAAATATACATAAATTTTGAATAGATAAAATATACACATTAAGTAATAATAGAGAATACATAATTAAATATAGCTGATTTGTTTTCTTATATTTGGAATACAAAATGTTTTTGTTTACACAGAAGATGAACAATTTTATAAAGCAAAGATAACGATATAAAAAGCTCAAAAGATTTTAAAGCATGAAAAGTGATTTTCGACTATCCTTTATATACAAAAACCAAAGGAAAACAAAATTCACATATAAAATAAACGATCTCATAAATATTATTTAACCATATTTCTTTAGCTACAAGCCCATAATCAGATAAAAATACACATACTCCAAACACTATAAATCTTGCAATTTTATATGAGGAAATGAATTTTTTATGAGCTTGCCAAAAAAGCCCATCCTTTTTCGGAGTATACAATATTACGAGACCCTACCCCTTGTAAATATGCGCTATTAAAACGAAGAAAACCTGTAAGTACTACTTAAAAATCATTTAAATTGATATAGATTGTGTTTTTTAGTATTAAGGTAAAATATAAAATTTTTAACTTTTGAATACCTTAACATATATGTATCATGTTGTAATGGTCAACATACTGTTCCTAAGCCAAAAATAAAAAAAAATATTTTTTATATCGCTTTCTAAAAACATATGCTTCCTTCGTATCACCTTAAAGCTTTATAAACCTTTACTTATGTAAATCTATATAATTTAAAAGCCACAATAAAAGATTACACAAGTTTATGCCTTCTTTACCAAGTAAGACAAATAATAATTTTACTTTTTCAATCAAACACTACTTTTTTGATATCTTTAAACGCTATTTCTAGCTTTTCATATTTGGTTTTTTCACCTTTTTCTATTTGTAACAAAATGAGTAAACAATTATATATGTAAAATACCGATAAATTTTTACTATCAAGGTAAGTAAATATGGTCTATATAAATATAAAATGGTCCCAAAGCTTTGGAAATATAAGAACTTACATCCTAAATTAAGCATTTAATATGACATTAAAATGCGTAAATTAATGATTAGAAGTTGACATACATATAACATAAACCAGTTTTATTTTATTTGAACTCGAATACAAAAATATCTAGAGCATCATGAATCAATATAATACAGCATTATATAAAATTAATGGCATTTTGTCAATTAGAGCAACTTATATCTTTAGGAATATGTTATAAGCTTTTATGTTGTAAAATTATTTTGTTAAATATTCCCGATAATTATGCTTTAATATTAAAAAAAATCCCTACATTCGAAAAAAAGAGAATTATATTTTAACATAAAATAAGCACCTTAAGGTATCTAGAAATTAATGCTAATTTATATATGTACGATGTTTTTAATATTATTTTTTAGTGGTTTTTTAAATAACTGTGATTTAATAAAAATTTTATATGGTTTTATATATAAAGCAGTAACTTTTTTTCAAAGACTCTTTACGTATATTTTATTAAATTAAAACTAACGATTCTTATCTAGGTATACTTTGTGTGACGATAAGTCAAAAACCATAATTCAATATATATAAGTATTGAATATATGCTTTTGAATTTTTGATTATTTATTCGTTTTTTTGTGCAACTCAAAGTTTTTATTTTCCAAAGTGCAAATTGTATCAAAAATTCAAAATTAATTATGCACTAAATCAGATACAAAAATATATGAAATTTTTATTTTGTAACACGCTAAATCAAGTGGTTTTGTTAATAAAATATTTTTATCAAAAAATAATATTATACCCCTTTTTTCATATACGACATAGCTTTTCATATTATTTTTTATAACTCAGTAATGCATTTACTGTATATTTATTTTTTTCTATAAAAAGTAAATATATTACAGTAGAAATCAATAGAAAAATATCGCATGCATTATGTTTTAATCTAAATTCTTATTTGTGTATAAGTTAAATTTTTTTAATTCGGCCTCGTTTTAAACGTACACGTAAAAAATTAAACAAATATTTTTTTCAATAAAAGCTATAGCATATTCTACTAGATAATTTCTTTTATATATATTTATTGATATAGTCATACCTCATTTTTTTCTACAAATAAATCTATCAATAAATGCATTTAATGTTTTTGAATATACTCTTCACTACCAGTGGAAAACGTTTACCATATAAATATTTATGTCCAAAACATATTTACACAATTTTTATTTACATTAAGATAATAAAAGAATACACTTTATGCATTGAATAGAAAAAATAGATAAAGTAATGAACATTTATGGCTATTCTTGCGCGAAATCAATATTTTTAATAAGCTTGAAAGTATAAAAAATAATATAAATTTTTAAAAAATATTTTTGCTGCAAATGTATTTTTTTGCATATATAAAATATAAATTCTTTACACTTCATGTGGGTGACTATCTTTGGCTGGATTTTTCTGTATTTATTGTAAATCAAATATCTAAATGAATACGAAAAGACTTAATGTCGACTTTAATATAAAAGACATTTGATTATATTAAAAAAAATATATTTATAATAAAGAAAATGCAATTTTTATAAAATACAATAAAAAAATAGACGAATATCAGAAAAAGGTTTCCATGTTTTCAAGAATTTAAAAGAATTCATTTCTCATATTTATTATATAAAACTTGCTAAGAAATATTACAACAAAATAATAACTTTAATTATTTTATTATATTTTTATTTATAAAATTTGTGTGAATGTACTTTTATATATTGTAATAGTCAGGTAAATTAATATAAAGTTTTATTTTTAAAAAGTTATTTGCATATTTAAGAAAACCATTAAACTATTTGATTTTCATATTAAAATAAAGATTAATCAAAAAGAAGCAAAAAATGCATAAAAAAGAGTCGGGTAATATATAAAATCCTATAATAAAGATGTAAATTTTTTGAAAATACCATTCGAATTACTCCCTTTTTACATGTACATATTAAATACATTGTTTCTTTTGATACTAAGCAAAGAAAAAACATAAAATAAACAAATTGCAAAAGTAGTGCATTTAATGTCAAATAAAAAAAAGTGATATGTGTCTAAATTTTATAATATCTATTATACGCACTTCAGAAATTTTTTTATACGTTTTAAAAATAATTTAAGAGAAAGGATTGTAAATCTTGAGGACTTTGAGTTCAAAAATTTCCAAAACACTTATATCAGAGAAGTATCAAATTTTTAAAAATGTATAGATAATAATATTTTTTAAATATATGTTAAAATACGCTTAAACCCTGACCTAATCATTTTGTTCAACTTTATTTTATGTCATATGGTTTAATTTTCGGAAGATAAGCATATCGATTTATAAAGTGTCATAAAACTAATAAAGTAAAATAGTATTCCAAAACAATCAACTAACGGCAAATTTTGCTTAATTAAGAAAAAAATTGCGTGTAACCCAGTAAAAAAACGTGTAAAATATACACTAAAAAAATAAAACTTGTTTTTTTATTTGGAATTTTATTTCTGCATACTTCGAATTTAGTAACGACGGGTTTTCTTTTATATTTTGCAAAAAAAGAAAAATTGGACGTATAAGAAATTATAATTATTTTTGCATTATATTTATATATAAAAAGTGAGACGTATATATATATATCTTTGTTATACTACAACTATCATAACAGAATTACACGACAAAATTCTTTTGTAGTCTGTCTTATGACTTCATATAAAAAGTAAATTGTATACATTCTAGAATTTATGATCCATAACAATCGAATATATATTCCTATGTAAATAATCAATTATTAAAATTTAAAAAACATAAAAAAAATATTTTTTGTAGTAGATTTAACATCCGTGTATATCCACTTTACACATTTTTCTAGCATTTTCAATAGGTTTAGAATTTTCGATTTATATTTGAAAATTAAAATTTACTATATGTGCAATGTTAACTTTAAAAAACAAAACTTTATTATCTAAAACAAATATATAATAAAAATTTCTAGATTATCAAGATTTCTTTATTACAGTAGATTTTCCTGTAATTTTTTTCTCATACATTATTATTTTTTCTAATAATTATCAATTTTTTGCCAATGCTCATTATAAGCTTTTATATATTCATTGTCATTATTTTCTACCAATCTATGTAAGATAATATAAAATGCTCTTTCAAATTTTAAACAGATGAATGAATATGATCACTGTCATTGTTTTTCAATTATGAACATCGAAAATGTATTAAAATATCCAGATAAATGATCCAAACTATTATATAATACAGCAGTCTCTGTTTTAGTTTCGTAATTCCCACAATAAAATACAAAATATCAATTCAAGATATAATAAGTCATGATTTAAAATAAAAAATATGACATTCTTACAATTAAAAAAGTTAATAATGAAATAATATTCTTATATTAGCTTTGAAAATTTACTAAAAGATATAAAACTTATATCTTATCATTACGATTTTATCTATATGCAATGATATTCAATGCAAATACTGTTTTACGCAACAAAATAAACCAATAAACATGTTTATTTTAAGCCTTTATACTACAATTAATTTTGAAATTATCACGGCTAAAATTCAAAATCTAATAGTTTAAAACTAAAAAATCTAGCCGTTATGTCAATAAAATAACAAATCTTTATTCTCGAACTTTTTTTGGTTTAAATAATAAAAAAATTATAAGCTGATAGAAAAATAAATTTAACTATCATTTAAAAGTTTTCTTTATAAAAAATCTATATATTCTGCAAAAAATATATGAAAAATATATAATTAATATATTATTTAAGGTGAATAGAAAAATAGAGAATAATGTAAAACAATAAAATAAAACAACTTGATTAAAAAATATCAAAAAGGCACATTATGAATTTTAACAGCGTTAATTGCAGATAAGACTGTTTTCAATGATATAAATATCTTTATAATATTATTTTCGACGTTAATTATACAACTTTTTAGTTGTCGTGCTCATAAGCCATTTGAAATTTATATAAAGCCTAGGTTATCATGACACGGTAGACAAAGCGTAAAAAAGGAATGAAAATTAAGTTCGTTATAAATTTTACTAACATTTAATGTTCACAAATGATATTATGTAGTAAAAATATACGAGATATTAAAAAAGAGCTCTTATTACGATATAATATCGTAAAACATAAATGCGATTATCTCTAAAACCTGAAAATAATCTTATGCATGTGTTTACTGGAATAGTCTAAGAAATAAAATGCAAACACATTTATAACATGATTGATATTATTGTTTATAGAACGAATGAACATAGATTAAATTCGATTACATACTATATAGATGTTTAAATATATATCAATTTCAGTATTAAAAACCTCACGAACCTTTTAAGAAGCTTATTACACAAAAAGGCACTGAAAACCACTTTTTATATAAAAATATACTGTTAATTAGTTCTATATTTATATGTGATTTTTTTCTAAAGGCACGTCGTAATATAAACAGATAAAAGCAATATAAAATCATTTTTTCACAAATTCAAATTTCGATGGTTCATCTTGATTTTTAGACATATAGGCTTATAAAAATATTTATTTTAGAGGTAAATCATTTTCGTATTTATTTTTAGTTATTTGCCAAGAATTTTCGCTATTGATTTACGGATTATATAACTGATTCAAAATTTATTAATTTGTAAGAATTGAGTATCATTTTCATTTATAATCATGCAATTTTTTTATAATAACAAGAATTTTTTTAAGCTTTAGATAAATTTCTATAAGCGTAACACAGATTTTTTTGTATGTACATTCCCATATACTGATATTACTGTCTAATACACAGAAAATCTTTCTTTGAAATTAATCTATATAAAAAATTATGTTTTAATAGTTTACATTCATTCAATCAACCAATTTAATTTTTTAAATTTTCTGATTCTTTTGTGATTTCTTCTATCCTCATAATTACACACAAAACCAAAATTAATAATTTTATTGGGTATATATTGTAGAGCAATATAGGTGCTAGCAGTATATACTTTCTAAAAGTATAAAAATTTTTATCTACGTCTAATTTATTAATACATATAAATAATACGTTGCAATTATCCCATAAATTTTATTTATTTTGGTTTTAAAGATGTCAAATATGAATTATGATGCTTTTTTCGTCATTATTTATCATTTATTATACTTTGCTCTCTGTATTTTATTATTCAAACTTTATTTATAAAATTGTGGCAAGTTACTTATATTTTTATTCAATAAATTTCTGAAACGTAATAAAAATTCACATAGTTCATTTACATTTGCTTTCTTATAATTTTTTACGTTATATCGTTTTGAATCTAGTAACAGTCGTTCGACCGATTTTAAGGATGGATTGCAATATGAGATTTTATTTACATTATATAGTAGGTCCTTAAAAAAGTAAACTGAATTATTCCATGGGAGTGCTTTCTATTTGTTTTGAGATATTTATATCTATTTATGGCTATCAGGTGCAATACTTCATTAAACCTTAGAGTTTTGGATGTATTTTTTATTTTTTGTTTTAAAATAGGAATACTCGTTGTTTAGATGCCACCTTTATATATACTCATAAATAAATTTTTTTGTGTGTTTCGATTACCCGGGCATTTTTTTTTGAAATTATTTTATTGTTTTGCATTTGTGATATTATGGTCAATAACACAAATTCATCATTATATATTTACATATTCATGTGTAAATTTTTGTATATTTCATCTTATTTTTTGATTCAGTTGCAACTTGATCTATTAATTAAAAGGTTGTGGACGTAAGATTTCCTTAGCTGAATATATTTCATAATAAAATAACCAACTTATCAAATCCTACTCCTGTGTTTGAAGAAATATTTTCCCTCGACTATAATTTCGTAATTATATAGTAAATTCATTTATTATTAATATTGCTTTTGTATATATACTACAAAAATATGATCACTTTCTTGCTAACATTATATTTTGATATTTGTTGCTGGATTTCAGACCTATTTGAAATATTTTTATGTATTTGAGCATACAAAAATATCCTAAAAGGCGTTAATATGCATGTTAATTACAGTTTATATAATTGTTGGTGCCTGTTTAAAAGTTTTATTCTAATCCACCGTTTCAGGTAACTTGCAACTTCTTCAAAGATTAATATTTCTCATATATTTTGCTTCTTAAATGTATTGAACTAGTAAATATTTATAAACATAATGATTCTTAATAAAAGGTTTCTAACTAGATATATTCTGCTTAGGTTTAATATTTAGTTTTACCTAGTCTATCAACTTATATATGGAAACATTAGTGAAATCAAATCTACTAAGATTTTAACCTGCAATAATTTGCTTCTAAAATATGTTGATATGTAATTTAAAATATCTATTTATATTTTTATTGTGAAAAATATAAAAGTATCGCCTATTAATATATGATCTGACTTTTAAACCAAAAATAAAATTTCCTGTAAATGAATCAATTAATTGCTTTGTCTGAAAACCTTTTTTACATACATTATCTTTATATATTGTGTTTAAATTATCTAAAATTGTTTTTTTGTTTATTGTTTTATTTTTTTGTTCTCGTTTAGTTTTCACGATTTGTTTTTCACAATAAAATATAAAGCATCTTAGTTACTGCTACTAGCGTTTTTTGAATTCGATATGCTTTAGAATATAAACCAGTATGATTTCTAGTATTTTTGATCCATAAACTTCAAATTATATCTTACATGTAGAAATTGGTGATTTTATTTGTATAGGGTTTGAATATTTCTGAAATCCGGTGCTCTAAAAACAAATTGAAACGTTTAAAATATAGATACTTTTTCTTAATTAAATATTGCGGCTTTCTTATATATCATCTCTATTTTATTGGGGGTTTAATTTCATTTTTGGCTATAATTTATAAATTATATTTGCAAAGGTTTTTTGTTGTTCGAGTTTCTATTAATTATTTTTAAAGTGTCTTCTATTGTCCTCAAATTAGAAATTTAGAAAACAGAAACTTTCGTAAATAACACTTCAAAGTTTTTTCATTCTTTGTTTTTCGTTATATATCTAAAAAATCACATTCTCTAGAACATCGTATTAATATATTCAAAAATATGACAATTTCTATACATATTTGAGTTGTATACAATTATTTCAAAAAAATTTCTAAAACTATAGTTTTTCTCTTTACATACATTATAAAAATGGTAGTGCTGGCTTTGCTGATATGGTAATTCTATAGGTTTTTTCTTGGTTCTGACTGCTTTATGATACTTAGGAATCGTCCAGTTGATATGAATGATGGTCTGTGTGTATAACGCTAACTTGTTTTTAAACCAAAAGTATAGTTCTTACAACCTTTTTGCAATGAATTTGCATGTTATTCAAAATTCTCGACTATAATTAAAAAAATGAATTAATTATTAAAAAAAATTTATATAAATTTAATAAAGTATGCATACATACTTATATTGTAAATAATTTACTTTATTTTTCTAGCTTCTATTAAGTCTTTGTATTCCAATCTATGTACTCCTCTAAAAATACTTTGTCACTTTTAATATATTTTTAGTATCCCTCTAATTTGATATCTCCTATTTTAATTATATTCACATAAAGCGGGTTCAATAGAAATCTCGTACACCACATTAGAACGCTTCAATATATTTGATTAATCCTTGTTCCTGTTATCTATTGAAGTTTACATAGAATGATACTTGCTAGGATTGCTTCAAGTGCGATAAGAGTTAATGTTTGAATGCTAGCGGTGAAATGAAAGAATTTTGGCTAACATCCGTTTATTCCACCCTTTAAACAATACCAGATAGTTTATATATGAAGGAGATTTTTTTTATCATACCCGGATTTGTGATTTATATATACATCTTAACCTGTATTCCTTAGTTCAATCAAAAATTTGTAATTTAGCTTTTTAAGTAAGAATATATGCAAAATGGATTTAACTAGAAAGATTGAACAGTCATAGAAGATACTTTTAGGCATATTGAAACTAAAATTGCAGGCACATTCATAAATAAAATAGCCGAAAAATCTATCGGTACAATATGCTTCATGTGATCGTTCTCAATAGAGAATCTGAAGTATAAACATTTTTTCAAAACTATGTATCACTGTTTTATTCCATTCAATTATTTATAATAATACTTATTACCTTTTCTTTGTTTTAACTCGTGTTTACGTACATTTTTATTTTATCCAACATATTCAAATTTAATTTCTGCAAGGTGATGTAGTCATAAATATAATGTTTTTAAAAGATAATCCAGCTTATCATATAGTTTACTTTTTGGAACGTGTAGAACTACAGGTGGATCTATAGTCAATTTTTCGACCATGCTATTTTTTTCCAAGAACATATACTCTACACCACCTAACTTGAGTTTAAACACATATACTTGTATATTTGAGTTTTTTAATAAAACTAGTGTTTCTGGGTTTTAACTTCTTGTGTAATATTACCAATTTTTATACGTACAAATCCTGCTATTTTTATCTGTAAATTCATACTTCATAACGTATCAATGCATGATATTATTTTTAGTAATATAGGCACAGCCAGTCGCAAATGTAAATATTTTCATGGTTCCACTGTTATATCACATATAAAACTTACAAAGTTATACTTAAGATTAAATCTAGTTAATTGTCGCCTTTATATATCAGAAGATGTAAATAGTTATCATTTTTAAGTTTGATGTTCAATTTTATATATTTAAATTTATTAAATTACTAAATGTCAAGTGAAGCATTTGCTCACGCACAAACAATATGTTTAAGGAGGGCGTTTTAACCAATCAGTTCTAAGGGAAGAAGATGTATCTGGAAAGATTGTAAATATGATGAGGTGAATAGAATATTATGTAAAATATGTTCTATAGAGTAATCTAAAGTTCGGCTTTTACAAAGATAAAAAGTTAAAAATCAAATAATCAATCACATTAAAAAATAAGAAAACCAAAGAGACTGTATATAAAATAATTGCTCAAAATATTGTCAAATAAAAAATATTTATATTATTTTTCGTCTTTAATTGTTTGTTGTAAATCATTAACTCGTGACCACTAAATTAAATTTCTTTATTTTAAACTCTATGCTTCATAAAATATAATCCATCAGCAATTGCAGTATTCGGGAACCTTTCTATATATAAAATTGAAATATATAAATATAAAATAAATATCTATGTGTGGATTTTTCAATTTAAAGGTAGTTATTCATTTGGGTTTATTTAGAGCTAGTGAATATAATATATATTGCGAGATATAATAAAAATTTTTTCTAATGAATATTAAATTTTCAAAATTTCATTTATCCCATCATGAGATATTAAAAAATGTAAGATTGCTGAGATCACTATAATTGCAAAATTAAAATATATAAACACAATAAATAAAAATAAAATTTACATTTATGCAAATAAAAAAATATGTTCTATCAGAAATGATGAAACGTTTAATTCAAATGGAACTAGGTTTGATATATTTAGAATCCAAAAGATTAGCATCTAGCATAAAGAAAATAAAGTTTAGATCAAGCGCCTTTAAATATATTTTTTTAATACGAATAAAAGCACGCATTTATGGTTCAAATATGTTGATTATTTTCAGCTATATGCAACTATTTAGATTGGTTTGGTGCAAAAATCATCACAAGTTTTATTATTTCTGGTTTAATGTATTATACCAAAAAATTTATAATTTTTATGACCATTTATTGTTTTTTTAATAATTTAAGATTTAATTATAATTCATTGCATAATAAGAAATAAAATGAAGATAAAGGTGTGAGGTTTAAGTGTTATTTATCGATTCTCAATATTTATTAAAATTGCAATATATCAAATGAACATCACATGCTCAAAAAAGATATGGCCATAACACAAACTAAGTATATTAAAATTTAAAAAATAATAATTATAAAATGCAAGGATAAAAAACCAATTTATTGACCTCAACAAAATATAATATAATTTTATAGTGCAATATTATTATTGAAAAATACATTTTTGTTGTATATAACCCAATAAATTATGGCAATGTGTGCTATATTGTAGTAAATATTAAGAAAATTTTGTGTATAAATCTTTAAATGTTTAATATTTTATACTATAAATGATCATTATGCAATATCTTATAGTTTTATAAATATTATGCCGAAGGGGGATATTCACTGATTCATATGAAATAGGATATAATATTTTATATAAATATTAGAAAGAATCAAATTTTAAACTATATATCGATGAAAAAAAATTTTTATATAACATAATTTTTTAAGAATACTATTTTCTTTGGTGCTAATATTGTTTTACTATGACTGATTTTATTTAATGCATAATATGTATTTTTCTTAATGCTCATCATGATTTTTGTTACTATTTTATGTATATTATGCCATCGAAAGCAATTAAACAGATCAATATGAACGATAAAGAGAAATCAAGCATGTAAATATGATTTCGAAAGGGCAGTTTCTATATTTATATCGATTAAAACTTTTTTCAAAATGGTGCCGGATGTCTGATAGCATTGAATGTTATGATTGAATTTTTTAGGTTTTTATGTTTAATAAAAAATTTGACTTCTATGAAACTTTTCATTTAGTGCCTAAGTATGATATAATTACTCATAGTCAGCAAGTGAATGCTGTATGTGTTTCAATATTTCGGTATAATTAAATCCCAATTTTTGTAAAAATATATTCTTTACATACCGATTATTGCTTAGTTTTGCGTCTGCTTCCTTTTGAAATGAAACTGAAATAATTTACTTTCCAATTTTTAAATGCTTATAGAATAAGAACTTCTGTATATTATCTAAAATATTTTATATAACACATACATTACAGAAATCATTGTGGTAATACATACCTATTTTAATTTATTTGTAGAAAACTTATCATTTATAAATTTTCCATAACCTATTAAAGAAAAGGGACTAATTTTATCTTTAGTTCTACTACAAAAAATATTTTATTTGAAAATATAAATTTTTTTCTGTGTATATAGCTATGTTATTTGCTCTAGCATATATCAATAATTTCAGAGACAATAGAATGGATTATTCTCAGTAACACAGAAAATTTAGGAAGAGCTTCTTTTAGTACGGTTCAAATAAAATACATGTATTTCCGTTCTTGATCCTAGCATATTTTACTGATTATTAAATTTAAATTTAAAAGCAATGGTTTTTATTGTAAATATAAGTATTTTTTATAATAAATTCTTGTTTTCGAATTAATATTCGTATTATCAATTTCTCGCATGATATCGCTTGTCATAGCTTTTTATATTTTTTATGTGTTTTTGTCTTTCTGTAGGTTTATTCAAGTGCACATTATATGCTGCTTTACTATTGAAGCTTGGGTCTTTTATGCTTAAGTGACATAATGCTTTACCATTAATACGAAAAAATTATCTATGAAAAATAATTTTTGGATAATCCACTGTTTAAATTGCAGGTATAGGCATATCATTAACCAATTTTAGGTTTATTTTTTCACGAATCCTATATAAAATCTTTTTTTTAGGAATTGAATTTCAAGTAAGCAATACTACATTCTTTTACGACAAAGAATTATCAGATACGTTTAACTTGATTTATGATACCAAATCTATGACGCATATAGATATTTATATGCCGACTTTTAATTGGCAATGTATTCGATCTAGATGTTAAATTAAAATAATCTTAGGTTTAAATCCTCTATGCACAAGGGATACGGAAAATACCGGTGGAATTACATATTTTTTTTTTGATATCGTTTTTCATCATATATATACTTTTTATAGTCCTATAATATTTTGATCCATTTTGATAAAGCAATGTATGTAAATATATACATATTTTACGATGCTTTTTTTCTAGACGATAGTCCTATTGACATGTCAAATTATCACAATACATCATTTTATCACAATTTATATATTACTTCATGGCACTAAATGTAAATTCACGAGAGCTTATGAAATATATTTTTTAGTAATTAAATAACTAAAATGCTACGCGGACAATCTTTTAACCTGTATATTCTTTTTATGAGCAGTCGTACGCGAATGTAAACATTTTCTTTTGTTTTTATGATTTATTATGACAAAATTCATACCTTTGAAATAAAAGTAAACAAATTTTCTCTAAACTCATGTTTGACATGTATGCAAACCGATACAATATTATTTAAGCAACAAATTTATTTTTAAAATCTAGGTAAAGCTGAACATTTTAGAGCACCGAAATAAACAGAATATTCCTTGCTAATAATTTTATATGTAAATATATTATCATAATATATCTCCACTTTATAGTTTTTTTCTATATTTTAAGAATAAAAATGATTGTGATAACATGCTTATATTGGATGAGCATGTTAATATTATGCAAAGTACGTAAAAAAATTATTATTTAATTGTATGTTTGCATACTTACAGTCGGTTTCAAAAAACATTAGTTCTAAAATTATTACTAGTTCCTTATTAAATTAATGTTTATAAAAAAATGAACGATAAAATTTAAAAGATACAATCTAAAAAATGAACTAAATTTAAGCGCGTAAAATAATTTAGTAACACGTATTTAAACTTGAATTTATCTGTAAAATACTGCTATTTGTGCTTAAAACTATATGTAAAAGTAATAAATAGAGCCTACATACTGTTTCCGCGATTTTTTTTATAAATTTGTATTTATTGATTTTTAAAGATAAACGAATTTCAAAAAACTTTTAATTTAATAATATAAAGCTTGCGTTTTATTTATCATATTTTAAATGGTGTATATAAAGTTTCTTTCCATACATATATTGAATTATTTTTTTTATAAAAATTCCAAACTATTATACATTTCGTGCATTTTTAAACACCCATTTTTAGAGTGTATTGGAGATAATTTTTTACTTATCGGTCAAGTTTCTTTTAATCAATTTTATCTATTATAACATGGTCAGCTCATTTGAAATATTGCACAACACCTTGATGCATCTTTTGACACCTCCTTTGATCTATCTTCATGTACTGCTCTTCTTCTCTCAAACGAGACGAGTTCAAGTGTCTTATCTAGTGTAAAAGCTTACATGCATGCTTCTAATTCGTCTGGGATTATTAACATCTTAACATATTTTTATGGAATTTTTCAAATACTCCATTCCATTTCATTAAATAGCATTTAAGTTTATAAATTTATATTTTTTTTAAAATGTTTGCACTTTCAAAAATTTTGATGGTGATTTTCCTATTTTGTAATTATATATAGAATATATGGCGGCCTAATAACCCGTATAGTTTTTTAAATATCACCCTCGCAACTTATTTTTTGTCTAGATCATTTGTTTAACACCGTTTAAATATTTATAGGCATCTTTGGAATTGTAAATATAGGTTTCTTCTATATAAAAAACTTATTCGATTTCCCGTGTGCTGATAAAGGGTAAATTTGGATGTATGCTTTTATGGATATCTTTTCTAAAATAAAATACGATTCAATGCTATGACTTCATGCAGATATTATGTTACATGTCTCTATTTGTATTTTTATTTCGAGCTCTTTTTTTTTCTGATTTATTCTGTTACCACTATATCCTATACATAGACAATTACAATAAAATTGCCACAAATATAATTATACATTACAATTAACTAAATCCTAACAGTTTATATAAAATTATGACTATTATCAAAAGCATTATATATAGTTTATAAATGTAATTTTAATATAAAAAAATAAATTATTAAAGGAAAATTAACGAATAAATTTTAAACGTAATAAACATTTTATATTGGGTTTACATTCTTGGAATACATCATCAGTTTTTCCTTTTATAAGCATTAATTTTATCATATCAATAATTCTATAGAGATGAATAGATAACGTTGATATTTTTCTTTTACAAGTAAGCAAAATCATATACCGTATTTTCTAATTTTGATTATATTTAAGATAAATTTACTTATGGGTTTTCATTTAGTTTGACTATTATATTTTGTCAAATAGATTTTGTAAAAGAATTCTGGTTGTAAAACTTATCAATACTTTTAATTATATATCACTGCTAAAGTTCATCAAAAAAAATTTTATAGAAGACTTATATTATAAGTTTTAAACATTATAATATAAATATCATATTTTATGCTTTGTGTATATAAAAATAGATATCAAATCTGGTTTAATCACGACAAATTAAAGCTTAATAATGTTATTACACGAAAAATTTTCTTTTATTCGTATAAAATTGTGAAAGACATCCGTATTTATTTAAATTCTTATATCCATATTTCGTAATTTTGTAACTTTTACTTAAATATTTATAAGTGTGATTATGACACAAACATAAAGTAAATATTGTTTGAACTTGAAATAATCTTTTTTTTTTGATTATCATAATATACCTTGATTTGCTCTTTTATTTGCAAATGATTATTTCTACCGAATGAAACTTACATGGTAATAAATTTTTGATGTTTTTTGAGCGAATTATATGTTTTTTAATTAGTTTCAAACCTTTTATTATGTTTATATGTCAATACGAATTTGCATTTTACCTTAAAAAAATAAAATAATCAATAGAATTTACATATATTAACTACCTTGAATGTTGAATTTGTTTCCTAAATTATTAACAACTGATCCAGTTAATATAGATAAAAAAATACTATCATAGAATCAAATATTGTAATTTTATATTCCGATTTTAAATCATTTTAAATATTATATTTTTTTAGTGTGCACATCGATGCGTTAATACATGAATGCTATTAAATTAAGAAAAAAAGCATTCATTTTATATTAATGTTTTTACACATTATATTGGCGGATTTATGAAAAATTGTGCTTTAATTATTGTACCATTGGTTTTTTGATATACATGTATGGTTGTAAAAAAAATCAGTATTTTAGGAAAAGGAAATAATGCAAGATACATATACAAATGCAGGGCCATTTTTAGGGATCTGAATTTTTTGTGTTTATATAAATAGATTTCTGATTTTTTAGTAACATCTAGCACTAGGCGATAGATTTCATGCAAAATCTATGCAAAACGAATAAAACCGATCATTTGAAATTTTAGCAAAGTCATTTATAATAAATAATATTCAATTTTTTTTCGCATATAACTTCAAAAATGTTTAGCTTATTAGTAGTTGTGTATACTTATATTAAAGAATAATACAAAAACCAAACTAATAATTTTTTTCTTTTTTCGTAGTCTAATATAATTTAATACAGATTATGCCAAAATAAATTGTTAGAAAAAGATTACATGTTCTTGTTGTTTTATATTATATAGTATTTACCTTAGAATCTTTATGAATATATTTTCAATTTTGATAATTTGCTAACAGTATTTTTTTCAAACAAGAAGTAAAAAAAATGTGATATTTTTTGGTCCAAAATATACTAGACATAATAAAGATATCAAATATGCTTTAATAAACAATTAATTATAGTACTTTGATTATACAGTTTAATAAAAGTTGCTTTTGAGCATAATAAAAAATTGAATATTTTTTTTTACATTCCCTAAGCTTGACGAGAGAAAAAAAAGTTTATTTTTTACTTTTTTATATATAATATATGCTTAAAACAATTTTAATATATTTTTTAGATACATCTTTATATTTATTAGAAAGTTTAGCATTTGAAAAACGCCTATAAAGCGAGAAGAAAAATTAGATGATTGTATATTTTCAAAAAAAAAAGAAATGATCTAATATAGATTCTTGTTTAAAAAAAGCGAAATATATTCTTTTTAATTCTTATATGCCTACGTGATATTTATCTTTCTTCATATTAAACAGTATTTTATCTATAAAATTAAAAAACAGTTCTAAACCATAAAGATAAAAAAAAATCAAACTATAACATGTATAATATAATATACGATCTATTATTATAACTCGCTAGATATTTATTATAATAAAAGTCTAATTAGTTAGCAGAAATATTAATTATCGAAATTACTGTCATAGCCCTAAAATTAAGAAATCAATACATTTTTGATATCAAATGTTTGTCATATAAAGTATAATAGGGCTTGCCGCATTTAAATTATTAAAAAGACAGGTAAACCCTTTTAACTATTATTTGCCAAAATTTTAAAATAAATACAATTTTTTATCCTCTAGCTAAATACATGAAATATACAATACCTTTTTAAAAAATTGAGAATATATATTAACACACGACAACAACGCTAGGATTATTATTTGACAAAATTTTCTATTGATTTAATAGAAAGTTAATTACGAAATGAAAGTGTTGAATCTGACATAATAAGCAAGGTAGTGGTGAGTATGCAATCAAATGAACAGAAAATAATTATGGTACTATTCATCATAGACGAATCATTTCAAACAATAATGGTAGACGGATATCATGATTGAAATAAGCATCCTGCAATAACGAGGATAAATATATTAAAAATATAGATAAGTTTCATAATTGAATTTCTACGCTTTCTGAAGCAAATCCAACCAATAGTAATGCTGTATAGAAAAATTTCCATATTTATAAAAGAAGTATGTATAATCTGGTAAGGAGAAAAATGCAACAAGTATTTAGAGAATACAAATTTTATTTTTTCGATTTAAAATAATAAGTTAAAGTTTAAATTTTAGATTTATATTGGAGTTCGCGAAATTTCAAGTGGTTTTGTAGATATCCATTCCTGAATTTATACATATAAATAATATCAATCATGTTAGAAACGGTTTATGTCATATTTTATTCTATTAATTATCCTCAAATTCAAGCTTATGACCATATGAAGAAAAATGAAACAGAAAATATATTTAAAAATTCATTCTTTTTTAGCCAGCAGAATATTTATTTAGAGATAAAACTATAAAATAGGGTATTACTATTATTTATTTATGGGTTAATTTTATTTTTATCGATTTATCTATTTAGACGTGTTCAGCGTGTTGGGAAAATTGCACAACTCCTTGATGCATCTTTTGACACCTTCCTCTGATCTATCTTCAGCAACTGCTCTTCTTCTCTCAAATGAGATGAGTTCAAGTGTCTTGCGGAGTGTGAGAGCTTGCATGTATGCTTCAAATAGGGTATTAAATATTTTATATGTATACTTAAACCATAAATGCATTAGAAATAAATGTTATTATACTTTTTTAATAATTATATATAAATAAAGTCTATCAAGTAACTAGGATAGAATAGCTTTCTTATTATCATAAAAACAAGCAAAATATAATTTTTACATAAAAATTTCCACGCAAATTATTTTTAACATATTTGTTGCCTTGTTTTTTATTTATATATAAAGAGAAGATCGAATGCCTTGATCGGTGTTTATATTGCCATATTTACTGTAAGAATTAAGTATTTGAAACTATTGACAACTTCACAAAAAAAACAATTTCAGACAAAAAATATGCTAATATATATTAACACGAACTAAATCAAAGTAAATAGTCTGTCAATCGATATTATTATCGTATTTAACATCAAATTTTAAAAAATTGTATATTTAAGTTTCAAGATTAGTGTATATCTTTATTCTATTTGCAAAGTAAATTAATGCTTTTCTTTCTATAAATAAAAGTTTAATAATTAACAGAATAACTTACGATCAATTTGTATAAAATAGATTTTTATTTATATATTGATAAATTTATGTAAATTCAATAATGAATATGATAAATCATTATTTAAAACCTTCATTTATATCAATTTCATAATTGTACTTTTTCTATACTTACAATATCACATTTTGTCATTTAAAATTCTATTCGTGAATTATTTTCAATCTGTTGATTGATATTCCAAAAATTAGTATTTATTTGGCTTTAATTCCAAGCTTATTTTTTAAGCGATAATGATGCATAACAGGTCTCGCATATATTATGTGGTTATCTAATAATAAATTAAAATGACAATTTTTTAAATTGATTAATTACATTTGTAATAATTTATATAAAATGAAGAAATTATATCTTAGCCAGAGTTATGATCGAATGAAATACGTTTAAAGCTGGTTAATTAGGTTCTTAAAATACGATTCCGATGAGCTTTAGAAAATGATAAATATAAAGATTTTGATTTCTCCATTTAGTTTTTATCAATAATTCACCATAATATATCTTTAGCAAAACATAAATTTAGAAATTTTGAAAAGATTTTATATAATTTCTTAGTAGAAATCTTTATTAGATGTTTTTAGAGTTTAGAATAATGATTTATTTTTTAGATATCAAAAAATTAAGAAATTTATAATTGAAATAGGGATTACTATTCGCTATCCACAGCGTTAAAAAACATAAAGAAATGGTCAATAATTTATAAAGAAGAGATAGTCCTTCGTTGAGTTAATTGATCAACCATAAAAATAATGAATTCAATTTTTGATATAATTTTGAATATACATAGTGACAAATATCAAAATCTTGCACTGTCATTTGTATTCGATTTTCTACAAATTATACCGTCATGGAGACCTTATAGATGTGCGAAGTATAATTCGTAAATTATAATTTTCGAAACTATGAAAATTACGCATATAATAAATTGGACAAAAAATAATAGAATGCAATAACCTTTGGCATATCTGCGTATTTATGCTCTTGAATATTCCAAATACGAATATAATTAAATATTTAAATCACTTAATTAGCTAACCGTGGCTATAACAGATTAAATAATATCACAGACATATTCGGATATAAATACTGTAAAAAAAATACCCAAAATTTTTAGAACTAAATATATGGAATGAATTAAGATTTAAACACAATATATAGTTCATGGTAAAAGTTTTATGTCGATTAATATAATATATTTTTGACTATAATTGAACAAAATCGTATATTTTCGTAGAATCCTCAAATAAGTAATTTTTATATTATTAATAAAGAATAAATCCAAATATACTAATTTGATAGTTAGAAGAATATAAAACGGCTCAAATATAAAACGTCATTTGAATGCTTTAATGACATTCATTATGTTCAAAAACAACCTTTTAATGATTATGATTGCAAAATAGTAAATAAATAATAAGTGAAAAAAAGTAAAATTACTTTCGGATTTGATTTTTCAAATTAAATATTTTCACTTATTGTGCTTACTAATTCAATATGTAAGGCTTTCACTGTTGCACTTCAAAATGTAAATGTTACTAAATCAAAATGCACAAGGCATTTAAAGATAATTTAAATTTTGTTCTATAAATTTAAACCAAGAAAGGTGCACATAAAACTAAGATCTGTTATGTAAGCATTCTTGTAGTGAGTCATAACCTATAAACCATTTATTTTATGAAGTTCAAAAAAATTAGTGCTAGGATTATATATTTAATTAAAAGATATTTCATAATCAATAATTTATAAAGGATATTTTAAATCCAGCCGAAAATCACTATTCAACATTATTATGTTATATAATCTTAATTTATAAGACTTATTTAATAAAAGTAAAAAATATCTACTTATAAGTAGAAAAAGACATAAATCAAGAAAGAAATATAAGTTTGTATGTCGATTCTGATTTTTCAGCTACAAATAATTTTTATCTGATTATGAAATATAAAAGATTTTAAAGTTTTTTTTTCTGTTTTGTAGAGGAATAAAACCATATATAACATACTAAAATTTGATGAAAATACTGAACGGTAAGATAGTGAATAACATTATGTTTACATAATATATTAATTTTTTATTTATGGGCCATATTTATAGTCGTAATTTTAGTTTTTGTTCTCAGGCACAGCTTGCTTGATTCTCTGTACGCACAGCGTATTTATACTTTCGGCTATATTCTCTTCTCCAAAGTCTTCTTCAATACCCCTCCTCCTGGCGAGACCTATTAATTCAAGGGTTTTTTTCAATCCCAAGGTTTCATAATAATTTAAAAAAGTTATTTAAATTTATATCTTAAGCAAATACACATATTCTAATACAATAATACATGTCAAAAATGCAAATTATCATAACAATGTGCTAAATAGAAACAAAACACAAAAAATTAGAGACTTGAAGCATAATATCCGGATAAAATTCTAAAAAATAAAGTCTCTTTATAGATTATTTTTGAGATAAAAAAAAATTCCGGATAAAAAAATATGAATCAAAAATTTAGTTTATATATTATTAAAAATCTCTGGATTTTCGGATTATAAAAATTTTATTAAAAGCAAACTATTATAATTTAAATAACAAGAACACACATTAAGATATATTTTCATACATTGAAACGAAAAAAATAGCTAAACAAAATAAGACATTAGCAACGTTATTTATAAAAATGATTTTATAATATATTCATCTTGGCGAATGAATATGGTCTAATTTACAATATAAAACAAGAATAATACCATATCTAATGACTTGGGATGGGGTGGTTACAAAATACATAAAAGCATGTAAATGTGTTAAAAATCCTATAAAAGTAAAAGTATACATGCAAGCCCTCAAACACCTCAAGACACTTGAACTCATCTCATTTGAGAGAAGAAGAGCAGTTTATGAAGAATGATCGGGGAAGGAATCAAAAGATGTATAAAAGAGTTGAGGGGTATTTTTAATTGGCTTTTTATGTCTCAATAGATAAAATCGCTAAAAAGAAAAACAACACATAAATAAAAAATTATAATTAATTAAAGTTTTTATTGTTTAAATTACCTCAAACAACAAAACATAGGTGATATATAAAAATGTATTAATAAATCAATAAATAAAGGGCCAAAAAAATACCAATGCGGGTTGGGACTAGGGGCTTAGGGTTCGTTAACCATATTCGTTGATTAAACTACGGGAATACTCATATATAATTGGCCTACTAGGGGTAAAAATAAAACTACGGGAATACTCGAATCTGATTGATCTACTATGGCCAGGCAAAAGAAAACTACGGGAATACTCGAATCTGATTGATCTACTATGGCCAGGCAAAAGAAAACTACGGGAATACTCGAATCTGATTGATCTACATGGCCAGGCGAAAGAAAACTACGGGAATACTCGAATCTGATTGATCTTTTATGGCCAGGCTGCAAAAACTAGTTAATTCAGTTATTCTATTGGCTTACTAGAGGTATACTTGGGTTTTTTGACCTACTTGGGGTAGGCTGGATAAACTATACTTTGTTTATTCTAATCCTATAGTTATATGCCATATATAGTATATTATATGTGCATTGGCTACCTTAGATTTGAAGCTATTTAAGGTATTATGTAGACCTTAAATTCAAGTTCCTGGTTAATGTAGTCTGTTTCGCTGTCGCTTTAAAAACCTTAAAAACGATTTTCTAAGTTTGATAAAATGATTTTGATTGCTCGTATAAATAAATTGCACCTAATTATAACTTTTAAGGAAAATTCTAAAGAAAAATCTTATATTTCAGGTTTTAAACATTGTTATATAAACTAGCATGTATATATTTTCTAAATATAGATATAGATTGTATAAATCTGTTATTACTTTTTTTACCAGTATATAAATCAGCTGGCGTATTTCTAAAACCTTAAAATACATAAAAATTATACTCTATCTCCCATATAAACCTTTACTTGTATTAAACTGCGCTAGCTCTTTTTGTAGACCTTAAAATACATAAAAATTATAATCTATCTCTTAAAAAAACCCTTACTTGATCTAAACTGTGCTAGCGTATTCTACAAACCTTAAAATACATGGAAATTATACTCTATCACTATAAAAAACCCTTACTTGTATTTAACTGCGCTAGCGTATTTTACAAACCTTAAAGTACGTATAATTTATACTCTATCTCTTAAGAAAACCCTTACTTGATCTAAACTGTGCTAGCGTATTCTACAAACCTTAAAATACATAAAAATGCTACTCTATCTCATAAAAAAACCCTTACTTGTATTTAACTGCGCTAGCGTATTTTACAAACCTCAAAGTACGTATAATTTATACTCTATCTCTTAAGAAAACCCTTACTTGTATATAAATGTGCTAGCGTATTTTGTAAACCTATTTATATGTAAAAAATTATACTCTATCTTTCCAAAAAACCTTTACTAGGATATAAATGTGCTAGCGTATTTTGTGAACCTAAAAATACAGTAAAATTATACGCTATCTTATAATATAAACCTTTACTTGTATTAAACTGCGCTAGCTCTTTTTGTAGACCTTAAAATACATAAAAATTATAATCTATCTCTTAAAAAAACCCTTACTTGATCTAAACTGTGCTAGCGTATTCTACAAACCTTAAAATACATGGAAATTATACTCTATCTCTATAAAAAACCCTTACTTGTATTTAACTGCGCTAGCGTATTTTACAAACCTTAAAGTACGTATAATTTAACTCTATCTCTTAAGAAAACCCTTACTTGATCTAAACTGTGCTAGCGTATTCTACAAACCTTAAAATACATAGAAATTATACTCTATCTTTCAATATAAAATCTTACTTGTATTAAACTGCGCTAGCACTTTTTTTAAACCTATAAATACATAGAAATCGTACTGTATCTCTTAAAAAAACCCTTACTTGTATATAAATGTGCTAGCGTATTTTGTAAACCTAAAAATACATGGAAATTATACTCTATCTCTATAAAAAACCCTTTCTTTGTATATAAATGTGCAAGCGTTTTTGTAAACCTAAAAATACATGGAAATTTTACTCTATCTCTATAAAAAACCCTTACTTGTATATAAATGTGCTAGCGTATTTTGTAAACCTAAAAATACATAGAAACTATACTCTATCTCTTAAAAAACCCTTATTTGTATTAAAATGTGCTAGCGTATTTTAAAAATAATAAACACATGTAATTTAACTTTATCTCTGAAATTTTCTTCTCTATTCTTTCTATTTTTAATTAATTGACACGATATATGCGAAATTTTTATCTTTATTTATGATTACATTTTTCACATATAAACAAGGTAATTTATAAATACAATATATACGATATTAACCTATTAAATATAATCTAGTAATTTGCAGTGTTTAAAATTATCAACTTAATCTCAATTTATGGCGGTTTTATGGATTTATCTGGATTTATATTTATGTATTTATCAGTAAATTAAAGTTATCATATGAAATATAACTAATCTATATAACGTATTTGAAGTTTTTTATGGTAATTGGGAAATGAAATAAAAAAATATGACTATAAAATCGTTAAGTTATGATCATTAGGCTAATATTGATACTTTACTATAATTTCGTGGTTCAAAAAACCTTTAATAATCTTTGAATATCTTTAATTTTGCACTGGTCTCTAAATTATTAAAATAGTTCTAAAAATAAACTTAATTGTTGTAATAATTATTTTTTCGATCCATAAAAAACCTTTAAATTAATAGATCCGATCTTTTTACCATAAAAACTGTTCTATAATGTGCTATTTATTATTTTTAATGCAAAATAGTTGTATTTAACACCATTCTATTTTAGTATTTTGGTCTTTTTTTTATTTATAATTACAGTTTATTGATTATTTTTTTATTAAGAATATGAATTTATATTCACAAACTTATATTTTTCGCCGTTTTTTATAATCACGAAATATTGTTCTGTGACTTTTTAATTTATATAAATATTTTTGTGTGAAAGTATTTGAAGCGGTTTGATCTTTTATAGGTAGTAAAAATGAATAAAGAATGAAAATATTTTATTTCCTTGGAATTACATCAATCGAAAATATATATTCTTGATGTTGGAAAGTAATTCGATCATTTCAACTTATCTTTTTAAAACAAGAATAATATTTTTCAAAACAATATGGTTGTACTTGGCAGTATTTATGTTTAGTTCATGTCATAAAATATAATTTTTTTTTAAAAATATCTATGTTTTTATCGAATAACACAAAGTTAAAAATATTATGATTTATAATTATTCAAATTATTAAAATAATTTTTCTAAAAAATTTAGCTTTTACAAATTTAATATAAAAGAATAAAAAAAAATTGGTTTTCTTTTCTTTATTGAAAATAAACTCAGTTGAAACATAATATTGTTAAAAATAAACATTAATGATATCATAAAACTGTTAGGAAAAGTAAACTGCTGGAAGTATTGTTGTTTTATTTATTATAATTGATTAGTTTCTAAAAACATATTATAGAATAATTGATAGTTATTTATAATTAATACGAGATAGAAGTATATAATTAAATTAGAGTTTATGTCGGCATTATATAGGAGGTAATTTTTGAAATAAAAATCTCTAGAGATAGAGTAGATGGCATTTTTAAAATATGAAAATATTGTGAATAAATTTCGCTTTATATAATTTCTGAAAAAATGGTAAAATTTTGGCATAGCCTTCGGCACATTTACTACCAAATCAAAAATTACTTTTCGATTTCCAATCACCTGCATGCCTCTTATGTTCCACCAAAGCTACATCCATTATATTATTTCTTATCAATTATCCTGGCGAGAGGACCTTAATCTCTCGCCAATGCCATCTTCAGAGCAGCAGAAATATAAGTTTCGGGGATTTCTCCCCTATCGTATTAGCTCGACAGGATTTATTTTCTTTTTTTTGACGAGAGTCTTTCCCACTCTCGTCGATATATCATGTCAAGATAGGAATTAAAAAGATTCTAAGTAACATTTAAGAACTTTAATGGCATAAAAATAGACTAATTACCGCAATATTAAAAACAGATAAATATAGAATTCTAATTGTATAAAGCTTATAGTGATAGAAAAAATTATATAAGATTTTGGCGTTAAATTATATATAAAGTATCATCAGCTAATTGTAATGTTTAAAAAAAAACGCTGTAGCAATTATAAACAAAAATTTACTGACTTTATTATTCTAAAAATTATATTTATAGAAACTAAACATATAATAATCATTTCTACATATTTAGAGTAAAAAGTATCAACAATATTATAAAAATAATATCAATGTATAATTTCAAAGTTTTTTTCGATTTTTTTTAATATATTTCTATGATTTTAAATCTAAAAAGATATGTTTCAATGGCTTATATAAAAAAATACTAAAATCTGAATCGGTATGTGCAATCATTTAAGATATACATTTTAAAAACTGGTTTTATTTATAGATTGACTTATAAGAACTTCGTATCACATAAAATGAAGATCAAGTAAAGTAATATTATAATTTTCTTGGTATTCACGTATTAAAAGCAATAGAGTATGTAAAAGTTTTCTGAATCCTGTTTTATGCATACGATAAACATTATAAGCATATTAAGACACCATAAAATGCTATATATAATTTAATTGGTAACATAAACTTGGTTTTCTATTGATATTATTTTTATTTTGTTTTGTAGTCGCATCTAAAAAAACTTCAACATACCATATTGGATATATATCAATGAATATTATGTCATTTTATCTTTAATGACTTCAAAGCTCATCAAGGTGCAATTTTCACACATAATAAAAATGATTTTAAAAAATAAGATCAATGAAATTATTTTACGGCTGATAATGCAAAAAAGCCTATTATAAGCTATATATGCTCACAATATGTGATTGAGCAAATAATTTTATATAGTTTATGTGCTTTCATATATTAGAATCATAATATCAATATACAATTGCCAATCCATGTTTAATAAAAAAAGAAAAAAAAATTCTGGAATTCTGGAAATTTTCGATCTTAACGATATTTTGATAATAAAATATCTTATAGATATCATTTCTTCTTTAAGAAAAAATTTATCTTCTTTTATATATTGTAAATTAGTTTTAAATATATTTATTGAATTTTTTAGCGGATTTAAACATGCTTATTCTATAAATAACTTATAGTTCATTGTTGAATTTTATATGAAGAATAATGTGGTTTTTTTATGGAAAAATATCATAATAACTAATTTATTTCAGTTTCTAACTCATCTTATTAAAACAAAAAGAATTATAAATGTTTAAATTAGAATATATGAGTTATAAACTGAATAAAAACAAATAGTACAAAAAATACAAAAAAAACCACAAAAAAAATAATGCTAAGTCGAAACCATGTTTTAATAATTTCTTATATTCATTCTCTTCAAATGTTTTTCTATATTAATTCATTTTAAATATCTAAAAATAACATGACTATCTGTAAATATTTTATAAGTACCGAAATTTGAAGGTCAAATATGTTAGTTATATGTTTATTACATCTTCAAAACTCTTTTCGAGCCAAAAATTTATGTTTTACATGAAAAATACAAACACTCATGACTCTACTAAAAAATTATTTGCCGTAGGAACCTTGTTAGTTAATTATTATGTTAAATAAATTGTCGTTGACGAAAAATATAAATTTACTGGCTTAGATCATTACAAAATTAAATCTAAAAATAAAATAAATTTTACTTACTCGATAAATATTATCTAAAAAAACATCAATATAAATTTATTTTTGCCATATTCTATCGATTTTTAGTTGTTTAATATGCAAATACGGAATTTTCACATGATTTATTAAAGTGAAAACAAAATATTTGTGTAAAAACGTAGTAAATCTAGCATCTTGAGAATTTAAAAATAAAAAAAATGACACGAGAAGAAGGAGGCAAATAAAGTCGAAAAAAAAGTATACAAAACTTCTAAAATTGAAAGTTAAACTTACTAAATCAAATAATGCAATAGAAAATTTAATTTGGATATTAACGTAAGGAAAAAAATAAATATTGGCTATGATTTGAAGAAAAAACAGTCCATTTAATAAGTCCAATATTTTGCATATAAAAAAATGTCATTTTAGTTAACTACAATAAGCAAACTTATGTTATTTAATATAATGATATAAAAAAATTTAGTCTAATTACAGAATAGATGGGAAAGACTTATTTCATAATATTAATAAGTTTGCATATAAATATTAAGAATAAAAGTTATAATATTTGGTAGCTCAAAAATTTAATGGGGCAAAAAAGAAAAAAATATATAGTTATATGACGAAATAAAAATGCATAAACTAAAAAAAAATATATGGCTCAGAAATGGAATAAACTCATATTAGTAATACTAAAAAGTGTAATCTATATATTTTACTCAACCCCATCTTTTATATGAATCTATAAGTTTTCTTTCTATTCCAATTTCTTTTTAGGTGTTAATAATGCCTGGTTTATTTTTTATTTAGTTCTATTGTTCACGACAATTTTTTAAATAGTTGAGTTAAAATACTGTAAAATTGGCATTTTTACTATAAATATAAAACCAAAATCCCATTTAAATATTATTTATAGAAAAATCGGACTTATTCAATATAAAACAGATATAATATTATTTGTGGGTTTCAAAACAATATTTTTCTCACATTAGGATAATCCAATTAAACATATCGGCACGATTTTTATTTACAAATGTTTGATTTTATCATTAAATCTAGAAATATTACTAAAATTGGGCATTTTATATGGTAAGACATTTTAATGGGTTTCAGAAAACCATTTTATTTGACGAAAATCATAATCCCAAGTTTAATAATTATCGAATAGTAAAATAATATCATGATTTTATATTTTTAAAAGGTTTATCTTGTTGGAAATGTCAATATAGAAAACTAGGATGATATTTCAATATTTAATTTAAAAAAAGAACGGCTTCTAAATAAGAATAAAACTTTTTACATTACCATAATAATTAGATTCTATGGTTTTAATCATTCAACAACGCTTAATTGTCATTTCTTTATTACACTATATTCTATAACACGATAAATTACATTATTCTAGTAAAATAAAATATTTAATGTGATTAATACACAAAAAATAAAATACTTAGTCACATATATTGTCATAGATTTATTGTGTTAATTGGCCTTATAGATTAATATAAGATCATAATCAAATTTATTTTTCTAAATGCATAGAATATTTACAAACCTGCATATAAATAAAGCATTTATTAAGTTAGACAAATATAAGAAAATAAAAACCTTGTAATTATATTTTCGCATAATTATAGGATAAATGTTATAGAACTGTAATATTATACAAAAGAAGGAACATGATATTGTTTTATACTTACGCTATTTTAATTGTTTTTCGTTGGCATACAAAATTCAAGTATGCTAAAAAAAAGACTGTGCATGGTAACTCTTGCTATAAGGAATATATAATATATTTTATAAAAAAAACTCTGTCAAAAAACGGCGAATTTCTAAATAATGAGTTTCTAAATGTAGATTATATTTCTTAATACGACTATTTATTATACAGTTTAAACACAAAAAATTATAAAGTTATTTTAAAAGTCGTTTTAACAACATGGAATAATAATATCTGGCTCTTTAGAATATTAATACAAACATAAGGTCTAAAGATTGATTTCGATGTCAATAATCTCGAAATTTTAGTTATCAACATTTTCTAAGGAAGATTCGACAAAAAACGTTTTAAAATTTGCTATATGATAAATAAAGTCACAAAACATCTAAAAATAGGCACTTAAATACACAAAAGCAAAGGCATTACGAAATAGAGTTCTAAAAATACATAATTTATTGTAATTTTTTAAAAATACCATCACATGATGAGTATTATAATTATTATAGAAACATTAAAAAATGTTAACTAATTTCTAGGTTTTATTTATTTTCAAAATAACAATTAAAATATAATAAATAATCATACATTTTAAATTCAAAGACGAAATTTATTCTTATTTACGAAAAAAATGATTGTAAATCAAACAAGTCTAATCATAACAATGAAAAATATCAAATTTTTCTATATACAGCTAACTTTATAAATTACGTAAATTCAAGGTATTTCTAAATCGAAAATACTTTAGTGAAACGTATCTAAAAAAATTCAGATATATATAATGATTGTAAATTAAAACTCTAACTTGAATTATCTTATTTTTGATCTTAATATTCTTTCACACATTGATAACTTTTATAGATTTGCAAATAGATACTTATCCAATAAATCGTTTAATATGTCACCAATAACAATTAAAAAAACATAAATTTAAAACAATATATAATTTTATACATTTTTCTATATAGTTAAATGTAAATTCGTGCTGTTTTCTTACTATTTTTCAGATTAATATAGTAAATAACCAAATATTTTGTCTCGAAATTTATTTCAACACATTTTTTTAGCAAAAAAGAAAACAATGTTTATAATACTATTTTACGGCATAGATCTAACATTGAAACGTTTCAGAAAAACTTGCCCAATTTGCTTTTTTATATAAAAATATACGAAATAAGTAACTAGCATATCTTATAATTAAGCGTATAAAAATAGATGCAAAAAAAAAACTTTAAAATTCTATAAACATTATTTAAAACAAGTAAAGAGTAAGTTTAAACACTAATTCATACAGTTTTATTTATTCTGCTGTAATATTGAGCTCTAAAATCGGCAATTTGTTTGTGAATATTTATAAAAAATACGGCAAAAAGCAATAAATTGTTTATAAACTTACAAGATTTCAATGATAAATTGTATCAATAGTAAACCTCAAATAATTGTAAAGCAATTTGTTATTTGTGTTTTGTATACACAAATGAATTAACATATAATTTTTTTACTCCAAAAACCATTAAATAATAATATTTTTGCAAAATTGCATAGAAATATAACATACTTTATATAATTTAAATATATTAAAGAAAGTGTATTGGTATTATAAAATTCATAACTTTAAGATTATTCTAGGCAACAGAATCTGAATTAAACCATAAAAACAAAAAAAAATGTGTATGGCAATTATAAAGAGATACGATATAAAAGCATATTTGACCACATGTGATACTAGTAAACTCCAAATGTTACTGAGTTGTTTATAAATAAGTTTATAAATTTTTTTTCAATATATAGAGTGAAAATGTGACAAATAAACTTTTAATTGTATTTATTTCTACTATTGTTAGAAATTTAAAGATTTATCTGTTTTTATTGATCACAAATTTTTTTATTTTTTTACAATTCCAATAAAAAAGAAATGGTCTATTTGTACAATAAAATTGTTATTCTTTGCAAATAAAAAAATGTTGTAAAAAAATTCCGATATAAATTCGTATATGTGAATAACATAAGAAAATTTCTGATCATTATCCAATTTTACATATACTTTTTACTAATTAAAATATAAAGAAGAAGTTTTATTTTTATATAACATTAAAAACGAGAAATTAAAAATAAAAACATACCTTCTTTAACAAGAATTCAAGCATGCACTTATTATTGACAGAAACACTCTTTTGAAGCGATCTTTTCATTAATAAATATTTTATTTTTTCTAAAACTATATCTCTATAATATCCAAAGAATCTGTAAAGATTATATGCATATGAAATTGTAGGATCTAGGTTTTTAAGATACGTTCATATATTTTAATTTAGAAATTGGACTGGAATCCTTGTCAATAGCCATATAAACTCTCTAATATTTTATTTCCTATGCTGTAGAAGAAAAACCAAGATTATTTAGTTTATATTAGCATTTTATAACATGTCAAATTAGACTTTAATGGTTTCATTGGCTATAATATGCCTTTTGATATATATAAGTTCAATTATATAAACACAGTAAATTTGTTCTGTATATATGCTGTGGTTCATATAGGCAGAAAGTTACAAAATAAAAAAGAAGATTTATAGAATCGATTTAAACGAAAAAAATAGGTGAATAAAAGAAGAACAAAAAGCTTTAGACTTTTACAGTGAGCAGAAAACAAGTGATTTTGTAAGTATAGATGAAAAAATGAAATTTATACATCGCAAGAATCGAATACATACATCACAAATGAAGAAAAAAGAGTAAAGGGTGAAAATGACGAATTAATGTGATTTAAAATCAGAGGTATAGCGGAAAAGTTTATATAATAACAAAAAAGCAAAAATATGTCAGGTATAGAAAAATCAAAAATAGAGAAAGCAAAGAAAACACGTCTATTGATGTTGGAACTGTATCTACAGAACAAAAAACTATAAAGCAAAATGAAAAAATGTGATACCGTACGATGTTTTTGATTCGCTTATAAATGAGATTTTAGATTCATATGTTGATATTCTAGAAAAAAATTAAGAAAAAGCTGTTGATTCTGGGTAGTTAATAGAAAACACACAGCAACCCACGACATAAAATACTCGATTAAAAATACAAAAATAGTACTTTAAACTCTACAAAATATCATATATCAGCAGAGTAAATATTAAAGGTCTAACATGGGTAATAAAAGGCCTTATTTTGTTTTTTATATATAAAAGGGCAGTTATTTTAATCATTACACGACAAGATGCTCATTTTTTATAATTATGAATACACTGCACAGTTCTGTAAATATTCAAAACCTTCAGTACATTGCATATTTATATTCTACAGAACTATTTTATAAAAAAAAATATGCTTTGATCTTAAAATATGAAGAACAAAATTTACATAAATATGGGATTATAAATTACAAATTATTGGTATGTATTTTAATGTGTTTTTTATTTATAAAAAAAACAACCTACAGTTAAAGGTATCTTTTGTAATATTATGGATAAGATTTAATACATTTAAAAATTATAAGATAAATTTGAGAAATTTCTTTTCGTGTATATAGATACTTTAAAGGAATAAAAAATGGTTTTTAATACATATTCTGTGATTTAATATATTTAAATATTGAAATTAGAAATGATATATATATAATAGTCCGATTATCTACAAAAAAATAAGATTTTTAAGTCATAAAATACGGAAAAGAGAGCAGTGAGATAATGATAGAGGCGAAAGATAACTAATTCTAAAATAATATTTTTCAATGGCATTGATGTATATTTTATGTCACAAAAATAAGAATATTAGTATAAAAATGGTATTTGAATACATAATATAAGACAAAATCCAGTTTTTCTTCAGCATAAATTAAAAAAAACTAAGAGAATATTTCGAAAATCATTGTTTATAGTCTTCTAGGTACCTTTATAGGGCCGATTTTTCATCAAAAGCCTCTTATCATTCATTCTTATTTTTGTGCAAAGCACCCTAATCGTGGTCAAATATACTGACATATCTCTATGTTATACCTCACTGTGTATAATCTACACACATTTTTTTTGTACTTAAGTAGGTGCCGGAATATTTTTTTCTTTGTTTTGAAAAAAGAAGTCTACTTATTGTCGTAAATTTAAGTGTATGGGCTTCTCAAATTAAAATGAATCGATATTGATTTTATAAAAAAATATGCAAAGAAATTACGAATGCCAACAATTGACGTTCTGTACGCACGAAAATGGGATTTAAGAATACTTGAAGCAAAAATATTGACGAAAATAAGATGTCACATGAAGGATATTGAAGTTATTGAGTATTAAATAAGACTTTACTATATAGAACCCATTGATAATTCTAAAGTTATGTTTCTGAAACGATATTTAGCTTTAATATAATTTTAGAATATATGAATATATTAAATGAGTTTTTAATATATGTTTTACTCATTTTTATTTACATTAGCGTTGGTCCTTAAAAAAAAATTAATAATATACATTTTAAATCATAACAAAGAAACAATGTTTTCGTTTTTTTTTATAAATATTATATAACAATATAAAATTGTTACATTTCCTTTTTTATAATATATTTTTGTATTTTATTTCTTTACATCAACACTTTATTAAAGCCGTATATAGTTGTTAATTACTAATATTCTGGTTTTTATATAAAGTTTATATTCATTATTTATAATGATCTACATATTATATGTTTGTATAATTTTTTTATAAAATTACTTGCACATTCAATTATCTTGTAATTTACTTATGAATTAAATCCAATAAGTTACATCGAAATTACGAATACATTTCGATCTTTTTAGATTTTGATTTGTTTTTTACTCTCTAAAATAGAGAAATATAATATAAATTGGGAGCGAATTTCGTATAGTAAAAGTTTCCATTATATATTTGCATATAATTTCATAAAAAAAATATTAATTTTATATATGTGGATTATACGATTCAAATTCTTATAATTTAATTACGTTTTAGATTCAATGTAACATTTTATATTTTTTTCGTCTATCATAAAAATCATGTATAAATTATATATTTTTGAAACCCTAAAAATATATTGTTCTATGATAATATTTGATCAACTCTTAAAAGAGATACATACATAATTTTATCATTGGAAAGTATAATCTAGCGTTATTTGATGATCATTTGAATTTATTGTAACTATCTATGACTCTTAAAAGAACAAAATATGCCGCATTAATACATAATAAAAATGATAAGTGTACATATTCACATTTCCTTGCTTTGTTAGTGTAAAGATATACTTTTTTTTGTGGTGAAGATATTGGAAAGAGTGATTATGCGACGGACGTATACGTGTTGTAATTAGATTGTTGTGTTATGAATATGTGGGAATGATGAATGAATTTACTGGTGAAATATGTTTTAAACGTATGATGTCATTTGTTAAGCATAGAGGATAACGTTGAATGTATAATATTTTTTCAATAAACGACATATATATGATGAGCTCTGGATATCGAATGAAATTAAGAAAGTGATGATATATATTAGAAAATATTGGTATTTAGGTTGGTATGAGTATTTATGAAGAGAAAGTAAGTCGTTTTACTTTGATTCTAGATAAATTTTAGAGTCTATAATGCTGGATAATAAAATTTATTATGAAGATTATGATCTTTTGGCAAATTTAAATATCCAATTTTGGTTAATAATATGAAGTTTCGTGATTTAATATAATATAAATGATATATTGAATGAAATAGAGTGTAAAAGTAATAGTATGAAATCACTCAAACATATTGGAAGGTTGTTAATGAGTTAATTTTATAGAAAAAACTTAGATTTAGATAGGTTAAATATGACATAAATAGATATGATGATTGTTTTAGGACATGAATATTGACATTTGTACAATTGTGATGGATATGATAAAGTATAAAATATCTGATTTAATGAGTCAAATATAGATGTAGATAAAATGGGTTGGAATTTTATTAAAAAAGCTATACTTATGAATATTGGGATTTTTAAAATCAATAGGTTGCGATTTTAATGTGAAATATGAATTTTACAGATCTTCGATGCCTTGATTCACAGTTAGATTGTGCTTTTGTTTATAAAAGAATTAAGTTTGATTACGCTTGGAGTGAGATAGTTCTATATGAACATAAACAGCGGCTGATATAATATAAGAAATGTAAATTTATTGTGTTTGCAATATATCTGGTTTTGTGTTTGAAGCTTCTATATAGCAAGTTGTGCATTTATATTATACTTAAAAGGTGTGACTTTCGGATGATTGGAAAAGCGTTAATTGTTTTTATTTTGTAATGATAATGGGAAAGAGTGAATAAAGCGTGTTGACGGTTAACTTATACATTAGGTCAAATCCATATAGTTATTTTTTGGAAAATGATGCAAAGAAAGATGAATTTGTAATTACATGTGGATGAATATTTGTTTCTAAGTTCGCATCAAAAGAAAAGAATTTGAGTATATAATCGTAAGAATAAAGGTAAAACAGTATAGTTCTAACCAAAACAACACAAAATTTGAGTTCTTATCGGATATATTATGTAATAGTGTTAGAACATGTGATAATGTGTTAAATTTTGATGTTAATAAAATCATTTTTATTTTGTTTACTATAATAAGATATATATCGTCGTTTTTAAAATTAAAATGGATGGTTTTCAATGTATGAGACTTATTTAAAACTGAACAATTGTAGAAAAGGTTAATTTTTGAAGATATAAAAATTTATATAGATATTGTAACAGTTTACAATTCTTTCTTATGAATATGGTTTTTATAGGGGAATTCTTATGCAAAATATGATACGATGCTCGAAGATTACATGATTTGCTTTAGAACTTAACTACAATCAAATATAGATAATGATTCTTTGTATTCAAAGAAATAACAGTGAAGAGCAAATTGTAATTATTAACGTCGGTCACTCAACTAGAATTACGTTTAATAGATCTTGAATTCAATAAGTTTGTTGTATATATTGAGTTCGATGCAATGCTTTTTTCGGTTTTAAAAAATAAGAACACAAGTCTGTAATATTATTTGTTCTTAATATCTACATTTTATTAGCTTTAATTTTTTGATTGTAAACAGCAAATATATATTCTTGTACTAGATCATATTTTATTTTCCATTCTCAGACTCCATCAATAAAATATTTATATGAATTAGTGTTTTTTTAGTTATCTTCGTTTGGCAATATATAATTTTTCTTTTTTTCATAGTACTCTAAAGATTAAGGTCGCGGAAAAACGATCCATATGCTTTATATATAATTTTGAAACAAAAACAAAGTACAAAGGTTCATTGATCAAAAAAATGATGGTTTAAGTTAGAGAGAAGAAATCAGAGAGAACTAAGAATTTAAAAACTAAAATATATATTAAAAAAAAATCAAGAATATTTGGAATTAAATTAAGATTTCTTGCTGATGAAGATAATAAATGATAGTAGAAGGAAATTTAAAATGATTTTTATGTATAGTATTTTATGCTTAGATCAAATTTGAGATTACCACATATATAGAATGTTCTTTTCCTCTATTTTTATATAGTGGAACTGTAGCATGATACAGTGAAAATAACTTAAAGTACATGATTGTTATTAGTTATAACATTTAAGTTAATAATTTTGACGTTTTTAGTATCCTTCTTTATAGTCTTGTCTAACTTCACTCATATATAAGATGATTTGATCAAATGTTAAAGTATATTTGGAAGATGTTATTGTCATATTTGTTTAAATTATTTAAAAAAATACAAAATAACCGGTATGACTGTAACCTGGAAAGATTAATTATTATTTGAACATAAATGATTTAAATTGACCGTTTTATTATAGAACAAATCAAGTTTTTTTATGGATTTTTTATTTTTCGTCATAGATGTGACAAAATTTATTTTGCATTTATTCCATGAATTACAATAAAACGGAATATATACCTGAGCAATTGAAGTTTTTTAATTCAAAAAAAAATTTCTCTGCCTCAAATCAAAGACACCTAATTTTACAGATTTTTAATATAAATCCCATTAATTTAATGGATTTACCTCTTATTTTTTTTAACTACTGATTGTAAAATAAATTTCTTACAAAGGATTTATTGATTTTTGTAATTAGAAACTGTAAATTTCTTTTATATTATTGCTTTGATGATTACTTTTATTGTTTATTGTATTTACAAAATAAAAACTATATATTGGTATCTTTAAAACCATGATATGGCAAATAAAGCATAATAAAAAACCATAATGGATTGTTAATTTTATTTTATAAAATTATTAGAAAAGCATTATACGATTGAGATATATATTTACTTGGTGCAAAAGTTCTAGAAGATAAAACAAAATAAAATTTATGCATGGAAATAGATCTATTCTAATTTTTGAATTTCATGTTTTGTGTACACAGAAATAAACAAAATATGTATCAACGAATTATAAAAAAATGCATACAATCATATTAAACGAAGTTCAAAATCGTAGAATTACAAATTTTTTTATTTTATCAAAGTATATCAAATTCCTTTCCGAATAAATTCCAACATAGCCTTCGCCACATTTTTTCCACCCAAAACTTATATCGAGGCCCATTGATCACCAACCAAAAAATCCATCCGAATCATGCCTTCCTTACATTTGATTTATTGACTGGTTCACTCTAATCTCTTGCTAATGCCAGTGAACGTTTCCAAAACTTTTCACGCAAGAAACAAAGTTTTGTATTATAAAAATACTTATTGGGTCATTGATATCATATTCTTATCATTTAGAGAGTTTTTATCATTCTTGTCTGTTGAGAATTCATATAATGGGCATTGAATTTACAATTCATACCAAAGAGTGAATTAAAAATTATGAACAACGAAAAAAAGGATAAGGGAGGTTATAATAAAAATAGAATTCATATTCTGCTACGCTTAGTATATAAATATTAAACTTGATATTTAAACTTTTATTTTATGTAAAGCTTTCTTAACCAATGTCTATAAAATTCTAGAGGCATTAAAAACAAAGATTATTATAAATTTTTAAAGGACATATAGATAAATGTATGAGAAAAAAAATGCATTAAAAAAAACAAATTAGCTATACAAGAATCCATACGCAGAAGACAAATCGTATACCCATTCACAACATATTTGCTTAATACCTGCAATATAAACAATATCAAATATTTCATACTTTAAAAATAGATAAATAGGAAGATAAGTTTTTTTATATATTATGGGCATATAAGAGATACAAAGTATGCCTAATATACTGTTGAATTTCGTTTATTACTTATTTTATTTTCTATTCAATTTATCAAGCAAAAATCTGTCAATTTTTATAGATCCACCTAGAAAAAGGAATAAAAACAATGCTAAATTTTCTTATGCAAAGCTATAAGCAGTATAAATCACTTCAAAATATAAGAATATGACGAAAATGCTTGGATTAAGATCATAAATTTTTTAATAGCAAAAAATTTCCCTGGCGGCTTGAAATATCGTATTGTACGTATACTAAGAAATAAGAACACGTAAATATTATAAATAAATAAAAACAAAAAAAAAGATTTTCTATGAAGCAACAACCAAAAGTATTACTATGATTTAGTTAACATATTAATATTTGATTCAAACCATCAATACTTATCTATATAATATGGTCTTATTCTTTTAACCAGAATTTCCTAATAATTGTTATATAATTGATTTGTAATCAAATAAAGCATTTTATTTAAAAAATACAATGAAAATAATAATTATGAATTACAATAATATTGACCTCTAAAAACTGTATTAAGATGTCATATGTGCACTTTCATATGAATCGATGTGTTGCAAATAGCTACAAAGAACGCAGTAGAACAAGTTTAACTTAGAACTAGGCATTTTAAAATATAATTGAACCCTTGGAAATCTTTATATGCTGACAATATAGAGAAAATAACACAAACAACACCATTCTTTTATAAATTCAATCAAGGTTTTTATCACTTTTGCCTTGCAACAATTATAACTTTTTCTTTAGAGCATGATTTCGAGATATTTTTATCAAAAAATTCATACAAAAAACTCCGAAAAAAGGTACAAAGATAGATGAAAATATCAATATCATTTATAAATTTATACTGGAATTATTTTTCTCAAATCAAAATCTTTATATGATTTATCAAGCAATATGTTGAATCAACTTAAATAATCAAATTGTACATGTTAAACCTTCGAGTTTTTTTTGACTTTAAAAATATTGTAAATACATCGATTATGTGTAATCCTTAGAAAATTGGAATTTTTATTACCGTGTACAACTTCATCTTTTTCGTGCGCAGAGCGGTTTTATATCGGCCATCTTCTACTGTAAAAGTCTTCCTAAATACCTATCCTTCTTAGAAGATATAATAATTCAATGTTTTTTCGTTATATAGGATTAATATATGCCACGATCTGGTTCGTTCCTTCTGATCCATTTTAAATATTAATCACCAAAGCGCTCAAAATTAACATAAATAAGATTTTTCTTGTTTATAACGTGTTAAAATACACCTTGGATGCTATTTGAGCATTATTTATGAATTTTGCATTAGATAATGTATAACTAAAATCAAATTAGTTTAAAGGCTCCAAATATCACATTACAAAAACGTTATAAACTAAAATAGGTTGTGTTATAAAATAGAATTAAGCAACTAATAGTAGATATTGTGTACATTTTTCGTTCTAATTTATCATATAATATGTTTAATCCTTTTAAATTATCATTTAAAATAAAAAAATGTAAATTTTTCTTATTTTTGTCAAAAAAACGTGTAGAAATAATATTTAAGGAACAAAACACAGTAAAATTATCAGATAATTTTATGAAAATATTAAATAATAAAACGTTTTAGAATAAATCCAATATAAAAATCGAATAATAATGATAAAAAATGTAAAATTTTGAATTTAATAACTGACTCATTTTTAAATTTTTAAACTAGATACGAATTTGTGATAATTATAAAAAATACAACGTTTTAATACGACATATAGTAAAATTATTTATCATGCTATATCATAAGCATACAAATTATCAATAAAAAATTATTAGATGCAAAACTAGAGTATGCAAACTTGCATTTTTACAATTTCTTGGAATAGATAAAAACATTTTTTTCATATCATAACTAAAAAATATATTTTGTAAATAAAGAGATCTATTTTATGCATATCAAACTTAGATTTAACTTCAAACTGATTATAATGTATAAAATTACTTTTAATATTGAATTATCTCTATCACAATATTTGATAAGCAGTAAATATAAATTTAAAACAAAAGTTGATGTGTTAACTAATATAATTATACTGGTTTTCATATATAGATCAGCGATAAAAATACATCATAATGCATAAATTTACTAAAAAATACGATTCCATGGCCTTGAGCATAATTTAAATATTCGAAATAGAAATGTTCATATTTTCGAATAAAATAATATCTATAGATTACCATCAACTTTAGGCCCATATTCATTTCTCAGATGGTATCTTATGTTGGTTGCACCAAGTCTACCTCCAAACAAAAACAATGTCTGATATAAAACATTGTTCTTTATAAAATAAATACCTTTTATTGCAAAATATTTTATCTTTGAATTGATAAATGTAACTTAAACCCGAAATTTCGAAAAATAACAGCAAATAGTATAACATAGATTATTTTTTATAATCATTTACGCGTTTTATTAAACATATAGGCCGCATATAAACTATAATCATTAAATGAATCACGATATTGAATACCTATTTTATGTGATTCTTTTTTATCGTCCGAGATTTTTTTAACCTTTTTTTGTCTTTTTTTTTTTAGATATTTCTTAAGATTATTTTTCTAAAATCAAATTATTTTTATTATTTTCTAAATTTCGAAATATAAATTCTATTTTCTGTGGCTCATTCTTGTAAATTATCATTGTCCACTTCAAAACAATTAGAGATATTTTCTAGGCTTGATAAACTCCTTGTCGCTGAAATTATCACATTTTTTTATATTTTTCAGCTACTACATTCACAAATTAAATTTAGATTTAAGATAAATAAACCATCTTTTGCCACATTTTAGTTACATATTAGATTATATATCTTATCTGATTCAATTAAAAAAAAAAGATCTAAGATGCATATCTTTATTTCTCTTTTTGATATCATTTCTAAATACATGTTTTTTTTTCTCTTTTGTTGCTATTATAGTATTTAAATTTTTATTACATTTTGTTTTTTTCTATTTGCAAAGAGATTCAAATTACTGCATGATTTTCGATTAGTCTTTTTATCGGTTTTTTGTTTGTCGATTTCCATATCCGATCCTTCTGAATGTTTTCTTCATACATATTCTTCAGAGCTATACTTATATCTCTGTTAAATGTAATCCTGGTTAGTTTTTTCTATTCTTCGTGATAAAATCATCATCTATCTAAAGCCAACACATTTCTTTTGATTAATTTAGTTCTGAAGCTTTATATTCACTGCCAGTTTTGTTGGTACCGATGACTTATTCGAGTAAAAATTTTCAGCATTTCCAGATTTATGTATTTTATTATTTGGATGATTTTTTTTTACTTTTTCTAGCTAAACAATCTGCAATCGCTGTATTTTACTTTTCACCCATTTCAATTTTTGATGATTTAAGTCTATCCATTTTGAATGCTTATTATAACAGAATATACAATACACGATGTTAGTCTGAAAATGTGGTTGCACTGCTGAATATTGATTAGAATTTAAATCACATATTAACATTGTGTACTGTCACCAAATAATCTCATTCAAAATATATAACAACATCAATGACGATCTTCTCGAGGTCATATTTTTTTTGTTAATGTTTTATATTATATTTTATGAGCATTTTGTAAGACATGAAATTAAAAGAATTGCATCTTGTCATCAGCATTTGATATTATACCTATTAGTAAATTGTAATACCTACATTGATTCATATATATTCAATATCATACTGTACATTATTTACTGTGTCTCTTTTACGACTTTATTATGGTTATCAAATTTTTATTGTATATTCTTCATGTAATCAATTATTATATGCTTATCTAGATCATATTTTACTTGGGTCAAGTATCCAATAATTTTTTTCTTTGGATTTTCTTCGCAAGCATGAAACCATTAGTTATTGTAATTTTGTGTCCTTCCTAATTTTGATGCTCTAATTTACTGACAGCTCACCGTTTCCTTGTCTATAATTTTTTTATTAGAATTGTTGGTTTTCGATGGACTTTAATTTGTATATCAATGCATAAATCATGCAATTGCCGTCCATACTAAGCCACATAATTTAATTCAAGACATATTTAATAAAATTTACACATTTATATGCATCAACCATTATGACTGACATGTACTAAAATAGAAAGAGAACATATTTTCGATATATTTTTAATATTTTATTGCTAGAATAGCATGAAGAAACGCTTTTATCATTATTCCTCAAATATTTTGACAATTTTAACTTTCATATCACGGATAATTTAAATTTAGATTCTTTTTTTACCGAGTTCATGCGAACAAACTAAACCTAGTATTTTAAAATTGCAAATGGATATTTTCATGTAATTGTTTTTAACGTTTTACTTAGCTATCGATATTGTAGAAATAAAATTTTATACAAGAGACTTTCCATTAAACTTGATTCTCCTGAATAAAATATTGTTAAGTTTTTTTGTTATATCATTCAACTCTTACCTAAAATATTGGTTAACTGATTTCAAATGAAGTTTCCATTGAATATATAATATATTAAAAAAAAATATATATATTAAATTCTTTCAAAAAAATTTATATAAATATATAGCAAAATCTTCAATTACCCTTTTATACAATCTAATCATTTTATTTATACTTTTTTTTAAATAATTTCATTATTTTAAATTATACCATAAATTATATCTAAAAAATATTTGGATAAAATTACCATAAAATGTGAAAATCTAGTTTATATGCATAATAATATAAGTTTAAACTCTTACACTGGTTTTTTATTGATCCGATCATATAGTAAAAAAACAAATTTTTAACTAAATCGAATGTTATAATCCTTATGTTTATATATGTATAAAGTCTATTATATAAGAAACAACTCTTTTTTTTCATTCACGTGCCCATTTTCAAGCAAATCATTCATATCATAGTTTCTTTTCATATTATAGTTCGTCGTCAATTTAAAAACGATGTCTTGTTATTTTGTTGGAAAAAAAGCAGAAAAAATCTTAATCATATTTTGATTTTTAGAATTTAAAATTAATTCCTCATTAAAAAAGTTTCATAAATCAATATAATACTGTAAACAGTAAATCGAAGAAAGAAATATTTTAGTTATGAGTATATCTAATTCAACAAATTTTTATATGCTATTCAATAATATATCATGCATTTTTATGGTCAAAACTGCACTATCACAAGCATCAACTTAAAAAGATTTAGCTTCTGTAAAAGCTACTTAATCATAGAAACATTCTTATAAGGGTTTTTCAAATATTGCTGGCCATTTATATGAGTTTTTCTATCAACCAGAGACTTCTAACAATATTATTTGAATTGCTTATAACATGGTGAAAAGATATGTTTAATTTATATTTATTTTTTAGAATTCTGTCTGTATGTATTAGTAAAATTGACGTAGGAATAAAAATGATTCAACTGTTTTAAAACGTTTCTGAATATTTTTAAACTAGTAGTTTTTATAAAAATAATTGTTATTACTCCAGTATTTTTCATTTTTTTATGCTTCTTATTTATGACTGTGATATTTTTACACGCAAAGAACTGATGTTTTATATTTTTTTTAATAGTCATGTTTATTTTAATCGATAGAACATAGTATTTTAAACTCTCTTTCAATCTTTTTAGCCTCAATGTGATGCTAGTAGAAATACAAAGCTAATATGCGTGGATATGATTAAAAATAAAAATCTTTTTGTGAGTTTAATTTAGTCATACAAATTATCAAACCATAAAATTTAATTTTACCTAATCAATTGCATAATAAACGATTCAGATTTGAAATTGGAAACAATTTTATATCTTAGCGTTTAATTACAAAAGCCAGTTATTAAATATCCGTCTTATATTGCGTTTACACGAATTATTTTTTTTACTGTTATGCTTTTACATACGACCTAACTCATATTAATAACTTGATTTCTTGCACTTTTCTGATTCGAATGTACGCAGAAATACTTAATTGGATATTATTTGGGTTTTAGTATTTTATGTTGCTAAAAAGACTTTTTAATAAAAAAATGAAAGTTATTAAAAGGCAAATTCGATATATAGTTATAAAAAAGATTACGAAACTAGATTGGTATGCCTTTTTTACATATTAAATATATCTGTTTTATCACTAAAAAAATATATCGGGACCAAATTTTTATTTTCTATTTATGTATGTATAGAAATAAATTTAGGATTACAGTGGACTTAATTATATATTGTTTATTATTAAGTTCAAAATGCACAACTGAGACACACCTTTTGATTTGCATGTTGAAAGTTTTTCCAGTTATAAACTTTTTTACATCTTAATGCAAAGACTTATTACCTTTGAAGGCAATAATATTTAATTTTTTATTCGTTCCACGAATATAGATTTTCATTCTTTTGTTTGAGTTTATTACATATCTATTGGTATCCTAGAATATTATTGTATGAGAAAAATTATTTATTTATATATTTTCGTTAAAAAACAAAATATTTTCTATTGATTTTCATAAAAGGTCTCTCTACCAGGACAAAAAATTTTCTTGGGGTCAAAAGCTGTTTTATTTCGATAATCTTTCGCAAAAAAAATCAAATTCTCGATATAAAAGCGCAGAACCGGTCTAAGAAAGAGAATAATATCATTTTATTACAATTTTCCTTCATAAGTCAATGCATATATATTGTTCACGTGTTCTTTCCTAGAATATCGGATTTATCTAGAATGAATTTGTATACATTTCGGCATAATGAGCTGCTCAAATACAAACAATACCATATTCTTATATTATGTTTGTATAAAATGGATTATAAAAATCCAGGAGTCCGTTTATATTTATTATTCTATGATATTATTTAAAATATAAATACTCTTATTTAGGAATAGCGTGAGAAAATTTGATATTTAAAATAAAAAGTCGTAAATAAAATAAATATAATTTCATAATTTTTTTGGATGAAGGCGGTTGATTCCAAAGAATACAAATAATATGCAATATTTACTTAATTAAATATACTGAAACCATTGTACATTGGTTCTTGTTGGAAATATTTAGAAAAGGATATGTTTAGTATAAATAATGATATTATATATAAAAAATAGTTTAAAAGTACGAGAATAAAATATTGAAATTGTCTAATTCATAAATTAAACACAAAACATTCGATATTATAAAGAATGGGCTACAGTCGATTATTTATGGTTTAAAACATGAGTATATAAATTTCCAAATCTAATATTCAATAGATATTCATCTATGCACATATGTATAAATCTATTGATTTTCAGATGTTGTTTCGATCGTTCTTTATATCTACAAAAGCTTAATTATAAATGCAGAAAGAAAACTCTAAGATTCTGTTTTGTGCAAATATGCAATTTATATGATCCCATTCAATTCAGGATTAAAAAGTTCATACAATTTGATCTAACAGAAGGTTTTAAATTTTTAAAACAAATTATAATACAATCATAATCGTTCTATATTTTTTTTATTATATTGAAAAAACCTTTTTTTTTGTATATACACGACAAATTAAATCGAATTTAATTAATTATAATTATTATCTGTCATAATCCGAGATAGATTTTCCAATAGCATTATGTGATGTTATTTTATGTATAAAAGTGGCTGTGAAAATAAGTTTTTTTTGTTACTTTATTTAGTGAAAGCTTTAATTTTATTAATTTAATGTTTCAACACGTATTTATTATAAAGTAATAATTTATCGCAAATAAATTCAAGAAAATTAATCTGCAAATATTTGAATTTAACATATATATTGTTTTTTCTTAGTTATAGATATAGAACTATTTTTTTCTACATAAATAATATTAGAAAAATTTATTCATGATAGTACCTATTTTTTTTCTAGATAAAAAAAATTGAATTCCTATTTAATATTAAATATAATAAAAATGTTGGCATATTATAATTAAATCCTTTAATCATATTTTATGCAAAAAAAAATTGGTATAATTTTTATACTAAAATGACCTTTTCGTGCTCTAAGAATATAAACAAAACATTCCATCAATTCTTTTAAATCTAAGGTCAACCTTTATTTCTTAAATATAAAAGTAATATTTTTCTGTAATTTCATTTAAACGGTGTCTAAAGAGAAATATACACAAAATAATTTTAAAGACTAAAATAAGAAATGAACGCAAATCAATTAGTCTAATAAAAATAAATCAACTATTCTATAGATATTTATTTCAATTGGCTCATCAGATAGATATGTGAAGATGCTTTCGCTGGATAAATTGAAAATATATTGCCTAAATGATAAGAAAAATATTGAATTACATAATTTATATTAATTAGAGAAGTTTAAATTATCTAAAAAGACATTTTGAAACAAAAAAAAGGTAGTTTCTACAAAAAATCAATAAAATTTATTTGTAGTTTTCTTTTGATCCTAAGTTAACACAATAAAATATTTTAAGATAAATCACCCTTCATTTTTGCAAGCTATGATATAATATACCCCTGCTAGATTTTCTATAGATATGATAAATTTTATAGACCTTAATATGATTCAATATTTCTTTAAAGAGAATATAATTGTCAAAGCTGATTTTATTAGCAATTTATTATAATATAATATACAATTTTATATTTTTATTGTATCCATATAAAATTTAAAAAATCAAACAACATAGAAATTCAGAGGCTAAAAGTAAAAGGAAACTTAGTCCTTATAGAGGATCCATCATTTTGTTTATTTTCATAAAATATATATTAGGTTTCAATTAATTTTTCTTAACGCACAATATTTTAAATATAATATAAATAATAAATATGTGCAAGCATAATGGTTTAAACAGACTTCATAAACCAAAAAATAATAAAAATGTTTTTAAGCGTGATTTTTTGAATCTTACTTAGAAATATATTTATTTCTCTTTAATACGAAATAAAAGATGTAACTTATTTTTTATATATAAATAAAAATATATATCTAGCAGTTTTAGTTTTTCTCGTTTCTTTTGACATCAAAACCATCATTTCCTATTCAATTATGCAAGTTGGGTATTAATGGCGCATTGTAATTAGGTTTTGTAATCAAAAATTATTGAATTTTGCATAAAATAGATAACCTCACACTGGACTATGTTATTCAAGGACAAAATTCTTTTTTTTCTGTTTTATTTATAACTATATAAGATTAAAACCGATCTATGCATATAACGAATAGAGGAAACATCTGAGTATGCCAAATTTTTTACATGATTATTATTCAAGCTAACAATTGCGTAAACGTAAGTAATACACATGTAACGGTATTTTTTATGATAATAATCAAGCAAACTCAGTAATTTCTACTGCAAAAACATAAATGGACACATAGAAAAATTTGAAGCTATTCAAACAAAAAATCAAATGATGTATACACCATATATAAAACAAGTTGATAGCAAAAAGAAATGCAAGAATACTCTTTATAATCATAGCTGTAATTGTGTAGAGTTAAGAACGACTTATAATGGTAGAAGCCTTTTACAAATAAAATTACTGATTCATGAATGAGTTTATATTATTATACAAAGAATTTGGACGTCGAGATGACTTACATGAATTACATCAGGTAATGACCAAATTTTATGTGAAGTTCATTATAAAAAAACACTAAAGAAGTGAATTCTATCAGAGGAAGCAAACAAACACAAGAAATTCACGTACAAGTTAATATTCAGAAAGGCTAAAAAACATGACAAAAGCGGTAGAGAAATTTAAATAGCTAAAGCACTGTCAAAAATATATAATATGCTTTTAGATATAGCTATGGTGTATTAAATTGTAGCGAAAAATCGATGAAAGCTTTTTGATATTTGGGTAATAGAAAGCAATGCAAATAAAGGTTTCAATTTTTTTTATATAAATTTTAGATACATTATAAATCAAAAAATATACTGGAATGCTTTCTTATATCGAGAAGTAATATAGAAATTTGCATATTATACGATATAAGAAAGATTTAAATGAATTTTGAAGCTTTATTGCAAAAAACTGCTTGCTACTTTATTTAAAAAACAACAAAATGGCTGAATTTAAATATTGCACAGTAATTTTTTATAGTTTGCGCTATCAAATTTGATTTGATCAGAATGCAGTTGACCTAAATGTTGAAAAGTATATAAATATACTTAATAATTTGCAATTTATTATAATATAATATTACTTTACTGCAATGAATCATTTATTAAAAAATCTTTTAAATTATTTCAATTGTGTATATGACTATTTCCAATATAATACAGATAACTAAATCGGTTAAATTATCAAGTGTAAATTTTAAATGTAATATGATGAAAGATTTTTTGCATCAAGCTGCTAATGAACAAAAACTGTAGATTGTGTAGAGGATATTAAGATCCACAAACATTCTAAAATATAAAACAAAGAGTTTTAAATTAAGTGTATACAATACAAAAATTACGGTAGTATAAGTATCTTTATTGAATTTTAAAATATGACAAAGATCATTTGCAATATTTATTTGCATGTAATTTTATTCTTCAAAATTTAATCATGCCAATCGTCTAAGGTTTGTGGCCTATAATTAAATAGTTTAAATAGGGGTCCTACCAGATGTGTTCCATATTACCATATCGAAGTTTACTTACTTTAAATTCACCACAAACAGGAATAGATTTATCGCTTAATTTGCCATTTAAAGCCTCTAGCATTATTATTATATGGTGATGATCTAAGATTAACTTTATATGCAAAACTTCCGAAATTTTTAATTCTGAAATAAATAGATGACTCTTAAACCATTTGCTTGAATTTCACGCGATATTACTTATTTTTCAGCATTAAAATAGCTATTTTTGGATTTATTGCATCACTGCTATTTAATATTCTTTTCCGGATCAATTTTTATAGACAAAAATCGAGTTGTTTTCAGTGGGGAAAATTTAAATTTTATAAATACTTGTCGATAATACATCAATTATTTTTGATATCAATAAAAACACTTAAACTGTTATTGGTAGGTACAAATAATACTAAGGAAATTGAATTACTTGGTTTCTGCGTTTAAAAAAAAACATGATATTCGTTAAAGAGTAAAAAAAAGTTTTGTTTCTATAAATAAAACAAAAAATGTCTATATAAGTTTTTTTTTTAAATTTTTCGCTAAAAAATTACATAATGTATTTTTCTTATGATTATGTTCTTTTATGATAAATAAAACAAGAATTATATATATAGTATTTATATATTTTAAATTTTACTAATAGACACATCTATTGCAAAATCATGCCAAAATAAATTTATATAATATTACGAGAAATCTTTTTGTGTAAATTATATATTTCATTTGTCATAAATCGTAGATAAGATTATAACATGATTTTCGATTATCTACATATTTTATTATTACAGGATCAGTATTATAGATAAAACTATAAAATTCGTAATGGATAAAAAAAATATTATTAGAAAAGACTATTCTTGTTGTAATCGTCTATTCGAAAAAAAAGATAATATAAACAATCTATGAATTGAATCATAAATTATGAATATTATTTAATAAAAATCAATCAAATACAATTAATATCTTTTATTATCTGAAAAGCACATTATATACATGTAGCAGATTTATATATGAAACAGAATTGCTACATTAATTAAATCAAAACAGCAAAATGAATGTTTTTGTTATTTTTATGGCTATATTGTAGTGATCAAAAAAAAATTCAATTTTCTTCAAATGTATCCATGTTCGATAGATCTATTTTTTTACATATGAATTCGCATCTTTAGCGACACTTTACTCAGATTTATGAAAAATCAGAGATAAATGGCTTTGGAATAATAATTTTCTCCTAAAAAAGGATATGTATTGATATAAAAGCATTTTTATCAGTCTCTGCGAGCATATCAACAAAATCAATCAATTCAATATCCAACAGAAAATATAAAAAACATTCTTAATGCATAAAAGGCTTTGGCAAAAAAAAATGATGTCAATAAGCATATTTTTAGATGTTTTTTAAGAATATCTAATTGTAAAAATGATTAAAACATTTTTTACTATAGTAAGAAACAACAATTTTAATTTGATAAATCTTAATAATAATGCATTAATTTTTTTGTAAAACCATTTATAATGTTCTAATCTGATACAATAAATTCGATTAGCCACAAATATTTACATAGAAAAATGTTGATAATATTAATAGGACATAAATGTTTCATTTTTCTTTAAGATACATAAACTAACTAATAATAGTTTGCTTAAAAATTTGATGTAACGTAGTATATATATTATATGTTTTTTTTTCTTGCCTAAGTATCCATGAAATATTTTAATTGGTATTAAAGATTATTATCATCAATAATATAATATTGAAATATAGCACAAATTTAAGCTAAAAACATTTGTTTTACTCTAGATTTCGTATTTAGACCCTTATAAGACCATTTCACGCTATTACAGTTCTATACATTCATGAACTTATTGTTTCCATATTGTAGAGTGGCCATTTTGTTTTCATATCTTTTTAAATTTTCATAATATAGTTTCAATTTCTAGTTCTTACATTCAAATATTTTATTTTGCCTGACGGCTCAACATTATTATTAACTGGACTTTGCAAAAAGATTTTTTTGCTGATCATTTTCAAAGTCTTTTATCTATGAATCCTACATCACATTTTCGTGCATTATTTGAATCGACCTGTTGTTCAGATTAGCTAAATCGAAATTTAGTTTGTTTTTTTTATTTTATGTCCATATTATTAGTTATAATTTACTTTTTTTCGTGACTTATCACTTGCTATTTCTCGACGGCACATTGTGAATTGATACTTTTGACTATTATATTCTCTCTGAATTCTTGTTCAATATCGCCTCTTCATATAAAACTAATTCATTAAAGCTCTATTATAAATATCAAAAGCTGTATAGATGCTACAATCAAGTTAGTTACTTCGAGTTCTAACAGATATATTCTATCATATTTCTATAATACACGTCTCAAGTAATAACATATGGAATATATTTTTTTACAAACTTATATATTGAGATTTTAATGTTAGGAATAGAAATTATTAGAACACGCTGTTAATATCATCATATTTTAAAAAAGCAAATTTTTTATATCACCACGTTCTTAAAAACAATCTTAAATTTTATTATGATAAATCGTTGATTGATAAATGCTTTCATATTGTTTTATAATCATCAATAAAGGGATTACCAAAAAGTTATTGTAATCCTAGATTTTGTGCCAATTAATATCATATAAGATCTTGCAGTTTAATTAATAATTACATTTTTAAGAAAAATAAAGTATTAATACGAATTGAATTTAATCAATGTGCAAATCACAAATATAAAAATATTTTTTGCATATATAATCCACTAAAAAATGATTGAGGATCATGCAAAGTTAGTCATAATGTAGATAACAATACAAGATTACTAAAAAAGTGTCTTTATACCGGTTTTCATAGAAAATGAATTTTTCAATCTATATTTTATTAACAAATTATATTCGAGTTCTGTTAAAAAACAAGAATACTACATGTGTCTGTTAAATTATTTCAAAAGTTCTTTATATGATTCTGCGCTTTTTGAGCATTTTATAACGATTTCTAGAACAAATTCATTATAAGTTGATTAGTTTACTATAAAATAATAAAAACAAACTAAAAATTGCTTTTTAAAACTATGTATTTAAAAATAATGATACAATATTATTTTAAGTATATATTATCTTCTTTTTGTTAATAAAGGAACAAAAAATCCATATATTTAATTTATATATATTCTAAAAACATGATCAAGCTCTAAACAAATTATAATGCTACTTCTATATGTTAGAAAAGCGGGATACAATTTGCGACAACTTATATTAAATAAATCAACTGACTTAAAGAGTTCAAAAGAAAGATTTTATTTCCAATTAATCAATGTGTCAAATTTTATTCATTAATCGTGATTTGATGATCTACTATAAACTTATAGTATTTATTCTGAACTATAAAGTATATTCTAGATCTTCAGAGGTGTTAAAGCTAAAAAAAATATTCTCTTTACCTATGAAAATAATTTGTTTTGTTTATGTATACACCTTCAAAATAAGTAAATGTTATTGGAATTTATAAGATGTTATTATGAAATGAAGTATCAATTTCTATATACGGGAGTTAAAAATATCTTTTAATAGCCTAACTAAAGAAATAAGAATATTTACGAATATTACTGCAAATTTTAGTAATTACAAGCATTAAAAGAGCATCAAAACATTTTTAAATGATTATTTCACAATCATTTATTAGCAGAAAAGGTTATTTTAATTTTCTGATTTCGAGCACGTTTATTTTGATCATAAGATAAACGCTATTTTTTAAGAAATGGCATATAAACTTATATTTCATAGCAAATTTTTTATATGTATGTTCTTTATTTTTTAAAAACGATGTAGATATCTATAGTATAAAAAGCTTTTACGCGGAAATATAATAACCACCAGCATAGATTTTTAAAAAGGCATGAGCGTATTTTTTTTATACATCATTTTAATCAATTTAATAAACGGAGTTTTAAATATTATATGCTCAAACAATAAGTTGTTATTTTGTGTTTCCAAACAACTACTATTAATTAAAACATCATTTTTATCATCGAAATTCTTCTAAATTAAATTACTTCTATCACTTAAAATTAAAAAAACCAAATATATTATTTAATACAATAATACAGTGCAAATAAAAATCAGTGGTTAATATAATCTTTATTAGTTGATATTATTTTACAATATGAATTCGAGAACTTATTTAAGCAATATAAATAAAATCCAATGGTACATTTTTGATTTTAAAATATCTAAAACTATTAATATTGATGTATAACATCGAATTGAGCTGATTTTGCTGAAATTATCTATCTAAAACTTTTCTTCATAGATTCTGCTTTCTATAGAAATGTTCTTCTAATTCCTTGTACAAATATTTTTCAATCCCTTCGTAAAATAGAACTTCATAAACAACCAAAGTTGATATATACGAAGACAGAAGATTGGTTACCTTGTGCTTATCCAGACAACAATTGCTTGAAATTTTCAAATCAAAATGACTGAAATTATATGAATAAGTGATGCTAAGATGTATTTTTTTGGTCTTTTCAAAACGTAATTTTCCACGTATTTATATATAATCTCGTCAAACATATTTTGATATCATTTAGCGCAATATACTATGTTTTTATCATATAAATACAGAAGGATTAATAAATATAGTTATATGCTAGATCAGAGATCTACATCGTGTTAGAAAAAAGGTCAATAAGTGAGAAAAGCTCGTATGTATTTGACTACAATGGAATTACGAAAGTTATGAACTCGCCAGAAAAAAAAAGATTATACTAGAGTTATTGGGTAAGTTGTATCGTGTTTAAAAATAACTTTCGTGTTGCTGAAGGTTTGATATCAAGTTTTTTATTTTTTTAAGTTCTGATACTATGTAGAAACCTTTGCTGAAATAATCTGCTTTTTTTTGTGTGCTCAAGGTTTTGTTCTGTTAGTGTTAACTTTGTCAATTTGTTGAAGATTTATATGTTGTAACGGCGTAAACTGTTAGTCTGTTGTTTCATATAAACAGTGATGTTGGAATTTGCTTCGTCCTCTTTAGGTGTCGGTTATCTAAAGAGTTTTGCAGTTTCGTAATTTATGTTATAAATTGACTCTGTGTTCTATGTCTAGTAGCTTTTAGATCTGTTTTTTTTTCTGTAAACTATGTTGTGTTCAGAGTTGATGAATCGTGCTATGCCGATTCCGTATCGGATCAAATATGATGTTATGAAGTATTAGATGGCTCTAAAGTTGTGGCTATCAAGCATAAATTTAACTTTTAATAGATTAATTCTCTTTATTAAAGTTTTGGTTGGTTAACTTGAAGTATAATAGTTTCATATTCAAAATTAAAGCCTGAAGTATGAAATAACTGTTGTTAAATTGTTTTTAGTAACTTTTTCTATGTGATACATTACTGTAAATGCATTTTTGATAAACTATTTACTTATAAGCATTATGTTGCGATATATAATTTAAATCTGTGCATTATGTCGTTATGTGTGTTTATTATATGCAATGTGGTTGAAAAACGATAGATTTCTTGTCTGTTCCATCGATAGTCGTTTATTATAAGTATCCTTGTTATATAGAAATGTATCATATATAATCCAGTGTGGTTGGTTCTTCTTTTCTATCCAGACTTTTAATTATTGGAAATAAGCATTGTTATATGTGTTGTGTTTATATAGCTTGGTGAGCTGAGTGTTATGTTTTAAGTTGCGATAAAAGTAGTTTCGAATATTTGTGTATATAAATGATGCATTGAGTCATATAGTATATAGTTTTGACGTGAATTGTGTGATTTTGTAGCACATGTTCTTGTATTAGAAGATTCTTGTAAGATGAGTTTCATGATTTGTGTAGATCATTGTTAATGAACGGAGTTCTGATTTTTTATATCGCTGTTTCTGTCATAAATCTTATTTTTTTGTGTTTTAACATATTCTTGTATGGTTGTCTGTTCTGATTCTTCGTAATATTTCACGTTAAAAATCATGTGCCATTTCTTCTGTTTATCTGTATTTATTTTTGGTCTGTTTTTGCAAATCATACCCATTTAGAGTTGCTGTTTTTTAAGTTAAAGGACTTGACGTATACTTCACTGGTGTTTGAATCGCAGTTTTTAAGTTGAATATATGTGTGTTTTAGATATTTATATTCGATTTTCCATAAGTGGTATGCCTACTGTTGTATATGCCAAAGTGTAATACATTCATTTCGAGTTGGTCAAATTGAGTTTTCTGAATATTCATTGAACGATTTGTGAAAGTCTATTGTGTTTTAATGTATGCTTATGTTTCTGCTTTGTATTTAGAAGCTGTTATGTCCTGCAAATCATCCGAATTGCGGATGAAACGTAAATTACAAAACAGAAAAAAATATTATAAGTGTATTTTTTTGCAATTATTTATAAGCCTGTGACTGTTAATGAATATCGGTTAGATTAAATAGGCATTTTGTTGTTGTATGAATTTTTCCGTTGTTATTACAGATTTCATTTTTATTTTTTTGGATAATTTCAGATGTTTCCTATCATACCTAGCATATTAGCATAGTATTAGGTAATGAACAATATTATGTTTTATAGAAACTATAATAAATTTGATATACTTATCGCTCGTTTTTACTATAATCACAATCGGAAATATGAACTTGACAATTTACTTTTAAATCGTTAGTTTTTCCCTGCTTTATTTTTTTTAAAAAATGAATATCCTCTTAGATAATATAGCAATAGAAACAGAGATTATACTTTTTAAGAACATATAAAAAGATATTTTGGTTATAAATTATTATATGCGCAGTCAATAGCGATAAATTCAATACATTTCCTATGAACATATATATGGTAAAAAACGTTTTTAGATTATTTACAAAATTCATAAATTATAATTACATTCTGTATATAGGTAACTATTTATAGATTATATAAAAAAGTTTTGCAATAAAACATCTACAATTTACATACAGCTAAACGATAAATGCATGCTATTTCTTAACTTAAAAGCTCTAAATTTGCAATCTTTCATAACGGAGTAAATTTAAAATTTCTAAAACCTTGAAAAATCTAAAGACACACTTATCGTTTAATAGAATTTACAAAATACAGACAATAAATATACGTGTTATAATTTATTAATATAATAAGAGGTAAAACGTTGCTCTATAAATGTATGTGAGCATAAATGTTACACTATAATTTTACCTCGCCAATTATACATACTTAGTGATAATTTCCATGGAGATGGTCTAAAAGCTTGCCTAATGTGGTATGAAAAATTACTGACAAAAATTAAAATTCCGGAAACATAAAAATTTGTTTTAATATATCTAAAACTAAGAAATAGCATTAAAATAAAGGTAACAGATAGAACAACACAAACTTCTATTTTCATATACCAAGTAGTTTGCGAAACAAAAAGAAGAAATATATACAACTCGCCAAACATAATCTTTATATCACATAAAGCACACAGTCTTTTGTAATAAATATGTTAATTTATCTCTGGTCATTCTATAAAATTCTATTTTTTATGCATTGCATCATTCAAGTTTTGTTTCCAAATCAATAAAAATGTATATAAATTGAATAGTTTTTTTTTTCAATTACAGAAAATAATGAACATATTCTTTTCACAATAGTATTTGCTGTCGTAAAAACATATTTTTGAAGAACAGCAAATAATTTGGCCTTTAAGTTGATTCATCAAATAGTAACAATATAACATAAAAACTATAAACCTATTTTTGACAAAATTTCTATGTACAAATGTAATTACATCATTAGTGTTCCTTTTATATCAATTTTATGGATACAATGTTTTAATTAAACAGCTTGTGCCTCGATTTGTACTTATATATCTGTATTTTTCTTTTTAATAATTTTTGAACTAAATATAACAAATATTCATAGAATGTGATTGTTTATAAGTATAAAATAAAATTGGCAATTAATACAAAAAAAAATATTAAAATTCTATTTCTAAGATAATAATATTCAATTATTACTTATAGCTTTTATATAGGTTTGTTTGGCATGATAATAATATATATGCGTCTGTTTTGTTAGTAAATAGGTTCAATGAATATTAAAATACTATATTGACTTTTTAAAAAAACATTAAAAACAGACATATTATTATTCTGTTTAAATCTGTTGATTAAAAAATATGTGAACAGAAAGACATCATAAAAAATAAATTTCGATTAAAATCTACGAACGAAGAACTTGGTAAATAAAAAATTCCATATATTATAGAATTATATAAAGAAATATCGAAAAACTTATAAAACAAACATTGACTCAATAATAGAACGACAAAAATTTAATAGTATAAAAATATATGAATTGATTATAGGAAAAAAATAATTTATGTGATTTATTTTATATAAGAAAATTTTAAAAAATTTGAAAAACTAGATTTCAATAAAAATACAGTGCATAACCTTATAAATTATTTATCTGAAAAAACATATTGGAAATGTTAAAAACTAAAAATTTAATATCATATCCCAATATATCCACGTCTCATCAGACAAAAATCGGACATAGCCTTCGGCGCAACTTTATAAAAACCAAATTCTATTTCTTTATCTTAGGCATCACAGAATTTTATTATCTCCACCAGCTGCAAAATTATATTCTTCATATTCCCCTGGCGAGAGGACACAAATCTCCCGCCAATGCCATCTTTAAAGCTCTAAGATCATATTTTATTACCCAAATCATTTACAATCAGACGGAATGATTTTTTGATTTCTTCATGGGATTTACACATCTCTATATATTCATGCCTGGGCAGGATTTAAATTCGAATATAATAAATGATATAGAGCAAAAAGCAAGAAAAATACACTAGTTGTTGTGGGAAAAACAAAATAAACATTATTTTAGAGAAAATAATATAAAGCATTTTTAATTTTTATTTATTGTAATAAATGTTTTATGTATAAGCTTATCAATATATTTAATAAAACAATGGAAATAAATTATAGAGGTGAAATCTAAAATAATATATAAAAGAATCAAAATATCCATTTAAGTGTATTAAAAAGTTTTAATGCCATCGAAAACAAAATACTGTTAAATATAATCTATCCAAAACAAAAAAATATATTGTTCATGTTCAAATTTATATAAATTTAATAAAGCAAAATGTAGATACGATGCTTTTTGTTACAATTTTAATTAAAAAACTAATTAGGATGTCTATGATATTAAAAAACGAAAAAAAAGAGATTAAAAATGCGATTAATGATTTAAGCTAAAATTTTTGGCAACAGTAAATAATTATTATTGACTTATTATAGTTACAATATTACAAAATGGTTTTCCAACAGTAAAATAAAACTCTCATAATATTCAATTCATCTTTTTTTTTCAAAAAAAATAGCCAAGGAACTGGCATTTTAGAAAAAACCTTATTGATATATATATATAACCGAAGCAATTATTCTATTAATCCAAGATAATTAATTCGTGTAAATAAATTTAGATAAACAAAAATATAGCTTTTTATTAATAGAATTCAACATCTTGATCCTCACTTTTCTGAGAAATTGAACTTGAAATATGCTTCATTATAATAGCATGCAAGCAAAAAAATAATTGTTAATCTTATAATTATTATTTTCACTTGTAGACTGTATATCATTCGTATTGAGAAAAGGAAAATAAAACAAGCCAAGTGTATGCATTTTCATGATCCGATATATAAGAGTAAAGTAAAAAAATACGAGCCAGTTTACAACATATAAAACAATTTAACACTAATAACAAACCTATGAGTGTGCACCGTATGTGTATTTTAAAAATGACAAGATTGCAAGGTTTCACTTTAAAAATATTAGAAACAAGTTTATCTCGGAGATTATGTCGTTTTAAGATTCATGTGTTTTTTATTTATTTTTTTCACAAAACAATCATAAAAAAAAATGTATTTTATGAATAAGATAGAGTTCGAGATATTTGCAATAAAAAGAATATTCTAAGTTATTTTTTTATAACATTGAAACAAAGCGGAAGTAAATTTTGACTATAAAAATAATAAGTACAGAAATACAAAAGACCATATCTTTAATTTTTAATAAAATTAAAAGAAAGTTAGGGTTCAAACTTGGTTATAATGGTTTAAATGATTGTATTATTTGACTTTATATTCTTTAAACAAATTCACAGTTATATAGCAAAAAATTTATTATGTGAGATCTATGCATTATTTTAGTCTATATTTTTTTAATTTTTTATTGCTTATTTATATCTCCGAAAAAGTAAATTTCAAACAGCGATTTACATGAAATATCAAAATGCTGTAATTTTTTTTGGGTAATAAGGAACAGTTCACTATTATATAAAAAAGTAATTAAGGGAAAAAAATTTCTGTATATCTAGAAATAAAAACGCTTGAGCCATCGCAAAAATTTTATTGCCTCTGAGACTTGTAAGCTAGTTTTTGATACTAAATACATTTTCATATAATTTAAAGAATAAAAAAAAAGATCAATAGAAAATACGTTAAGAAAGGGTAATTTTATATGTAGATTAGTTTTTTTTTGAAATATTAAAAATGATGTGTTTAAATATTATAATATCTATAAAACAAGCTATGTAAGACCGTAGCGCATAAATTATTGGTAAATTTTAATTTAATGTGTATTTTTTTATAAAGAAATAGAACGAAGAAAATATAAAAAATCCTTTTATTACATAAAACACATAAAAAAAGTAGATTCTGGTGTCCAGTAATTTGTTTAATGATATTCAAAAATCCAAAAAAATAATCATGAAAAAGGATAAAAAAATGAAATGCGATCTATGAAGTAAAAAAAAATGACAAAAAAAAACCTATATATAAACTTCATTTTTTTTTGATGTTAGGCATAATTATTATTTTTTTAAAATAGTTTTTACTGCATTTAATGACTAAATTTTGTATTAAATTCTGAGAATATAAAAATAAAGAAATATTGATAATCATTATATATATAGGATTTTTTATTCACATATCCATGATTTACAGGCACAATTCGATTCTTATTTTATGTAATAATAAAAAATAAAAATATCTAATCAATAAATATAACCAAATGTACAAGCTTGGTCTATAAAAAATTCCAAACAATTAGAATTTATAACGGCATATAAATAAATTTAACATTCTAAACAAAATATATCATCTGGTAACTATAATTTTGAACGAATATAAGATAAGATAATATTCGTTAAATACGAAACTAAATCATGCAAAAAAACAAATAAAGTATATAATAAATTAAGAAAGAAAGTATGCAATCTTTTACAACAAGATATAGGAAAAATTATCATAAGATGATCATGCATCGATGCAAAAATATATATAACGATAAAAACATATGCTAAGAAAACGATTTTCATTATAAATTTATAATTAGATCTATTTATAAATAATTAATTTTCTACAATTAGTATAGGTACATGACGTTCAAGTAAATATAAGAACTAGAATAAAATTTAAGTGTAAATCAAATCAAAGTTATAAATTCTAACAAAATCAAATGTGTTTTATAAAAAAAAATTATATAATTCAAGAAACCGACGTTTATATTTGTTTTTCATTTTTATGATATGATTAATATCATGAATCTGGTCGTATGGAATAGTTAACTTGTCTGATTTACTCTATATAATAGATTGTCGAAATATTTACATAATATATGAAGAAAATATATTTATATTGGTGTTTAATAAACAAATAATATAGTAAAATTTATGTTGATTTGCATTTTACTTATATAAAATGTGCATATAAAACCAAACTAGGATGATATCGAACGATAAATGTAAGCGTAAAAATGTACGTTTGATTTTTCATATTTACTAGATGCTGTAGGCCTACGTTATACATAGATACACTTAAAAATTTTTTAAAATAAAAGGATGCAAGCAATAAATACTCTTTTCGTATATAATAGATCAATAAATTTTTATTTGCGTATGAATAAAAAAATAAAATTAGGCACCATAATACCTTAAATCCATATAAAAATATTTAAAATCTATTTTATGGGTAAAAATAAAATTATGAAAAAAATTGCTAAAAAAAGAATCGAAATATAATAATTAATGTTTAGAAGAATAAGAAACGTGCAAACAACTCATTACAGTAAAGTCGTGTATTGTCAATGCCACAAAATTTATGGGATTTTGCTTAGGTAACTATACTTTCATAAAAACATTAAGAATCTATTGTTTATTTACAATAATTACGCCTCTTTTGAAGATTAAACTAGTTAGCGCTTCTAGTTACAAGGTTTTCTTCTACGAAATTTGATATATTGTTTTATCGAATCTAGCCAAAATAGATCAATTATACTGACGAAATGCCAGTATATGTAGATTCTGTCTATTTTAATGTGAATATATACAAAAAGTACAGCATAGAAACATTTTTTCTTAATTCTAAGTTTACTGAGCCCGCTAAAAAAACTAAAATATGTATATCTTATTTTTAAACTGTTATCATATAAACTGGTTTAATATAAAGGAGGCTTCATATGCTTAGAAACTACATATATGACAAAAAAAATGTTTTATAGTGATATGATACCAACAATTTCAGATATTTTTGAATTTTAAAACAAAAAAAAATCCATAAAAATAAATAGAAATCTTTGTTGAAACAATTTAAAACGTATTACGAAAATAAAATAAGCAATTAAAAGAATAAAACGCGGTTATTTTGATACAATTACTTGAATAGCTCTCAGATAAGCATCTTGACATATTAAAGTGTAAAAAATTGTTGGTTTTATGTTATTTTATCTAAAACACACGTAAGAAGACTTTCATATAACGGATATAATAAAATAATGAAATTTCTATTTTGATAGGCATATATAATGAAGCAAAATAACATAAATACAAATAAGGATACATAAAAAATATTTTAATTTTAATCGTAAGTATCATATTTGAGCATTGGGATTGAGAAAACCCTCGAATAAATGAGTCTCGAAAGAAGAAGGGGTATTGAAGAAGAGTTTGGAGAGGAGAAGATAGCTGAAAGTATAAATTCGCTGTGTGTATAGAGTATCAAGCAAGCTGTGCCTGAGAACAAAAACTAAAATTACGACTATAAATATAGCCCATAAATAAAAAATTAATCATATTTGAGATTATATCATTCATTTAAAATAAATATAGATTAATTAATTGTCAGAATCAATTATATACCATAAAACAAATTCAAGTATGCTTTTTATAATGAATTGTAACTATTTTTTTCTTAGACAAGCTCAAAAATGTCACTAACAAATTTTTGCATTATCCGATAAATGGTTTCATCTCTACAAATAACATTTAAGATATGCAAATATGTTTTTTAATTACTTACATTTTTCTTCTGCTTATTAGCGATAAAAAGCATATTAATTGTGTTTTTTTGCTATGTTATGGACGAATAGTAAGATATTTAACATTTTAGAATTTTAATTTTATTATTAAGATTCATTTAATAAATATTTTTTATACACCTTATTATAATTTTACAGTGATCTAATATCATTTTGAAATGTGTATATTTGTTTTTTAAAGTTTTAATCATGAAATATACAATCAAATATAGTCTTTTTCATTTTTTATATGAGCTTTAATATTGTATGAAGATATCTTAACATTCAAATATATGGAATGGATACGAAAAACATTTATAATAAAGTCACCAATTAATAATTTGTTAGTTCGTTTAATTATATAAATATTTGTAGATAAAAATGCAAATTTTTATTAGAATATTCATAAAAACACTTGATTAAATAAGCTAAAATTTTTTTGAACTTCTTTATTTTAGATTGTCAATTTTTGATGAATAGATAGCTATAATTTATAATATATTAAATTGTAAACATTTTAAAAAAGATTGTATCTTTAATATTGCACTAAGATATTGGTATTTATAAGAATAAATTCATATATTTCAATTAGTTTAGCATTAATAGAGATAATTAATTCAATATAACAAAATGCATTTATCATAATTTAAAACAACAAAATCTAAATGTTCAATCTTTGGAATTATAAATATCAGTTTATGATAAATATATTAAAAAACAGAATTTAATTCACGTATTGATCATCTGTGATATTATGTAAAGTGAGCTCTAGTATGTTTTTTCTTTGTAAATTTTTCTTTCTAAAATATATATAATCTGTATCCAACTTTATAGTAAATATGAATGATATTACTGTTCTATTTTATATCATACAGCACAAGTATAGAAATAATAGTTTCATATCTGCACTCACCATGTTTACATTTGCTATTATCATAAACCCACACTTAAATGAATTTTTCAAATTAGTTCCATTTTCTAGATTTAAGGATATAGATTGTTAAAATTTTATTTCTTAGATACCATAAATTTTGTATATTTATTAGATTGCTATTCTATTTCATGTAGATAAAAATTGAGACCTTCCAAAAAATAAAATAAAATATAAGAGTCTTTATAAAAAATGTTAATTATTAAAATACTACTAACAGTTGTATTTTTTTATTGATTCTTCATTGTTAGAAAACTTTAACACAATAGTTTAGGATTAGAATATTCTGGCTTAATCAAAAGCGTAGATTTCAATTAGTACATAATGTTATTTTTTATTTAAAAAAACGATGTAAAATGCTCTTCCAAATTAAAATGAAACATTATAAAGTGGGAAATTTTTATGAAATTAATAAATTCGTAAAAAAATACATGCATGGAAGGTCTATAAAAGTAAATTAATCAAAGTAATTTTATTTGACTATTTATAAAGCCAAAAAAAGCACAGGGTTTGGATCAATATCTTTTCAATTTTAAACATAATAATTTGTAGGGGAAAAAATAAACTGAAATCAATATTTATAAATACCATATATGCAGAGAATTATATGCTTAAATTTATAAATCAGATTTGGCATGCGTATCTAAATGCAGTAGTGGCTATGATTAATTCATCTGATTTCTTATATAGAATATACATGCATTTTTTGTGACATATGCTAACTAGTACAGCTGATGTATTAAAAGCGTCAAAATAATAATTAAAAATAAAAGTATTTGTATATAGTCATTATTTTCTTTAGAAGTAAATAATACTGTTTTTTATGTTTACAATTTATATTTAGATCTCATATTGGAATAATATTGTTTAAAAATATTATTTAAATTGATTACACGAAATTTTTAAATTCTAAATGCTTTTTAATTTTAAGAATTGTCAATTTAAAGATCATAAAGAAAGCGGTATAATATAAATTTATGCTTGTTTGAATTTTGCAATTTATCAAAGTCTTTCCAAGTCAATAGTGGCATGTCATATCAAAAATACTATAAATTAATCAACGGATAAGTTAGTTTGGAAAAGAATATAATTTTTTCTAGGTACAAAACAATAGAAAATTGCTCTAGGTACAGCAAAGAATATTGCCGAAGCGAATCATGAGCTGTAAAATGTATATCTTATATTCAGTGTTATATAAAAAACATATAAGATTCCTCTTTTTGCTCTTAAGCATATATTATTGTATTTATTATACTTTTTATTTATATTAAGATCCACAATTATATACCGATAGCATGATAATTCAAAAAAAAATTATCCTAACTGGGTGACCAAAAAGCATAAAATTTTATAAAACATTCTTTTTATCCATTAAATTACGAAAAACTAGAATATTACGCAAAAAATATGATTTATTCATAAGTAAAACATATAAATAACAATATTTTCGTATGAAAAGATTGCTAAAAAAAATAGGAAAAATGAATTGAAGGTAAAAAAATTGACAAACTTTTTTCCATCGTTCTTGTTCATATATAATTTACTCACATCGTTTTTTTAAAGGCTTCTACGGTAAAATTATATCAATGTGGAGAATATTATTTTTTTAATTGATTTTTAAATAAGATTTATGATTTATAAAAACACTATTATTACTATTTAAAAATAGAAAGAAACTGCAAATAAATAATAGGTGAACTCTTTTATATAAGTTTTGATGGTTTATAATGGTTGAATTCATACTTTTTATTACTTTATTTGACCTATGCATACAATGAAGTTATAAAACGAAATTATTTTTACATGAGAATGTACAACTTATATTGTAATTTAAACTATATTATTTGGCTTTACAGGAAGCACTTATCAAACAAAATAAGTTTTATTGTTATAGTAAAAATAAATTTTCCAAATCTGTAGTTAAATATATATTTTTAGAAAACCTTAAAAACACAAAATATAGTTGACCGATTAAAAATTACATAAAATTAAAAGACCAAGACTAAAGTATAAATGGCATAAAATAATTTTGAAAAATCGTTTATCCGGTATAAAATGATTAAAAGTGCCCATATTCTAGTAAAATACAAATTTTTATGCACAGAAATAGCATGATGAATGTAAAATACTATTTACTTTAGAAATATGGCATATTCTGATAGAATGATTTTTTGTGTTATATTGTAATATATTCCGTAATTGAGATTTTTAAAAACTAATATTTTTGCTATAGTTAACGCACTTTCCCATAAAAATTACTTTTGGGGTCTCATAAAAAGCTAAAACCTTATATATTACCTATTAGAGTATCAGAAGATCAAAGTATGCAATATAGAGAAAATGCTAATTTTTTATCACTTAAGAATATTTGTAAAATTTTTTCGTTTTAATTGTATACCGACACAGCTGTATTTTTACAAACAAAATTACTTAAGTTTATCCGATAAAAGACAACTATATTTTGGTTAAAATAATTTTTATACTTAACACACGATTGCTTTAGAATCTCGTAAATTATATTATAGAACATATTAAGTGTTAATTTGGTCTATAACGCACAAATTTTATGGTTTCTTAGTCTTGAAGATAGCATATTATCAGTGAAAAACAAATAAAATGCCGAGTAAAAGTATTTTATCATGAAATAATTGACTCGATTTTTATTAATTATTTTAGTCAGTATTTGCTAATCAAACATGAAGCATTTTAAAAAGTTGTTACCGATCTTATAAACATTTGTAATAGGTCTGATTTTTTAAATATATAATTAACAATTTCTTTTTACAAAAATAATGCATTTTTGTACATGAATATAATATTTTTATATGTGCATTATAAAATAGATTGTATCTGAAAAAATAGTCAAAACAAAAGTTCTATGATTTACGTTAAATTCATATGTTGTTATATTTATTGAATTTTACAACGGCTAATATTAAATCTCTGGCCTCAATGTAAACAATTTAAGATATTTTTGATTAGATATGTTAAAATGAAAATCAATAATATATATTTTACACATAAAAAAATATACAGATAAAATAAAATTAAACATAGATTACGAATGAATGAAACACGAAATAATACAAAAATAAAAAAAAATTATTGGGACACACTAAATATCGCTACAGAAAATAAATGAGCAAAAAATATTTTTTTAATAATTTAAAAAAAATAATGTTTTTATTAAAAATATACCAACCTCTTTTATTTTCGTTTTTATTAAATTACATTGTGTCAGATTTCTGCAAATTTTACACATTAAAATATTGCGACGCATGTGCAGCTATATTACAATACATTATTTATAGCCTTAATGCCTCTCTAGTAATGTATAATATATGATACAAATATAAATATGCGATAATAGATCTGAAATGTTGTATTATGATAGTATAAAGAAAATATTGCATGCATAATCATTATTAATAAAGGATCAGATAAGAAATCTTTTATATACTATCAAAATATATTATATGAAAATTACATTTAAATTTGAAATATAAAAAAAATTTATTAAAATTAGACAATTTATAAAGAATCATAGTATATAGAGCACAGTAAAATTATTTTTGAAATTCCTGGCATGGTTCACGCAACATTAAGTATTTTTTTATGACATATCATATTTTTTTGGCTTAATAAATAGTATTGATGAAATTAATCTGATTTATATGCTCTAAAAGTAGATTGATAGTATTCTTACTGCATGAAAGAACATACTTTTGTTTTTACACATAAAAATGCATTTGAAAAGTTGTTGACAGGCACTTTACTTTTACAGAATATACCGTGTTAGAATTACAAATATTATCATAAGTATTTTTTTATTAGAAAACTCAATTTACTCATATTTTAAGCACCTATTATCATTTTTAATGCTTATCTTTGTAATTTTAAATATGTCAAATAAAAAAGAAATTGCATCATATTGTTTGTAAAGCGAGGCTTGTTGGTGCAAAATATCATTAAAAGTGGTATTATGTACTTTTAGGTTTTATAGTAGTATTTTGTCTAAAGAAAAAAAACAAGGCAAAAAAAGATTAAGTTATTGTTTGTGTTTTATTTACATGGTGAAGAAAATATGATATTTATTATATTAATCCTTAATCGGATCATTTCATATATTTCTAGCAATTCATCAATTCTTTAAAATTAAAATTTAGGTATTAAACTTCTGACTTATCAACTAGATTTACATAAACTCTATTTATACACACATAATATCCATATAGATGGATTTAAAGAGAAAGAGTTTCAGTACAGCTTCCAAGAATATAAAAGGACTAGAACAAATATAAAAACATAACAGAATAATTCAATATTGTATGCCTTTGCATTTTTCTATTTTTAAATATTGAAACAGTAACTATTTATTTAAAAACCAATATTCTTATTTATTTTCTCTATTTTTATAGCTATCCGTTTTTTTTTGCCTAGCCATCAATCCATAGATAAAATTTTAATAATACAGTTTATGCTTATTATAAAATAATACAAAACAGTGAAGCAATTATACACTGTTCTCACTTCCAAACAGTAAATTTATTTTTTATTGTCATTAAAAATACAGATCAAGATTAATTTATGCGACAATCATTTTGATTTTTTACTTTAACTATTTTTTTAAAGAAAATATAGAATATACCTAAAATCATTATGATTCCTTTTGTTTTTAACCAATATTTGTGGTTATTACTCATTAGAAATAAACTTATATTTGTAAAAAATTTTATGAAATTTTAGTCTTTGTACATTATATTCTAGAGCTTATCTTGAATCATTTATTTTAAATTTGAAATGCTAATAAAAATCATTTCTTTAAAAACATACATATAAAGAAATTTTATATAAATTTATTTGAAATGCATTGATTTGTAATGAGTTACAAGATGCCTTTATAATCATAAAACGATTTAGGACTTTTATTAAACTAAAATTCATAGTATTTATTTCCTTCTAGCTGCTCTTTTATGCGAATGCATTATCTACAAACAAATTGAATCCTTAAAACCAAGATAATTTATAAATTAGATACACAAGTTTATATTTTATATTTAAGAAGTATACATCAAAAATTTTCTATTCAAAATTGCATTTTGTTTAAATAATACTATTTATAGGCGATCTACACATAAATTTAAATAAATATTTATGTTTGAAAATAAAAAAGAGTATGAAAATTCAGCTGCATTAAAAAACCATAATAAAATATGTTTTCATTACAAAAGCATAAAAAATTTCGCAAAACTATCTTAATATTTTAAAATTAGAAAATCATTTATTTATGCCATCAACTATTTATAGTATTAAAAAAAACGTCATTAAAAATAAATAAATCGTCAATTATTATAATTGTAATTTTATTTTAACAAATATGAGCACTCTATGCACAGTACTTTCGATAATCTACACTTATAATGCTATTGTCATATACTATATAGCCCTTTTCATTCAATTCATTCAATACTAGTATCCAATTTTCACGTGAAATATTATTTGAAATAGTTAAGGCTTTACCTCTATACTTAAAAATAGAGTTGAATATTATTGATTCTTTTACATTATCTATATTGTTTTTAAGACAAAATTTTGCTATTTTTGAGAGATAAAAGGAGCTTAAATGCGATAAGTTTTGAAATAAACAAAATTTCTTGACGTAGGGACGTTTCATATGGTCAATTACCTGATAATCAAAATTGTGCAGTGCTAAATATGCAATGTCTAAATTTGCTGTTTTAGTGCCAACGGGCTGCATCTCTTTTAAACCGTTTTCAATCTTAAATTTATCATTTAAAATTTCTGGTGGATTATTTATATTTATTGCATCCAATTTTTTGATATCTTTACAAATATAATATTTTTTCGGTCTTAAGTCGTAAATATTTTTTGTTTTTTTATCTTGGCATTAATATAGCTATCTTTATCTGACTGTGATTTTACTTGGGCATTTAGATCGACTGGATTTGAACCGCTACTACTTTTATCGGTATTATCTATAATGGATTTTTTTAAATTGTTCAACCTTTCTTGGCACAGTTTACTATTCGCCTTCAAATCTTTAAACAGAAATTCGCCACTTTCTTCCTTTACTTGTTTGTTTTCTGTTTTTGTTGTTGTATTTTTGCTGCGTAAATTCAATATTTTAATGCATTTGTCGATTTGTTTTAATTCATCATGAAATAACAATTCTACTAATAGTGTTTCGGTACTCTTTTCAACATTATTATTTGTAATATATTTCAGTAGTTTTCTGCTTTTTGATTTGATTTTTGCTTTCAATTTCTGTAGATGACTTATTACATCTGTATTCTGTTCAAACTCTGAATTGTCTTTCATTTCTTTATATAATGGGTCCATCTTAGTTTTTATACGAAAACTCTCACACTGATTTTTAAAATATTATTCTTATATAATGCCACGGCTTCGTGTTTTGTTGACCTAAAGGAACTTTAATCATTGAAGAATGAACACTTACATTCGCTGCTTGCTTAACTACATTGTCCCGTTCAAGTTTGATATTTCTTGGGCTCTAAGAATAGTAGTATAATCTGCCAAATCCATTCTCGTGTCATCTATAGAAAAAAGATCTACATGGTTTAAAGTTTACTAAAATTCACAATCTAGAGGAACTTCGGCTATAATCTCCATATTTTGAGTATCGTCTACTATGTTGTTTTCGACATGTTGTGTAAACTCGTTATCATATATATCGACATGAATATGTTTTCATTTACAGAATTATCTACTGCTGCATTTATTATCGTACTGAAATTTTTCGGTTTCAACCGAATGTGAAATTTTCGGCATTATATGTTCCTTCATAGCAATAAACTTTTGACTATTTGAACCATTACTTTTTGTCATCTCTTGCTTCTTAAAATCCAATATATTTGTGTTTTCGTTTTCTCGACGAGTATTGTATTCTATCTTATCAATGAGATCTATATAATCGTCATTTAAAAGGTTTTTCTCTTCTACTACCTCAATGTCTAGATCTTTTAATTGAAATCTATACCAAAAGAGATCTCTAGGTACAAAATCACGCTGAGATGAGTGCAAATCACTGCATCTACTGATAAAGCCAAGTCAAGACTCATATTTATATTTTCTTTCAAGTATGGCTGATATTTTGACATGACTTCACGAAAATCTATTGAATTAATATTGACTAGAGCAACTTGTTTACGCAAACGATTAATATTCTTTCGATGTAGTATTATTTCCTCTCAATAGACGAACAATATTTCGAATTTTAATTGTATTCATTAAGCCACACATTCCTAATCTAATATCATTTACATTTGGTAGGTAAGATATTCGCTTTCTTTCTATAACTACAGTCTCAAGTATACAGAGGTATAAATTATAGCCTAGCCATGTATTAAAATGCATAGAGATCGGGTAAAATGGACCCATTGTAATTTCTGGATTTTTATTCTGCTTAATCCAGTCTTTGAATTTATCAATGCTTTTCTTTACATTTAATGTGACATCAACGCTCGATAGTTTAAAAAGCATTGAGTTCACCACTTTTCCTTCTGTAAATTTCTTAAAACCAAAAAAATGACCTCTTTTTGTGATTGCACCTTTTAAACCCATTACAATATCTGAATTGCTCATGTTGTATTCGTTGTTTAAGAGGTTAATATGCTGATAAAGCATCGAATACGATTTTTTTTTTGATTCTGTGATCATTTCCATAAAATATTCATAAATGCTAATAACCATGTTAAAATCCATGTAATTGTTAATATAGTTGATGTCAACAGATGATATCTTTTCATAATCCAAGTCATACTTTGTTATTGAATCTATCACAATTTTTCGATATAATACATCATGTATCTCAACTGAATCCTTTGCGAATAAATCCAAAAGATCAACCGCACATTTTCTTACTTTTATATCCGTGCCTATAGAATGCTCTATCACATCTTTTACCATCCTATATTTGTTTTTCTCGACATACTGATTGTCACAAATCACCTTTATCTCTTCAAGAATTAGTTTATCCAACTTGAAAACATTGTTCTTAATATTATTCTTTTTAAACAGTGGTAGAAAAATATTGTCAAGATATTTTGGATTTTGCCCATCTTTAAAATATTTTTCAATAAAGAAATTTTCTAAAACGATTAAATATAGACATTTTGATATATTTAAACGATTTTCAGTCATCTCTGCGGCAACCAACTCAAAACTTTTGGAGATGCTATCGATAAGAATTTTTTGATCGATGCCATTTAGTATAACATTCGTGTGTAAATAATCAAAAATAGCTATTGCATCATTAGAAGCAGCACTGTCGATGCTTGCTTCTAAACGCAGTTCATTCTGTGCTTCCCTGCCACTTCAATGCAACTCCTCATATCGTCCAAAATTTTGACGCAGTTATACTTAGGATTACTTAAAACGTATCCCAGTACTTTATTAAAACTATTTTTCTTCACATAAGACTCTCTATATGTTCTCGGGCAAATATATGATCCTATAGATTGATATAAATTAAGTTTTATGAATCCTAAACCATATATTGTACACGTATAAGAAAACGCATCTGATTTAGAATCATCCTCAATTGGTAACATACTATTTCTTGTAAGAGCTATAAATTTTTTATTCAGATTTGATATTAACTCTGAGGCAAAATATGGTGTGTATTCGATTTAAAGTCTACATCGAAATTCTCTGCAGCTAGCCCCAAAACAACTTTTCTTTCCTTTTTTTGAATCTGTCTTTGCTCAACACTCATGGAAAAGTCTAAATAGAATACTTCCTTTAAGCTCAAATTAAATGAACTCTTTACAGCATATATTAATTCGGGAAATGGGTTCTTTCTTATATTCTGTTTTGAACCATAAGATTACAAAAAAGAATGCTTTTTCCTTGGAAATGGTTACTAAATCTTTGTTTTCAAAATAAAAACGTATAAGCTGCTCGAACTCAATACCATTTAGATTTCCAGTTATTCTGATGCTAGTTTTCATGGATGATAACTGTGTTAAATCTATTTGTATGCTGTCCACAATGTTTCTAGAATTTTTATGTAGTGTTCGTTTGCACTCATCTCGAAAGGCCATCACTCTATGTGCGAAATCCGTGTACAAAGTATCTAGATCTTCTTTTGTACTACAAGAAGGAAAAAAAAGCCAGATTTTATATTCCGTGGATAAAAAAGTGCATGAACCTACGTAAAAATGACCCAGATCTGCAATATTAATACATCCTCTTTTATCAAATGCAATAAAATTCTTCGTTAAAATTTTTCATTTATATAGGACCAACGTGTTTGCGCAAATACTAATATTTATAACAGGATTATTAAAAATAGAAGTGAATGAACCTATTTTAAATGCTCCACTTAAGCCATCCAAGTCTACTGAAGTGGTAGTCATATGAGCAATTTCAGAGTATTCTACTTTCTTGTTTACCAAAATACCAGCATTTTTTGCTGAAAACAAGTCCTTATTATTTCTGTCATTTAAAATCATGTCACGCTCATTTTTATCCATCTTTCTATATATTTTTCTGCCCGTTCTAAATTTTACAATGTCATATAGATCCTTAAGTTCTATTTCATCATTAACGCAAAAGAACAGAGCTAATTTTATATCATGATACAAATTTTGAAACAAACTGTAGATTTCCTCTACATTAATATCATTTCTTACGGAATATTTGATTTTTTTATCTTTAAAATAGTTTATTCTTGGATATTTTAACGCCAAATTTTCTTCAAAAAAAGTTATTAATATCTTATCATTGTATTTTTCATTTGTAGTTAAACAATTATAATGCTCGAATGGGTGCTCCATTATAATTCTAGTCTGTATATACATACTTAAAATAATAATATCAATGATAGACGCAGAATTATCTTGAAATCCTGGGAATTTATGTTGCAGGAAAGGTAACAAAATATTATTACTTTCTAACATCTTCTGCCGCATATTAATTATAAAATGAAATGTGCCGATCATATTTGTATCATTTTCAATCTTCTCTAAAATAAATTTTATATCCATTTTTAACACTATCGATTGCTTATTTAAGTAATAATATGAAACACAAGTAATTAAAATTTTTGTAAAAAGTGCCAAAACTTTAACCAAATTACGTATATTTTTATAGATAGAAAGCATATTTGTCAATGAATAGATTATATTTTATGAATTAGTTTCATTTTGTTTTAGAAATGGAAAGCAATAAAAACCGTGTAAAGTGTTTCATAATATGTTTTCATAAAAGTAAACATATTATATTTTACATAAATATATCTTTAAAACTGTTTTGAATAGAATTTGTGGCTTTATATATGTTTTTTATGTCAATATTATAAATCTTGAAATTTGAAACACATAAACAAAAAATTTAGTGGTTTAAAATAAAATAATATTGTATCTTTATGTTTTCAAATGTTTTTAAAACACTTATTTTATATTTTCATTGGTTATATATAAAACATGGTCAAATTTTTTGGCTTGTTTTAGATTTTAAATTAATATTTTTATATTTGTGAGGATATTTTCCTTAGATCCACAAAATATATATTATTTTTATAAGTCAAATACAAGAAAAAAGAAAAAAAAAGTATATAATTCGACTTTCTGCCACTCGTGATATAAATTTCTAATTATTGTTTTATTTTTCTAAAATTTTTGATAAAAGACTTAATATCGTATATTTAGCAAAAAATTTATGATAAAACGATGATCAAATATAGTTTATAGATTCTTTTACATTCTTATAAATTATAAAAGTATAAATATACATAATATGATATATTTTTACTATACTTGATTCTATGAGGATCTTTATTTGTTTATGCTATAAGAAAGTTCAATTGTTCGAATATTTATTAAAAATAAAAATTCGTTTTGAATTTATAATCTTTTGAAAAATGCGTATTTTTATCCATTGAATATAACCCAATGAGTAGTAAATCAAGAAATTTCTACCTTTTAATAACATAAATAATATATTTATTTTCAGTTGATACTTAATAAACAATATCATTAAAATTCACTACTTTAAGAATTTGTTACCCAATACGCGGTTTGATGTATACAAATCTAACTCAACATATTGTATTATTTCAAAACGATTAAAAAAACTTTAGTTTACTATCATTTTCAGCATTATAATATTAAATTACATATCTTTAATTTTAATTAATATTTTTCACTGATAAGGATAACAAACAAAACAAGAAACATAAACAATAATCAGCTAGTTATGACAAAAGTGGCAAATGAGGTTTCAAATGCTATCACAATAATTTAAATACTTAGATATACGTATCGATTAGGTCGACAGATCAAAAATGACTAGTTCAAAAATAAACCTATTATTGATTTTTAGAAAAAATATTATCAAATTATATACTTTCTACGTAGAAATATGTATTTTTACGGTAAAAACACTTTAAAGTATATGATTTGCAAATTATCCAAAAATTTTATAAATATATATTATTAGTTCTACTTTTTTTTGCAATAGTATTTTTTTTACTGTTAATAATATAAATTTCAAAAGTCTAAAAGATGGTGAAAAAGGTATTCTTATGCCAACACTAGACTCAATTTTTGTGAAGAATTCATAAACATTTTTCATCCAAATTATAACATTATACTTGGCTTTCGTAGATCGTAAAAATCATATTAAAAGAAGGCATCTACAAGCGCAAAGAAAAATTATATTTATTTAATTTGATAAAAAGTAAATTTGGATATTAGAAAATTTGTCCACAGCACGCGCAATTTTCATAGCTCGATTTCCTATGTTCAATACATTATTGGCTTAAACTGTATTTATTAGAGCTCTTTTTTGATTTTAATTTTATCTCTAATATTATATATAAAAGGTAAAGTTACTGAGGCTTTAAGAATTTCGAAGATCTAAATAGTATATATATAGGCTTATTTCATGCGAAAAGGCAGTTTTATAATCCAAAAAAAATCATAATAAAAAACTTTTTACAAAATCTTACGTATTATCCTTTCTTTTTATACAGTTAAAATTAGTCTAAACTTATTTTGAACTAATATTGAACGGATTTTCCAAAATTAGAAGATTTATCATATAAGAATAAATATAAATCTTTTAAAAGCTTATAACTTAAAAATGATCAAATGACCCTTTTGAAATAAAAATTGTTATTAATTGAAAATAAAATGATTTTTTATAAGCAAACTTTATTATAATTCGTAAATGATGAATAAATAAAGAAAATAAATAAATAATAAACAAACATTTTACTATAATTTACTAATGAAATTCTAAAGACGAAATGTTATTTTCATTAAACACATATACAAAAATTAATGTATAAAAACATAAACTCTTCGTTTCAAAATGCTGTGATGGCCCGTAATATTACAGAAAAACATTTTTGAATTATAAAAAGCATTAATAAATGACAAATTTACAAAAATTGAAGCACTAAAGATTAGATAAATACTTTTAATTTAAATGCTTATCAAAGCATTAGTTGTTAGTTCTTTAAAGCTGATATATATATGAATATATTTAAACGCGTAATCGAAGTATTTAGCATAACTTTTGCCGATTGCCATATAAAAACTCTTTTTTTTCTTCTTTTGCTGTTAATATAAGAACAAGCTTATTTTGTTAATATTAGCATTTGATAACATGTTAAATTAGACTAAAACAACTTCATTTGCTATAATATGTTTTTTTAATAAATAAATATTTAATTACTTAAACACAGTAAATTTGTTATGTATAAATAATGTAGTTCATAATGGCACTAAAGATGCAAACAAAAAAAGAAGATTCATCAGAATCGATTCACAAGAAAAAAACCCGGAGAATAAAAGAGGACACATCACCATTGGAAATTGAAAGTGAGTAATCCACAAGCGATTTTGTTAGTTGTGATGAGGAAATAAAAGATATAGACACACGAACCGAAGATTCAACATCACAGATGTCGTACAAAAGGGATGTAGATGAAAATGAAGAGTATATGTATTTTTTTGACAAAAGTGAAAAAAAATATAGAGGAATATTGAAAAAATTCTGGTTACAGCATAGCTTTATAATAGTGCCTGGTTTAGAGGAAACAAAAATGGAGAAAGCAAAGGAAAACTCGTTAATTGATTGCGAAAATGGTTCTTTAGAACAAAAAACTGCAAAGCCGAAAAAAGAAAATTTGATCCCTAATGATGATTATGATGCGCTTATAAATGAATTTTTGGTTCATATGTTGACATTCTAGAGAAAAATATAAAAAATATTGAAAAGGCAATCGATTCTGGGAGGGAAATGAAAAACACACAAGAAACTCACGACCCAAAAACACTTGATGAAAACTGCAAAAAAAGTATCTTGAAGCGCAAAAAATATCGAATATTGGCTGAGAAATTAGAAGAGTTGTCTAATAGACAAAAATATGTTTATCTCTTGCATTTGAATAAGAATAAGGGAAATCCATTTAATCCGTACACAACAAGATGTTCATTATTTAAGAGAGGTATTACGCCAAACAGACCAGATTCAAAACCATCAGTAGAATTTTTTGTCGAATTCTACAAAACGATACTAAAGAAAGGCCACGCTGAAATCTTTAAATATGATGGAGAATTTCTAATGAAATTTACATTTAAATATGAAGAATAGGATATTAATAAATAAATTATAAACTTACTCATATTTCTTATTTTCAAAGTATTTTTAATACAATAAAAATTATTTGCATTTTTTGAGTAAAATATGCGATAATACCAGATAAAATTTAATACGTAGATTATAAATATAAAGGAAAAATGATTGATTTATTTCATTGTTAAATAGATCCTGCTAAGGAATGTATAAATTTTTTTACAATAAATTATTTTTTCTAATGAAAAACTATTTTAATACAAACTATTGACAATAATTATCATCTAAAAATAGGGAAAAGTTTGCTTCTAAAAATAGATTATAAAGAAGAACAAGAAAAATGTGATAAGAACTACTTGATTATAGATTTAATATACAATGAAATGGTTTCTAAAAAAATTATATCATATTATTAAAATATTCAATTATATAATGGAAAGCTTGTAGGGATTTTTTAGATGTGATTGTGGACAAAAATAGATTTAAGAGTGTAAATTTCTGATGATAAGATGACGATAAGAATTAAAAATCCATACAATCGATTTTATATCATTATTTAGCCATGAGGCGACTGAAATTTACTTTTTTATAATTGAAGCCTATTTTATCGAGTGGCGATATAAGAAAAACATATTGTATTATTTCGTGGCTAAGTATTCTTTGATCTGTCTGTCGTGTAATAAACTGTTTACTATAGTTAGCTTTGTGAAAGAATTATAGGTTGAGAGTCTATTTTTATGGAAGAAAACATAAAAGTTTAAACTTTTATTGGTTGTATTATGTTTCAAAACAAAGATTGTAACTTTTGTGTATAATGTGTGTCTATAAGTAAGATTTTTGATGGATGAACTATGACAAGAAAATAATTGTTATTTTAATGATTTCGTGTTAAAGTGAATTATTGAATATTGAATGATGTTAATAAGAAAAAAGTTATATAAAATCGTGGATAAAAAAATGAATTGATAGTATTATTTAAATGATAATATCCGTATATTATTAAGAAATCGTTAAAATCGACAGATTAGTCATATATAAAGAATCTGTAGATACTTGGAAATTTCATCGTTTGAATGTATAAAGTAATTCCAATCCATATTAGATGTAGATGAAATATGATTGAAAACTTAAATTGTATGCTTAATAAATCATATTTCACGCAACAAGTATATTATAATAAGTATATATGGTTTTCGATCTAGTAAACCAGTTTTTATTCATACCAAAACTTTTCGGTAGAACTGTCTTCGTTTTTGCCTTAATATATGTATTCTTGATATGGAGATGTGCAATCTACACATAAAATTGATGCTAAATGCGATATTTGTTATATTTTTTATAAACAGCTTTATAAAAATAACAATTATCAGAATGTTATAAAATTCACTAGAAAATATACCATTTTACGATTTTTTTTTATATTTAAGGTTTGTTGTTTTTGATTTTCATAAGATTTAAGATTTAAGATCGTGATTTTATTTTTATCTGGATAAAATTCCCATAAAAACATTTACTAAATTTATGAGAGTATATTTCGTGTCTGTCGAGGCTTTATTTTATGTTCGTGATATGACAAATACAATATTTCATATTTCCTTTTTCTCTAAAATTATATACAATCCTATGATATTTTCAACCCCAAGAATATTATAAAAATATGAAAATATTTGGTCATCTTACCAATTAGAAACATTTTCTATAGTATCAATGAAAAGTATGATTAGAATATTTTAGTATCAATTTGAAATAAGAATGACATATTTTCACCCTTTAAACGACTAAATATATTGCTCTGCTCTGTTTTATTTTGTGAATGGTATGATTTATCTTGTTTGAATTTCCTTGCTTGTTTTATGATAAATGATTACTTTTTATGGTGATGATATTGAAAAGAGTAATTTGAAAGACAAATGGATACGAAAAGTAAATAGAATGTTTTGTTGGAAAATATAATTAATGACACGTAGAAATAACGGTGGATATATCCGATCAATGGTTTTTAAACTTGAAATAAAATATCGAAATGTAGAGAAAATGGTAGAAATATACTAATTTTCTGGATGGATGATATGGATATAATCGGGTCAGTTAATTCAAAAAATCAAATAAAATGTAATGTGGACAATCTTGGTATTCTGTGTGGCTTATTTTGTAGATGTTGTGTATTTCTAAAGTGAAGTAAATAATGATTTATTGATGTATCAGTTATATAGATTCAGTTAGAATGAGTTGAAATATTATTTAAGAGCAAATCTATGCCTATATATTGTGTATAGAATTTTGAATACTGTCTAAAATGTGTAAAATTATGGTTTTATAGATAAATGATGGCATTGCATAGACTTTTTGATGTTATAAGAAATGAATATTGATTTTGGGGTAAAATTGTTAGGTTTAGTACGTGTATTTAGATGCCACAGATAAAAAGAGAAAGTGAAGATAAAGTATATAAATATATCGTGGAAAGCGCGTAGTGCACGTATGAATGTGATTATGGAAAAAAAATTGCTTACAGGATGTAAAGTTTTGCCGATAAAACTGTATATGAGTTATGAATCTATGATGATGGTGCTAAACAGTTAATAAGGAAGGTGTGAAGTTTAAAAATATACCTTTTTGCAAATCTAAGGTGGATTTATTGAGTGGATGATATAAGAAGAGCATTTTGTAATTGTTTGTGGCTATATATTTTATTATCTATATGCTTTGTTATATTAATCGTGTACTAAGAAAAAGATTAAATTTTGTAGTGTACAGAATAAAGATGGGTGTATTTTTATTAGAAAACGTCAAAGTTTACAGTTTTTTTTGATCGTAATATGTTGAGTAAATAAAGTTAAGATGTGTCTGTGTAATTTATGTTTTCTAAGCGTGTATTATTGGTGCAGTTAACCATGACAGGATGAATATAGTTGTTATTATAATAATTTTGAGTTGATGTGAATCAATGAAAATATAATTATGTTATAAAAAGGAACTTTTTGAAGAAATCTTGTCCTAAAAATATTAAGTAAAGGGTAATTTTAATCTAAATGTCCTTCAATTTTAAGAAGATTGGCCATAGGTAAAGTATCTACAGAAACTTGAAAATTTTATCGTTTTCTCTTGAATTTAATTTCAATAAAACTTAGATAAAGATGTGCTATTATTGGATAGGTTAGTTATATATATTCGACGTAGTAATTACACTAGAATACGTACAGATTAGTCTCGATGCACATACGTTAATTTGTATATGTAATCTTTTTGTTTAAATATGGATTTTAATTTATTTTTGTGTTGATACACAAGAGCTCATATTATTCATTTTAAAGCTCATGAGTATATTTTATCTTCAATCTCAATCTTTGTTATTTTAATTTTTATAAAGAATTAGTGCATTTTTATAAAATAATACATTTCCGAGTTTACTATATTAATCTAACGATTAATTTTTTGTTGTAACAATATTTTTGTTTTATATATAGTATAAAATAAACCCCAAAATATAAAGGTTCTAAAACGAAAAATAGAAAGATAATGATAGGGAGAAGAAGGTGAATTCAAGAACTGAGTTGACGAAATCATACAGAAGGCACTAAAAGAAAATATTTGGAAGTCGAGAAAAATAAAAGAAAATGAGGTTAAAAAATGAATAAAAGAAGAAGAGACTCATACCACAAATAATAATCAAAAAAATAATTAAATTTAACGAATGAAGCTATTTGACACATATGCAAAAGATACTAAAGGATAAAAGGCAGAAAGATATAGAAAAAAATACATTATGCCTATTGTATAGTAATTATCAATAAATTATAGCTTATTTTTATAAAAGGTGTGTGCTATATGTTCATTATTAAGTGATTTAGTATAGGTGTAACATGATACATTGAAAATAACTTAAATTTATGATTGTAAGAATATTTGTTTTTCATGATCATTATTATAAGTCTTTAGTTTCCTATATTCTGGACATATCAAATTATACTTATGTGAAAAAATTTTTCTATATTTAAAAGAAAGCTTCTATATAAGTTTAGACACAAGCTAGTTATATTATCGTAAAAAATACGAGATATCTGGTATAACTATATCCCAGAAAACAGTTAAAAACATTAAAATTTATATTTGTTATTCAGATACTTTATCATCACATATAAAAGTCCTATAAAATAATTTAATTTTCGTCAAAGCTGTGACAAAATTTATTTTTGATATTTATACGATTAAAAAAGTTTAAACAGAATATTTACACATAGAAATAATTATGAAGGTTGAATCTTAATTCAAATTAGACGTTATAAAATAGAACCCGGATGAATGAATATATTTTAATAGTATAATACTACCATTTAAATGCATTAATCTCTTTTATTTCATAAGTTATTGGTCGTAAAATTTATATTTTTTTTATGAAGTAATTTTTAAAAAAAATCAAATTTTATGTTTGATGCTTTGAAAATACATTACAAGCTGTCTAAATATGATTTCACTTCCTTTTAAATTGGGGATGTTTAAGATTTTTTATAATATTTACAAACTTAAATCATTATATGCTTTTAATATAACCATATAATTATACGCAAAGGTCATATAAAAATTCTTATTAAATTATATATTTATTTATAATATTATAAAAAGGTTAGACTATATATCTTTTTTTAGTTTGTGTATGAATTCGGGAAGATAAATCGCAATAAACATTAATATAATCAATTTAATCTGAAAAAAAATTTGGGATTGACATGATCGTGTACAAGAAATAAACGAAAAATATAGCCACATATCTATAGAAAAGGATAAAAATAAAGCCATAAAAATATATGATATTTATCGATAATATTTATTTTCTTCGAAATCTGAGCTTTTTAAGCTCCATTATTGTCAAAATTTGGGCTTAGCGTTCAGACATTTTTGACGCTCAAAAGATATATCTAGGCTCTGATTATTGTCTTAATACACCTAGAATCTACATTGTGCTTCTTTATATAATTTTATATTCTCGCCTTACTCGAGGACTCTAACCTAGTGCTAATATCATAACTAACATGTAACCTTTTCGATTCGGGGACGCTATTCTTTCATGTTAAAAATATCTTTTCTCTAACAAAGTAATCTTTTATTTTCTTGATAGAGAATCCTACATTTTAATCCATTGATTTTCATTATAAGGCCTATGAAATTCTAATTAATAACAAATAGAAAGCCAAAATTATAGAATTTAAAATATAAATAAGGAAAAAGAATAGCACAATACAAATAAAATATAGATCATTGCAGTTTTAATTATAGAATTATAAAGTTAATGTATTATTTTATATTGTATCAATAAATTTCTGTCAACATTGGAAATAAAATAGAATCGACATTGTAAAACAAAGATTATAATAAATCTTTTTAATAACATTCTGATAAAATATATAAAAATAAAAATGCATAGCAAAAAAAACACATTATTTAAGTTACAATATATACAAATGAACTATATAATAAATGTATTTACGAACGTTTTTCAAGAAGTAAGTAGTCAAGACAATAACAATATTTTCATGCTAAGAAGATCAAAAATAGGGATAAATATGTTTTTACAGATTAATACGCATTGCAGATGACAAGAAATGAAAAATTTATCATATGATACCATTTAATTAGACATTTTTATTTATAGACTTATGTATAAGCAAAAACCTGTTAATTTTTTTTAAAATTAGGCAAAATAAAGACACAGAAATTTCAAAATATTCTTATAAAATATCTATAGCGAATACTTTAGTTTGAAATTTGCAATAAATTGTTATTACTTAGTATAAGCGATTCCATTACATGGTAAACCATGACTATGCTTTAGAAATAAAAAAAAATTAATAGATTGTAATTTAAGTCCATACAAATTTTTACTGGCATAAAATACACTCTATTTTTTTGGAATGTTTTTCTGTACGCATACAAACAACCAAGATAACATTAAATCACTATAAATAAACTAAGAATACATGATTTTGTGTTATAAAAGCCGTCAATACTATTCTCTAAAGTTCATTTAAGATTGCAAATCTTAAGTTGAAACCATTTCTAATTTCAGAGATGGCATAATATCCTTAGAAATTCACCTAAAATTACCATTAGACATAAAAAACATTCACTGATATATAAAGCTTAAAAATGACATCGAAATATTTGTAATTATAAAAATATGGTTCTATTATCTTAACCAGACGCCGTAAAAAAGTTTTAATTAGAACAAATTATTTTTAATAAATGTTTTAAACATGGATAAAACATTTTTTGAACGCAATAAATTAATAGTATCAACAAAAACAACTAAGACAACAAAGATAAAATATACTATTATGAATGTTGAAGTTGCGAAAAATACCTTTTCTTGGACTAATATTTTATAATGACATTGAATTTATTGTTAATAAAACTACGAAAAAAAATATATGACATAAATGAGATAATTATAATTGATCGAATGACAAACGTTTGTGCACCAAAAAAGTTCTACTTATCATGTGATATGCAATTACATTCAATAAATATCTATAACAAAAAACATATTACACCTATAGTTTTATTTAGACTAACATTCAGCCAGAATTTTTCTCATAAGTTTAAATCCATCAATATAATTTATTTTTTTAAAACTTATGTCACGAATCGCTTGATTTCCCGTGTGCAAAGCGTATTTATATGGGCTATACTAAACCATGCTAATTTTTCATCAAAATCACCTCTTCTTTTGTTTAAGCATAAATTTGTTTTATTTTAATTTCTAAGAACGAATATGTACTTGATATGTTTTTTGGACTTGATGTTTCTTCTGGTATTTTTTGTAATATTGTGCCACCACCCTTCTTATGCTATAAACTATATAAATATTTAATACTTGTGATTGCATATTATTCACAGCTCGAATTCTGACAAAATATAATTTATCAACAAAAAAAATACAATTTAAAAACACAAAATAAAACAATACAAAAAACCACCTAATTTACTCGATTATTATATTTATTATGCAAATATTATATCATTTTATGTGTTTTTTTCTATTCTACTTAATATATTTAAATGAACATTATAATAATTTCAAATATATTAAGTAATACATAATCATTAATGTTTTCAATACAATCATTTAAAAATTTTATCTTAAACATATACAGCAATAAAATGTTTCTTGTTTTTGCAAGATAAAGCTTTATTTACTTCGTCAAAAAAAAACATTAAGAAACATTCGTTTTTTTAAAATCTATGTGATCAACAAAAAATCGTATAAAAATATGTTAAAAGAGAAATACAATAAAAATTAGCCGATTTCTATCCATGAACTATATCCAAAACTATTTAAAAATTATAGAACATCTGCATTTTAATATGAGATTAAGTAAAAAAAATGATAATCCAACACCACAAACAATAAGAATTTGTATAAAATACTATCTGATGCAAAAAAAAAGCAGTAAAACTGTAAGTATAACATATGACATGGAAATATACATTCATTATAATCCAAACATAGCTAAAAATTATTTTCTTAATACATAGAAAACATAGTATATGCATATTTTTTATTGAATACCTTTTTGACTCTAATATTTGACACAAAATAAATTTCAATACATTATATTGCTGTTTGAAATATCGTATTCGCAGTAAATTTAAAATTTTATTTGAAATAGCTTGAATATTTATAAATAATACATATTTCCTGTAAATAAAATTTTTCAGCCTTAATACATCGTTTAAAACAAATCACTATAATAATATAATTTGAATTTTATAAGCAAAATCTAATTTTCGAAATATGAAATATATCAATTCTGGGTGGAATTATATTTTTTGAATATTATTGAGATTGCAGTTTTCTAATTAATACAAGAGGCATTGTATTTTACACAGTTTATATCGACCTCTATACAATGAAAAAATTTGCTTTTATGATATGCATTTTATAAAAAGAAGATTTTTTTTACAGAATTAGCATGCAAGTTTTTATAGCTGACGGGCTTCAACCTTATTTATTGGACTTAAATGTAATTAATTATGACTTGGATTATTTTGTATAGTGCTTTATAGTAATTTATATTACTAGGATTCATGTAAATTCAATATTTGGATTAATTCACAATATGCAAGGCCTTTTTAGTGAATTTTTTTTTATTATCCCACATCTGTATGGATTGCTTCATCAAATTTCAAATTTTTATCATCGTCTTGTTTCTTTTTCTTATTTTGTTTCCTTTAGATTTCATATTTTTTATAATTTTATAATTTTATAATTCCCTTCGTTTAAATTCAATTTGATGTGACTCTAATCTCTATATCGTCATTAACTAGTCATTAACGTAGATATTATAATGCATGATATGATTAAGTTCTGACATATATACATAATATATTTTTGCGACTTCATTCTAAATTTATATGGTAAATTTGAGACGATATAGCTGTAATACCGATTTGTTAGTCCAGTATGATATTTATGTATCTATTTAAATCCACCGAAAATTAGCCTAAAAAATGCATCATCGCATTTCGTATTTTCGATACAACTTGTGAAAAGATGTGGTTTTTTCTTTTAGTTTCTATTTTAAGAATTGTAAATTTTATATATGAAATGCTTATGCTTTTTTTATGTAGAAATTTAAATTCATATTTGCTATACATATATTCACGTTTTCTGTATTTTGTTATGTTATTATATATTTATCCTTCTTAAAGATACATTTACGGCATATTGCAAAATTCAACATATTTATGTGTTAAATGTAATTCTAATTCGTTTTACTTCCAACACGATAAAATCTTCATATACTAAAAGGAAACATTTTTCTTTTTGTATATCAAATTCCGACAATAAAGTTAAGGCCAGTTTAGACTGTACCATTGATTTATTGACTAAAAATCTTCTCTCTATAATATTTATGTGCTGTTCTCTGCATTTATAATATTATTTACATTAAAAGCAATCTTTACTTATTTTTTATTACTCTGTATTAAAAATTATATTATATGATGAAATTTTATCCATTTTATTAAATATTTGACAAAATATTCACATTACACACTGTATAATATATATTTTTATGTAAATATCACATTTACATTGTTTACGGTCACAAAATTATCTGATTCTGTACCATAAAAAAATCTTTGATCATGATTTATTATCTAAATTTATAGTATATGCGTCTTATTATATAATACGTTCATTTTGTAAGTCATGACAAATGAAATCAAATCTTAATAATTGCATTTGAGTAGATATTTATAAGTGATTTATGTAGACTTCGCTAATCCCTACACATTCCATTATATATTTTCATTAACTATATCTCTATATCCACTTTCTTTCAGTTATCCAAATTTCTATTTATTAATCCTAATATAGCCAATTTTATATATTTTTATCTATATCATATTTTGACTGTGTTTAGTATCAAAGAGTTCCCTAACCTAGATTTTCTATGCGTGCATTAAGCTCTATGCGGGATCTGAATTTGTATTGTAAATTGTTTGCTCTGATTTACTGATAGCCGATCGATTCTGCGTCCAAGAACATAGAAGTACGACTTATTTGTTCTATACGGACTTTAATGTTCCAAATCAGTGCATAAATCTTGAAATGTTCGTCTGATATATACCGAATTTTCTTATTCAAGACATCTTTAAAATAATCTGCATTTATATATGAATTTTGAAATATTGCTGGCAAAAAAAATTATCGGAAAAGAAACTTATTTTTACATATTATTTCGGTATTTTTTTACAAGAATATCGAAAAAGATGCTTTTATCTTCAATTTTTCTATTAGCTTGAAAATTCAAACTTTCTTATCGTTGATGGTCAAATTTAGATTCTTTTTTTGTATATCTAAATATAGCGAACTAAGGCAGTATTATATCATTGTAAATAGATTTCCTTTACATTATTTCTACCGTTTCACTTCACTATCAATAATGCAGAATTAAAATGCTATACAAGGGGCTTGCCATATAACTTGATAATACAGAACTAAATATTTTTAATAAGTTTGTCTTTTTATGATTCAACCCTTTCTTATAATATCGGATTTTCAATTTCAAATCAATTTACCTTCAGATTGATAATTAAAAGAAAATAAATTTAGGAATTTGAATCTTGTAAATAGCTAAATATCCCAAATATCAAGTTCTTCTTAAATAAGGATATCCTAAAATCCAGCTAAAATTGCATCTTTTTTATAATTAATTATTTCATTTTGTATTTTTAGGATTTATTCAATGAAATAACTAGATACACAGAAAGTATATAGAATCTAAAAAAATACGGATAACATCCCCAAAAGGTTTAAAAACCAAGTTTTAATTATATTTATGTAAGTTTAAACTCCATTACTGGTTGTATATCGACCAGCTCATATATTACAACAAAAAAAAATCAGCTTAATCTAATGTTCAATAGCTATGTTTTCGTATTTGAAAAGCTATTATCATAAGAAAAATAATTTTGGCTTTCATTCACGTGTCTATTTTTAAACAGAATGTTTTGATCAGGCATTCTTTTTTCATATTTTAGTTCATCATCAATTTAAAAATGATGTTCAAAGATTAATGTATTCAAAAAACACATAAAAAAATATATCATCTTTTGAATTCCTAGGATATAAATTTTATCTTCAATGAGAAGGTTAACTGAATCAATTTAATACTATAAACAGACAATGGAAGATAAAATCGTGATATTATGCATACATCTATTTTAAAAATCTTATTCCTTGCTATTCAACAATATTTCATGCATTTTTGTAGTCAACATATAAACTATCACAAACATCCATTTTGTAGATTTTACCCGTATAAAAGCTAGTCAATCAAAACAAAAAATTTTTTATAAGTGTTTCTGGCATATTTCTATTTGTTTTTCTATCATCAGAGACTTCATAAAATATTTTTTTAAATTGCTTATAACATAATTCAGACATGTGTTTATTCTATTATTTCCTGTATATTTTATCTGTATGCTATAAGCAAATCTATACAAATGTAAATAAATACAATTTAATTGTTCTAAAAGCTTTCTGAATATGTGGCAGCTTTTAGTTTTTGTAATAATTTCAGTCGTGCTTAATTTTACTTTTTTATTCTTCTTATATATGTTCAGGATCTTTTTACAAGCAAAAAATTATTATAATTTATTTTTTAATCGTCAAATGTATTTAGAGCCGCTTGAACCTAATATTTAAAGTACTATTTTAATCCTTTTCCCCTCGTTGTAATGTTTAAAAAAAAAACAAAATATAATATACACGTATGATTAATAAAAAAGCTTTTGCAATATATATTTGGCCATACAAATCACCGAACCAAAAAAAAAATTTAAATCATGTAGTTTAATGAAAAAAAGCATTCTTTTTAAAATCGGAGGACAATTTTTCGTCTTAAAGCATACAGAAAAGAGCTAGTAATTTCATATTCACTATATATTGCGGTCTATCAAATTATTTTTTAAACTAAATTGTTTTTTTATATGTACTAACTCATAATATCAACTATATTTCGTTTATTTTTCTGATTCTAGTGTACGCAGAAATACATAATTGCATATAGTTTACAGCGATTTTGTATTTTGATTCTAAAAAGACCTTTTTAATGGAAAATGAAAGTATTAAAAAGCAAATTTGATAATTATTTATCAAAAAGGGATACAAAACTGGATTATGACCTATTTTACATATTAAATATATACGTTTTAACATTAAAAGATATCGAGACAATTTAATTATGTTTTATTTATTTGACGCATTTATATTTAGGATATCATTGGATTTAAATATATCTTGTTAAATATTAAGTCGAAGATGTACAACAGAGATACACTTCTCTTCGCAAGTTGCAAAATATTGCCCTTTCTTTCCTTTTTACTTCTTTTGCAAAGAATTTTCAGTTTTTTTTGTTATAAATATTCAATATTTTAGACAATTTAAAAATATACATTTTTTATTTATTTATTGCATATCTATAGGTATTTCATGATAATATTGTTTCATAAAAATCTCTAATCTTTATCATATCGTCAAAGAAAACAAAAGCTTATTTAATTCTCACAAAAAAGGTTTCATTACTATGATTTTGCATTTTATTGGTTCCAAAAGCAAGTTTTCTATCCACAAGCTTGTTGTAAAAAAATTTAATTTTCTGTTTGTAAGTACAGAACCGTTCTAAGAACGAAAATAAAACAATTTAAACAATGTATTCAGCATAATTCATGGTAAATATATTGTTCAAGTTGTTTTTAAAAAATATCGCTAAAAATCGTGAATGAATGAAAAAACTAGATCAACCGATGAATAAGATTAAATTTCAGTAAATTATGCTGCACAAATGAAATAATATGTACCTCTTTATGGTATATTTTTGGCAAAATTCAATTACTACAAACCACGAATCCGTTTATATTCATTCTTTTACGATTTGATTTAAAATGAAACATACTCTTCTCTAGAAATACGTATAATAAAGATATTAAATATAAAAAATCATAAATAAAAAAACAATAAATTCATTATTTTTTAGACGAACAAGTTTGATTTAAAAATACAATAAAGGTGCGATAGTCACGTATATATTATATTACAGGAAGGAAAAATAATTTTATGTTGGTTCTATATTGAAATATTGGGGAAAATACGTTTTTAGTATAAATAATAATAATAATAATAATAAAATAAAAGACGATAATAAAAAATGAATTATATGCATCGTAAATTCAACACACAGCATAAAATTATGATTAAGAACTGGTCACAGTCTATCTATTATGATTTAAAACATGAGTATATAAATTATAAAATTTTATATCAAATAAGATATTTTTTCTCCGTATAAATAAAATAATATATGGATTTTTAGATGCTATTCCTACAATTATGTTTTTAGACTTATAAAGGCGCTTACATAAATATAGAAAGAAACCTCTAAGATTCACTTTTGCATCATAATGCAAAAATAAGGTTACAATCAATTCATAATGATATATATGTGCAAATTTGATGTAATAAAAGATAAAATTTATATAAAAAATATATATATAAACAGAATCTTTCTAAATTTTTTATATCATGTTAATGATTAAAACTTGTTCTATTTGTTTATAGACGACAAATTAACATAGATTTCTTTTCTTTGAATTCTTATCTGAGATAATCAGTGGATTCATTTTTTCAATAAGATTAAGTGATTTCATTTTATGGATAAAAGTAGTTGTGAAAATATGCTTTTTTTGTTACTTTATATTATTAAAGCTATAAGTATGTAAATAAAGATTTCAACTTGTATACTCTAATAGTAATAATTTATCACAAAAAAATTAGCAGAAAATTGATTTGTAATTATTTGAATTAACTATATTAGTTTTTTTTTTCAAGTTATAAATATAGAAGTATTCTTTTCCCTAAAATTACCATGAAAAAATCCAATTCATAAATAATACCATTTTCTTTTCTAGAAAAAAAATAGAAATGTTATTTAATATGAAATTTAATAAAAGTGTTTTTATAGATTAATTAAATCTCAAAATCATATTGTATGTAATAGAAAAAGATATAATTTTTATACCAAAATGTCCTATTCATGCTCTAAGAATATCAAATTAAACATTCCATTGAATCAATTTTATATAGAGTCTACCTTTATTTATTAAATATAAAACTGAAATTTTTTTGTCTTTACATCCATTTAAACGCAGTCTTAAAAGAAATATAAACAAAATATTTTATAGATCAAAATATTTAATATACAAAAATCAATCATTATACCATAAATAGCTCAACTATCTTATAAATATTTTTTATTTATATTGGCGTCATTAAATATATACGCATTTATTTTTTCACTGGATAAATATAATATAGAGCGGAAATGTTAAGTATAATATTGAATTACATAATTAAAAAAATTTTAGTTTATCCCACTTTCTAAAATGACATTTATAAACAAAGAAATCCCTAACGAAACCTTTTTCTGGTTTTTTTTTGATCTAATTTTACACAATAAATATTTTAATGATTTATTGATTTCCTTTTATTTTATTAAAAAATAATATGATATGCCTCTATAGATTTTCTATAAATATAATAAATGTTATTTCATCTTTTAATTTCATATTATACATTTTACGTATGAAATACCTGTGTCGGTAATACATATTTTATATGGATATATCATAATATAACATTTCTTTGAAGCGGTTATAGTTGTTTTAAATTTCTTATATAAGCAGTTTATTGTATATAATATGCTATTTTATATTTCTATTGCATTCAATCAGAAAATTCAATTAAATCATGCAAAACAAACTCAGAAAATAAATTAATTCAAGTCTTTGTAGATATTTAGAATATATTATTATGTTTTTTTTATTAAATGTATATTAGGTTATAATTGGTTTTCTTAAGGTAATAAAATTAAAATATATCTAAAAAGAATATATCTGAGCAAAAAAATAGTGTAAACAGTGTTATCAAACAAAAAAATAAATAATATCGGATCTATGGCAAAATTTTTCGAGTCTTACTCGGAAAGATACGCATTGATTTGAAATACGAATTAAAAAATGCAAAGAACTTTAAGATATATAATAAAATATGATTGTAACAGTATTAATTTTACTGATTTCTATTATCATCACAATCATCATTTCTTATTCAATTATGCAAGTTACGCATTTACAGTACATTTAAATTGGATTTTTTAAATCAAATAAAATCAAAGTTGGCTGAATATCGACAACCTTGCACGTTAATATTCTATTCATTCATATGTGTTTTATTTTTATAATAAATCTTTTATATCCATATAAAATGGGACTTTTCTATCCATAAAACGTTAATATGAATCGCCAGATTATACACAATTTTTTAGCATGTAAAAAATTCAAGGAAAAAAAACGTTATTGTAAGCAAAAATCATTAAACAATTCTTTTTATATTAGTAATCAAACATAATCTTAAATATCTGCTCCGCAACGCAATGAATATACACATAGCAAGTAGTGAAGCTATTTAAAACGAAAAAATTAAATGTTCAATATATTGCATAAAAACGGCACTGAAGCAAAGATACATTCAAAAAGACGTTTTATAAACAATGCTTTGACCGTGACGGGTTGAAAACACCCAAAATGGGGGGACTTCTTAAGTATAAAATTACAAATTCGTGACTGAAGCAAGTAAATAACACAATAAAACAGGTTTTTATGGAGTCAACAAGGAATAATAGATCTTTTATGTAGTTAAAAATAAAACACATCATAAGGTTGCAAAAAACTGAATTCTAGCAGAGAAATAGAACAAACACAAGAAATCCACGCACAAAGTAATCCACAGGAAGCCTTAAAAAACAATATTTAAAAGTGTAAGAGATGTTTAAGAGCATAAAAACAGTTAAAGATATCCGAAAAATTGCTTTTAGTAAATTTATCGTACATTTGTTTGTTTCGTATTATACATGAAGGCTTTTTAATATTAAGGTAATCAAGAGCGCGAAGAATCCAGGATTTTAATATCTTTTTTGATGTATTTTTGAATGCATTCTGCAAAAAAAAATATGCTAGAAGCCAATAGATATCGATAGAAGTATTCATTGAAGTTTATATATTATATTATAGAATAAAGATATACATAAATTTTTTCACATTATTATACAAGCATAAAATGGCTTTATTTAAACATTGCAACGCTATTTTTTTTATTGTGTGTTTGCTTATACAAATCTAAGTTTGATGACGCACTATACGATTTAAATGTTAATAAATACATGTATTTTTATAATTACTTGTAATCTATTATATAATAATATCATTTTCCTACAATATATCCTTATTTAAAAGCCTTTCAAATTTTTCAGTTGTGTAAATGATCATGATTAAAGTTGTACATAAAATTAAATCGGTTAAAATATTAACTGTAAATTTTTAAAAGAATAGAAGGAATGATTTCTTTACATCAAGCCAACAATAAACAAAAATTTAGATTAGGTAGAGGATATTAAAATTCACAAACATCTATAAATATAAAGCAAAGAGACTTTTATTTAGTGTGTGATATACATAAATATCGTGACTATTAGTATCTTAAAAAAATAAAAAATAAGAAAATGATAATTTAAATATTTATTTCTATGTAAATTTAGCGCTTCAAAACTTGATCATGGTATTCGCCTTATGTTTGTGTCCTATAATTTTATGATATGTACTTAGGTCTTAGTAGATGCGTTTCATCTTACCATATCGAAGTGCTCTTATTTTGAATTCTCCATAGACAAGAGTAATTGAATCTCTTTATTTTGCCATATAAAGCCACTAGCATTGCATATATATGTTGCTAATTAATTATTTAACTATTACTTCGAAAAATGCCCCAATTTCAATTTTAAAAAATATAAAGATGGCTCTTAAACCATTTGTATTAAGTTTTCAGCTGATGTTTTCAACAATAAAATTACTATTTTGAGAATTTACGTTTCTAACGTATAAATATTCCTTTTCCCAATAAATTTTTATCGACAAAAATGAAGTGTTTTCTATTGATAAAAAATTAAATTGCCAAATACTTGTAATGACATATTTGTTGTTTTTGATTTAAATAAAATGACTTAAACTGTTGTTTGCAAGTTAAACTGATACAATAAAACTTAAATTACTCAGTTTCTGTGTTTATATATAAATTTTATACTATTAAGTTATAGACATATAAAAATGTAAGTTTTATATATAAAATAATGAATGACTATATTAGTTTTCCAAAATTTCTATCGCCAACGAATTTAATTATGCATATTTTCAAATGATTATGTTCTTTTATAACGAATTGTATAGGAATTATATAAAGTAGAATTCAATTATTTTATGTTTTACCAATACGGCAAATCTATTGCAAAAATAAGCCAAAATATTTTTATGTAAATAATATATTTACATAGCAAACTTATATATGTATAATATGTGAAGAGATTGTAACATCATTTTCGATGATTTACTAATTTTCTTTTTTTATGTAATAGAGGATGGTATCGTAGACAATAGATCTCGTAATGGAGATAAAATATGAAGCAGCTATGCTAGAAGTAACAGTATATTCCAAGATGCACAGAATATAATAAAAACAATCTATATAATTAAATCATAATTTATTCAAATATAGTTTAATAAAAAGCAATCAAGTACAATTGATATTGTTTATTAGATAAAAACACACGCTATACACGCAGCAGATATATAAAAGAAACACAGTTGCTAAATTATGTGAATACAAACTAATAAAACTGCAAAATATACGGTTTTGTTTTTTTTAAGCTATGTTGTAGCGCTCAATGAATGGAGTAATTTTATTCAAAAAATAGTATCAAGATTAGAAAATAGAAAATTAGCCACATAAATATGTATATACATAAAAAAACAATGTTAATTTATAAAAACTACCATCATTTATCATGTGTCTTTTTAGATTGTTTAGTTATGTTTCAAAAAAAAATCTTCAAATTTCAGCATTCATTTCATTATAATTAAACATTTTACAAAAAAAAACATTGTATAATTATATTAAACCACGATATTTACAAGTTGTCTCGCCTAATTTCGCCGTGAATATTGCACATAGAAGTTTATCTTTTTTTAAAATATATGTGGGTCATATCTAGTGAAACAAAAAAATAATAACTGCAGAATAAAATGTTTATAAGTATATATAATTATAATTTTATAACAATCTTTGTAAAATATAAAAATACTCGTATACTCATTACTTTAAATACTAAACAACCTAAAATTATATTATAAGAATTAAAATGTTGAAAATTGCATCTAATTATTCATTTGTATAGCTATTAAAATATTTTAAATGTAAAATTCATATTTAGCTGTTTATATTCGATGTATAAATTTATGAATTTTATAACTTATGCAAAAAATATACACAATATTAGTCTAAAAAAAAGAAATTCATTTATATAATCAGACAAATTAAAAGCTAAATATGCCGCATATAATTTAATTCAGATCAAAAGCATGGTTATTGTTATAAGTTTTTAAGATTCACATATGTTAATTGATAGATTCTAAAAAGGTATATTGGAATTTATAAAATATAAATCAATATGATTACATAAAAGTAAATTTATCCGGGAAATATGTAATTTGAAAAATTGTTGAAATTAGTGTGAATTTTGTATTATAGGTTCAATATGATAATATATTATCAGCAAGACTTTAAAAAGATAAATATTTGCAAGAATATGCATAAAACTTGGTTAAAACCTATATTTTTTAGCTTATTTATTACTTCTATAAAAAAATATATAATTTAGTGTAAGAAACGTCTATGTCTATAAGAATGTAAAAACATGCAAATCTGATATTGATATTTTGTTAAGGCTAAGAGATTCTAATAAAAGTGTTGATCATATTTTTTAATAAAAATATACTTAGAAACAATTATACGGCAGCGATAAATTATTAGTCATTGTAATTCATGGAAAAAAATAATTTCTTTCATAGTTACTAGCAGTTTTTTTTTGCTTTAAATTTATATTTTTGTACTATATAATGCTTAATGGTACCTACTATATTTTCGCATTGTAATGAATGTTTTTAAACCGAAAAATTCATAATATTATCCACATGAATTGCGATTTTTGATTTAATGCGTCAAAAATGCATAAATAATTCTTTTCCAACCAATAATTATGCTGTATAATTATGCCAAAAATATTAAGAGTGTAGACTTACTAATAAAAAATCTATGTATTAATAGATTTGTATATTAGTTTTAAAAGTTTATATTACTTTCTTAGCAAATTCTTTTAATAATTTAAATCTGTGTTTATAATATATATTTAATCCCAAAAAATGCAATTTTAAATTTTCAATATACAATTTATGCATTAAGTATCTTCCTTTCCTCGCGATAAACATTTTCAAATACTTTAATTTTTCTATTAATTCTAGACAAAACAATCATGAAGTCCCATAAAAATATAGATAATGGTGTTTAAATGCCGTATAGTTTTGTCATATGTTAATTTTCTGTGTTTCGCATTTTTAGTAAATTAGAAATAATAATAAACATTTTTATATGCTTCCACATATATTGATAGATTAATGTTATTTTATTTGATTCTAGATATTTTAAAATACCCGAATTTATCATATGTATATTTAAACCATAATTTTATGGCTTTTCTAATATTATTGAGTTTTTAAGAGCTTTTTCTTATCAATTAATCTCAGCTCTAATTATCTATGTTAAGCTTTCTTCTTTTACATTTAAACTGCTATAAATGTTCATACTGAATATATTTTGAAGTGACCCTTTATAAAATATAAAGAATAGAATTCATACATTTATATGAAATGTTTGCCAAAATTTTTCAATATATGGCGAGTATAATTACAATTAGTGTAATTTTTACTATTTTTCGTTTAGACCCCGTATGAATAATTATTTGAAGCATGATCATCTTCATAAGTCGTAAAAAAAATATTTTATAGACTAACACATTATACATGAAATAAATTTTTTTCTGGATCTTATTTTTTTTATATTTAGACACTGCATTAGTTTCTAATATTTTTTTAAACTAGTATCGAAGTTTTGTTTAATATTTTTTCATCCTTATAATTTAAAAAAATATTCTAATTTTGAATAATGTTTAGTTCAAAGTGTGACTATTTCATGAAATATTAAGAACTTATGAGCACAAGGTTCATGACTAAGAAGTGATCAGGCTTGGTTTTATCATGGGTAATATGAGATCGGGAATTCATATATCTTCTCTTATATAAATAAAATGTGTTCTTTGATATAGAAGTCAATATGGATGGCAGTGAATATCATTAAGGTGTTGCTAAGTTAAAATATTTTTAAAATCGAGAATGACGTGATTAAAATGGATAAAAGTACTTGCGAAGAAGTTGATAAGATCGTGAAGAAAGTTATAGATATGGATGTATGGTGCAAAAAAATTTATGTTGAAAAAGGATGGCGTATGAAGTTAAGAGGGTTGCTCGATGTTGAATGGTGAGGTTTTACGGATGAAGGAATTATAGAAGAAGAGTGTGATTTAAGATCAGAGATGATGTTATGAAATGTATTTTCGGGTTTACGATAGAAGGTATATTAGATGAATAAAATTTAAAGATTAATATGTTATATATTGGAGTTTTTAAGATATTTTGTAAATAATATGATTTTTTTTGGAAAAATAATTTGGATAGCGTGAGATATCAACAAGATAAGTCCAAAAGAGTGTATATCTGCGAAATTCTGTGTTGAATATAAACAGCTTCTGATAATGATGATTAATTCCGGCTTGTTGAAATGAACAGTTTTAATAAACAAAGTTATGTTGAATACAACATAAGATAATGAATTTGAATAGAATAAATTTTTGCGACAGTTCATCAAAAGATCAATGATAGTGAATGCTAGGTATTTAAACTTTATAATAAGTATTTTTTTTGAAGCAAGGAGAATCTAATCAGTAAATTTTACAAGAAAAGTGATTTTAATAATATATTATTTTATCAATGAATATATATTAGATCACGAGGATAAATAAAATTTTAATAATAATTTGATGATATATGAAGAGGTTTTAGGAATTATGCATGTATTATGAATAATACTTATTTATGTCAAGTTATGATGTTTGATTTTGTGAATAATTTAGATGTGAATATACATAATTTGTAATAATGTGTGATGTTTGTGGTGATTGATAATCTTGAAAGGACAGATGAAAAAAATATCTCAAAATCTGATTTAGATGACTATAAGAAATATCTATGGATAAAAATGTTTAAGAAGTCCGCACATGAAGTTAAGAGGAATGCTCTGTAGATAGAATATAATATGTATGGATGATTTTAAGAATGATCAGAATCGATTATTTTTAGATTAACGAAGTGCGTTAAAGCTTGAAAATTATAAAAAAAATATAGATAAGCAAATATGAGGAAGATATAGCATTTTTGTGTGTGATACTAATAGTGTTTTTGAAAATAAATGATGTAAAGAGAATGAAGATATATGTTGTGCAATTATTGTAATAGAAATTTAGATAGGTCTGTTTTCGTGGGTTGAATTATGGATAAAATACGGGAGATTGATGTTAATCTTGAATGACTTCAAAAAAATGTAGTTGTTGTGACGAAAGAGCATTGATAGATGGTTTTTAAAAAATCATGATGTCAAGAAAAACAGAGTTACGATGGTTAAATTGAGACATGATATAATAGGGCAATTTTTGATACAGAATGCAGTTTTAATGAGTGCTGAATTTTATTGCATGATTTTTCGTTGATCAATGATGCCCATAAGAATAAATAGATGAAAATCATAATAAAGGTCCTAAATTGACGAGATTTAATATGAGAGGTACACTCGATCTAAGAACAGAATGCGCGTATTATTAAATTGGGATGACATTAAATGATGATTCTGACTGAGTTGAGTATATTTGTTATATGGATGATTTTCATAAAAAAGAGTTGTCATGATAATGTGGTTATATGGGTCGAAGGTTTCTAAAATACATGATGTCTAAGAGAATGAAGGTTTAAGATGTTTTTCTAGATCGTGATGTTATTTAGCGTATTATACAGTCAATAGCTATAGTTATATAGATTATCGTATTTATGTTAGAGTTATAGTTTGTACTAAAAAAATCATGCTTACGTAAATCATAGGAAAATATTGAAATTGAATGCTAATAAACAGCGATAATTCATTTGTTGCCTTTTACCAGAAAGTTGAGAATATTCAATGTATTTTTTAAAACCTGTATATTCTATAAGATTGAAGTTTATATGTGATGATTTGCATAAAATATTTATTCTGTAAAAATTTTTCTTTCGAGTTAAACGGCACTGTAAGTATAGTTTTAAAGTTAGACACAAATAAATGTTAAGGATTTGTATTTTGATACATATATGATCATATTTTCGCATTAATCATAGTTGGAATATACAGGTTTTTTAAGTGTGTTTGTGTCTATTTTGTTGTCTAGGTAATTGATACTATGTAGAGCAGAATATGTGGAGTTAAACTTCTTTGCTCGTGTTTATATTATTACAATATATTTTTAAGTTTATTTTGTTACAATGAGCATTATAATTTAGCAATTGGCTTTATTTGCTTTGAATAAAGAAAAAAAATTAAAACCAGAGGTGGAAATGGACAATCATATTATATAATTATTTAATTAATAGTAAGAATCGTGAAGAAGGCGAATTGATATTTCGGTGAAAATATGAAAAGCCAACTATCGTAACTAAAGAAAAAAGATTGTATAATTAAGATAAAATTTTAGACAACACACCAAGAAAATGATAAGTTATAAAAAATAAAAACCAAAATAAAGAAGATAAATCATAAACAAATACGATAAATACATTTTTCGTCATAACTATAATTCATAATGATGTAAAAAGATATGTTTATTTATCAAATGTTCTTCAATTCCAGAAAATAACAATATTTTTTCGGATTAAAAGATAGATAAAATATATTTTTTATAATACACGTGCACAGATAATACGTAAACTAAAAGAAATTTGTTTTTAATTACATAAAATTTATTGTTAAACAAAACTCAATAGTTCCAACTGAAATGCACATTTTTTTTCAAAATTAGAATAACAGTAAATACCATGTTACCGTATATATAATTATTGTTTAGAAATACTATCTTTTTATCGATATTTGTATTTAATATATTTTCTATAAGATTTACATAATAAAATATATTTGGCTGATAGTAATGCATTTATTATATGAGAGAAAGGATTTTTTTTTATAATATTGAATAAAGAAATTGCAAATTAATATGATTATATGGTAAATAGTAGACAAAGTTTAGAGTAGTTCCAAAAAAAAATTTAACTTTTTATAGAGGAGAATCTATATTAAAAAATATAAATTTAGTACAAAATTAAGACATAGCTCACTCCCTTAATTTAATCTAAAATTATATTACTGTTAAGCACAAAGAACCACTTTTTAAAGTCAACATATTATTTGATTTGTTCCTGTAAATAGAATCTCAATCTCTCACCAATTTATATAAGGCTATTTAGAGCTATTTTTATGTGGTATACAAAGAAAAAAAGCTTCGTGCAGGATTCGCCAGTTGCAGTGATTATATATTTATAAATAACCTTTTTTAAAACCCGTCTCGAAAATTCATAATATTTTAAATTGATAATTTATAATATATAATTAATAATTAGTAAATAATAAATAATGGAAGTCTAATTTTCATTTTTAAATAAAAAGAAACATAAGGGACAAACAGTATCACTTTAAATTGTATTGCACTTATTTCATTTTTTGGAAATAAATAAATGAATGAATTTTTTTTGCATATTATCAGTATATAATATTAAAAAAAAAGCTAAATTGAAGTGATATAGACAAATTGTTTAATTATGTATTATAATTTCTATAATTAAACTATCTTCTACAGCAGCTCATAAGTTCAAAGAACCAAAAAAATAAAATATTAAATGATTGTATAAAATTTATATAATTTACTAAAAATATGAGAATTTTCATCATTGTTTTATGCATTTATTGATAACAAATAGCAATAAATATATTTTAAAGAATTTTAATATTTAAAGGGATACAAAATGTGACCAAAACAAAGAGAAATATAGTTTAGAAACGTTTTATTTACATGATAGCAAACAAGTAAAGGAATACAATTATACAGCATAATGTATACTAATAAAGACACTAGAACAAAAAGATATACTTTTAGTGTAAATTGATTAGAAAAAATAGTCTAGGCTTGTGTAATAAGCAGTTTTTCAGACCCGAATCGATTTGAGTACATCGATAACCGAGTATTTAACTCTGAGAAATATAAGGGGAAAAGTTTTACTAGTTTCGGTATATTTAAAAATTTATCTGTGAAAGTTATGTGCAAAGAAACTCATGTATTAGTTTATATAAAGTTATTTAGAAAGACCATATAAAAGAAGTAAAATAAACCCTGAATTACAAGATTTTGCGTATAATTTGACATCTTAAGATTTTAAATGTTGCATAAATGATTTAAAATCTTTAATAGAAACTCTTGTTACTTTCGAATTATTGAATACAGAAAAAATTAATTATAACATCTTATAAGCAAAATAAAGCACTTTACAAGTCAAAATAGTATACATCGATGATAATAATTTGATAATATAATTTCTACACTATAGTTAAGAGTGAAAATCATATATAAGAAACTGAGATAATCCGTAGACACACAGTATATTATAGGATAGGATAAATGCGAATTCGCTGAGAAAAAGGTTAAATCCAAATTTATATAAACACTACATGCAGTCCTAATATATTCGAATTCATAAAGGAGAAGAAATCTATCACTTTTACTGTGACTAAACGCACGAAATAAACAAAAGTTGTGGGCGAAAAATTGTCTAAGTATGATCCTTTAGCATATCAGCATCATTATTATTCAAGTGCAAATAAAAAATATCCATATGTTAGACTTAACAGAGAGGTGATACAGCAATATAAATTATACCAGTAAGGCATATGTTCAAGAATAAGTTCGAGGTGTTTATGGAGATCTTAGGGTTTAAAAAATTAACAATTAGTTACATAATAAGATGAGGTATTGAAGAAGAATTACGATAGATTTATGTGGTTAATGTTATTAATTATCTGTGCGCAAAAAAAATCAAGAAAGTTAGCGAAAACAATAGCACAAATTACAACATAATCGAATAAGTCACATAAATTACTTCATATATGTAACGAACATTAAGATATATAGCAAGCTTTGTATCAAATTGATGGAAATTAAAACAAAGATTTCAATTTATTGACAGTGAATATTTTTGTTTATAATTGCCTAAACCAAATAGAAGACAAACCATATAATTTAATTTTACAAATTTTCAAATAACATCCACAATTTAGATTCTGTTATCACATATTTATATTTGTAATTATCGCTATCATGTTATTAAAACTCTTAAACAAGCAAACATTTTTTTCATACCTATTTATTGAATTATTAGTTCAAAATCTAGACCTGGAATATTTAATCGTTGATTTGAGATAAAAAAGCACAATCTTTTTACAAAAATTACAATTAATGAGGATTAGAAACTATCATTAAAGAAAGGATAATCCTAATCAGAATTTAATTTAATATAAACCGAAATTATGGTAGTAAAATTCTATAAAGCTATTTTGACATATAAGAAATGTCTTTTTTTTGTGTTTTTTGTTGTATTTGTGTATTCAGTCCTAAACTTTCTTGTTTTAAGACTATCAATTATATAATGCGACATTTTAGTTAATTGTATTTTCGCTAGAGGCTATATAAATCCCTGTATTTATGTACATTTCTATAAACGAAATCAAGTATACAGCATTGTAATTTTATAATAGCAAACTTTTCAATAAAGTTATGACTCTGTGTTATATTGTTATTTTCGCGTATGCGTAGACTCTTAGAAATACTTGTAACAATGTTTTTTGTGTTACTACATAAAGGGACAAAAAAAGACAAATTAGGGTTGGGTGAGGGCTTAGGGTTTAGGGTTTAGGGTAAAAGTCATAATGGCAATTTTCATAATGGCAAATGTCATAATGGCAATTTTTATCGCATGCACTTTTGTCATAATGGCAATTTTTATCGCATGCACTTTTGTCATAATGGCAATTCTCATAATGGCAATTTTTCTCGCATGCACTTTTGTCATAATGGCAATTCTCATAATGGCAATTGTAATAATGGCAATTTTCATAATGGCAATTTTTATCGCATGCACTTTTGTCATAATGGCAATTCTCATAATGGCAATTGTAATAATGGCAATTGTAATAATGGCAATTTTTATCGCATGCACTTTTGTCATAATGGCAATTCTCATAATACAATTGTCATAATGGCAATTCTCATAATGGCAAATGTCATAATGGCAATTGTAATAATGGCAATTTTCATAATGGCAATTTTTATCGCATGCACTTTTGTCATAATGGCAATTGTCATAATGGCAGTTTTTCTCGCATGCACTTTCGTCATAATGGCAATTTTCATACTGGCAACTTTCATACTGGCAATTTTTTTAGCATGCACTTTTGTCATAATGGCAATTCTCATAATGGCAATTGTCATAATGGCAATTCTCATAATGGCAAATGTCATAATGGCAATTCTCATAATGGCAATTCTCATAATGGCAATTCTCATAATGGCAATTCTCATAATGGCAATTTTTCTCGCATGCACTTTTGTCATAATGGCAATTGTCATAATGGCAATTGTCATAATGGCAATTTTCATAATGGCAATTTTTCTCGCATGCACTTTTGTCATAATGGCAATTTTCATAATGGCAATTTTTATCGCATGCACTTTTGTCATAATGGCAATTCTCATAATGGCAATTGTCATAATGGCAATTTTCATAATGGCAATTTTTATCGCATGCACTTTTGTCATAATGGCAATTCTCATAATGGCAATTTTTCTCGCATGCACTTTTGTCATAATGGCAATTCTCATAATGGCAATTTTTATCGCATGCACTTTTGTCATAATGGCAATGATCATAATGGCAATTGTCATAATGGCAATTTTCATAATGGCAATTTTTATCGCATGCACTAACGGTCATACTGGCAATTGTCATACTGGCAAATGTCATACGGGCTTTTTTTATCGCATGCACGAACGGTCATACTGGCAAATGTCATACGGGCTTTTTTTATCGCATGCACGAACGGTCATACTGGCAATTGTCATACGGGCTTTTTTTATCGCATGCACGAACAGTCATACTGGCAAATGTCATACGGGCTTTTTTTATCGCATGCACGAACAGTCATACTGGCAAATGTCATACGGGCTTTTTTTATCGCATGCACGAACAGTCATACTGGCAATTGTCATACGGGCTTTTTTTATCGCATGCACGAACAGTCATACTGGCAATTGTCATACGGGCTTTTTTTATCGCATGCACGAACAGTCATACTGGCCAGCGAAATATAATCACCATAAAAATTAGCAATTCTTATAATTAATCCTATACCTGAATATACGATAAAAAAAGGGGGACTTTTAGACTAAAAAGGTATTTGTTAGGTTTTCATCCGTAAGTCGTAGTTTTGAAATCACTTTTGGAGATAAAAAGTGACTCTAGTGACTCTCTAAATATCGTAAAATAAGCGTCTGAAGCAAATTTATAGATCTTTCACTCAAGTTTTATTGTAATTTATAAGAAACTAGTTACCGTCGTAACTTGTGACTCTAGTAATCGATGACACATATTTTCTATTTTCGACTAAATAAATTTGCTATCTCTATTCTTATAAAGTTTCTTTTTACTACTTAACTTTGTATTTCTGATGTATTATGCTACTTTGTACCTTTTGACTCTAGTGCTCGATCACACTTTTTTTTTATTTTTGACTATCTTAAAATTAATGCCTCTCTTGACTCTAGTGAAATTAGTATATTAAAAAAAAATATATATCGATTTAACATAGATAAAATGATTAGAATTTAAGTTTATTTGGTTGAAAAAAATTATCTTAAAGAGTGATAATGAGAATCTAACATTTGCTTTTAATAAAAATCGCTTTTTTATGTATAAGTAGACTATAGAGCTAAAAATATGAATAAAAAAATTGCTCTAGAAACATTCATTTATTTATATTATAAACAAGACAAGAACCTAGCTCATTATTAAAATTTCAGATCTTTAAAAATTTAATAGCTTTAAATAAATTCACACGATTAATATATAAAAGGTGGAAAAATATGCGATAAAATACAAGAAAATAAAAATACATCGAATATATAATGTTTATGATTATCATATATAAAAATTGTTTTTCAAGATTACTATTCTAAATACTATTTATTTTATGGTCAATAATAAATATTTAAAAACTGTAATTTATATTTTAATAGAAATTGATAACTAAAATATTTAAACATTCATTTAATTCACCTATTTCCCCATTGAATATAAAAATTATAGCCAGAAAAGACACAGCAATATTATATAATATATAAACTGGCGTGAATTATCCTCTAAATATTTCCATTAGAATCAATTCAAATCTAATAAAATATAATGATTTTATTTTATTTTTATCATTTTATCCCAATAAATTACAGATCTTGCATTTAATTTACTTATTTTTTCTGCCTATTTATTATATTCATAAACATCAAAAACACTTTAATCTATAATTTTTAGTTTATATACATATGCTTAGACACTTTCTTCAATACGGAATCAAAATATTTTTGAATTATCTTTTTTTTTAATTTTTAGTCACAAATGTATGTCTTAATACACATAATAATAAAAATTTAAATATGTACATGTTTGTGTTTCGAAACATACGTAAAAGATATAATAGATGGAAATCTAACATATTATTAATTTTCTGTTATTATGGATAAATATATTCAATTAATGGCGAATTAAATTTATAAATATATTTTTTTTAATTTCATAAAACTAACATCTATATAATTCCTACAAAAAAACATATAAAAATTTTTTTATTTTATAAAAAAATATACTGTTTTCTGAATCTATTAAAATGAAGATATTTTGTATGAAAACTTTTATTGAAATCTACAAACTTTATATAATATTTACAATTAGAAAACTTTTATTAAAATCTACAAACTTTATATAATATTTACAATTAGAAAACAATCAGTTAAAAGTAATATTTGTAACAAACAAAAATAAAATATTCAATTATAATTTTTTAGAAGCCAAATTTATTATCTATGAATTAAATCTTTTAGGAATTGTGAATTTTAGCAAAAATTCTTAATAAATAGTTTAGAAATGCTATATATGCATTTAATAATAATTTAGAAACAAATAAAATACAAAAAAAAATATACCAACAAATATTTATCAAGTTATTAGGAAGTGATTTAGATATATATGACAATGGAATGATCAGAGAATAAATATAGTAAGAAGTAAATTTACAAGAAACATAGAATATATTATGATAAAATTATTAGGAGAAAAAAAATATATAGTTTAAATTTCAATTTATTATTAAATATTTCCAAAAAAAAGTTCAGAAAAAAAAATGCAAGGCCTTCGGCGTAACTTTAGAAAAACCAAAATTATTTTTTTATCATGGCCGCAGCCGAACTCCATTCCCTCCACGGCAACTCCACATCCATTTTTTTAAATTTTCCTGGCGAGAGGACACAAATCTCCCGCCAATGCCATCCTCCAAGCAGCAGAAAAGTTGTTATGGGCGTATTAACCCCATCGATAACAATCAGCGGAATGATTGTCCGATTTCTTCTCGGGATAAATACATACATCCCGAGAAGATTCATGTCTGGGCAGGATTTAAATAAACATATACCAAATTAAAAAAAGTAAGAAAAATGAACGAAATCATATATTCTTTAGATAGGATGTTCAAAGCAGTATGATTTTTAAATTTATTATGGTATATGTATTATTTTGTTTTAAAAAAGCTTTATCCATAAATAAAATAAAAATTTAACGTTAAATTAAATATAAAGTATGGATTAGCTATAACTTTTGTTAAAATAAAAAGCAGCTAAGTTATAAACAACAATCAGCTGTTCTCTTATTGTTTCTATGTATAAATTTAAAGAAACTAAACTTATTATGAATATTTATACATATTTACAGAATAAAAGAATACAAAGGCAAATATAAAATATAAAACTATGCAATATTTCTTACAGATTCTCAATTTTATATATTTTTTTTTCAAAAGCACGAGTTTGTTAAACGGGACATAGGTAAAGTTTTGAAGGAGAAAAAAATATAATGGCAAATAGAAACAAAAAAATGTATTTAGAAATTGTTATCAAACTTGATATATACACTAATAACTACTAAAATAATCCAAAAAATCGCTAATATATATAATGGTATAGTATAGGTCTTCAGAACAGACGTTATTAAGCAAAAAACAGTAAATTTATATACTCCTGTAACTATATCTATCCTAAAAAATAAAATACTTTAAAAAGACATAAATAAGAAATAATCATAGATACAGTTAATTGAAATTGATCCTTTTTCTATAGCTATCAGACAAATTGAACATCATTTTTATGCCAATCTGAGTATTTATATGCAGCAAAAAATCTTTATATAAGTATAATAAAGGACAAAAGGTTGTTTTTGAATATTCAATATTTCATATCAATCTTTTTTCTTTAACTAAAGGACTTATTAATTACCACCTATACGGCTATTTATGCAACTATACGCGCCTCAAAATGCAAATTTTATATGTTATCTTTTATTAAAAAGTATTATAATCAATTTACTAAAAATATTGGATTTCTTGGATCTTTGTTTTAAACTTACCTCTACTATTATATTTTTTTCCGCAGAAATTAATGAACAAAAAGAGTTTTATTTTGCCATAAAATACTTAATAAAAGTTAAATGGATAACATGGTTGTAAAAGATGTTGATTAAGTTGTATTTTAGACAATAAAAATTACAAAAAAAAACGCATAGAATTAGAAAAAAAAGATAATATACCCATAAAAAAGAAAAAATAACGTTAAAAAACGTATAATACTCGACATAAACACTCAAAAAATATATAGCCAAACTATTGTATAGCTATCTTTTCGTATATAAGAAGCATTCCAAAAATAATTTTTCTTGTAAGATTCAATAAATAAAAATAAAATAAGTCCTTTTTTTCATATTTAGACTAATATAAATTGACATAAAACCTTATATGCTTTATTATATATTATTGATTTATCAAAAAAAAAAAGAAAAACACTAATAGGACCCTTAAAGTATTTTTTAATTTCTTAAATCGAAATATAATAAGTTCAGAATGTATATAACAAAATGCCAAAACATATGTTTTCTCATTTTACGATATAAAACATAATTATATATAATAAAGCCGCTAAAATAATGAAAAAAAATAGTGATCTAAATCAACATATAAAAGTTTCAAATTTACAAAAAAGGCAAAAACATATAAAACTATGTATTTTGACATAATATAACAAGTAATTTGCATCTATTTTTGTATTCTAAGAGAAAAAAATCACTGTTTTTGCGGTTTTTAGCATTGATATGTAAACCAAAATGCAAGTAAATGAGTAAGAGGTGATAAAAAAAGATACAATTCGAGTTTAAAATAGTTATTAAAAACGGATAACGGCTGGTAATTCATTTAATTGTGGTATTTTTTGGTTTTTATTGGTGAAAGAAGAATTAACACAATAAGTAATACATCATTATCACGTTATATACGACATTCAATGTACAAACATATCACAAAAGCCACTTATATTATATTTTACACTGTAATATGGCGGTATAATTATCCGTTATTATGCAAAAAAAACTATAAATATGATTATTTGTTGACTTGAAATAGGAAAATCCATGAAAATGGTATAATATCCCTTTAAAAATAGTTCTTGGTGTGTTCAAGTTTGTTAAATAATATTTTTTTGCCACAAAAAAACAGATTTTATATATAGTATTCGGCTATTTATGCAACAAACTCTAGCAAAAAGTAAAAAAAAACGTACAAAAGATTTTGGTTTGCTTTTCTTTTTCACGAAAGTAACACTCAAATGGTTTTATACATGTTTGGCTAGCTTTTATATTATAATTCTCAACAGAAGATTAATTTATATATAGAAACATTAAATATGAAACATATATAAGAAGCTATTTATTTTCGCGTATATTATTTATGATAAAGCCTGCTATTCATATATTATAAAAATATTTCTAAAAAACATGAGAATTTAGTAGTAAAAAAATAAATAAAACTACGTCTTTTATATATCAAAATAACAGAACATATAACAATAAAGATAGAAATTTATATTCGAATGATAATATCATGGTTAAATGCTCTTTAATATCATAAAAAACCACAGATTTAGTAATGACAATAGATAATGGTTTTATATGTATTTTCAATCTATTATACATACAGTCAACTACATTTTTATTTTAGAAGAGTAACTAAACGGTAAAATCTTATATATTATAATTATATACATATAAGAACAGAAAAAAAAACTTAAAAAAATATAAATTTGTTAAGAAGAGAATCTTAAAGGAAGAAGTATAAGATACATCAATTTACACTATTAAACGCATAAATCTTTTCATAATAACAATCTTAAAAGAATTCCATAAAATGAATATAATTATTTATTGTTATAAAGATTTTATTAAAAAAACAATATGAACTACGAAAAAACACTATAAAATATGAATAAATGTATAACATAGACTATATTTATTTATAATTAATCATTATGCAAAACAAAAATAATTTTTTCGATTGAGCATCATCTAATAGAGATGGAAATAAAATCAGAAGAACATTTTCTTATAAAAAATTACTTGCAATATAAAGATAAAGATCAAAATAGTATATAAAATAAAGTAGAGTTTTTTTGAGATATTATTTATACTTGGAAATTAAATCTTCTTTGTAATTCTTTTTCGTCAATTTATTGGAAAGAATAAATCAAATTATTTGACTTTACTTACTTTTTATTAAGACGAGTACAATAAATTCTTACCGACGCAGTTTTCTAGTGTATATATTGTTTGAAAAGGTTCATTTTTTATGCATCAAATAATATTCGAATTTCTCAATCTAAAAATAATATATTCTATAGTAATATAAATTGTAAAAAAGATATAAAAATATGTCTATTAAATTGAAATAAACATGCATAATCTAGAATTTCGAAGTATTAGGCATTAAAGAGAAGAGAAAAAAGACATTGTTATTGTAAACAAAAACCAAGAAAAATTAATAAAAATAAAAGCTTTTTAAGACTTTAGATAATTAAATATCGTAAAAAAGTGAGGATTGAAAAAAAAACAAATAATATAATGCCACTGTTACCAATATGTAATATTTTTTGAATTTAAATTCTTTAAGGATATTATTGTTGGCATTTAAAAATAAAAATACCAACTTTCAGATTATATGTTATCATAGTGATGATTTAGAAGATAAAATAAAATAGAAAATATGATAACTGATATACAGAGCTAGCTTTTTTTTGAATATATGCCCTATTTTCAGGAAAAAACGCATAATTATATACTCAATGAATGGAATTTCAGTTATATAGAAATAATTTCGGTAAATAGAGAATAATTTTATCATAAAAATCGTATATTTTTATTTTCTTATATAGAAAAAGGGGTAATTTTGATAAATAATCATTTATAATCAGTTGTGTTTCTGTATATTCAAAAGAAACATGTTGAGAATATAACACAGGTTTATAAAACCATAAAAATAAACTTTCGTATATTTTTCTTTTCTCTTAAGTTTTTTAAATGTATTTGCTTTGTATAATTCAATTCTTTGCAATAAGAAGTACATCTACGAGTTATTCTAGTATTATTTGATGATAAAACTAATATTAAATCCAATTTCATATAAAGTAACAATTTCAAACATGATTATACATTCTTATTAGAAAGAAAAAAAACAAAAACTAAGATTATTGTATGCAAAAGAAAAGCTAGATATATATTGACAATATAAGATAAAACGCCTTATAGAAGTTTAAGATCTTTTATAGATTACGATACGAATTGAATATATAGTAAGCAAATAAATATTTTGAATTTTTTTTTTCTATATTTAAATAAAAACAATTAATTTGATAATCAATTAGCGAATTTTGATTTCTAGCTATTAATAAATATCATATAAAGCTTTTTATTTACAATATATATTCTATGAATGCCAAGTATATAATTATTATGGAATAAGAATATTTAGATTATCTCTAGCTTAATAAAAAGTCAATAAAAAAAACTTCAATAATATTCTAGTAAAGCTGTAAAAGTATAAAAATTCAATTTATAAACATTTATATACTCATAATAATTACTCTTTCGATCAAATAATTTAAAATATTTAGATGTGCGTGCTAAAAGATATCTATTATAATTTTAGTTATGGAAGATAACTAACTATATAAAGCTTTATTTATAGTAAGAAGGGACAAAATTAGTCTAATATGTTTAAAATATTTTGTATAATAAAAAATAATAATAAAAGGATGCTCCGTTCTCTACGTTTTTGTGTCTAGCTATAATAAAAGCTACATAAATATTTGAATATCCATACATGAAAAGAATAAAATCTAAAAAAATATGTTGTATTTGGACTAAAAAACAGTATATTTCAAAAAAATAATAAATATATACAACAATTATATATAGCTTATATTCATAAGAACGAAATGTAAAAACAATATATCACAAACTATTATTAAAATAAAACAGTTAATTAGTATTTTATACTATGTTAAATTAATACCATTCAATAACACAAAAACCTAAATAAAAAAACAAAAAAAGAAGAGTTTCTTTGCAATTAACTCTTTTTTGGGTATGTTTATACATCATAAAAATTAAAATGTTACGTGCATGGATGTAGTCGGTAATAAAAAAAATCCCGAAACGCTAATGTGAATCTGCAAAAACGGATATAAACAAACAATAAAAGCTATCCCTTTTATATATTATATAAAATCTAATTATTGAGTATATACATCCTAAATTAAGAATTAAAATAAAATAAGAAGATATTTTTATGCAATTAAATATAAATATTGTCTTTATACGCATATATTTAGTTAAAACGACGGGAAAAAGACATATTACATACTTAGAAAGGATGTATTTTGTGATTTTATAAATTAGCCAAATTGTTTATTAGAAATAAGGAAAAAAAACATTAAATTTTCGTGTTAAACTCGCAAAGAGTAAAAATATATTATAAAAGTTGTAGGTGTAAATAAAATCAAGTAAAACTCTGAAATGTCGCAGAAAATATGGGTAAAAAAATCCATTTTTAATTGCTCCATAAAACTACTAATATGCCTTCAAATTGTTAATTGAATGCCATAACTTGCAATCTAGATTATTTTCTATTTAAATGGGATTTTTTTAGTACATAGAAAAAGCATAAAAACATACAATTTAAATAATTTGAAACATATGAATTCTATACGAAAAACTATAATATTAAAAATATCATATAACAGAAATATCAAGTATAATTATCAAGAAAAACCTTTATTATAAATAAATAATAAATATGATCTTTAGATGCCTAATAAAATATGAACGTAGTATATGCTGATTTTTTGCATGTTTTTATATAAGCTACATGCTTAAAACAAAAATCAAATTATTCAAATTGTTTGAGATATAATGTTATAATCTAGCATTGATTTTAGTGTTTAAAAATGCACAATGAGTGATAATCGGATGTAAAAACTATAAAAGTAAATAAAAACATTAAATTTTATTCGAGAAAACCAAAAGATCTTAGATCCAAACATAACTGATTCATAGACAAATGAGCAAAAGATATATGTGTAAAATATCATACATCTGATCGATATAATAATGATATCGCATCCTGCTCAAGAAAGGCTAGATTTTCTGAACAATTACCTTCTGAAGAATGTAAAAGCTTAAGAAGCTGATAATTATAAATCATTAGCTTCTTCTACGTGTATAAATACAAAACAAAAGAATCATAGTTTCACACATGAAACAATCAACACAATACTAAAAACAGCTACTTCACGCGTTTCAAATACATGACATAAATTTCTATGAATAATTCTTCAAATGTATTCACAGAAAATAAATCAACAGCAAAATACATATGTCTATAACAGTTTCTCTATCAAAAGTTAAAAACAGAAAAAAAAGTAGAATTTTTACCTATACAATATTTTACATTATAAATTACTTCTCATAATTCAAAACCACTAGTAGGTAGATCTTTGACCATACAACACTCCAGACAATATCATACGGCAAGTAAAGCCAATTTTTTCTACTTGTCAGAATTTATAAACTTCCACCATATATATTCTGCACCGCTTTTCTTATTGGAACCGCAACGATAATAAAATCATCGAAAATATTATTGCCAATACATCAAAAACTTAGTACAATAAGATTTAGCTGCTAGCTCTACATGTCACAACTGATATAAAAATAAATATTTCATTTTATTTACACATTAGCATATTTAAATTAATACGTCATTTATTTCCAACCATGTTATAAAACCAAGATCAAAATCACTAAAATGAGAAGACCCGTCATATTTTTTAATGCCATGCTTAAATCTTCACTACCGCTTCCCTACTGCTTATTTTACCTTAAACAATAAGATTGCCATCATACATATCTTCTGCATGCACCAGCCTCAAACACTAAAGAGGGATTGTGTTTCACTCAACATACACATTGATCAATCTCCAAACTTATTATAAGTGTCAAGAAACACTTTCCTTATTAATTTTTCTTTTCGCATTTAAAAGCCTACGAAATCATAATCAACTAATCTTTTTTCGTCGTCTTTATAAATTTAATTTAAAGGGGTAATTTTATAACTATCGATGTAGGATAATCCAAACATATTGCCATAAAATAAAAACATTCAAAACCACTTTCGATAATATGAAGGGTAGAGAAAATTAAATTGATGATTTTAAATATTCACATCAATGCGGGATGGGTCATATGCTATGCCATTAATATTAAAATATTATCTATTAAACCTTTTTTATGTTGATATTTCGGTTATAACAAATAAAACACTAGTTTTGGTATCCTTTTATGGTGTGTTTTTTTATATATTATCTTTAAAGAAAGAAAATATCTCAATTGTAAAATATTACAAGTACGGATAATGATTTCGGAAAATAGAACAATATTGAATCCCATCCAAAAATGATATTATTTTGAATCATAATTTCAGTATAAACTAGCATATGGCTTTCTCCGTAAAAAAATATAAAAAAAATTATTATTATTTAATTACGTCTAGGTTCTAGAGAAACTATAATCAGCCTTAAAAGTTAAAATGAAATGGAAAAAAAAGGATATATTGGGGCTATAAAATTAAGCATGACCGTTTAAATCTACAATTTATAAATATCTATATTATAAAAACATATAACTTAAAATATGTAAAAGTACTAGCTTGACATATTTAATCATGTTTTATTTTTCTAATTAACAAATGATAGAGGTTTAAATCTATCTAATGCCTGTATAATTATTTGAAATATAGCTACACATTTTTTTAATTTTTAAAAAAATATATGTTTCATATTTTAGAGAGTATATAATACTGCCAAAAACATTTAAATGATCAATGAAACAAATAAAATTTACTTCATGTCAATGATCAGGGAATTAACACTTTATTTATTTTACTAAATACAAACAATAATTAAGTATTTATTTGTATACATCATATCTACTTATAAAAAATATGATAAAAGCAGTTTAAAAACGAAAACTTCTAAATACGAACGGTTGAAGTATACATGCTCACATTATAGATTATATAAAACTATTTCATTGTGTTCTTCATATTCATATGTGATACGCCGAATTTTTATACATAAAAAACTTAAAATTTAAAAAATTATTTTACAATAAGAATCTAATATATCATGACAATATTTTTTATAATAACAAGAAAATACACTAATCTTATGATTATATGTGTGTCGCAAAAAAAAATATACACGCATAGTATAATAACAATTTTCAAAAGATTAGATTCATTATCCAAATAATTAGCCAAGACATTTTAATATGAATTTGTTTTTATATTGTGCAAAATGAAGTTAGTTTATTAGTATAATCTTTATATAATATTATTTTTCTAATATTAATTTTAAATTATATCTATGATGCAGGATATAACAACTAATTCTACTAGATTTTTTTAATATAAGAAAAATAATGCAAAAAAAACCAAAAAATAAAATATATAAGCTTTAATTTATATAATGAGATTGGTTTCTATATGTTCAATTGTTCATCATTAAGAAGTATAGTCCCGTCCTCAAATATAAGATAATATTTAGAATTTAGTTCGTTTAACACCTTTATCCATATTTCACGGGATAAAGTATTAGTGATGGATTCTATTAACCCTCTCTTTCTAAAAAATGTCTGATATAAAGATTTCTCTTTTATAGAATTTATCTTGTTTTTACATAAATATTTTACTATTTTAGAATAATAGAAGGAACTTAGATGCGATATATCGTCATAAAATTGTAAATTTTTAAACTTGCCTTGCTTTACATACCCGTTAACACGTATATTAAAACTATTGAGGTCTTCATCCATTTCTTCATCATTACATGGAGTCACAATAGTCGATTCTTTTGTAGAAGACTCTTGTTTATTTTTACACCTTTTTATACATATTTTCTTTTCTGATTTTGTATCATCATCGCTCATAATTTTTCTTTGATTCCTGTTATTGTTGATATTGTTAAATGATTCTTTGTTATAACTTTCTTCGGCTTGATTTTTTATAATCATATCAACTTTATTATCATCTTCTAAATGACTGCTCTCAGATTCATATTTATGATCCTCTGTTTTTTGTAATTTTTTATGGTACTCTAATCTCATGGGTGTATTTTCAATGCATGATTTGTATTTTTTTGGTATTTTCTCTTTTAGGCATATTTTTCTCCCGCGACATTCATGAATGTCATTTCTAATATGCGGCATTGTGACTTTTTTATTTTCGACTCTTTCTAATCGCTCAATGCATTGATAAATCTTACCTAATTCATCAAAAAGGTCAAAATTTAGCATTTCGTTATTGATATGTCCACTTTCGATATTTTGAATATGGTTCATGAACTTTTTTCTTTTTGTTGCAATTTTACGTTTCAAATAATTTAAATCATTGACTGTTTTTATATTTGCATGGGTGTGTTTATTATTCATATCCTCTTTTATTGTATCTATTTTCTCTGTGTTTTTCTTTTTAGTTTCGACTATTTTTTCTTTAAAATTTGCATATATATTCTCTAAATCGCACGGACTTTCTATTTCCACACTTAATTGTGGCTGACTGTGGGTTTTAGTGCATGTGGTACTCACTATTGGAGTATTAGACAACTGCTTTTCGCTTATTGTTGCTTGTTCTTTTGTAATTTTATTCTGAGGTAATTGTGATATATTTTCATGATAATTGCTTTCTTTTATTTCCGATTCGGGGTCAAGGACTATTTCAGTTCTGGAATCTGTTTCCAAACTATTTATATTTTCCAAAAAAAACTTCTCAAACTCTTCTCTTGTATTCTGACTGTTTATTGGGGCTAAAGCCAATTGATTTAAATTTTCTTTACATTTATTGAGCTTTTCAATTGATCCCAAATTGTTTGATAGTAAATTTTCTGTTGTATTTAGGACTAACGTAAAATCCTCTAAGTTTTCACCTGCAGAGTATGTTGGATTATCTTTAACTGCCTTTAAGTTTTGCCTTGGAAGTACTATTTCGTTCTCATAAGATTCTCTTACACTATATTCTGGTACAGCATGTAGATAATCATTCGCCCAATCATTGTCATAATCATTGTCGACTTCAGCATTATTATGTACATTTTCATGTATTATATCATTCCGTATATTTCTCGCATTATTAAGCACTAGATTTGGCGGAAGAATGAGATCTGTTCTATCATAAGAAGGTGGCTGTGTTACTCTTTTCGCTATAAAATCATCGTTTCTGCTTTCATTATACCATCCAGTCATGCCATGATCACTTTTATATGTGTACTGTAGATTCATATTTATATGCTCTTCTTCAAATACTTCGTTTTGATCATCATAGGTATTGTACAAATTTGTTGGATTTTCATTTTCATCGTCTATAAAAATTTTTAAATCATTTAATTCTTCATTATAATGAGCAGCTGTTTTTTTCACGTAATTCCGTTTAGAAATTTTGCATATATATGCATCGACCATCATAGCTAGTTCCAAACTCATTGTAATATAATTTTTGAGGTATGGCGCGTATTTTTTCATCACCTCGCGAAAACTTAGCGAGTCAACATCAATATAGGAGGCTCTCTTTCGCAAATCACTAATCATTTTTACAGTCTTTATTCTTTTATCGCTTATTGGGCGAATTATATTTCTAATTTTTCTTGTGTTCATGAGACCACACATTCCTAATCTCGCATCATAATAAATGGATTTATAATTTATCCTTTTATTTAAGTTAATTTTGCTTTTGTAATCACAAACATGTATGTTATACCCTATCCATGCGTTGAATTTTATTTCTGTGGGATAAAAGTTCTGGTGTCAAAATCTTCATCTTTATTAGACTGAATCCAATTTTCGAAAAGTTGCACAGTAGACTTTATATCAACTTGAACTATATTATTTGATATTTTCACCAAGAAATACTGCTCGTTGCGATCCTTTTTATAAGCTTTAAAACCAAATGAATGTTTTCTTTTTATAAATGCAGTTTTTAAACCCAACACAATATTCTCTGATGTTTGATTGTGCTCATTTTTAATCAGCTGAATTTGTTGATAAAATTGAGACATTCTATTGTTTATATTTGCTGAAATTAAATCCATAAAATAATCGGAAATACTAATTGTCTGGTTAGTATCAAGATGATTTTGGATATAATCAATATCTGTTTTATATATAAGATCGAAATCAATTTTATATACTGTTGTCAACTCTGTTATTAGTTGCTTATATATCAAATCGTAAGAAATAACAATGTCATTATCAATGACTTCTAGATTCTCAATTGCCATCTTTCTGACTGTAGGATGTGTTCCTAATGAGTGCTCTATTAAATTTTTTATCATCCTAAAACGATTTCTATGTACATAGTCATCATCACACAATTCTTTTACTTCATTCAGAAGTCTCTCATCAAGAATAAAAATTTCATTTTTGAGATTTTCTTTATGAAAAATGGGGCATGAAAAAGTTATCCAAATATTTTGGATTTCTTGAATCTTTGATGTACTTTTCTACAAAAAAGTTTTCAAGAATGACTAAGTACAATAAAGAATCAATTTTATAATATTCACGAGAAATTTCAGATGAAACTGTCTCAAAACTTTTTTTAATGCTACTAAATAGCATTTTAGCGTCTATTACATTAACTATGGCTTTTTCACAAAAACCATGCAAAATAGATTCAGCCTCTACAAAGGCCACTGAATCAATACAAACTTCGAATCTTAATTCGTTTTGGGTCTTGCTAGCGATTTCTATGGATTCTCTAACGATATCTAAAGATTTTAAACAATCCCATTTGGGATTCATCAAAATATGAGATAAGCATTTGTTCAAACTATTTTTTTTTATAAAATCTTGCCTATACGACCTCGGACATATATACGACCCCAGTGATTGGTATAAATTAAGTTTTAAAAATCCATCTCTTGTTATTTGGCAGCTTGTGCCTTCCGGATAAATGGCATTCAATACTTCTTTTTTTTTACATTGAGTTATAACTTTTTTGTTCAAGTTCGTAATTAATTCGGAACCAAATAAATTGTATGTATGATCTTTTGATTCTACGTGAAAATTTTCAGCTGCCAATGCTATCACTACATGACGATTTTTATTTTTTTTTATACTCTGTGTTATACTTAGTGCAATATCTAGATAAAAAATGCTGTTAAGGTCCAATGAAAATGCACTTCTCAATATATTTTGCAACTCTATCATACTCCTGGCTCTAATCTTGTTTTTTGAACCATACGATTCAATAAAGAAAAAAGCATCTTTTTTTGCTATGCTTGATAAATTTTTGGTATTGAAATAGAATTTCATTAGCTGTAAAAATTCTGATCCGTTTAATTCAGCATTAATACTAATGCTATTTTTCATCTCACTGAGTCTTTTAATTTCTATTTTCATTTTGTCCACTATGTTTCGAGAATATTCTTGATTGTTTTTTTCACACTTGTACTTAAATTCCATACATTTATTAGCAAAATATGTATTTTTTGCATCTATATCCTCTTTGTTATTACAAAGAGGAATGAAAAGCCATATTTGATATTCTGTAGATAGAATAATTAGAGACCCTATGTAAAAGTGTCCCAAGTTTACTGCATTTATGGAACCATTTTTACTAAATACATAATAGTTCTTGGTCAAAATTTTTCTGCTATATAATTTTTGGGTATTAGCAAGGACATTTATACTCACAACCGGATTAGTAATTATCTTTGCAAATTGATCAATTGGAAAAGCTCCACTCAGACCATCTAAATCAAAACTTGTTGTGATATTTGCACTAAGTTTTTTTAATTCGACTTTTTTGTTACATATAACTTCAGCGTTTCTAGCTGAAAACAAATCTTCGTTTTCAATTTCATTCAATATTTGATGTTTTTCGTTTATGTTATAATCCTTCCAAATTTTTCTGTCATCTGAAAACTTAACGATACCATAGAGATCTAGCAAAGTCATTTCATCATCAATACAAAAAAACAAGTTTATTATTTTTTTAAAGTACAAAATTTCAAACCATTTGAAGATTACCATCGGTGTTAAATTTTTTTTAAGTGTATAAGCCATCTTTTCTACACTAGAATATGTTAATCTTGGCATTTTAAGTGCAAATCCGTGCCTAAAAAATACTATTCCAATACATTCTCTATAACTTTCATTATACATCAGAGGGTTATATTGCTCAAACGGCTGTTCTAGGATTATGTTGGTTTCAAGCAGCAAGTGTGTCATCACTAAATCAACTACGGAATTGGAAAGATTTTTAAATCCAGGGAATTTATGTTGCAAAAATCCGAGGATAATATTATCCTCTGAAAACATTTGAACGCGCAATTCTGTTATACGTTCGATAAGTCCTATAATATTTTTCTCTACTTCAATAGTTTTTAAAATAAATTCAATATTCATTTTATAATAACGAACGCCAAAAAGTTATTATATAGAAAAAACAAAGGGGTAAAAATAGGAGAAATATTAAAAAAATGACACTTTATGTATAAAAACAAGATAAAATGTTTAAAATTGATACGATAAAAGGAACAAATAAAAGATTTCATTTTTGAAAAACTCAAATATATATTGGATGCGAATTTTCTAGACTGTTCATATAATTTATAGAAGTTATTGAATCAAAGTACATATTGCAAATATATATCGTCGCGTGACTATAAACTTATCACGATTACAGCTTTTTATATGATTTTTATCTTGATTTTTTATAGACAAGAATGCGCTTTACAGCAAAAAAATTGTAATTTTTTTGTAAAAATTACAGAAATGAGCTTTTTTTGATTGGAGATTGCATATTGTTATAGAAAAAAAGCCTAATAAAAATATTTCGATGTTCTGTGTTTAAATAAAAAGTTTTATGATATATTTTTTATGCCATTTTATAATTTAATACAGCATAAAAACACAAAAATTATAAAAATATTATATATAACAGGGCAATATTAATTAACCGACCATAAAAGAATCCTAGAACGAAAATACAGTTGTTATAGATATTCTTCCCATATAAAACCATTTAGTATGTTAGTATAATGTAATATCATATTGTTATATCATTATTCTAAAATTGTAAAACCCCGATAATTTTCACATGCATTAAAATAATCGCATAAGAAATCAATAAATATCTTACAGAAATCTTACCAATTCTTGCTCTCTTATTTTTTCTTCATCAAGCAAATCTGTTAATGTTATTTTCCTTTAATCTAGAAAAAAACAATATTTTTGAAATTCTTTAATCGAGCAACATATATCTTTTATCATGAAAGAATTGGAGTGTATTTTTTTTTTACAGCTGCATATCATTTTTTATTATCTGCATTAGAACAAAAAAACACATTGATTGAAGATAATGTGACATTACTATAAAATTAAATAATTTTTTATTTATATTTATTTATATAACTATATATTATTATTTCATTACGAAAAAGAGAGTTAATTTTATTTTTACATGGTTATTGCAAGATTCTGCGCATCTGATATTGGTTTAAACAATATATTGCATCAAAATAATAATTTCTATCTTTTCAATATCTTCAGTTGCATTCATTTATCTCTTGTTCGTATTCATCATTCAAGTACAAATTTACTTCTTTTTCAAAATACTGCACAGTATTATCAACAGTAATCGTATTTATAATAGAATACCAAAAGCAAAAGTGTGATACTGGTTCCGTTCTTGGTAATTTTGTCTGTAAATCGCACAGTAAATTTCTATTCTTCTGTTATTGGATGATATAAATCCCAGTATTCTTTTTTATATCTAATCTTGCTTCCATAATTCCAATCATATCTTGTTATTTATATATTCTTTTGTTTCATACATCTAATACCTATTCATTAAATAAGTTCGTCGGTATTATGTAACAAAATGTAGTTTTTATGTATTGTCGTTCTACATATCATACGTAACAATTTTTTAGGATCAAAAACTTAACAATTATGTATTCCGTATTCTAATATTCATTCTAAAAATATAAATATACAAGAAATTTATTTTCTCCTTTACCTCTATAATGTTTGTTTTCTTTATTTATGAGTCAACAAATAAAACTTTATATTCATATTCATAGAAATTGCCTTAGCAAGAATGCTTAAACCTCTACTACTTTCGGTTAATGACGGCTGATCATTCTTTTATATTTGTCGTTAACTACCAGTGTTATCATAGATCACATTCTTGTTTCATTAGATTCATTTATGACATAACTCTTAATTCTTAATTTCTAAAAAATCGAATACTAAACTTCTATCATTTACCTTCAAGTAACATAAGGGAAAAGTTAATTTATATTTATATATATTACATTTGATACGGTTTTAATTTACGACGTAGTTTATAAAGATTTTTTTAATTTATGTAATCATATATTATATATCCTATAATCACATAAATCCATTTTTAGCATTTAAAGAAACAAAAAATATAAATGCTCTTTTTCTATTTATAAAAATATCAAGCACGCTGCAAATTTTGAGTGATGAATTCAAATATTGCGCCAAAGTATATCTTATGCTGGGTTCTAATATAAAAATCCAATCCTTCTTTATATACAGCTCTATTATTAAAAATTAATCAGTCAAAGCGCATTTAAACGCGTTTTTAAAGACACCAGAAAAGCAGTTCTTTTTAAATATTAAATACAAGGCTTCGTTTCTACATAATATATTCCAAAACTTATTCCTCTATAAAACTAATATTTCGTCATTTTATCTGCATGTTTAAAATAGTTTAGCTATAAAGTACATTTCCCGGCATTTTTTTTCTTTTAAATATTGTACTACTGTAATTCAATTTTTTTGGGCTATAATTTAATAAGCTCGGAATCTTACCATAAAATTATCGATTCATTTCTAAAATTCTCACAGTCATTTCAAAATTGCCTAGAAGTTTTTTTGCTGTTTTCTTCTACAAAAACATGTTATTCTCTTTTTTATTTACATGTTTACATCCAATAAGAGCCACACTATTCTTTTTTCATTTTGACTGCTTACATAAAATTCCAATTAATTTCTACAATTTTAAATTTTTACTGCGTCATTCGTAAATTCTTTTTAATCGAGAAAGCTGCCATTTTATCTTTCCTTATAGATTATGTCAATCAAAGTTTTAGTATTTTTTGCTCTTAGTCGTTCGAGCATGAATTATAAATAATTTCTACATTTTGATGCAAATCATTGCTATATCCTATTTAAAAGCACAATATAAAAATGAAAATACTAGTTATAAACATCCTATAGTTTTCTAACAAAAAAAACCTATGTATATTATTTATTATAGAATTGTTACAATTTGCTCCATATTATTATCTTTTTTGCTTCTATCATATTATAAACTGACAAAGAAAAAGGTTTTCTCGCGTTATTTATATAGTTCCAAACAGCTGATGTTCTGGTATTTTTACCGAATGATATAAAGCAAGCATTATTTTAAAGCGGTTCATTATGCATCTTTTTAAATCAGCTTTGTCACTTTTCTAAGAATTTTTTGACATATAAAACATCATTCACTATTTAAAATTGTCTTAAATTGTTTAAGCCCATCATAAATCATATCTTTTAAGATCTAACGCATATTTGCTGTATAAAATGTATTTATTCTATATAACAAGAACACTATGGTGGTTCGTATATTAATATTTTGATAATAAGTGTTATACTCTATATTATCAAAGAAGCACAATACATTACATATAGCTATTCTTTTATACACCACAAAATATCTTTCGGCTATTGATTAAGCACCGTTTAATTATTTCTGGCTTGCAAAAAATAAGAAATAACACAGAAATGTTCAAAACCACATCTTTTTTATCAACCACTTTTATTTTTCTATGGAAATACACTGGTGCAAATAAAAGAGCTTTCTTAATAATATATTCATGTCATAGCAATATTAACATGTCTTAATTTCTCTAAAAGCATTTTATCATTCCTTTAGAATTTTAATTCGGTTAAGATCATCAACCAGCTCATATTATTATGGCATTTTGTATATGAATAAACTACAATCTTTTCATCAGTACACATTGAAATTTCTTCTTGTTAAAATTAGGTGAATATTTGTATTATTAGACTTACAAATTTATATTAATAAGAACTTATGTGCAGCACATCTTCTCGAATAAAAAAACACCAAATCATACGTTTTATTCTGTTTTATATACGATTAGGAGCTACTTTTCTACAATGATATGCAAGTTAGAAAGATGCTTTTTTTTTCTCCAGAAAATCATCTGTTCCATCATTCAGGATTTTTCAAAGATATATAAATAGAATCGTTTGTTCTTTAATTTGCACGAAACACGTGAATTGTTATTTTCTGTATATTTCTGCGACTAAATGGCTTAGCATTTGTTTAACGTACAGGATTTACAGTATAAAGCACGATATATCCATAAAGAAAGTGCTATATTCAGTTCGTATGCATTCATTAATGCAATAATTATATTTTATGTTTAGAAATGGACTTCTTACATATTTCTAAACTCATCTAATAGCCCATCCACATTTTTCATATTAAATCGCAAAAAATCGTTTGAATATTTTTGTTTTCAACTTCTTCAATATTCACGAAAAGTATCATATTATACAACAAGCCTAATTTCTCTTCTTTGACTCCTTTTTTTAATTTATTTATGGCTTCTGATATTAATATTTATGAAAGATATGGTAAATTATAAATTTTAATCATTGAAATTCATTATTTAGTTAAAGAAACAAATCATTTTTTCATTCTTTGTGTGTCTTCAAAGATAACATACTAAACTTCGATATTTATGTTCTATGCTAACATCAAGAACCAGTTATATTGTACTTTATCATCAGCATAAATATATAATTGATCTAAAAAAATACAAAATAAATGTCATGTTTTAAACACATTTACTTTTATATGTTGGGAACCGTCATAAATGTAGCATTCCTACATTACTCTGCATCAAGTCATATTATTTTCTTAATAAATTGACAATATACAAGCATATTGCACATACAATTCTTTTGTCTGTATTTAGCTATTGAGATGACATTACCCTATCTATTTCTTTATATTCGTGTATTCAGTAAACTACTTTTTATAAGCAATATAAAGATTTATTTGGCCTATTTTTTGTTATTTCTTAGACTCAGCGTTTCTGATTACGTTTTATCTATGATCTTCGTCACCATTTTTACTAGCTGTCTATTTTTATTCGTCTTTCATTTCGTTCAGGCTTTGCAGGCTAAAATTTTATTCAATTCATTATCCCCGTAAATCAGTTCAGTTATATTACCTGCCTTAAAGATATAGCATTATTATATTGGTCTTAAATTGCACAGTTAAGTCTCATAAATTAATCTTTTTGCATGCATTATTGCACAAAGTCAATCTAACATCATTATGCCATAATTTCAAACTTAAAGCCGATATTATCGTTAATTGCATCACATTCACAATTTTTATTCATTCTTTATCCTAGATTATATGTATATTTTCATTTTACCACTTGCAATGCAGAATCGGATGGCAATTAGCGCATAGGCTGAAAACATTATTACACTCTCTTCTTAGTTTACCACATAAACTAAATTATACATTTTTTTATCAAAAAAATACATTTACTGACATTTATTATTCAGTATAAACGTTATATATTTTTATATTCTTTATGAATTATTAAAAAATAGAGATATTTTTTTAACTAAAGTCATCTGTTTTTCCCGTCTGATATACTATGTTCTCAAAATTGATTTCTATCACAAGCATTACCGCTTCTAACTTCTTATAATGTAAAATAGACATTTGTTCCTCTTATATTAGCAACAGAGAAAATATCGTTTCTTTCTATATATTCGCTTTATTATATTCTTTAAACGATCCTAGCATCTTTTAACATGGATGTCAGCGTCATACAATCTATTGTATATGCAGTCTTAACCTAATCTGTTATACATCCGATTTATGGTCATATGTCTTAAACCTAACGTTTCTTATATATCGGTATCCTTCGTGAGTACTATAGAACATACTTTTTGTTTGGTTTGGTTGGACAAATTTTTTTTATGCCAAAGCACTCTATCTTAGTGTTTATTATAGATTTAAAGCGTCATTTAATTATAATAAATATTTAGAACCCCGGGATTTAATATTTCAGAAAACATGGAAAATTTACAAATCATATATTTGAAGACTATTGAAAAACATTTGTATGAACACGGATGATGTATTTTTATATTTAAAGAAAATTAACTAGTGTATAAATTCCAAATTTTTGTCACTATAAGCATCATAATAAAATAATGAAATCTATAAAAAAGGCTTCTAATATTTTATTGTGCATGGGCTACATATCAATGTTGAAATCTATTATAATACTGGGTTAAAAAAAACTATGGCATAGATCTACTAATACGTTAAGGAAATAAACATGCACGGATTTTTATAATATATAGCAAAGAAATTGTAAATATCTCTCTACATAGGATTTATACTTTAAATATATCTTTGCGAAAGGTGTATAATATAAAGGAAGAACTCTAGAACGATTTGTTTTTCTCGCTGCATTATAATGAACAGGCTATATGGAATCATAGAATATCTTATAGGTATTCTAACAGAATAAAATTAAAAAATTCGCACTTCTTTTTTCAAAAATTACATAACTAATTCATTGCAGTTTATTAAATATCATATGCGTTTATGTATATACAGCTTTTACTATTTTTGATACGATATATTAAACACTATTCATTTTATTATTATTTTTTATATTAAAAATTAAATCAAAAGCCAAATATCTCGTAATATTGGAAATGGTGAATTTGATTTTTTAACAGCTGTATGAAATTCTTTAAAAAATATAAAACAGAAAAGACAGATATTAAAAAGTTTCATGATCAGAGAATTGCTGTTTCTTATCTTTAAAATTTTATCAAAATTTATGTTGTATAGATAAAAATTACTGGATGAAATATAAAACACTTCTATCATATAATCCAGATCAATTTTATATATGAGTTATTTAGAAATATAGTAGTGTTCAATGCCTTGATATCTTATTTTATACTTCTAACTTAAGGTGTAAGACAGGAAATTTATAAACTTTTTTTTATAAATTTAAAATATTTTATTATAGATTCTTATTACATTACAAAGACAACGTGTATGAGTGAAGCAATATTAAATGTAAAAGATAGATAATAAGAGTTATACAAAAAAAGTTATGTGCTTTATAAAACTATAATATTTATTTTTTTATATATTTGTTTTTATTTTATTTTAAAAATTTGCTATTTTTTACGTCGGAGAAAAAAACAAAAAGAATTATTTTCCTCGTAATTATCTTATATGTAGGCGTAAATATAAAGAACTCTCAGAATATCCGAAGATAAATAAAAAAATAAAAAATCTGTTAAAATAAAATCACGGAAAAAATTTATTCAATCGATAAGTGTGAAAAAAATCTAAATTCAAATCTTTTAACTGCTCATTATTAGAGGTTTTCAGTAACATATTTGCATATATTATTTATTATTTATTTATCACTGCGAAAAATTATAAAAACATATTAAACACGAAATTGCGTGACAATTTAAATGCAAGTTTTCCAAAAAATCACATTTAATTTTTTTAAATTGCAGAAAACGATTATACGATTCAATCGACTTTTTTTTAATTTTAAAATCAAATCTTTAATAGTAAAATTTTTTTTGAGCCGATAATTATTCTTATACGTAAAATCAAATCTGTATTTGTATATATATAAAATTCACATTCTTCTAGTTTGTTTGTCCTCGATATTATAAGAAAAATAACATACAATACTACTTATCAGTATACGGCGACATCTTTAATTTTTTTTCAGAACATAATCACTATAAAAAAAAATTTTATGACTTTATTAGCTATTTGCAATGAGATTCGGGTTTTCTAGATCATAAATAAGATTTTAGCATTTGTTATATTTAAATTTTATTTATAGAACCTAATATATTTGTTATGAAAATTTATATATCATTTTAAAAATTAAATATTGTTTTTCATTAGTTCGATTTTATTTTGGCAATTAAATATGCTCATTGCCTTTTACTTATAGCAATTCAATTACATTATTGGGATTTATATCACAAGCTTATTATAATATAAAAAATAATAAAATTAATTCTGCTTTTTTGTTTCGCTCAAAATATCTATCATATAACTATTTGCATGTTTTATTGCTTGTAAAATCTCTATCTTTATTTATTTTGATGGTTATTATTATGTGTTTTCTGCTGAAATTTATATCATCATTATATTACCTCTACTATAGGCACATTTTTTTGTGAAGCATACTATATTTTCTTTGAATTTTTATATCCACAAAACATAATTTTTTAAAAAATTACAACACCGATTATATATTACCCAGAAATGACTTTTTATGAATACAGTTGCTGCTCTCTAAAATGATGTTTAATAAGATTTTATGAATTTTCATATGATAATTGCATACCATTTATATTTTTCTTCCGATATCTCAATCTTATCTTCTAATGATGTTTTAAAATTATGTCGTTTTTTTTTTATTTTTCATCACAATTTAGAAACCAATTATCTGTAGTATATTTTTGATCAATATATTTTACGTATTTATACATCATTTAATTTTTCATTGATTCCAAATATATCAGAGTTTTCCACATCTGTAAATTCTATCCTTGCCTTTATATCATTTAGAATTTCGTTTACATAATTACTGGACTACATTTATGATTTTTTTCTCTTCCTGTAAATACATTTTTACTTTAAAAAATACTTTCCTTTCTGTTAAAATTCAAATAAAAACTATAATGGGTTTCTTTTGTGCCAGTTCCCGTCTTATTATATGCAATTAAGCGGAAAACATATATGTGAATCAACTGTGAACAGACTCTTAATTTTTAATTTTCTTTAAAAAATTTTATTTGAATCTTAGAATGTCTTAGCTCTATTTAATTTTATGAATTCGGAATTATGATTGATTATACACTTTTAAGAACATACATAATTGGTGAATATGAGAGCGAATAAAAGTTGAAATGAAATTGATGTCTATAAAAGACAAAAAAATGTTGCAGAAAACATGCAAGGAGAAAAGAATGAATCTTCAGAATCAGTTAAATCGAAAAAACATAAAAAATCTGATAATGATAAACCCACAACTGTTACCGAAAGTCCAAAAACAGACGACTCTTTTATAAGTGATGATTCTGGAGTAGATGGGTCTAGGTTTAAAACCAAAGATTCGGATTCAGCTACTGAGACTGAGACCATTACATCCCAAAAAACTGGTTTAATGTATTTTTTGGACAAAACCACGAAAAAATATAAAGGATTGCCCAAAAAAATATGGTTAAAGTACAGTTTTAACATTGAACCGGAATTCGAAGAAAAAATAATTGATAAGGCCGAAAACATACTTATTGCAGAATCACCGACTGATGCAATGCCTATAAAAGCTGACCTGCCTTGTGAAAAAGAAAATCCTATTGAGGACGATCTTGAATCAATGATAAATGAATTTTTGATATCATATTCTGAAACTTTAGAAAAAAGCAAACACGCTTTTGAAAAATTGACAGATTCAAGGAGTGACATAAAAAATTCACAAGAAGTTCACGAATATGAAGTACTGGAAAAAAATTGCAAAAACCTCATTATAAAGAGAAAAAAATATATTATAGTGGCTGAAAAGCTAAAAGGTTTATCAAATAGGCAGAAATATATATATCTGATTCTGCTCAATAAAAATAAAGGTAAGCCTTTTAACCCATATACAACGAGAGGTCAGTATTTTAAACGTGGAATAAGTCAAAATATGCCAGAATCTAAACCATCAGTTAATTTTTTTATCGAATTTTATGGAACGATACTTCGTAAAAAATATGCTGAAATCTTCAAATTTGAAGGAGAGTTCATGATGCAGTTTAAATTAAAATACGATCATTAAATGCCTTAAAAAAATTTAATCTATATTCATTTATGAATATCAACTAAACATATAATTAAGCGAATAAAAATCTAATCTCTTTGGGTAAATATAATTAAAATACATGATTGCGCTATCTTTTAAATATTAAATTTGTAAACTTGTAATTTATTCAAAAAATAAAATTACCTTTACGGTTCAATTAAAAGATTAAAAATTTACTAATGCCTTAAGTTGCGTTTAGTTTAGATTGTAGAGCCAAGTGAAAATCTTAAAATAAATGTATTATATCAATCATATAATATATGAATCATTTATTTTATTATAGTATATATTAAAGTGAGTTTTCCAAAAAAATATTCCTTAAGCATGATGATGGCATCTATTTAAAATTAAACTTGACAGAAAATTTTTATAATTTGGTTTTGACATAAATCTTGTCACGGCTAGTTTTCGTAGTTTAGAAGTATCAATGATCATACATTTACATAAATTTATCTCCAAAATCAACCGAGAATTTCATTATGGATAAGATGTATTTGTATATTCATCGCTAGATATTCAAGGTTTTTTCGATGTATATACCTTTTATATTTTAGTTATATTAACACCTATGAATAGTGATAAAATTTTATTATGAGGAACCAAAAATAAACGATTCTTCACATCTTTAAATTATAATAATTGTTTCATATTGTTCTTTTCTCGATATATTTTTCGTTAGAACATTTTGAATATAAGAATCAAATTATCTTTTATATTTCCGAGGCCTTTTATGTAAATGTAGTAATATATCTTTACAGCCATCAATATATTTTGGAAGAAAATAAACCTTTTCCATTAATACACAGCTAATATATTGCCTCTCAGATCAAACATTATATCCCATAACTTGCTTTGGCATCTTTTCTTTTATGTTACTCATATTTTATTACCGATGTTCTTAATATGTCAGTGTCTTAAAATTACTTACAATAAAAGAATCACACAATCATAAGAATGTAGAACAAAGATTTCGCATTTTAAAGTGATTATTTTCTTTGCCAAAATCATACCTTATTAGGCATATTATGATTATCCATATATCCTCCTATCCATCGTCGACAGCTGATGACCAAATAAATCATATCATGATGTATTTTTATATCTTTTTTTTTGACATTGTATACCTCTAGGATACAAATACCAAGCTTGTATTATTTTTTGAATCACCTGTATCAACCTGTACGAATATATTGTGTAAAATTATGTTAAATTTTTGCAATCCTTTTTTGATGATGAACATAATCCTATATGTGTATTCATATGTATAATCTCGGTTTCTTTTTTTTCTTTATAAAAATTAAAAAAATAATAATACAAATTCTTTTTTTTCATATATAATTTTTATATTTGTATAGAAAAGTCGGCTCTCACTACATTTAGTCCATATTTCTCAAGTTTCTTTCTTATAATTCTTACTTAACATTTAAAAATTTTCTAAGATCTTAAATTTTTTGCTTTTATCTTTTTCAAAATCCCCATATCTTGCTCAAAATATTTCATATCTAGGTTTTAAATTATGTGCAAGGATTCTTAAAATACATTAATGTTTATGTTTCAATAAATATTATATAAAATATGTTTATGCCAACTATTGATATTATGTATCGAATTTTTTATATTCTAACCAAATTACACAAAATATCTCTTAATTCAATTCATCCGATATTTATATGGAAAAGTCCATCTTTCATTCTTTGCAATTTGATGTATCCTTTATATAATATAAATGGTAATTATTATATTGCATTTACAAATAATAGATTCGGGAATAAGAAAATAAATCATCTTTATTTTTTAAAAGATAAAGTGCTACCAAACTCTTCGCAATAATCTGATCACTATATAAAAGGTTAAAAATTTCTCTTAAGATGAAAATTTTTTATATTATAAAGAGCTAAATTTATTTGAATGTATTTAAGCTTAATATCTCTTGATTTACCTGTATAATTTTTCTATATTAAACAATAATATAAAGTTCCTATATTACACAAAATCTCATTAAAAATATGCTTTGAATGTTTATGTGTATATAATATGCGAATTTTTCTACTGCAAACTTCCCGTGATAATTATCGATATATAAAGCAATTAGTATCGCCATTTAAAAACCTTGTAGTATTTAGATATTGGGTTTTATTATTTTTGAGAATTTCCTGGCTTTATTAGCACATAATTGACGGATTAACAATCGCTTGGACTTAATTTCGTTTATGTCTTTGTTTAATAGTGTATTTATGAAATTGATCAAACCGGGGTATAAAATCAACAGTACGCTATGATCAAAATCCAGTATTCTACGTAATCATAGCTTAATTGTATAATTAATCATCTTTAATCTGTATCATATAAGTTTCTAGCATAAAAAAAATACGCTGTAGTCTACTGTCAAATCTAAATGACGCTTGAACTTATAAGTCTTGACTGTAGAAGTTTCGTTTGAGAATGTTGTAAAGATGGTGAAATTGAAAGAAGTATTTGTACTTTATCTACTTCTAAGCAATCTTAAGTTTTGCGCGTGCAAAAATGAAAATCAAAATAAAATTAACCCATCAATATTTATTTGCCAATTTATAGATTTTGCGTTGCATAGAAATTATTTGAAATTCCTTTTTTACCAATTTTTAAATCCCTCGTAAAAAAATAAATCTTCAGAAAGATGATACAGAAAAAAACAAGAAAAGACACAGAATGACGGCCCTTAGTTTTAGTAGAATAAAAGATGGATTTCTTCTCGATGAATCATAATAACATGAAGAGAATGACTTCAACTATTGAAAAGATACTTAAAATGTGAGTTCAGGTGAAAGTAGTCGTATATTCATAGTCAAAGAATACTTACTAGATTCTTATATGATATATGCCAGATTATGATACAGTATTCTACCAAAAAGAACTACAAAAAATCATTTAATTGGAAAATGAGAATCATGCAGGAGCTAACAGAGCTGTTTTGATTATTTGGTTGTAAATAATGAATATGGAGTAGAGTTGGATCTGTATCGCAAGAAACAATCATTGTTGCGCATATAAATTTTGAGGTGGTAGAATTTTGTTGAGGTGATGCATTTTTAGATCTGCTAAACTTATTGATAAGTAGATGTTGTCTTTTGTTATGATATTATGAGGTGAAGTTATGTGTTGGAAAATTATGTGTATAAAAGTTGATTGTCTACTTGACATCTGGGTGCACATACTCTGTTTGTTGTGGTTGGATTTGTTTAGCTTGTGTTTTTTTTTGTGCATTTTAATTAACTTTTCTGAAGCTGTGGTTTGATGTGGTGTAATCGATTTGTGTTGAAACTATAGTTTTGTGTTGTCTAGAGTTGTTTTGAGTTTTGTTGCTATGATCGTCGGCTTATATTAAGTTTTGCTTTAGAAGTATGGCCGTGGTGTAAATTTCGAGTTTACGAACATCTTGTCCGTTAGGAAGCTTCTTATTGTTCTGTTTTGATTTATAATGTTTTTATGTGAATATTGATTATATTCTGATATTATGAAGTATTGTTATTCTATGTATGTGTTTGCATTAGCTCATAACGGGATGGCAGAGTGGCGTGGAGTATGAGATGTTTATCGCCGAAGGATGTTACGCTAAAGATTTATGATAATTCGGTACAAATTTTTTCTGTGTATAAACCTTATATGTAATGCGATGTCAAGGCTTTCTGATTAATGATATATGTGGTGTGTTTAATATCATCTAAAATATTTTGTTTCTGTATGTGGATTCATTTTTTATTTGTGTGTTTTAAGTTTCTTCTTCTGTACCGTGCGTTGTATGATAAAGTCTTGTGTGTTGTGCAGATGTATCTTATACGGCGTTTTATATGATGTATACTTGTGTTGTGTTATATCTTTGTCTGTTCTGATGTTTCTTTCTGGCTTTTTAGGAATTTTATGCTGTATTTCCTGTGGTAAATTGTTACATATATTGTTCTGAGTTTTCAAGTCTGATTTTGTTATGATATTATGTTTAGCTCGGAGTTAGTTGTTTATTTTTGGCAAAGATTGTCAAAATTTTGTTTTCTCATACTAATTCGTGTGATTAATTAAATATTCGCGTTTCAGGATATGTTGTGGTGCATAAGATGTGAGCGCGGTTTGATTGTTTGGTAGACTTAATTATTTATTGTCGAAATTTGTCTTTTTTTCGATGTATGCTTTTTGTTAAAAATAAATTGCCTGCAAAATTATGAACTGTACATGTACATAGGTGAATAATGAGTTTTTATATTGATAAATTTGTGTGGTTTAATATGGCGATTTTCTGTTGTGCGTCTAGACATTACTCTTTTGATTTGTCGATTTTTGAATACGAGTTGTCTGCTATCATTTTTGCGTGAAAGTGAAATTTTTTATATATATCGATTCATCTGCATTTGCGGCGTCAGTCGCTTAGTTTTATTTGTAAGCTTAGCTGGGAAGAAGAATTGTAGCAATCCGAAGATTGGCATTGTCTGTAAATAATAATGAGAAATAGAAAGAATATTTAACTATGGTTAAATACATACCAAGCCTTTGATTGTTAAGAAGTGCAGAGAAGATTAAGAACATAAATCATCCACTTATGAAAGCATATTTGTTGCCGATCTAGTATAAAAACTTATAAGTATAGATTCTCTAGATATATTCCAAGATTCTGGACTATTTCACAATGTTATGTTTGTATGTGCTAGGTTTTGAAGAAGTGTGCGGTGTTGTAGATAAAGGATTATAATTTCTTCTTTCTTTTCGTTTCTGTCTTTTTAATTTTGTTGAATATAACTTATTATGTTGTCTTTTTGTTGTGCACCGATTTATAAATCCTAAAAATATAGTAAATTATACTTTACTATCGAATTTTATGATTTTTCTTCAAAGGTGATTGTGCTAAATCTTTTTAACCTTCAAATACTGTATATTCGTTTTCAATACGAATTTTTGTTTTATTGCGATATTTTTTTATGTATAGAATGATAGGAACCGTCTGAAATTCGAATGCAAGATTTTGGCTTTTTATTTTGTTGATTGGTTTTTTATATGTTTCAGTGGTATTTCAAACAAAAATATCGCTATTGTTACCATATATCTGCTATAGTGATCTTTTAGCTGACTTTTTAGAATGTCGTTTTCTAAAACTTTAAAATTCGTCGAATGACTCTTAATCACCGCAAACAACTTTTTCTGACAGATAAATGTATTTGCTGTTAACAAACTATTAAATAAGTTATTTATACACACATATATTTAAAATATCTTGTATCCTAGTTTTTGACGCATTAGCTCGCTTCTAACAGTCTAAATACAGTCGATGTAATTGGTTTTTTTTAGTGTTTGTTTTAGTATCATATGAACTATCGCTTTAAAAACCTTAAAATATAGCTTCTATTGGATAATATTTTCTTGGAAAGGATTTCACTGGATTTTATATATACTAGCTCTTTTAGAATTTTATTTTGCTGTTTACGATTCTATTGCTAGAATTAAATGTGCCAACTTTTTATAAAATTCAAAAATAATTTCCCTTTTCGCTGAATCCTTATGATGACTTTGTTTCATTATAAGTGTATATGCGTTTTAAATAACCTCAAAATAAAATTAATGAAACTAATTGATTACTATAATACTCTATTATTCCAGTAATATTTGCTAGTCTTATTAAAAATATCTATTTTTAGTTAATGATGCTTTTCCTCTATTTTAAAATATTACAGTGAGCTATGTAATGAAAAACCACTTTTAAATCCCTAAGTTTGTTTTATTATAAAAATATAATTTTTTCGCAAATGCTATTTAAAATAATTAACACTTTATAATGTAATAAACATTTTTTTATGAAATTAACATATTTTTAATGGGTCTCTACACTATTTTAGAATATATAAACACTATGTAGCACGAAAATAACTATAAAAATTCCTATAAGTTTTTACGGCGTTAATCACCAAAAAATGGCAGCTCAGAAATAACTCTAAGTGTTATTCTTGATTACAAAGTTACACATTAATTTTCAAAAAAATATAAAATTCCAGAACTTAACACATTGAAATGTAAACCTATTTTCATTATAAGAAGTGCAATACAACATAAATGGCTATTTTACTGGGAAATATGTCTTTTAAGGTGAATATTCATATATGAAATTTATAATATCATTTATAAATGAGTTAATCATAATATACTAAATCTAAAATATTGTCGCTAAAACCAAGATCGATTATTTCAGCTTATTTTTTTGTTATATTATTATATAGGAGCCTACTTTAGAAATGTAGTGTAATGAAAAATTTCATGTAAAAAGAGATTTTTTAGATGCTGTTTGCATTTATATGAATATATATAGATGTTATAAAGTTTAAGGATTCATATATAAAAATTATTTTATATTATACCAAGTAAATATAAAATTTAATTCTTATTTCACATTATTACTTCTTTATTCAAAATCTGCGCTTTGAAATATAAGTTTCATGACATAGTTAATGACAATAATGTTCCAAAATTATAGATTCTTTTGCATATTGTAAATATGTAATCAATTATATCATTTACCAGTATAATTTTCATGATCATGAACTTTACAAAGTATGATAAATCTTTTTTAAATCCAGATTTATACAATTAAAAAAATATTTATTTTTGTTTATATGTCAACTGTATATTTTTAATGAGATAAAATGACTTTGTTTTTCATCCTTAAGTTAAGAATCAAAAGAATTTTTGGATCAGGTAAAGACATAATAAAATTCACATACAACATAAAATTAAAGCTAAAATGGTATAAAATATTTTTAAATTATCTAAATTTTGTTATTATAGTTTTTTAAGAATAAAAAGATTAAAAAAAGAGCATTAGAAATATTTATTTAGAAAAAAAGATAAGACTAAAAAATCATATATCGTTTAAGTTGCATTATAGCATTTGTTGTATGTCCATGAGTATAAATTCTTAGACTCAATACTTTGGTTCTTCTACATATTGCCTTCCATTTACCATAGAAATATGCTCTTGTTTTCAAATTCACCATAAACAAGAAGGATTGGAATAATTCGTTATGACATTATCTGCCAGATGCATTATCACGTTATGATTTGAGATTTAATTTCCTCGTTTAACTTTGAAATCTGCATTCTTATTCAATTCTTGAATATATATGGTTCTTAAATTTTGTATTCTAAATCATTATAGGTGTTGTTATAAATTCCTATCAACATAATAGCTATATTTATATTGAAATGGCTACCTTATTACAAAAAATAATAGAATATTTTTATGAACAAATTAAATGTATTTTTATGGATGATAATGAATTTATACAATACTTGAATAAGTTTTATTTAAATATTTTTGGCTTCTATAAAAACGAGTCTATTCGTATTTTGTAATTCAAAAAAAATGCTATCTGGATTAAATCTTATAGTTTTTAATTTTATACAAATATGTTTTTGATATTGGGTTATAGTGGATGAAAAAATTAATTGTTTTTGTAAATAGAAAAAAAAATGCTTTGGCTGTGTTTTTTAATATTTTTTTTTACTGAAAAATTCAATTTTTTAACTTTTATATCTATTCACAATTTTTATGAAGATTAAATCAAGTAATTTTATAATATAAGATTCAACTAATAAACTAGGTAAAATACATTCATTCCATAAATAAGCAAAAAATAAATTTAAATTTATAATAAAGATATTTAGTATGAATGGTTATTTTTATAGCTTCTTTACATGTTTAATATGTCAAGAGATTTTAATATTATTTATGAAGATCCACTGTTATTTTTAATATATGAAAAAGATTATAGATTAAACCACTAATGTCGTGAAGGATTAAAAAAAAATTTATAATTAGTAAAAAAATATTAGAAGCAACTGTCTATTTCAAGATGCACTACGCAATAGACGATAAAAGCATATGTTACTGTGCAATAAATTATAAAAAAAAAATTTATAGAAACTAATCAAGATATATGGCTACCATAAATCAAAAAATGTTCATTATATTTACGCGGTAGAAATATTTAAGAAATATAGTAGCTGAATTCCTACATTAGACTTTTATAAGATATTTTGGCATAGCATATTTATCTACAACCATGTCAGTATTTTTGTTTGAGATTTTATTCTCAAGTATATATAATTATATATATCTTATATTTTATTTTACAAGAGAATTCCAATCTTGAGCAACATTTTTATCGGATTATATAAAATCAAGATCTTGTCGCCTTCTCAATATAATAAATCAAAAAAATATGTGTATGCGGCCATTCAAAGGCATTTATATATGTTCTAAAATGACATTTCGACCAGAATCTTCTGATTTATATTGAAAACTTACTTAGTAGTAAAAATCTTTTCAAATCCAATGTGAGAGCAATATTCACAACTAAAAAAGTAATTTGAGGTAATTATAGAGTGTAATCAAACTATAAAATGTCTCCGGCCTATTTAAGCTATATAATTTTTGCAACAATTCAAAAAGATGTTAAAATTATATCTTTTAAAACCATCCATAATGTTTATATCACCGATACTAATATTGATCTTAGAAAGCATCTTCACAAATAATGTAAAAATATATCTTTGAACTCTGAAAGATTCATTTTCCTTCAAGATACATTAAACTTCAAACGATATTCTTCAAAATACATGATCTTATGTATTGTATTGCAAAAAAAGTCTTTTCTATTATATTAACATCCAAAAAATGCTTTATTCGCGTGGCACATCTTTATTACCCACACAATTATCGATTATCTATTTTATATTCAGCCAAAATTTGAATTACAGTGAGATTGTTGTTTCTAAAATATTTGCTGTTTATTTAGATTATCTAGTAGATTTATACCTTCATAACTCATTTTTTCTGTTTATTTTGTTCCTTTTTTTTGCAAATTATCTAATATAGTTTTGATTACTAGTTCTTTCATTTACATTTTTTATATTGTGATGTGGCCCAAATATATTCCTATCTGGATATTTCAGATAAAATAATGCACTGTGATATATTAAATTCTTTAATCTATGGATAAAACATCATAAATTCTTACTATTATTTTATAATTGCTGAGATAACTTCGTTTTTGCTTAAATATATTAAAATATACAGGATTAATAGGAACATGCATTTTTACTCGTATATTTATATATAATGTAAATTTTTATTCTGGCAAATACTTGAGGGATTTAGGATTTTTATTAGTTAAATAAGGATCATAAAAAAGGTATTCTATAATTTTCGGTCATTATAAAATGCTCATAAATATCTTGTAATAGTTTTTAATTTGATATTAATCCATAATTTTGCCTAAAGCATAAAGATTTACGCAATTGAATTATTATTTAATATATCAATTATAATACAAAAATCCATATAAATATTTCTTGGACAACATATCTTATGCAGTGATCCTAAAAAAACTATATAGGATGTAGAGAGCAGTGCCAGATATTAATAGGTTTTCTTATGCTGTTTTTTATACAAAGAGCAGATTTCAATCAAATATTTGTATGTTTAGATTCAATTACAAAAATTAAAAATGAGCAATTGTATGCTTTACTTTGACAGATTAAATGGTTCTACATTCTATTCTGTCACTCAATAATCGATTTCTAGTTCCAATAATTTAGAAGTTGATTTATTTTACTTATAAATGTATATATGAATTTAAAGAAATAGCGCGAAAACACCAATATTTGATATATTTGATCAATTATTAATTATTTGTCGTTACATCGAGATTGCTGATACATTAAACCGACTTAAAATATATTCTACAAAAAATTATTACAGCTATTTAATATTGAACGAGATAAATATTAGATAGAAAATGTTATTTTTATCTTGAATAACTTTTATAAGAATAAATCTACAGATTATCAAAATTTTACGTACAAATCGTGCTTTTATAATTAAGTATTCTTTAATTATAAATTCCTTTTTTTTGTCTTAAAAGTACAAAATAGGTAATAGGTGTAATATAAATAAACTTTTATATTCTGTTTACCAAATAAAAACAACGATATCATGTTAATTTGACGCAGCATATTTATTTAATATTTCTAACATTGAAATTTACATGTGCATGTAATTAACTATGATACACCATTTAAACTCTATAACCCATTATATCGCATTTATTTATATAATGTTTTACAAATTAAGTGGATTCTATATTTTTATGGTGTGTCATTAAAATATAACGAGATATAAATATCTTTGAAAAACATAAACTAAGAAATAACAATATTTGCCAATTTTTTCGATAAATTATGCTTTTGATAGCACATATTATTCTAGAAAACACCTATCGCAAAATATCATATTATTGACAAATTTTTCCATAACATATCAGCAGTATAAGTCATTCAAATTTGCAGAGTTTCAAGCTTGAATTATTTGCTTGCATTATAAGAATTTTTACTAGTCAAATTGCAAAAGCATTTTATTTGTTGCAAACAAACATTTCTATGTCTGTGATTCTTTTTTGAAACTTAATATATATTTATATCCTAAAAAAAGCCACTCGCGGTTTTATAATGGCAGCCTAAATGTTTTATTGTAGAAAAAATATGTTTTGACAGTTCTGTTGTTTCATAGTTTATTATATTAAATGTATTTAATTTCATTATTTCATGTTTATAAAACAGAAAAACTATATGGAATTTTGTGTTTCTAAACAATTTTATCATGCGAAATAAAAAGTTCCTTTATTATTGTAAATGATTAAAATCCAAATTTTCGACGAAATATAAATTATAAGTGCAAAATCCAAAGAGTAATTTAAAAATCCCATCGCATGAGATTTAAGAGACAATCTAACCTTTATTATATGTTTTTATTGTCACAGTACGATTTTATGAACTTTTTTATATATATGAACATAGTCCGATGTAAAGTATATAAATAAGAGTTTCTATAAAAGAGTTTGAATATGATATTAAGCTTTAAATTTTAGTATTTTTTACAAATTTTTCTTTTCTAATATAATTATGATTGATTTTGCTGTTCCTTAGAAATAATTTTCTGTTTCCTTTTACAAGTATTTTTCAATCCCTTCAAATAATTAACTTTCTAAATAGAAAAATGCAGAAAAAGATTGATACAACTAAATGGTTGCGAGATGTGAATCTAGAAACAACAAATCCTCTATCATATTGCATCACTAGTATGAGAATTGTATGAAATGAGAAGGAAAATTAATATCATAAGTTTTTCGTTATTTTGTGAGTGAAGTGGGTGTCACGCGTTTTTATATCGAGATATGTACAAAAACTGCTCGTCATGTATTATAAAACAACAAAGATAAAAAATATTGTAAAGATATGGAACTAGAAAATAAATATATATGATGCTTTGAAAAACATGAATGTTCTTGATTATCCATCCTGTGGTCGAAGTGCTGCCGCCCGTTTTTTGTTGCAATATAACTGCCAAACTAACATGAACTATTTGCAAAAAACTATAAAATTATGTTTTGATTTTTATTGTAGTTTAATAGTGTAAATAAATTTCTTATTTTTGCGTGTGTTTTGGTTAAATTTTTTTGTTAGTGTAGTCTGACGTATAAGTAGATTTTTTTTAGCAATATAATGTGAAGTTGCGTTTATAGTTGTGTTTTTTACATAAAGATATGTGAGAGTGTTACATCTGGATTTATGTATTGCGTCTAATATTATTGCATGGAACCTCTTTTTATTACATATAGTGTAGGTTGGTGTTAAATGATGTAAGAGAATATTTTAGAGGTTAATTTGCTATCTAAGTTCTCTGAAGAACTTTGTGGTGTTTTTTGTTCGTTCCTAATTTTTCAGCTGCATATTTTTATAAGTGTTATAATGTTGTCGTGGTATATGAAGGCTAGAGCATAACTTTGTAGTTTGTTTCAAATTTCAGTGCTATATTGAATATTGGTTTATGTGGCATGAAAATATTAGCATCACATGATATGTTATTATTATTTCCCAACCTATATTTTTACAGCAAAATTTACATTTTGAAACAGATGCGCTTTTATTATTCTTATTCGATATTTTTTAATGTGTTTCTGGGTTTTAAAAATGCTGTTTTTCTAAAGACTCATTTTTTTGCATTCGTTTTATGTTGCTTAGTATTTAAGTACTTTATGTTTTGAAACAAATCTATTAATGCGATCATGTTGTAAATACCTCCACGCAAAACCTTTTTATATAACATTGCTGTCTTGTATTTTTTGAATAGATGTAAAGTTTTTTTGAAGGTGTTCTTTTTTGCAGTGCGCAGTTCTACTTTTTGCTTTGTAATCAAAAATCTAGTGATCTTGAGATGCATATGCATCATTTTGAAAGTTGTATTGTTTCTGCTGATGCTTCCTGTTGGTATAAATAATTATTTACAATGTTATGAATTGCGTGCTAACAATCGTATTGCAGAAATATGTTTTGCCAGTTATTTTGATTGTTTTATATTTAATTTTTTAGATATGAGTTGGTTGTAAAAAGTTCGTTATTTATTGATTTTACAAATTTTAGAAGTGTTTATTATATTTTTTTTTTGATATTGTATCTCGAGAATTTATACTGTGCTTATTGCTATGTATCTAATGTTTATCTTTCAATATATTTGAAATCCTTGGTATATTTTTTCTGTTTTTTTTGTGCCTGTTTGGATTCATTTTTCTCTTAACTTGCAATGTGTCAGTCTTTGCTCAAGCTGGAATATGCAGTTCTGTTTTTTACATTAAATTTATGATGCTTGAAGACTATAGGCTTATGCTTTATGTTTACTTTTTGACAGGATCAAGAGGAAGTTTTTTATCGAATGCTCTATATTGCACAGCGTATAAAGCTGAGTCTTTTATTATCTAGTTTATCTCATTAACGTGATTACTATGCTTTTTTATAACTGGATTTGTGTGATGGCAATTTATAAGTGCTCTTATTAGAGTTTTATTTCTTTTAACATTATTGTTTTTATGTGTACCTCATATGTATATTTATCATTCAACACCTGACAATAGAAATCATATAGTTTTCGTGGGCTTTTTTATGCAAATTCTGGCCATGAAGAAGTAGCTAGTGGATATTTGTTTGTGCTAATATTCGAAAAGAAGTTCTAATATAGATATATTCAGATATTGATTTGTTCTTTGCAAAGTTTTACAATAAATGTGCCGTTTTGACCGATCATATTGCCATAGGATAGGCTGATGTTGCTCCACATGATGATTTAAAAAATCAAAAAATACTCATCCATACAATTATATTTTTAATTTTTATTCATTTATACGACATAGCACTACGAAAAGTCTATGAAAATAAGTCCTCAAACAATGGCTTTACATGAATAGCTTTAATTTGTAATTTGTTGCTTAGCCCGATAATATAGCAATATAAATCATAATATAATTAATAAGTTTCATATGGCTGGACGCAAGTTTTTTAATATATTTTGAGCAGAGACAAATAAATTTAGAATTCATTATTATTCCTTTAAAAAAAATAATGCAAAAAAAAACCATATCCGAATTTCTGTATTATATATTTAGTGCAGTTTTTTTGTTACCAACACCCATAAAATATATTTTTAGATATATAAAATTTTCAATTCGCCAAAAAAATCCAACTTTTATATATAGAATCTATTAAGCTAAAGCCATCGCTTATCTTGTATACTACTTATAATTTGTGTTTTTGCAAGACAATGCTAGCGATATATCACAGCTTCCAAAACCATAAACATAAGAAACAGCATTAAAATAAATGTTTTAATTTACATATTAGAATCTGAACTGTAGTGTATGGATTTGATTGTCTCTCGTAACAATGTATAGACTGAAGATCTAATTCTGATGAGTATGCGCACTCTTTGAAAAGATTCGCTAATCTTCGTTTTTCAAATATCAAATGCAATAAAAATTGCATACTATGGTACAATAATTCCGGCCAAAAAATTTATAATTAAAAAAAATCTGTTTAAAGTTAAAGAAAATAACCATTCAAATATTGGAAATGTATAAGAAATAATAAATAGAAATTTAGTATTATTTGGTAGTCTTTTATTAAAATATATTCATCAAAAAGGAATTCATCAAAAAGGATAAAAATAAAACAATAAGATAAACGTATATAGAAAATCTATGTTCTAAATACATCTGCATGCTATAAATAATTATGATGATATTTTATAATATAGTCGTCTACAATTTACATATCTATTAAGCTTGCTAAATCAAAACAGCACAAAATTTTAGTGATAAAGTTTAAAGTTGCATATAATTCTAAAAAAGGTTTGAACAAATTTAAAAAATAAAAATCACTTTTTAATTTGTTGGTATATCTATTTGTGTCTATTACAAAAAAACCTTATTTTGTAACTTTAAAAAGTTGAAATAACGCCAAAAATAGTAAAATTTTATTGAAAAATATTTTTTTTAATATTTAAATCATCTGTAAAATAACTTTAAAAAAATATAAAAAAAACTAAAAATGAGCTAATAATCACTGTTTGATTCAAAACAGCTCATACTTTTATGATCAGGAACTAAATATATATTTTAAGAGTTGATTCCTATAAAGGGTGGTTTTTACCCGAAGAAACATTTTTTTACATCAATAGAATTTTTGCATAAACAATTATAATTTTTCATTCTAGATTACTGCGATATATTTCCTATAGCGATTTGTAATAGAAAATAAAAATTCACCTTACTTTTATAACATATTTCATGTTTTTTTATATATTATTCGCATTTTAATAAAGAACGAAATTATTAGATTGAATTTAGTGTATTAATCTATAGAAAGCTGCCAAATGTTCAATTATCTAATAATCTTACCACATAAGTTAATAAGAATGTTTGAAATTTTCGGATACATTTAAAGAGCAAGTAAATATCATTCGAGTATATTTTAGTTAAGAAAGGTTAAAAGGAAACTATATTTAGATATATGGTGTTATAATAGAAGTTATGAAAACTGTTAAAACAATCGTATAAATTTGTATTATATATGTAGATCATAAAAGAATTTTATCAAATTTTTAGAGTGTTTTCGTGGTTTATTTATGCCTTTCTGGAAAATCAAGGAACAATAAATCTATCTGTGTGTCTATTAAAATCATAAAAAATATAAGATACTAAAAAATACTAAATGACCACTATTAAGATTGCGAAAAGGTTGTCTTTTGACGATTTAACCAGATATATGTGCAATAATGATATTCGAAAAAGATTTAATTCTCTGTTTTTAAATATCCTTGAATGTCTGATTCTGATGATGTAATTTCATGTTTTAATAGAACGAAATTACATATAAATCTTATGCAAAGTAATTTATTACTGTATTATATACGCTTCTTTATATTAAAATATATACTGGGATTTTAACAAGATTATAATTAGAATCTTCAAATTTAAATAAGTATATACTATATACAATGTCTTACTACCCTTGACTTTTTGGTAGATCATAAAGAACAAACTTTTGTATTTTAATTTCCACAGAAAGAATTATTGGAAACTAAATTTTGTTTTTTTTGATATTTTTTTCCATGATTGCATTTGTATTTCATGATCTAAGGAGGTGTTAGATCACAATAGAAATATAGTAAGTCAAGCTAGTTTTTCATTCTTTGCCGAATACTTACCGTTTTATTATACACGGAATATCTAAATAGCATCAAGCTTTCTAACGTCATATTATGCCAAAGTTATAAATATATAATTTTTACTTAGATTTATTTATTGAGGCATCGAAAATACGAGATAAAATAAGTAAACTTAATATATTTCTACTTTGTATAATTTATATATGCTTTTAACACATCTATATTTAATGTTTACAATAATGGCTTTTTGTTATATAATACGGATTTTAATATTTTATAACTCGGGAGGACATTCGCAGCATAAAAAGATATAAGATCAAAGTATTTATGTTAAATTATTTATTTTTTAGTTAATTCACGATCTTCTATATGCCATCTGAGGCATATAAAAACTATATAACTGCGTTTTTTGCTTACAATTATTTTAATTGTAAATTGTAGTTTTAAATTTTTTTTTTACATTTAAATTACTTAAATCGACCAAGAAAGATATCGATACCATAATGGTCAAAAACACAATCTAGTATATCTTTATTAAAGAGGGTTTTTCTTAGCGTTTGAAATTTTAAGTATTCAAATACAGATATATCATTGTTTATTCCGATAAGAAAAAAATATTTTACCTTCTATATACTTATCTTTTATGAGTTAGCATTTCAAAGCTAGCAAATTGGATGGCAATTCTAAACAAAAACACAAAATTTTCACGGTTTTTCAACGAAAAAAATACATGACTTGATTTTATTCTTTGTGATGACGTAAATTGAATTTTAAGCATAACAAAAGAAGTAAATGTCAGCCAATTTGTATTTTTTTTTACTTGAAGCCAATTTTAATTATTTATATATTTAAAAATTATCGAATATTTATATTTTTAATGTAAAACAACTTGTCAGAACATTCCAATATTATATAAAAAATGAAGTATTTATATAGACAAAACTTTATTTATCTAAATAACAATAAAAAAATAACATCATTTCAACTCTAAAATATGTTTATTTTACTTACAAAATATCAGTACTTATTTCATAAAAGATTTCAAATTATTTTATATGCCATGGATTAAAAAATTTTGTTTTACAAAAATACAATTGTGTAATTGCAGTTTTATTTTTATTTAGTCTCTATAAAAAAATCTTTATTTATCTAAATAACAATAAAAAAATAACATCATTTCAACTCTAAAATATGTTTATTTTACTTACAAAATATCAGTACCTATTTCATAAAAGATTTCAAATTATTTTATATGCCATGGATTAAAAAATTTTGTTTTACAAAAATACAATTGTGTAATTGCAGTTTTATTTTTATTTAGTCTCTATAAAAAAATGTAATTTATGAATTATAAAAAATAAATATATCCAGAAAAGATAATTTTGTAATACTTATTTATATAAATAATGCAGGATGTTTTAAAATTTTTTATATATTTAAAGCTCGTTATGAAAGATGAATAGAGCATATAATTATAATAAACAAAATATTTTATTAGAGTTGCACTATGAATCGTTCAGATGAGAATAATTATTTTATAAAAATGAATCTAGAGAAACTAAACATTTTAAATTCAACAGTGAAATTAACAAATAATTGCACATTCAAAGATAATTCTTTTATTTGTAAATATGAATCTTTTAGACTGGAATAATTGTTTTATAATATTGAATTTAGAGAAATTATGATATTAAAATGCAACTGAGAAAGCAACAAAACATTGCACAATGTAAATGGAATTCTTTTATTTGTAAAACTACAATCCCAACACAATTATAAATGGTAATTTTTCTGTTTAGATATATCTTACAAATAGCATTTGGTATATATTAAAATACTAAAAATTGTATCTAGAGCCGATCAAGGCAACCACCCATCATTATTTTCAAAACACAGAGTGATACATCGATTATTTAAGAGTTTTTTTGCATTGCTAGAGTACTCATCTGACTCGCAATATAAGTTCTTTAGCAACAAATTATGTGTTAAAACAGCAACCACACTCTAGATCTTAATAAATCAAAATAGCGACAAGAGTTTGATAATGTCTCCCATAACAGATATATATAAAGGATTAAATGTATTTGCAACAAATATCAATCATGATGTTAACAATAATTAATATTAGAATCTTTTTATACACATACGAATCGGAGCATCAAACATTATATATAATTTATAGATGTATAGATGAATCAAGTGACTTCTTTAATAACGATAAATGAAATGGACAATTCTTTTATACGACACAAATAAAATATTTACAGACTGATTATTTTTGTTTTAAGATTAAACCTATAAAAATAAAAAGCCAAGATTACGAAAAATGAAATTTATTATTTTTAAAAAAATACATGGACTGTTTACTTCCTATAGATATATTATATTTATGTTATTGTAATAAAAGATCCATACAATATTTATAAGTTTTTCATATCATTGGAGCATATATTTTGGGTTTATTTATAACCTGGATACAAATTTTATTATTATGTCATGTTTTAAAATTGTATAATTACTTTTTACCATATTTCTAAACGATAATAAATATAATACCTTCTTATTAATGTATTAAGTACGCCAAAAATGTATTTTCTGTTTTGTTCGATATACATTTAAACAAAAAATTATGTGTCTAACTTATAAATACATAAGAATAATATTTGATATTCCACCACAGTTTTATTTTTGTTTGTTTTTATTTCATATAAATCATTAATTGATATTTTTAATAAATAATTATTTAATATATATGATACAAAATTGCAATATAACTTAATTTACAATCCTATTATTTGTTATATAATAAAATGTATAAGTATTTTGAAACGCAAGTAGACTGTAAAACAAAATTAAAAAGTTTGTAGGTTTTAAATAATTTTCTATAACATTTATGTCTCATAGAACGCTTAGCAATTTTAAGAGCTAATTTAGATGAATAAAGATCAATTTTAAATTGTTTCTATATTTTTTAAGCTGATAAAAATTAAGTTAGCGCTTTTTTTTTGGCGAAATCAATTCTATCACGCGTATTTAGTATCGGGATAAAGGGGGAAAAAAATACCATCTAGGGTAGGCCTAGGGCTTAGGGTTTAGGGGGGACATTCCAAAGGGGACATTCCAAAGGGGACATTTCCAAAGGGGACATTCCAAAGGGGACATCCAAAGGGGACATTTTCAAAGGGGACATCCAAAGGGGACACTAATAGTCGCATGCGATATTGTAATCCTTGTACCATGCTATATATTCATGAAATTATGATTTTACCTGGTATTTCTATAATAAGAAATATTTTATACTAATATCAGGTATATATTACCATCTGACTAAAATATTTTCATTGTTCAGTAATTATATACAAAATATATTTTTTCTAGATTTTTTTATGAGTACCAGTATACATTTTTTATTTTTATTTTTTATTTTTTTATATTTCTATTTTCCTAAAAGGGAAAAAATGAAGATAATTGTTTTTTAGTACTATATTTTCAAGGAAGTTCAAATAAAGGGGGAAAAAAATACCATCTAGGGTAGGCCTAGGGCTTAGGGTTTAGGGGGGACATTCCAAAGGGGACATTCCAAAGGGGACATTTCCAAAGGGGACATTCCAAAGGGGACATCCAAAGGGGACATTTTCAAAGGGGACATCCAAAGGGGACACTAATAGTCGCATGCGATATTGTAATCCTTGTACCATGCTATATATTCATGAAATTATGATTTTACCTGGTATTTCTATAATAAGAAATATTTTATACTAATATCAGGTATATATTACCATCTGACTAAAATATTTTCATTGTTCAGTAATTATATACAAAATATATTTTTTCTAGATTTTTTTATGAGTACCAGTATACATTTTTTATTTTTATTTTTTATTTTTTTATATTTCTATTTTCCTAAAAGGGAAAAAATGAAGATAATTGTTTTTTAGTACTATATTTTCAAGGAAGTTCAAATAAAGGGGGAAAAAAATACCATCTAGGGTAGGCCTAGGGCTTAGGGTTTAGGGGGGACATTCCAAAGGGGACATTCCAAAGGGGACATTTCCAAAGGGGACATTCCAAAGGGGACATCCAAAGGGGACATTTTCAAAGGGGACATCCAAAGGGGACACTAATAGTCGCATGCGATATTGTAATCCTTGTACCATGCTATATATTCATGAAATTATGATTTTACCTGGTATTTCTATAATAAGAAATATTTTATACTAATATCAGGTATATATTACCATCTGACTAAAATATTTTCATTGTTCAGTAATTATATACAAAATATATTTTTTCTAGATTTTTTTATGAGTACCAGTATACATTTTTTATTTTTATTTTTTATTTTTTTATATTTCTATTTTCCTAAAAGGGAAAAAATGAAGATAATTGTTTTTTAGTACTATATTTTCAAGGAAGTTCAAATAAAGGGGGAAAAAAATACCATCTAGGGTAGGCCTAGGGCTTAGGGTTTAGGGGGGACATTCCAAAGGGGACATTCCAAAGGGGACATTTCCAAAGGGGACATTCCAAAGGGGACATCCAAAGGGGACATTTTCAAAGGGGACATCCAAAGGGGACACTAATAGTCGCATGCGATATTGTAATCCTTGTACCATGCTATATATTCATGAAATTATGATTTTACCTGGTATTTCTATAATAAGAAATATTTTATACTAATATCAGGTATATATTACCATCTGACTAAAATATTTTCATTTCCCAGTAATTATATACAAAATATATTTTTTCTAGATTTTTTTATGAGTACCAGTATACATTTTTTATTTTATTTTTTATTTTTTTATAAAGGGGGAAAAAAATACCATCTAGGGTAGGCCTAGGGCTTAGGGTTTAGGGGGGACATTCCAAAGGGGACATTCCAAAGGGGACATTTCCAAAGGGGACATTCCAAAGGGGACATCCAAAGGGGACATTTTCAAAGGGGACATCCAAAGGGGACACTAATAGTCGCATGCGATATTGTAATCCTTGTACCATGCTATATATTCATGAAATTATGATTTTACCTGGTATTTCTATAATAAGAAATATTTTATACTAATATCAGGTATATATTACCATCTGACTAAAATATTTTCATTGTTCAGTAATTATATACAAAATATATTTTTTCTAGATTTTTTTATGAGTACCAGTATACATTTTTTATTTTTATTTTTTATTTTTTTATATTTCTATTTTCCTAAAAGGGAAAAAATGAAGATAATTGTTTTTTAGTACTATATTTTCAAGGAAGTTCAAATAAAGGGGGAAAAAAATACCATCTAGGGTAGGCCTAGGGCTTAGGGTTTAGGGGGGACATTCCAAAGGGGACATTCCAAAGGGGACATTTCCAAAGGGGACATTCCAAAGGGGACATCCAAAGGGGACATTTTCAAAGGGGACATCCAAAGGGGACACTAATAGTCGCATGCGATATTGTAATCCTTGTACCATGCTATATATTCATGAAATTATGATTTTACCTGGTATTTCTATAATAAGAAATATTTTATACTAATATCAGGTATATATTACCATCTGACTAAAATATTTTCATTGTTCAGTAATTATATACAAAATATATTTTTTCTAGATTTTTTTATGAGTACCAGTATACATTTTTTATTTTTATTTTTTATTTTTTTATATTTCTATTTTCCTAAAAGGGAAAAAATGAAGATAATTGTTTTTTAGTACTATATTTTCAAGGAAGTTCAAATAAAGGGGGAAAAAAATACCATCTAGGGTAGGCCTAGGGCTTAGGGTTTAGGGGGGACATTCCAAAGGGGACATTCCAAAGGGGACATTTCCAAAGGGGACATTCCAAAGGGGACATCCAAAGGGGACATTTTCAAAGGGGACATCCAAAGGGGACACTAATAGTCGCATGCGATATTGTAATCCTTGTACCATGCTATATATTCATGAAATTATGATTTTACCTGGTATTTCTATAATAAGAAATATTTTATACTAATATCAGGTATATATTACCATCTGACTAAAATATTTTCATTTCCCAGTAATTATATACAAAATATATTTTTTCTAGATTTTTTTATGAGTACCAGTATACATTTTTTATTTTATTTTTTATTTTTTTATAAAGGGGGAAAAAAATACCATCTAGGGTAGGCCTAGGGCTTAGGGTTTAGGGGGGACATTCCAAAGGGGACATTCCAAAGGGGACATTTCCAAAGGGGACATTCCAAAGGGGACATCCAAAGGGGACATTTTCAAAGGGGACATCCAAAGGGGACACTAATAGTCGCATGCGATATTGTAATCCTTGTACCATGCTATATATTCATGAAATTATGATTTTACCTGGTATTTCTATAATAAGAAATATTTTATACTAATATCAGGTATATATTACCATCTGACTAAAATATTTTCATTGTTCAGTAATTATATACAAAATATATTTTTTCTAGATTTTTTTATGAGTACCAGTATACATTTTTTATTTTTATTTTTTATTTTTTTATATTTCTATTTTCCTAAAAGGGAAAAAATGAAGATAATTGTTTTTTAGTACTATATTTTCAAGGAAGTTCAAATAAAGGGGGAAAAAAATACCATCTAGGGTAGGCCTAGGGCTTAGGGTTTAGGGGGGACATTCCAAAGGGGACATTCCAAAGGGGACATTTCCAAAGGGGACATTCCAAAGGGGACATCCAAAGGGGACATTTTCAAAGGGGACATCCAAAGGGGACACTAATAGTCGCATGCGATATTGTAATCCTTGTACCATGCTATATATTCATGAAATTATGATTTTACCTGGTATTTCTATAATAAGAAATATTTTATACTAATATCAGGTATATATTACCATCTGACTAAAATATTTTCATTGTTCAGTAATTATATACAAAATATATTTTTTCTAGATTTTTTTATGAGTACCAGTATACATTTTTTATTTTTATTTTTTATTTTTTTATATTTCTATTTTCCTAAAAGGGAAAAAATGAAGATAATTGTTTTTTAGTACTATATTTTCAAGGAAGTTCAAATAAAGGGGGAAAAAAATACCATCTAGGGTAGGCCTAGGGCTTAGGGTTTAGGGGGGACATTCCAAAGGGGACATTCCAAAGGGGACATTTCCAAAGGGGACATTCCAAAGGGGACATCCAAAGGGGACATTTTCAAAGGGGACATCCAAAGGGGACACTAATAGTCGCATGCGATATTGTAATCCTTGTACCATGCTATATATTCATGAAATTATGATTTTACCTGGTATTTCTATAATAAGAAATATTTTATACTAATATCAGGTATATATTACCATCTGACTAAAATATTTTCATTGTTCAGTAATTATATACAAAATATATTTTTTCTAGATTTTTTTATGAGTACCAGTATACATTTTTTATTTTTATTTTTTATTTTTTTATATTTCTATTTTCCTAAAAGGGAAAAAATGAAGATAATTGTTTTTTAGTACTATATTTTCAAGGAAGTTCAAATAAAGGGGGAAAAAAATACCATCTAGGGTAGGCCTAGGGCTTAGGGTTTAGGGGGGACATTCCAAAGGGGACATTCCAAAGGGGACATTTCCAAAGGGGACATTCCAAAGGGGACATCCAAAGGGGACATTTTCAAAGGGGACATCCAAAGGGGACACTAATAGTCGCATGCGATATTGTAATCCTTGTACCATGCTATATATTCATGAAATTATGATTTTACCTGGTATTTCTATAATAAGAAATATTTTATACTAATATCAGGTATATATTACCATCTGACTAAAATATTTTCATTGTTCAGTAATTATATACAAAATATATTTTTTCTAGATTTTTTTATGAGTACCAGTATACATTTTTTATTTTTATTTTTTATTTTTTTATATTTCTATTTTCCTAAAAGGGAAAAAATGAAGATAATTGTTTTTTAGTACTATATTTTCAAGGAAGTTCAAATAAAGGGGGAAAAAAATACCATCTAGGGTAGGCCTAGGGCTTAGGGTTTAGGGGGGACATTCCAAAGGGGACATTCCAAAGGGGACATTTCCAAAGGGGACATTCCAAAGGGGACATCCAAAGGGGACATTTTCAAAGGGGACATCCAAAGGGGACACTAATAGTCGCATGCGATATTGTAATCCTTGTACCATGCTATATATTCATGAAATTATGATTTTACCTGGTATTTCTATAATAAGAAATATTTTATACTAATATCAGGTATATATTACCATCTGACTAAAATATTTTCATTGTTCAGTAATTATATACAAAATATATTTTTTCTAGATTTTTTTATGAGTACCAGTATACATTTTTTATTTTTATTTTTTATTTTTTTATATTTCTATTTTCCTAAAAGGGAAAAAATGAAGATAATTGTTTTTTAGTACTATATTTTCAAGGAAGTTCAAATAAAGGGGGAAAAAAATACCATCTAGGGTAGGCCTAGGGCTTAGGGTTTAGGGGGGACATTCCAAAGGGGACATTCCAAAGGGGACATTTCCAAAGGGGACATTCCAAAGGGGACATCCAAAGGGGACATTTTCAAAGGGGACATCCAAAGGGGACACTAATAGTCGCATGCGATATTGTAATCCTTGTACCATGCTATATATTCATGAAATTATGATTTTACCTGGTATTTCTATAATAAGAAATATTTTATACTAATATCAGGTATATATTACCATCTGACTAAAATATTTTCATTGTTCAGTAATTATATACAAAATATATTTTTTCTAGATTTTTTTATGAGTACCAGTATACATTTTTTATTTTTATTTTTTATTTTTTTATATTTCTATTTTCCTAAAAGGGAAAAAATGAAGATAATTGTTTTTTAGTACTATATTTTCAAGGAAGTTCAAATAAAGGGACAAAAAAAGACAAATTAGGGTTGGGTGAGGGCTTAGGGTTTAGGGTTTAGGGTAAAAGTCATAATGGCAATTTTCATAATGGCAAATGTCATAATGGCAATTTTTATCGCATGCACTTTTGTCATACTGCAATTTTTATCGCATGCACTTTTGTCATAATGGCAATTCTCATAATGGCAATTTTTATCGCATGCACTTTTGTCATAATGGCAATTCTCATAATGGCAATTCTCATAATGGCAATTTTCATAAAGGGGGGAAAAAATACCATCTAGGGTAGGCCTAGGGCTTAGGGTTTAGAAGGGACACTTTTTTATTAGTACAATTTCAAGGGACACTTTTTTTATTAGTACAATTTCAAGGGACACTTTTTTTATTAGTACAATTTCAAGGGACACTTTTTTTATTAGTACAATTTCAAGGGACACTTTTTTTTATTAGTACAATTTCAAGGGACACTTTTTTTTATTAGTACAATTTCAAGGGACACTTTTTTTATTAGGGACAATTTCAAGGGACACTTTTTTTATTAGTACAATTTCAAGGGACACTTTTTTTATTAGTACAATTTCAAGGGACACTTTTTTTATTAGTACAATTTCAAGGGACACTTTTTTTATTAGTACAATTTTAAGGGACACTTTTTTTATTAGTACAATTTCAAGGGACACTTTTTTTATTAGGGACAATTTCAAGGGACACTTTTTTTATTAGTACAATTTCAAGGGACACTTTTTTTATTAGTACAATTTCAAGGGACACTTTTTTTATAAGATACAATTTCACTTCGTAAAATTTTCACTACTATGCGCGCGCGCATGTCACAACACTAAGAACTCAAATAATTTTTTTTCACTGAAATGTGCGCGCACGTGTCACAAATCTTAATGATAAATACCTTTTTTATACTGAAATGTGCGCGCGCATGTCACAGGGGTTAAAAGTAAATACCTTTTTTTTACTGAAATGTGCGCGCGCATGTCACAGGGGTTAAAAGTAAATACCAAATTTTTATTGAAATGCGCGCGCACGTGTCACAAAACTAAGAGATAAATCTTTTTTTTTCACTGAAATGTGCGCGCGGCTGTCACAGGGGTTTGAATAAGATACCTTTTTTTTACTGAAATGTGCGCGCGCATGTCACAGGGGTTAAAAGTAAATACCAAATTTTTATTGAAATAAAGGGGATTTTTGGGACCTAAAAGGGTTGGGTTAGAAAAAGGGTTGGGATGACGTCATAATTTTGGAGGTAAAATCAAAATTCTTTGTATTAGTACTAAAAATATATGTGATGCTAGACAATCTTAACAATAAAAAATAGCTACACTTCATCTAATAAATTTTTTTAAAATATTTTCGTATGTTTTAAACTTTTTAAATGACTCTAGGAAGCTAGATTTAAAAAAAATAAGGATCAAGAGCTTCATTCAAATGAAATTAATGGTACAAAAATTTTGAGCTGCCAATTTCAGATCCTACAAAATTATGTATATAAAGGGACAAAAAAAGACAAATTCGGGTTGGGGTAGGTGTTAGGGTTTAGGGTTTAGGGTAGATGTCATACGGGCTATTTTTATCGCATGCGAGAACGGTCATATTGGCAATTGTCATACTGGAAAATGTCATACGGGCAAATGTCATACGGGCTTTTTTTATCGCATGCGATAACGGTCATATTGGCAAATGTCATATTGGCAAATGTCATACTGGCAAATGTCATACGGGCAAATGTCATACGGGCAAATGTCATACGGGCTTTTTTTATCGCATGCGATAACGGTCATATTGGCAATTGTCATACGGGCTTTTTTTATCGCATGCGATAACGGTCATATTGGCAAATGTCATATTGGCAAATGTCATACTGGCAAATGTCATACGGGCAAATGTCATACTGGCAAATGTCATACGGGCAAATGTCATACGGGCAAATGTCATACTGGCAAATGTCATACGGGCAAATGTCATACGGGCAAATGTCATACGGGCTTTTTTTATCGCATGCGATAACGGTCATATTGGCAATTGTCATACGGGCTTTTTTTATCGCATGCGATAACGGTCATATTGGCAAATGTCATATTGGCAAATGTCATACTGGCAAATGTCATACGGGCAAATGTCATACTGGCAAATGTCATACGGGCAAATGTCATACGGGCAAATGTCATACGGGCTTTTTTTATCGCATGCGATAACGGTCATATTGGCAATTGTCATACGGGCTTTTTTTATCGCATGCGAGAACGGTCATATTGGCAAATGTCATATTGGCAAATGTCATACTGGCAAATGTCATACGGGCTTTTTTTATCGCATGCGATAACGGTCATATTGGCAATTGTCATACGGGCTTTTTTTATCGCATGCGATAACGGTCATATTGGCAAATGTCATATTGGCAAATGTCATACTGGCAAATGTCATACGGGCAAATGTCATACTGGCAAATGTCATATTGGCAAATGTCATACTGGCAAATGTCATACGGGCTTTTTTTATCGCATGCGATAACGGTCATATTGGCAAATGTCATACGGGCTTTTTTTATCGCATGCGAGAACGGTCATATTGGCAAATGTCATACGGGCTTTTTTTATCGCATGCACAAACGGTCATACTGGCCAGCGAAATTTAATCACTATAAAAAATAGCAATCTAATAATATATCCTATACCTGAATATACGATAAAAAAAATGGGACTTAAAGACTAAAAAGGTATTTGTTAGGCTGGCATCCGTAAGTGTTAGTTTTTTAATCACTTTTGGAGATAAAAAGTGACTCTAGTGACGCTCTAAATATTGTAAAATTAGCGTCTTCAGCAAATTTATAGATCTTTCACTCAAGTTATATTGTAATTTATAAGAAACTAGTTACCGTCGTAACTTGTGACTCTAGTAATCGATGACACATGTTTTTTATTTTCGACTAAATAAATTTGCTATCTCTATTCTGATAAAGTTTCTTTTTACTACTTAACTTTGTATTTCTTAAGTATTATGCTACTTTGTACCTTTTGACGCTAGTGCTCGATCACTCTTTTTTTTTATTTTTGACTATCTTAAAATTAATGCCTCTCTTGACTCTAGTGAATTTAGTTAAGTAAAAAAAATATATATATCGATTTAACATAGATATAATGATTAGAATTCAAGTGATTTTAGTTTAAAAAAATTATTGTAAAGAATGATAATGTAGAATCTAACATTTGCTTTTAATAAAAATCGTTTTTTATATGTAAAAATATACTATTAAAGCAAAAAATATGAATAAAAAAATTGCTCTAGAAACATTCATTTATTTATATTATAAACAAGACAAGAACCTAGCTCATTTATAAAATTTCAGATCTTAAAAATTTAATAGCTTTAAATAAATTCTCACGATTAATGTATAAAAGGTGGAAAAAATTATGCGATAAAATACAAGAAAATAAAAATACATCGAATATCTAATGTTTATGATAATCATATATAAAAATTGTTTTTCCATATTACTATTCTAAATACTATTTAATGTATGGTCAAAAATAAATAAATATTTAAAAACAGTATTTTATATTTTAATAGAAATTGATAACTAAAGTATTTAAACGTTCATTTAATTCACTTATTTCCTCATTGAATATAAAAATTATAGCCAGAAAAGACACAGCAACAATATATAATATATAAACTGGCGTGAATTATCCTCTAAATATTTCCATTAGAATCAATTCAAATCTAATAAAATATAATGATTTTATTTTTATTTCATAATTTTATCCCAATAAATTATATATGTTACATTTAATTTACTTATTTTTTCTACATATTTATTATATTCATAACAATCAAAAACACTTTAATCTATAATTTTATGTTTATATACATATGTTTAGACACTTTCCTTCGATACAAACCAAAATATTTTTAAATTATCCTTTTATTTTATTTTTAGTCACAAATGTATGCCTTAATACACATAATAATTCAAACAGAAATATGTACATGTTTGTGTTTCGAAACATACTAAAAAAATATCATAGATGGAAATCTACCATATTATTTATTTTCTGATATTATAGATAAATAAACACAATTAATGGCGAATTAAATTAATAAATCTTTTTTTTAAAATTTTATAAAACTAACATCTATTAATTCCTACGTATAAAATTAAAATCAATTTTTTATTTAATATTTTATAGAAAAAATAAACTGTTTTATGAATCTAGTAAAATAAAGATACTTCGTATGAAAACTTTTATTGAAATCTACAAACTTTTTATAATATTTACAATAGAAAACAATCTATTAAAAGATATCTTTTAAACAATAATACAAATAAAATATTAAATTATAATTTTTTAGAAGCCAAACTTATTATCTATGAATTAAATCAATTAGGAATTGCAATTTAGCAAAAATTCTTTATAAAAGTTTAGAAATGCTATAAATGTATTTAATAATAATGTAGAAATATATACAATACAAATAAAAAATTAAATAACAAATATTTATTAAATTATTAAGAAGCGATTTAGATATATATGAAAAGGGGATAATCAGAGAATAAATATAATAGGACGTAAATTACAAGAAACATAGTATATATTATGATAAAATTATTAGAAGAAAAAAAATATATAGGTTAAATTTCAATTTATTATTAAATATTTCCCAAAAAAAGTTCCGAAAAAAAAAATGCAAGGCCTTCGGCGTAACTTTAAAAAAACCGATTTTTTTTTCTATTCTTGGATGCAGCCGAACTTCTTTTTCTCCACCAGAGCTTTTCGTTCATTTTTTAAAATTTTCCTGGCGAGAGGACCTTAATCTCCCGCCAATGCCATCCTCCAAGCAGCAGAAAAGTTTTTATGGGGGCATTAACCCTATCGATAACAATCAGCGGAATGATTGTCCGATTTCTTCTCGGTATTCTGCATCCCGAGAAGATTCATGTCGGGGCAGGATTTTAACAAACATATACCAAATTAGAAAAGCAAAAAAAATGAACGAAATCATAATTTCTTTAGATAAGATGATCAAAGCAGTATGATTTAAAAAATTTGTTATGGTAAATGCATTATTTTGTTTTAAAAAAGCTTTATCGATAAATAAAATAAAAATTTGGCGTTAAATTAAATATAAAGTATGGATTAGCTATAACTTTTGTGAAAATCTTTAGCAGCTAAGTTATAAACAACAATCAGCTGTTCTCTTATTGTTTCGATGTATAAATTTAAAGAAACTAAACTTATTATTAATATTTATACATATTTACAGAATAAAAGAATACAAAGGCAAATATAAAATATTAAACTATGCCATATTTTTTACGAGATCTTAATTTTATATATTTTTTTTCATTAGCACGAGTTTGTTAAGCGGGACATAGGACAAGTTTTGAAGGAGAAAAAAATATAATGGCAAATAAAAACATTAAATGTATTTAGAAATTGTCTTCAAACTTGATATATACACTAGTAACTACTAAAATAATTCAAAAAATCGCAATATATATAATGGTATAGTATAGGTTCTCAGAACAGACGTTATTAAGCAAAAAACAGTAAATTTATATACTCCTGTAACTATATCTATCCTAAAAAATATAAAATACTTTGAAAAGACATAAGAAACAAATAATCATAGATACAGTTAATTGAAATTGATTCTTTTTCTATAGCTATCAGACAAATTGAACATCATTTTTATGCCAATCTGAGTATTTATATGCAGCAAAAAATCTTTATATAAGTATAATAAAGGACAAAAGGTTGTTTTTGAATATTTAATACTCCATATCAATCTTTTTTCTTTAACTAAAGGACTTATTAATTACCACCTATACGGTTATTTGTGCAACTATACGCGCCTCAAAATGCAAATTTTATATGTTATCTTTTATTAAAAAGTATTATGATCAATTTACTAAAAATATTTTATTTCTTGGATCTTTGTTTTAAACTTACCTCTACTATTATATTTTTTTCCGCAGAAATAAATGAACAAAAAGAGTTTTATTTTGCCATAAAATACTTAATAAAAGTTTGATGGATAACATGGTTGTAAAAGATGTTGATTAAGTTGTATTTTAGACAATAAAAATGACAAAAAAAACGCATAGAATTAGAAAAAAAAAGAAAAAATAACGTTTAAAAACGTATAATACTCGACATAAACACATTAAAAACATATAGCCAAACTATTAATTGGCTATCTTTTCGTATATAAGAAGCTATCCAAAAATAATTTTTCTTGTAAGATTTAATTAACAAAAATAAAATAAGACCTATTTTTCATGGTAAACTAGTATCAATTGACATAAAACCTTATATGCATTATTATATATATTTGATTTATCAAAACAAAAAAAAAGAAAAACACTAATAGGACCCTTAAAGTATTTTTTAATTTCTTAAATCGAAATATAATAAGTTCAGAATGTATATAACAATATGCCAAAACATATTTCTTCTCATTTTACGATATAAAACATAATTATATAAAATAAAGCCGCTAAAATAATGAAAAAAAATAGTGATCTAAATCAACATATAAAAGTTTCAAATTTACAAAAAAGGCAAGAAACATATAAAACTATGTTTGTTGACATAATATAACAAGTATTGTGCATCTATATTTGTATTCTAAGACAAAAAAATCACTGTTTTTGCGGTTTTTAGCATTGATATGTAAACCAAAATGCAAGTAAATGAGTAAGAGGTGATAAAAAAAGATACAATTCGGGTAAAAAATAGTTATAAAAAACGTATAACGTCTGATAGAACATTAAATGTATTATCTCCGGTTTTTATTAGTGAAAGAAGAATTAACACAATAAGTAAAAAATCATATACACCATTATCACGTTATATACGACATTCAATGTACAAACAAATCACAAAAGCCTATTTTATTATATTACATACTGTACTTTAGCAGTAAAGTTATCCGTTATTATGCAAAAAAAACTATAAATATGATTATTCGTTGACTTGAAATAGGGAAAAATCCATGAAAATAGTATAATATCCCTTTGAAAATAATTCTTGGTGTGTTCAAGTTTGTTTAATAAAATTTTTTTGCCACAAAAAAACAGATTATTAATTTAGTATTCGGCTATTTAGGCAACAAAATCTAGCAAAAAGTAAAAAAAAACGTACAAAAGATTTTGGTTTGCTTTTCTTTTTCACGAAATTAACACTCAAATGGTTTTATACATGTTTGGCTAGCTTTTATATTATAACTCTCAACAGAAGATTAATTTATATATAGAAACATTAAATATGAAACATATATAAGAAGCTATTTATTTTCGCGTATATTATTTATGATAAAGCCTGCTATTCATATATTATAAAAATATTTCTAAAAAACATGAGAATTTAGTAGTAAAAAAATAAATAAAACTACGTCTTTTATATATCAAAATAACAGAACATATAAAAAATACAATAAAGATAGTAATTTATATTCGAATGATAATATCATGGCTAAATGCTCTTTAATAACATAAAAAACCACAGATTTAGTAATGACAATAGATAATGGTTTTATATGTATTTTCAATCTATTATACATACAGTCAACTACATTTTTATTTTAGAAGAGTAACTAAACGGTAAAATCTTATATATTATAATTATATACATATAAGAACAGAAAAAAAAACTTAAAAAAATATAAATTTGTTAAGAAGAGAATCTTAAAGGAAGAAGTATAAGATACATCAATTTACACTATTAAACGCATAAATCTTTTCATAATAACAATCTTAAAAGAATTCCATAAAATGAATACTATTATTTATTGTTATAAAGATTTTATTAAAAAACAATATGTACTACGAAAAAACACCATAAAATATGAAAAGATGTATAACATAGACATATTTTTATTTATAATTAATCATTATGCACAATAAAAATCATTTTTTCGATTGAGCATCATCTAATAGAGATGGAAATAAAATCAGAAGAACATTTTCTTATAAAAAATTACTTGTAATATAAAGATAAAGATCAAAAATATATAAAATAAAGTAGAGTTTTTTTGTGATATTATTTATACTCGGAAATTAAATCTTCTTTGTAATTCTTTTTCGTCAATTTATTTGAAAGAATACATCAAATTATTTGACTTTACTTACTTTTTAGTAAGACGAGTACAATAAATTATTACCGACGCAGTTTTCTAGTGCATATAATGTTTGAAAAGGTACACTTTACATGCATCAAATAATATTCGAATTTCTCAATCTATATATAATATATTCTATAGTAATAAAAATTGTAGAATAGATATAAAAATTAGTCTATTAAATCGAAATAAACATGCATAATCTAGAATTTCGAAGTATTAAGCATTAAAGAGAAGAGAAAAAAGACATTGTTGTTGTAAACAAAAACCAAGAAAAATTAATTAAAATAAAAGCTTTTTAAGACTTTAGATAATGAAATTACGTAAAAAAATGAGAATTGAGAAAAAAACAAATAATATAATGCCACTGTTACCAATATGTAATATTTTTTGAATTTAAATTCTACAAGGATATTATTGTTGGCATTTAAGGATAAAAATACCCACTTTCAGATTATATGTTATCATAGTGATGATTTAGAAGATAAACTAAAATAGAAAATATGATAACTGATATACAGAGCTAGCTTTTTTTTGTGTATATGCCCTATTTTCATAAAAAACGCATAATTAAATACTCAATGAATAGAATGATAGTTTTAAAGAAATTATTTCTTAAATAGTGAATAATTTTATCATAAAAATCGTATTATTTTATTTTCTTATCTAGAAAAAGGGGTAATTTTTTCAATAATCATTTATAATCAGTTGTGTTTCTGTATATTCAAAGGAAACATGTTGAGCATATAACACAGGTTTATAAAACCATAAAAATAAACTTTCGTATATTTTTCTTTTCTTCCAAGTTTTTTAAATGTATTTGCTTTGTATAATTCTATTCTTTGCAATAAGAAGTACATCTACGAGTTATTCTAGCATTATTTGATGATAAAAATAATATTAAATCCAAATTCATATAAAGTAACAATTTCAAACATGATTATACATTCTTATTAGAAAGAAAAAAAACAAAAACTAAGATTATTGTATGCAAAAGAAAAGCTAGATATATATTGACAATATAAGATAAAACGCCTTATAGAAGTTTAAGATTTTTTATAGATTACGATACGAATTGAATATATAGTAAGCAAATTAATATATTGAAATTTTTTTTTTATAGTTAAATAAAAAACAATTAATTTGATAATCAATTAGCGAATTTTGATTTCCAGCTATTAATAAATATCATATAAAGCTTTTTATTTACAATATATATTCTATGAATGCCAAGTATATAAATATTATGGAATAAGAATATTTAGATTATCTCTAGCTTAATAACAAGTCAATAAAAAAAACTTCAATAATATTCTAGTAAAGCTGTAAAAGTATAAAAATTCAATTTATAAACATTTATATACTCATAATAATTACTCTTTCGATCAAATAATTTAAAATATTTAGATGTGCGTGCTAAAAGATATCTATTATAATTTTAGTTATGGAAGATAACTAACTATATAAAGCTTTATTTATAGTAAGAAGGGACAAAATTGGTCTAATATGTTTAAAATATTTTGTATAATAAAAAATAATAATAAAAGGATGCTCCGTTCTTCACGTTTTTGTGTCAAGCTATAATAAAAGCTACATAAATATTTGAATATCCATACATGAAAAGAATAAAATCTAAAAAAATATGTTGTATTTGGACTAAAAAACAGTATATTTCAAAAAAACAATAAATATATACAACAATTATATATAGCTTATATTCATAAAAACGAAATGTAAAAACAATATATTACAAACTTATATTAAAATAAAACAGTTAATTAGTATTTTATACTATGTTAAATTAATACCATTCAATAACACAAAAACCTAAATAAAAAAACAAAAAAAGAAGAGTTTTTTTGCAATTAACTCTTTTTTGAGTATGTTTATACATCATAAAAATAAAATGTTACGAACATGGATATAGTCAGTAATAAAAAAACCCGAAACGCAATGTGAATCTGCAAAAACGGATATAAACAAACAATAAAAGCTATCTCTTTTATATATTATATAGAATCTAATTATTGAGTATATACATCCTAAATTAAGAATTAAAATAAAATAAGAAGATATTTTTATGCAATTAAATATAAATATTGTCTTTATACGCATAATATCGCACAATGCAGTTAAAACGACGAAAAAAGACTGAATATTTACTTAGATACTGTGTATTTTGTGATTTTATAAATTAGCCAAACTGTTTATTAGAAACAGGGAAAAAATAATTACATTAAATTTTCGTGTTAAACTCGCAAAGAGTAAAAATATATTATAAAAGTTGTAGATGTAATAGAATCAAGTAAAAAATGAAATGTCGCAGAAAATATGGGTAAAAAAATCCATTTTTTATTGCTCCATAAAACTACTAATATGCCATTTTTATTGTTAATTGGATGCCATAACTTGTAATCTAGATTATTTTCTGAATAAATAGGATTTTTTTAGTACATAGAAAAAATCTCTGTATCATGTTTATGATACTAATTTTCATAAATAAAAATCATAAAAACATACAATTTAAATAATTTGAAACATATGAATTCTATACGAAAAACTATAATATTAAAAATATCATATAACAGAAATATCAAGTATAATTATCAAGAAAAACCAATATTTTTGTTAAATAATAAAGATAATCTTTAGATGCTTAATAATATATGAACGTAGTATTTACTTTATTTTTGCATGTTTTTATATAATATGCATGCTTAAAACAAAATTTAAAAATACAAAAATTGAATTATTCAAATTGTTTGAGATATAATGTTATAATCTAGCATTTATTTTGGTGTTTAAGAATGTACAATATGTGATAAAAGGATGTAAAAACTATAAAAGTAATCAAAAACATCAAATTTTATTCGAGAACAATAAACGATCTTAGATCCAAACATAACTGATTCATAGACAAATGAGCAAAAGATAATTGTGTAAAATATCATACATCTGATCGATATAATAAAAATATCGCTTCCTGCTTAAGAAAGGCTAGACTTTCCGAACAATTACCTTCTGAAGAATGCATAAGCCCAAGAAGCAGATAATTATACATCCTTAGCTTCTTCTACGTGTATAAAATACAAAATAAAAAAATCATAATTTCACCCATGAAACCACCAGCAAAATACTAAAAACAGCTATATCACGTGTTTCAAATACATGTTATAAATTTCTCTGAATAATTCTTCAAATGTATTCTCAGAAAATAAATCAACAGCAAAATACATATATCTATAACAGTTTCTCTATCAAAAGTTAAAAACAGAAAAAAAAGTAGAATTTTTACCTATATAATATTTGCCATTATAAATTACTTCTCATAATTCAAAACCACTAGTAGGTAGATCTTTGACCATACAACACTCCAGACAATACCATACGGCAAGTAAAGTCAATTTTTTCTACTTGTCTGCATTTATAAACTTCCATCATATATATTCTGCACCATTTTTCTTATTGGAACCGCAACGATAATAAAATCATCCAAAATATTATTGCCAATACATCAAAAACTTAGTACAATAAGATTTAGCTGCTAGCTCTACATGTCACAACAGATATAAAAATAAATATTCCATTTTATTTACACATTAGCATATTTTAATTAGTACGTCATTTATTTCCAACCATGTTATAAAACCAAGATCAAAATCTCTAAAATAAGAAGACCCGTCATATTTTTTAATTCCATGCTTAAATCTTCATTACCGCTTTCCTACCGCTTATTTTACCTTAAACTATAAGATTACCATCATTTTTATCTTCTGCATGCACCAGCCTCAAACACTAAATAGGGATTGTGTTTCACTCACCATACATATTGATCAATCTCCAAACCTATTATAAGTGTCAAGAAACACTTTCCTTATTAATTATTCTTTTCGCATTTAAAAGCCTACGAATTCAGAATCGACTAATCTTTTTTTCGTCGTCTTAAAAAATTTAATTTAAAGTGGGAATTTTATAATTATCAATATAGGATAATTCAAACATATTGGCATAAAATAAAAACATTCAAAACCATTTTCGATAATATGAAGGGTAGAGAAAATTAAATTGATGATTTTAAATATTCACATCAATGCGGGATAGGTCATATGCTATGCCATTAATATTAAAATATTATCTATTAAACCTTTTTTATGTTGATATTTCGGTTATAACAAATAAAACACTAGTTTTGGTATCCTGTTGTGGTGTGTTTTTTTATATATTATCTTTAAAGAAAGAAAATATCTCAATTGTAAAATATTACAAGTACGGATAATGATTTCGGAAAATAGAACAATATTAAATCCCATCCAAAATTGATAATATTTCGAATCAAAATTTCAGTATAAACTAGCATATGGCTTTCTCCGTAAAAAAGATCAAAAAAATTATTATTATTAAATTACGAATAGGTTTTAGAGAAACTAAAATCAGCCAAAAAAGTTAAAATGAAACGGAAAAAAAAGGATTTTTCGGGGTTAAAAAATTAAGCATGTCCGTTGAAATCTACAATTTATAAATAACTATATTATAAAAAAACGAAACTTAAAATATGTAAAAGTACTAGCTTGTTATATTAAATCATGTTTTATTTTCCTAATTAACAAATGATAAAGGTTTAAATCTATCTAATGCCTGTATAATTATTTGAAATATAGCTACACATTTTTTTAATTTTTAAAAAAATATATGTTTCATATTTTAGAGAGTATATAATACTGCCAAAAACATTTCAATGACTAATGAAACAAATAAAATTTACTTCATGTCAATGATCAAGGACTTAACACTTTATTTATTTTACTAAATACAAACAATAATTAAGTATTTATTTGTATACATACAATCTACTTATAAAAAATATGATAAAAGCAGTTTAAAAGCGAAAACTTCTAAATACGAACTTTTAAGTATACATGCTCATATTATATATTATATAAAAGTATTCCTTTGTGTTCTTCATATTCATATGTGACACGACGAATTTTTGAATTAAAAAACTTAAAAATTATAAAAATTATTTAATAATAAGAATCTAATATATTATTACAAGATTTTTTATAATAATAAGTAAATACAGTAATCTTAAGGATCATATGTGTGTCGCAAAAAAAAATATACACGCATAGTATAATAACAATTTTCAAAAGATTAGATTCATTATCCAAATAATTAGCCAAGACATTTTAATATGAATTTGTTTTTATATTGTGCAAAATGAAGTTAGTTTATTAGTATAATCTTTATAAAATATTATTTTTCTAATATTAATTTAAAATTATATAATGATGTTCGATATAACAACTAATTCTACTAGATTTTATTAATACAAGAAAAAATTTACAAAAGAACTAAAAAAATAAAATTAATAAACCTTAATTTATATAATGAGATTGATTTCTATAAGTTCAATAGTTCATCATTTAGAAGTATGGTCCCGTCGTCAAATATAAGATAATCTTTAGAATTTAGTTCGTTTAACACCTTTATCCATATTTCATGGGATAAAGTATTAGCGATAGATTCTATTAACCCTCTCTTTCTAAAAAATGTCTGATATAAAGATTTCTCTTTTATAGAATTTATCTTGTTTTTACATAAATATTTTACTATTTTAGAATAATAGAAGGAACTTAGATGCGATATATCGGTATAAAATTGTAAATTTTTAAACTTGCCTTGCTTTACATACTCATTAACACGTATATCAAAACTATTGAGGTCTTCATCCATTTTTTCATCATTACATGGAGTCACAATAGTCGATTCTTTTGTAGAAGACTCTACTTTATTTTTCCACTTTTTTATACATATTTTCTTTTCTGATTTTGTATCATCATCGCAAATAATTTTTTTTTGATTCCTGTTATTGTTGATATTGTTAAATGATTCTTTGTGATAACTTTCTTCGGCTTGATTTTTTATAATCATATCAACTTTACCATCATCTTCTAAATGACTGCTCTCAGATTCATATTTATGATCCTCTGTTTTTTGTATTTTTTTATGGTACTCTAATCTCATGGGTGTATTTTCAATGCATGATTTGTATTTTTTTGGTATTTCCTCTTTTAGGCATATTTTTCTCCCGCGAAATTCATGAATGTCATTTCTAATTTGCGGCATTGTGACTTTTTTATTTTCGACTCTTTCTAATCGCTCAATGCATTGATAAATCTTACCTAATTCATCAAAAAGGTCAAAATTTAGCATTTCGTTATTAATATGTCCACTTTCGATATTTTGAATATGGTTCATGAACTTTTTTCTTTTTGTTGCAATTTTACGTTTCAAATAATTTAAATCATTGACTGTTTTTATATTTGCATGAGTGTGTTTATTCATTTCCTCTTTCATTGTATCTATTTTCTCTGTGTTTTTCTTTATAGTTTCGACTATTTTTTCTTTAAAATTTGCATATATATTCTCTAAATCGCACGGACTTTCTATTTCCACACTTAATTGTGGCTGACTGTGGGTTTTAGTACATGTGGTACTCACTATTGGAGTATTAGACAACTGCTTTTCGCTTATTGTTGCTTGTTCTTTGGTAATTTTATTCTGAGGTAATTGTGATATATTTTCATGATAATTGCTTTCTTTTATTTCCGATTCGGGGTCAAGGACTATTTCAGTTCTGGAATCTGTTTCCAAACTATTTATATTTTCCAAAAAAAACTTCTCAAACTCTTCTCTTATATTCTGACTGTTTATTGGGGCTAAAGCCAATTGATTTAAATTTTCTTTACATTTATTGAGCTTTTCAATTGATCCCAAATTGTTTGATAGTAAATTTTCTGTTGTATTTAGGACTAACGTAAAATCCTCTAAGTTTTCACCTGCAGAGTATGTTGCATTATCTATAACTGCCTTTAAGTTTTGCCTTGGAATTACTATTTCGTTCTCATAAGATTCTCTTACACTATATTCTGGTTCAGCATGTAGATAATCATTCCCCCAATCATTGTCATAATCATTGTCGACTTCAGCATTATTATGTACATTTTCATGTATTATATCATTCCGTATATTTCTCGCATTATTAAGCACTAGATTTGGCGGAAGAATGAGATCTGTTCTATCATAAGAAGATGGATGTGTTATTCTTTCAGCTTTAAAATCATCGTTTCTGCTTATATTATACCATTCAGTCATATTATGATCACTTTTATGTTTATACTGTATATTCGTTTTTGAATACTCTTCTTCAAATACTTCGTTTTGATCTTCATAGGTATAAAGGGCCAAAAAAATACCAATGCGGGTTGGGACTAGGGGCTTAGGGTTCGTTAACCATATTCGTTGATAAAACTATGGGAATACTCAAATATAATTGGCGTATTAGAAATAAAAAGAAAACTACGGGAATACTCGAATCTGATTGATCTACTATGGCCAGGCAAAAGAAAACTACGGGAATACTCGAATCTGATTGATCTACATGGCCAGGCTCAAGAAAACTACGGGAATACTCGAATCTGATTGATCTACTATGGCCAGGCAAAAGAAAACTACGGGAATACTCGAATCTGATTGATCTACTATGGCCAGGCAAAGGAAAACTAGTTAATTCAGTTATTCTATTGGCTTACTAGAGGTATACTTGGGTTTTTTGACCTACTTGGGGTAGGCTGGATAAACTATACTTTGTTTATTCTAATCCTATAGTTATATGCCATATATAGTATATTATATGTGCATTGGCTACCTTAGATTTGAAGCTATTTAAGGTATTATGTAGACCTTAAATTCAAGTTCCTGGTTAATGTAGTCTGTTTCGCTGACGCTTTAAAAACCTTAAAAACGATTTTTTAAGTTTGATAAAATGTTTTTGATTGCTCGTATAAATAAATTGCACCTAATTATAACTTTTAAGAATAATTCTAAAGAAAAATCTTATATTTCAGGCTTTAAACATTGTTATATAAACTAGCATGTATATATTTTCTAAATATAGATATAGATTGTATAAATCTGTTATTACTTTATTTACCAGTATATAAATCAGCTGGCGTATTTCTAAAACCTTAAAATACATAAAAATTATACTCTATCTCCCATATAAACCTTTACTTGTATTAAACTGCGCTAGCACTTTTTGTAGACCTTAAAATACATAAAAATGCTACTCTATCTCTTAAAAAAACCCTTACTTGATCTAAACTGTGCTAGCGTATTCTACAAACATGAAAATACATAAAAATGCTACTCTATCTCTTAAAAAAACCTTTACTTGCATTAAACTGCGCTAGCACTTTTTGTAGACCTTAAAATACAGATAAATTATACTCTATCTTTACAAAAAAACCTTACTTGTATTAAACTGCGCCAGTACTTTTTTTAAACCTATAAATACATAAAAATGCTACTCTATCTCTTAAGAAAACCCTTACTTATATATAAATGTGCTAGCGTATTTTGTAAACCTTAAAATAAATAAAAATGCTACTCTTTCTCTTAAAAAAACCCTTACTTGTATTTAACTGCGATAGCGTATTTTACAAACCTTAAAGTACGTATAATTTATACTCTATCTCTTAAAAAAACCCTTACTTGATCTAAACTGTGCTAGCGTATTCTACAAACCTTAAAATACATAAAAATGCTACTCTATCTCTTAAAAAAACCTTTACATGCATTAAACTGCGCTAGCACTTTTTGTAGACCTTAAAATACAGATAAATTATACTCTATCTCTTAATACAACCCTTACTTGTATATAAATGTGCTAGCGTATTTTGTAAACCTATAAATATGTAGAATTATACTCTATCTTTCCAAAAAACCTTTACTAGGATATAAATGTGCTAGCGTATTTTGTGAACCTAAAAATACAGTAAAATTATACGCTATCTTTCAATATAAACCCTTACTTGTATTAAACTGCGCTAGCACCTTTTGTAGACCTTAAAATACATAGAAATTATACTCTATCTCTTAAAAAAACCCTTACTTGTATTAAACTGCGCTAGCGTAATTTAGAAACCTTGAAATACATAAAAATTATACTCTATCTCTCATATAAACCTTTACTAAATTAAACTGCGCTAGCACTTTTTGTAGACCTTAAAATACATAGAAATTATACTCTATCTCTTAAAAAAACCCTTACTTGTATTAAACTGCGCTAGCGTAATTTAGAAACCTTGAAATACATAAAAATTAAACTCTATCTCTCATATAAACCTTTACTTGTATTAAACTGCGCTAGCGTATTTTTTAAACCTAGAAATACATAGAAATTATACTCTATCTTTCAATATAAAATCTTACTTGTATTAAACTGCGCTAGCACTTTTTTTAAACCTATAAATACATAGAAATCGTACTCTATCTCTTAAAAAAACCCTTACTTGTATATAAATGTGCTAGCGTATTTTGTAAACCTAAAAATACATGGAAATTATACTCTATCTCTATAAAAAACCCTTCCCTTGTATATAAATGTGCTAGCGTATTTTGTAAACCTAAAAATACATGGAAATTTTACTCTATCTCTATAAAAAACCCTTACTTGTATATAAATGTGCTAGCGTATTTTGTAAACCTAAAAATACATAGAAACTATACTCTATCTCTTAAAAAACCCTTATTTGTATTTAAATGTGCTAGCGTATTTTAAAAATAATAAACACATGTAATTTAACTTTATCTCTGAAATTTTCTTCTCTATTCTTTCTATTTTTAATTAATTGACACGATATATGCGAAATTTTTATCTTTATTTATGATTACATTTTTCACATATAAACAAGGTAATTTATAAATACAATAAATACGATAGTAACCTATTAAATATAATCTAGTAATTTGCAGTGTTTAAAATTATCAACTTAATCTCAATTTATGGCGGTTTTATGGATTTATCTGGATTTATATTTATGTATTTATCAGTAAATTAAAGTTATCATATGAAATATAACTAATCTATATAACGTATTTGAAGTTTTTTATGGTAATTGGGAAATGAAATAAAAAAATATGACTATAAAATCGTTAAGTTATGATCATTAGGCTAATATTGATACTTTATCATAATTTCGTGGTTCAAAAAACCTTTAATAATCTTTGAATATCTTTAATTTTGCACTGGTCTCTAAATTAATAAAAAAGTTCTAAAAACAAACTTAATTGTTGTAATATTTATTTTTTCGACCCATAAAAAACCTTTAAATTAATAGATCCGATCTTTTTACCATTAAAACTGTTCTATAATGTGCTATTTATTATTTTTAATGCAAAATTATTGTATTTAACACCATTCTATTTTAGTATTTTGGTCTTTTTTTATTTATAATTACAGTTTATTAATTATTTTTTATTAAGAATATGAATTTATATTGAAAAACTTATATTTTTCGCCGTTTTTTATAATCACGAAATATTGTTCTGTGACTTTTTAATTTATATAAATATTTTTGTGTGCAAGTATTTGAAGCGGTTTGATCTTTTATAGGTTGTAAAAATGAATAAAGAATGAAAATATTTATTTCCTTGGAATTACATCAATCGAAAATATATAGTTGATGTTGGAAAGTAATTCGATCATTTCAACTTATCTTTTTATAACAAGAATAATATTTTTCAAAACAATATGGTTGTACTTGGCAGTATTTATGTTTAGTTCATGTCATAAAATATAATTTTTTTTTAAAAATATCTATGTTTTTATCGAATAACACAAAGTTAAAAATATTATTATTTATAATTATTCAAATTATTAAAATAATTTTTCTAAAAAATTTAGCTTTTACAAATTTAATAT